>NW_023604861.1:28648325-29300907 GCF_014898055.3 Talpa occidentalis
GTAAAATTGAAACTTCTAGGCAGGTAATTGTAGTTGCACTTATCACATTTTCTCCCTTGGATACATTAATATGTAAATAATGTTTTCAGTAGGGGAATATAAAAAGGTGAACAAAGTTATATTAGTTCACTAATTAAATTTGTACTGCTAAAATTAGTAAACGTGAGTGTTTTTTGTGTATGTATATAATAGTCTCTCCCAGTTGTCTTTAGCAGTTTCATCCTAATATATTTTTTTTTAACCTAGCATAATGATTCTAAATTAGACACAACAATATCTGGGGGTATTTTATGTTGTTATGACTTGGGTATTAGGTGCTACAGTGATTTCTCAGTTGAGGCCAGAGGTGCAGTTAAGCATCTGAAAATGCATAGGAAATTACCTGATAATAAAGAATTGCCTGGATCAAGATGACATACTGACATTGAGAAATCTTACGTATCAGTTAGTAAACATAAAAGTTAATTGATTTAGCAATATTTTAAAAATGACTGAAAAATTAAAAGCATGACAAAATTTGGTAACATAGAACATGATGAATTCCTTGATAATCAACACTTATCTGCATAGAAACTGAAGTTTTTATCTACAAATCTGTCTATAATATTTGAAGTCACTGCAGTTTTAGCCTCATCTCCCAACAAGTCTCTCCACATCATACTCATATTCTTCTAGAAAACCTTGAATTCCCAACCTCATATACCGTATTATCTGTGTGCCTTATCTCTTGCTGTTCTTTGACTAGAAGAATTTTTCACCCTATTCTCCCTTACAATATATTGAATAAAATTATCTTCCGGAAACACCTCTAAACTTTTCTTCTCCAGGAAGATATTTTTTCTTCTATATTTTCATGAAAATAATAATTTGATTATAGCATTATGCTATATTTGATAATTATGCACACGCCTATTCAGCTAGATTTTACATGTATATATATTTATGCATGTTTGTTTATGATCATTTATTCATTTCTTTTTACCAGTTTCTTGGTACCAAGACTTGAGATCATGGTGAAAAAACTAGGGGATTGATATTTGTAATAATGTAACATAATTAGCATTTATTTGTGTCTGCGGCATGTTTATTCCTCTGCATTAAACACTTTCATTATTTCAGAAACTCTATGTATGAGAAAATTACTATTATATTTTTGCTTACCATGTAGGGAAATTGAAGTTTGGCAAGAAGGCTAGTAAAACTGGAAATGTACCACATTTTTTGTGTCTCTATTCTAGGTTATGGATTATTAGGTTTTGATACCAGTTGCAAAACAGGTAAGACAGAAATATTTTGTGAATGTTGAAAGCATAATGGCAGCTAACTTTACTGATGTGTTAGCAACAACTTCACAGAATAGGATAGACTTGCTTACTCTGAGCCCTGTAAGGTTGGTAGTAATAGTGGAGAGAAGAGTCACATTTCATTATTTTCCCTATTTCTAACTCCTACTATATACAGGTGTGTAGCATAGTCCTAAAACAACAATGACTGTTGGTACTTTCTTAGGTCTTATTGTACACAGGACATTTTCAAAAAGTTTTATAATTGATTCATTTAGTTCCCACAGCAATGCTACGGGATGCATTTTATCATTATCACTTATAAACAGATGATGAAAATGAATGAAGAGATTAAGGTATTTGAAGAATGGCAGATAAGTAAAAATTGCAGAGACAATTTCCTCTAGATTCGTATGTTATTGTGATTTAAAAGGGGAAGGATTAAAAAGATGGTGATAAAGTTAAAAAAAAAAGAACTTAGATAATTTCTTAACTCTATGGGAATAATTGCAGATTTCTTTAAGGAATCAAACATAGGATTGAAATATGTCAGTAACCAGATATCTGAGTTTAGTTTCTGCAGCAGAAAGGGAATGTGCAACTGTATTTGATATAAGCTAAAGGCAGGGTCACAACATTTTGTTAACTAATGTGTTCCTCAGACCTGACACAGTGTTTAGCACACCAAATAATTAAACACAATAACTGATGCAATAGATAAAAGAATTTTGAAATTTAGAAATAGTTATTAGCCACTGTACTCTGGAATAATTAGGTTGGAAATGGGTGAGTCTGCATTGTCTAGTAAGACTGAGCAGAACAATAGCAAGATTCAGCTTCTTTTAATATAGTTGTGCGCTGCTGGGGCTTTCTTGTGACAGTGCTCTACTTAGACACAACTATATAGTATTTATGTGTAGTTAAATTATTTTTAAATGTGAACACCTTAAAATATGCATCATGTATAATTTTATATGCAGAGGCAGCCTCTCTCCCTCACATATTTATATGTATTTGAAGTGTCTTTTGTGTGACAAGAACATTTTATAGGGACTAAACTGCACCATAAATAAAGGGTAATGGTAATAAAACAGTTAAGAAAGATGGGTAAATGACTTGATAAATTTGTGTATGAAGAACATATATCAAAAACTGAATATTCAAGAGTCGAGAAATAATCATTGATAAAAAAGCTTAAGAGGCAATATGTTAATGTTCAGTATTCCTAATTGCTGATTTGTTATTCAGTATGATTGTTTTCCACCTTTATTTCTCTCTTAGTCATTACATTTTTAAGAATAAAATATCAATGATTGCTCTTTTTTATCCTTAATAATTGGTAAAAATTTTAAAAACAGTTATTTAATTCCCACAGTTGATAATCCTTACAGATTTCCCTTTCCTCTACTATGTCTCCTCCTTCCTGAGGCTGGATTGTATATAGAGGGATCAATTACAGAAAAAGCTAGAATGACAGTCTAAGTCTTCTGTGACTTGATTATAACTAAGGTTTCTTAGTTAAATCAGTGAAACACTGAGACACTCCCTCCAGGCATGGATCATAGTATCATGAGCATGAGAGAGAGAGAGAGAGAGAGAGAGAGAGAGAGAGAAAATGAATGAGAATGAGACTTTCACTTAATGTATAAATGGTGACTCTACAAATAATGGACACTTGATAATTTTTAAATAGATCACATGTGTTTCTTTCTGCTTTATAGTATAGCTTAGAAACCAAATGTATATGAAGAGATCTTCAACATGATAAACGATGTTGAAATCATGTTCCTTTTTTTCCTGAGGATATATAATGGAAGAAAAATTATGGATATAGTGATATAACCAAATACATTCAATTTTCAGAAGTTTTAAGAAAATTCTTCATGTTCTTAAGTGATAGAAATTAATGAACAATTCACATCTTAGATATCTCCAGTTATCCAGTTATTATTTCTGGTTATTATATTCAGTTATATTCAGTTATTATTTCCAGTTATTAAATATTATTTCAGTTTTATTCAAATGTCTATGTGTTTTATAATTTTTGGAAAAACTTTTATATTGAGTGCCATATAAAGTAAAGTCTAATTTAAAGTCATTTCAGTACAAAACCATTTTAGTATTGACATTTTCTAAATGTAAGATAAGTGAAGCATAAGCAAAGGCACAGAAATATCACACCTAGACATTAAAATAAATGACTGAATTGACTATCATGGGCAAAAATGGAAAAATAAAAGAAGACCACTAAAATCAGGAGAAGCTTTAGGTTTCTATTTCTTTGCATCATAAGAAAGCTTTTTAGCAAAGTACATAGCTTTATATACCTGCCAAAACCATTATTCAGAAAATGAAAACTACAGCTAGCAGCTTATGTCATTCAGAATGAGAATAAGAGAAAGAAAAACTCCAGCTGTTGTGTATATTATATTTGTAACAAGATAATTTGTTATGGCTTATTCTTTACCACAGCAGTCACCTAATTCAGACAATGGCTAATGGATGTCAGAATTCTGGTAAGATATTCAAAGACTCAAGTAACATGGAAATTGAATTCTGTTAGTTTATTAGACTCTAAAATGATAAAAAGTATTTTAAAAGGCTTTTGAATGATTGAGGTTATCCAAACAGTGTCAGCCTATTAATGCTGTAAGTCTTCTATAACAAAAAGCTTTCGATCTATAATACTGTATTTGATACCACCTGGGATATAAAATTTGCAGAAAGAATTACATTTAAAATTCCAAATGCAATTGACTTCAGTGATTGAACCTAAAATGAACTTGAAATCTTTAGCTAACTGGATAATTTGTTCCATTTCCTTTCTCTGATGCTCTAAAAAAAATGCAATATTTTAAAATATATTAGACAGTCTTTAAAGTTCAATTTAAAATATGTTTTCCCACAACTAAGATGATAGTCTAGAGGATTCAACATGCCATTTTAGCATAAAAAATATATAAAAAATATTTTTTTCTGTATACATTAGGGTTGAAGTAAAATACAAGTAATTGACCAGTGGAGATCAATTCAATCTAATAAGATAGAAATAACTATAAACAACAGATTTGATGCACAAAAGTTCTTGCATGTAAATTATGAAAAATGTTAATATCTTAACAGAATAATTTGCTAAGTCTAGTAAAAATGTGTAAACCATATTTTCTGCACTCTTAGAATAAGCTTACAGAACAATTTGAATGCAAATATCATATTAAAAAACTTGTATTGGCATATTTTGATTCCTTTTTATATCTTTTTTAAAAGATTTATTTGTTTATGCATATAAGAGCTGGGGTACAGGCCAGAGATGTGGGGGGTGAGAGGACTCATAAGAGACAGAGTTGGGAACAGAACAGGCAGACTGACTGAAATACACTGCTGAGGGCCACAGTCGGTGAGACGGGAGGGATCTGCCTCGCCATGTGTGTTGCTTCCTGGCCAGCTGGGGATTGAACTCGTGCTGCAGAGGCTGCGGATTGCTTTCTAATGCGTTGCTTAACCCCTTGAGCCACCAGGGAGGCCCTCCTTTTTATATCTAATGAATCATGGCATATGGGGGGCATGTGAATATCCCCTTCAGTCATGAACTATTTACCAGAGACTTACAAAATATTAACAAAGTCTGATCTTTTGTAAGATTTTCTCTTTCCAATGGCATGCTTTTCTATATCGTGGAACACCCTAAAGGTATTCTAGGTATATTTTAGGACATTAAAATTGTTCATGCAAGTTCTAGCTTTATCAAAATTCATCAAGAGACAATTAACCAAATGCTTGGCTCAATTTTTATGAGTACTTGGATATGAGGTACTGTATTTGGAATTAGCCCCTCAGATAATATGTTTATGTGATGAAGAGAGAGATCAGGTATAGGGAAGATTTCCATTCTCTGTAGCATAAACTGAACATGTCCCTTTATTGAAATGACATTGATTATGGACTGAAACAGGCAATTTAAGATTAAAAGAAAAAAATAATTACATGAACTAGCATCTTAACAATTTACATGCTACTGTTTATATGTCTTCTTATCCAAAGTTCCATCTCATTACACCTTGAAAAAAAGGTTACATTCTTCCTAATTTTTACAGTACTTAACTTTTAAAAATACATTTATGGCTGCTGTTCAAATGTCATATTCTGGGCCTTCCCGGTTGCCCAGCGGTTGAGCGCTGGGTTGCGAAGCCGCCCGCAGCCTCTGCAGCACTGGTTCAATCCCCGGCCACTGGGCGAGGGACCCACATGGCACGCAGACCTCTCCTGCCACCCGCTGCTCCCCTCAGCAGTGTACTTCGTCAGTCTGCCTGCTCTGCTCTCCGCTCTGGCTCTGGTGAATTCTCTCACCCTCCTGCGCTTCTGACTGTACCCAGTGCTTGTATGTATGTATGTATAAATCAATCAATCAATCAATCAATCAATCTTTAAAAAAAAAGTAATATTCTCAGAAGTTACTTTTTTCCTGATCACTTAATTAGAGCCACACCAATTTAGTCACATGGTGTTATTTTGAATGGTTTACATTGTTATTTGAAAATACTAATTTTCATCTCCTCCTCTACCCTGTGGTGCTAGTTTACTTAACATATGTACACTTGAGCCTATTATTTTGTACCCAGTGGGACTCAAAAAATATTTTTAAATGAATTTTATAAAAGCCAAAAAATGTGTCTAAGGAAATTTATCCCTATGTTAACACTTTTAGATGTAAACATATAATTAATTAATGAAAGACTTGCATGGTAAACTATAAAAAAAAAATGCTGTATAAGTATACTGTGCTTACAATGGTGTCATAAAAACATTCCAAAGAATGGGGCCTCCTTGGTGGCTTAGGGGGGTTGGGGTGCAGCCTATGAAGCTATCTGCAGCCACTGAATCACGAGTTCGATTCCAGCCAGGGAGCTGCCCACATGGTGCAGCGGACCTCTCCTGACTTGAGCGCTGCTCCTCTCAGCAGTGTATTTCAGTCAGTCTGCCTGTTCTTTTCCCTGCTCTGTCTCTGGTGAATCCTCTCACCCCCCATACCTCTGGCCTGTACCCTTGCTCTTGTATGCAAAAAATAAATAAATCTTTAAAAAAAATTCCAAAGAAGTATAAACTTTGAAGGTAGAGTCCTCAACATTAGTCCTCCACATCCTATACTATCTGACATAAACAGTTCTACTGCAACTCAATGTACACTAAAATTACTGAAATTGTTTGCATTCTGCGAAATTACACTCTAAAAATATCAGGGCTAATAAGTAAAATGAGTTTGGAATAGTTCACTCAGAAACTATGTGACTATATAACCATTACACTAACAAAACAATATTTTAAAAGAAATATTAGCATCATTAAAATAAGTTGTTTCTAGTAGATACTGAAATATTCAGTAAACATAAGATCTTCACATTTAATGAGATAAGAGGCTATGGAGAGGAATGTAACTCACTGAGTTATGGAAAGAAAGGCCACATACACAAAAAGGAGGGAGATCTCCAGAATAAACTTTCTAGGTCAGAGAAAGTCAAATATTGCTCCCAGACAGAACATACCATGAACAGCCTTTGTGTGAGGTATTAGCTTCTTACAGTGTCTTTCTGAGTTCTACTTTGTGAGTTTGGATTCAATTGCCACTACTTGATGGTGTAAAATACTCACTTGTGGAGAAAAACAGCAGGTGAACCAAAATGACATCTGCATTGTTTTAAATAAGTGTTTTTGTTCACTGTTTTTATACAAGCTAATTGACATTATGCAAACACTCTTTGTAAAAGTACATAGTTGAGTCTGTCCTTAAAGCATTTGAATTAATATATATTTTCTGATTTTCTTTCTGAATGATAACCTCGTGATAAAGATGAGCAAATTTTTAGACATTAATTGAAGGTAATTTTGTTTCTCTAATGATCAAAACACCAATGTTAATTTGTCGATAGTGTACCAAATTTTAATATTCAGTAAAAACACACATCTCTTATAGGCCAGTTTAAAAAAAACGTATTTAGAATATTAAACCAAATGAAATAAAATTTGTAATTTTTAGTGATATGTTTACATTATAATATTTTCTACTAAAGTCAAGAGAAAATGTGCTAAGAATTCTAGGATAAATTTGCTTTCTTTTTTTTTGAAGATTTATTTACGCATGCAAGAGCTGGGGTGTAGGCCAGAGGAGTAGGGGTAAGCGGATTCACCAGAGAAAGAATGGGGAGCAGAAGAGGTGGATATGCTGAAAACATTGCTGAAGGGAGCAGCAGGCGACAGGAGAGGTCTGCTGCATGATGTGGGTCAGCTCCCTAGCCTCGGATTGAACTCATGCTGCAGTAGCTGAGACTTTAATCCCTAAGTGTAGGGGCAGTATGAGTTTGATCCTCGGCCAGCCAGGGAGAACCCACATGGCAAGGCAGACCTCTGCTGTCTCTCCGCTGCTGCCCTCAGCAGTGTATTTCAGTCAGTTTGCCTGTTCTTTTCCCTGCTTTGTCTCTGGTGGATCCTGTCACCCCCCCGCATCTCTGGCCTGTACCCCAGCTCTTGTATGCACATAAATAAATCTTTAAAAAAAATTATTATCATTGCTAACAAATTTTTGCTATTTTTGGAAGAAATGGAAGAAATATTTGAGTATTTATCATTTATAATATTTAATAATCTTATCCGTGTGCTAATAATGTTAATTTTTAATAAACATTCCATACATCAAATGTATCACCTGATTTAACAAATGCATAGGTAGGAAAATCAGACATACCAGATATTTATATAGTAAGTTTCCTTGTATATTTATGGGATTGTACAAAATTGCTTTAGTTCTTTCTTCCATTAGTTTACAATCCAAACTCTACCATATGAATGTCATATAGCAAAATGATTTTTCCAAAGACATATAGGTATTTTCATATGCAAGTCTGGGATGTCTTTTGCCTTCTTATTTACATAGCAATAAGTAGTTCAGACAGCAAATTATTTTTTCAGATTGGGAATTTGCCACAAAAGATTATACTATACGAGCTGTAGGAGCTGTAGTCACAGTACAATCCACAATCCCCTTAATCATGAACAACACATGGGTTAGGCACGGATAAAAGCAGAGTATCTGGAATAATTCAAGGTGTAAAATCAAAGAATATGTGAAAATAACCACCTTTACACTTTCTAATATTAGATGAGTCAATTTCAAGGAATTTTGGAGCAGTGTCTTTAGTTGTTTAACTTCTTTGAAAAAGACAAGTTTTATTGATTAGACAGCATAGTCAGGGGCAAAGTTAAAAAACGTGCCAATTGATTTTGTAAGAAATACTATGGGGAGTGAGTCATAACTTCCGTTGAAGGTTAGTCAGTACAGATGAAGCACATGTTAGAGGTACAAAGTCTCTTATATGACGACAGAGGAGGAACTAAATCTTTAATACTTGTTTTGAAATTTTCTCTAAGATGATTTTATTCTGCTTGTTTCTTAACTACATAGTGTATCTCTAAGTAACCACAAATAAATATACTTGTTTTCCACAAATTTCTTCCTACTAACTGTATTTATTTATTTATGTGTTTATTTATTTATTTATTATTTACCAAAGGCAATTTGACCAAATGTGTATTAAATAGCAAATAACCAGGGAGCCATTTTGCAGTTTCAATTCATGAACATGGATCTTAGGTTCCAATATATTTTTCCAAACCCAGGCTTTAAAACATATGAGTAATTAAGTTGGACCCTCTGTATTTTCCTCAGTTTTGTTATTGGAATGCCAATAGTGACAAAACAATGAAATGGTGATAATAACCATATGTGTTTGTTTTTAGAATAAAATAACTAATAACTGGCAGAAATGTGTGGATATGTGTGTGTGTGTGTGTGCATGTGCTCAGATTTCATAAGAAGTCTTTGGGTAGGCACTATTATTTTTTTCTGAATATGCAATGTAAAATTGATAACAGAACTTCCCCAATTTCAAAATAATTATCATTTGGAAAGGGAGGAAGTTAACACAGAATATTGACTCCAAAATATGTCTAGTTTCCCACTGGAGAACTAATGTTATCAAGGACCTTATCTAGCTGTGACAAACCTTCAGTGTTTAATGAATGCTGGTTTAAAAAATCAGGTTATACAGAGGGATTCCAGGAATATGAGGACAAGATAAACTTACCATGTTTTCCATTTTCTCAAATCTACTTTATTTTTTTTTTTTTCTTGACTCAATCACTTTGAGATCTTTTTACACAAGGAAGAACCAGCATTCTCAGGGATTTTGGGCCAACGTAACTGGGACATGTGTTCTACTCAGGGTGCTTAGCTTAATACAGGGAGTCAGTATATCCTGACAATGGCATGACTAGCTGTGCCTTCCCTGATGAAATCACTAGTATTGTTATTCTACTTCATGTCATTTTCATGTTAGTCACAGTTTTTATTTCCTTGGGTTTCATTTCTTTGTTCCAAATACAAACAGGGTTAAATATGCCATTTGTAATATTTTTATTTGACTCTTTGGGGTTCACTCTATTCTGATGGATGGTGTTGGTAAGACAGGTGACAAAAGGCAGTCTTTCAATATCTGTGCCAAAGAAATATATCAGCTGGTCGCTCCTTAACTTAAAGAAACCTTTTTGATTCTTTGATCCCCAATATTTGTATACCCATCCAGGTTAGGATTTTGGACAAATCAGCTTCTATTTTTAGTTTCTTCAGTTCTTGGGGTCATGAAGACTGGGACTAAAAATAATACTGAAAAAAATTACTACTAATGGTGATGATATAGGTGGGATGTGAAAAAGAGATTAAAAAGGAAGACAAGTTCTGTAAAGTTTCAGTTGAGAGGAAGGTAGAGATTCGAGTAGAGATAGGATAGCATTCAAAATCTGAGGTCACCACAGAGTCTTAATGGTGAAAACCGTATCTTAATTGCAAGAGGAGTTGTAATATAAATTTGAAGTAATAGTAGACTGTATGTATAATTAATACTTTCAGAAACAGTTAAGTAAACTTTAAAGCATTGAGGAAACTACAATAATCTGCCAAATTATACACGGAAAAATTAAAAGTATGCCTATTTGAACTAATCAGCATATTTTTCTTTAAAAGGGAAAATGACAGTACAACATTATATAACAACAATGTTATATAAGGACAAAAATTTTTAAAAAGCATATCATTTTAATAAATGTGTGTAGATTAAATTTTACAATATAAAAATACAGATGAAAATTATAAATATTGCCTGTTTAAAAAAATGTAAAATGAAACTGAGCATCAGGCTCTCTGTCATTTACAAAGAATACATTGTTGAAAATATAAACCCAGAGAGTGAGCTTAATAAACGAGCATATTATTTTACATATTTTTACTTTATAATTTTATCATCAAAATTAGAATTGATATAAAGGAGCTACAAAATGCAATTATGTCTTTGGTCTGGAAATTGCAAAAGAGATTAGTGAAACTTGATAGATAATTGAGGAATAAAATCTTTAACATATATGCTTTAATTTTTATTTAATAAATAAAAAATGTGAGAGGCCATTTCATAAGAAAAGAAGGAACCAATTAATAATGGAGACAATGCATCAAATTATCGGTGTAGGAGAAGACAATATTTTATCTTGTCTCATATAATATAAAATATAGTACTGATCAATTACTTGAAAAAATAGAAAAGTGTCTTATCAGAAAATCAGGTGTTGATATTATTTTCTTTTAAATATTTTATTTATTTATTTATACAAGCACTGGGTACAGTCAGAAGCGCGGTAGGGTGAGAGAATTCACCAGAGCCAGAGGAGAGAGCAGAACAGGCAGACAGAAGAAGTACACTGCTGAGGGGAGCAGAGGGCGGCTGAGAGGGCTGTGCGCCATATGGGACCCTCGCCTGTGGCCGAGGATGGAACTGGCGCTGCAGAGGCTGCAGGCAGCTTCGCAACCCAGCGCTCAACTGCTGCGCCACCCGGGAGGCCCCAGGTGTTGATTTTATAACATAGGAGCACAGGAAACCAACTTAGGGAATTTCTATGTTATGTTAAGATATCTAGATAGCTAATATATATTACATTGGGTGCGTGTGGGAGAGGTCTGAATGCAGGAATGGAAGTTGTAAAAATGGTCAGGACTCTTGATTGTCTTTTCGACATTCCATCTCCCATTTAAGAGATGAAAATTTTTGTATACTAATTGTCACACCTACCCATGGCTAAGTTACAAGCACATGACCCAATCTTAGATAACAGGTCAAAAAGAAATTTAAGATGGTATGTCTTCATTTTTTTTTCTCTATTAATTACAGTTTCACAAGAGAAAGTACTCTTTTTTTTTCATCTTCAGGATTTGGTTTATTGATGTGACACCAGGAACTGAAGCCAAGTTTTAACCATTAAGAGATAAAATGACATTACTGCTATAATAAGGAGAGCAGAGGATAGAGAGAAAATATCAATGAAACAGTAAATTGACCCTGGAAACTACCCTATCTCTAGTCTCCTTGTAATGTGAAAAATATTTTTATTATTTAAATCTCATTAGTTGATTACAGGTAAAATATAAATAGTTTACAAGAATAAAGTATAAAGAAAAATGAAACAGAAATGCATGAAATTATTGCATCTAGAAATCTGCTTAACATTATAAACATGTATGCAAAAATATAAAGATGAAATTGGATTATTTTATTACTATTTAATAGAAATGAATACCAAAATAGTTTATTATCAAATACAAACTAAATTGTAAGCTGATTTAAACAACATATTCATTTTTAAGATTTTTAAAATGTTTATCTTGAAAATGTTGGCCAGTGATCAAATGCTTTGACTCATTCCTCAGTGCTAAAAGTAACTACACTTCTAATGCTCCTTTGCTCTCTGGTTTTCAAATAGTTTGAATTATTAGTTACCGCCAGTGAAATGTTTGAGGATAAAAAAGGGGGAAAGGCAGATTAATTCCCTATTTCTGCTTCTTGTGCTACTTCCAATAGTGGATGCATGTCCCCTACCATTCTGTTCCTGTTGACCAGCTCCTATTAGCTCTAGCTTTAGTTTGTGATTCTGAGGCTATGGAAAAACCTCCTCTTTCCCTTATTGCACCTAATCCAATTATTGACAACACTGGGTTGTCAACATGATAGATTTTAAATTCTAATGTCCAGACTACATCAAACTAATATATCAGAATTTCTGAGGTTAAATCTAGGCATGTTTTTTTTTTGTTTGTTTGTTTTTAAAGATTTATTTATGCATACAAGAACTGGGGTACAAGGCAGAGATGTGGGGTTGTTAGAGGATTCATTGTAGACAGAGTGGAGAACAGAACAGGCAGATCGACTGAAATGCACTGCTGAGAGGAGCAGTGGGAGAGACAGGAGAGGTCTGCTGTGTCATGTGGGTAGCTCCCTGGCCGGGGATTGAACTTGTGCTGCTGTTGCTGCAGATAGCTTCATAGGTTGTGTCTTAACCCCTTGCACCACCAGGGAGTCCCTAGGTATAATGTTTTAATATGACTCCAAATTTGAGACCTAATACTCTAGCTTAGTTGTATTTGCCTAATTTCATACCAATACTGATTTGACTTCTCAAATTATTATTGAAGATCTAGATGGGTTATCATTTCCAGGCTATAACTGGCTCTTATATCTGTCATTACTAATATGCTAGAAATAATAATTGATATAAGAAAACTAGGTGAATGGATTACCAATATTTTCCACATTTCTGACTATTATAAAGTATCAATATAGAGAAAAGATCACAAGACAAAGTATGAAATGGTCTTGTATGTCTATGCAGTACAATCACATTCATCTCTTGTGTGTTCCTGAGCAATGTAGAAAATGATCAAACAGAATAGCTGAAATGAAATATAACAAAGCCAACGACTTTAGGAATTCATCTGATCTGCTTGGAATTTTCTATTTATTTTTAAATGAAATTAAATTGTAAAATTTAAGTACATTTTACAATCATTTTGTTTAAATGTGAAGCTTAGTGTACAGAAATAATTAAAAATAAAATTATCTTAGCAAAACTATATTCTTGTGTATTGAAATTTGAAAAACATACTATTGGTGATAGCCATTGTTTGTACAAATGGTCTGAACAAAATATTTTCCATATAATGTGGCAATAAAACTTATCAATATAAATGAGTCCTTAAAATTATAGTTGCCACATTAATTATTCATGCTGAATCAGTGAGTTTTCCATCAACAATCTTTATTTATCATTTGAGAAGACACTATTCAAAAATGTCTAAACAAGTCCATTCAAATCATTACTTTTGGCTAAATTGATAGGTCATGATTTTTTTTTTATTTTTATGCAGTTCCCTTTATAGTTTATATAATCTGTATTCTTGATAATAATTCTATCACTGTCATCAGCAAAAATGTCCTATTGCAATACTGGACCATTTCACCAAGTTTCATTTCATTTCCTATTTTGTTAAACATTTCTCCATATGATTGTAGAGCAGATGAATGATTAGTATCATTTTTAAGATGTAATACTAAATCACAGGCAGGCTATCTGACCTTCAAAAAAGCTATGATTGACTCAAAGTTTGTGAACTTTTGATTTCTTTGTTTAGTCACTTTAGAAAATACCATCAGGTCACATAACATATTTTGAATTTTGATAAATATAATTACATTATAAACACTTGAAACCAAGCATTTACTATGTTTACTATGTTTAGCTTTCTTTTGACAGTGGAATGATGTCATAGAGTGAAAAGAACTGTCCAAACTGCTATTAATATGCTTGCAGTTTACTGTTCTATTTTGACACAGTTGTGTTTCAAATACTATTTGATTGCAATCCAGAACACTTAAAAAAATATTCAATCTGCCTGTTCTTTTCTCCACTCTGTCTCTGGTGAATCCTCTTACCCCTCCACACCACTGGCCTATACCCCGGTTCTTATATGCATAAATAAATAGATCTTTAAAAGAATATACAAATATATTCTAACTCAGAGAATAGAGAAAATCTATTTTTTGTCCAATTAAGTTTCTAATTATTTTTAAATCTTTGTAGAAATCCAATCTGAAATTTACTGCTATTTTCCCCCTTTTTGCTTCAAACTATAATTCAAGGTTAACTTGTAATCATCAAGTTTATTCATCAGAGCCAAATAAACTTCAGTGCAGATCATGTTTTCACTCTCTTTTTTACTTTTCCTTTTGTTTGTGGCCTACCATGGAAATTTGTGATTGAGGAGTAAATCTTACAAATATCATTTCTTTGGAACAAATTGATGGTCCAAGATGGAATTGTGACCTATTCATGAATGTTTAGAATACATTTTGACCCCATTATACTTGCTGTTTAGGATGAGATATAGAATATATTATGAAGCCACACAAATTATTTTGGCAGTGATATGCATCTCCTGATTAGTCACTAGAGAAGACATCCACATGGCTCTGAACAACTTCCTAAGCAAGATTTCTAATAGTATTTGCAATAGTGGCTGCTTTTTCTTGGAAATCTGTGACTTTATCTGAATATGAGTTTACTATGAAAGGGGTGTGTGTGTGTGTGTGTGTGCATATTCTCTAGGCATAGCAGACTAATGAAAAGGGTAAGAAAAGATTTAAAAACAAGTCTCACACTACCTCTGCCACAGTATTACAATGTGTATCACCTCAAATTTTACTTCCTAGAATTGTGTTGTGGTTGCTACAAGAATACTCTGTGCCCATACCTGTATTAAGGTAGAATCTTTTCTCCACTTTCATTATTTCTAAGCCTACATTTGGCATCCCTGGTGTACGGCTAGACCTAATCCTGACAGAGAATCTCTCTGGCTATTGATAAAATTAACAAATTGCTCCAGATGAATTCTTTCTGGGGCTTTGCTGGAATTCACATGTGAATTTAAAATCTTAATTTTGTGAGAATTTTCAGTTGATGTTAATATGAAGAATTTACTTCATAAATGTTTCAATTCAGTAATATAATCATTATAACACCATGGCTATATAAGCAGATTTCTATATACTCTGGATAATTTGCTAATATCACTATACCAGAGAACCTTTGAGAAATTTTGAGCCAGAGTTCTGAAGACCTGATCTTTCTTGTCTGACCTTAAATTAATTCAGTAGTTCTTTTTTAATGCAATGGTGAAATACTGGGAGTTCTGAGAGATTGTTAAACAGCTTTCTTTTTTTTTCCTCAGAAAAATACCTTCATATTCTGCTTCAGATAATGAATAATGAATAATTAGTGATTAATCTCTGCTTGTATGGTTTCTCATTTTTAACTGGCTAAAGCAACATTAGAAATTCTTCCTTATTTTAAAAAACGGAGGATATACAATTTCATATACAATCAAGCTTAATGGAAGTATCATTTTCACTGACATTTTATTTTTTCCAAAATGACCAGCCTTTTTTTGTATATGACTGACAATGAGACATTGAATTTTTTTTTTTAATCATCTGGGATAATGAGAAGATGACTTTCTCTCCCTAACAGAAAATGTGCAAAGTAGAAAAGATGCAAAATTGTCATGATATATTGCAACATAAAATGTATGAAGAAAATTTCATGTTCATTATTCCCTTGTTATAAAATTATTGCGAGAGAATAGAGCAACTTCAGTCTCACTAAACCATGATGTCTAAGTAAAGGTCTTATAAGCCTATGTGTTCCAATGATAGAAGAGTTTTTCAAATGACAAGTTTCTAAGAAACTCTGATGACCTGGTGTGGCAAGGTTATTCAGTGTTCCCTGGTCACAGTTTTATTTTTATTGTGTTTTTTCAACACTTTCAGACCAAAGTTCCATTTCATAAAGACTGAAAATCTTGGAAAATGTCAGAGAAATTCCATGAATATTCACATATGATAAACTTAGGGTTGTCCTTTATACTTTTTTTTAAAAAGATTTTATTTATTTTTGCATAGAAGAGCTTGGGTATAGGCCAGAAGTTGGAAGGGTGAGAGAATTCACCAGAGACAGAGTAGGGAACAGAACAGGTAGATCTACTGAAATACACTGCTTGAGAGGAGCTGTGGGCAAGAGAGGAGAGGTCTGCTGTGTCATGTGGTTTAGCTCCCTGGCTAAGTGTTGCAGTGATAGCATAGACACTTAACACCAGGCTACCAGGGAGGGTCTGGCCCTTATTCTTTCTTTTTTTTTTTTTTTTTTTTTTTTGCATTATTGCCTTCATTGGCTAACTCAGTTAATGAGCATTTATTCATTTATGCATTTATTATTATTATCATCATTATTTTAATACTTTCAATTCTGGATCTTATACAAATTAGAGAGAACTTTTGGAACTGAATTTTCACATCTAATGTATTTTTTTTTTTTTACTGATGTTACACTTATTTACTAAACAGAGTATAGCTTTACAGTGTCTACATTCTTAACTCAGCAACTCTATGTATCATACCATGCCACCACCAGATGTCCACTCACCACCCATCACTGAACAATAGGCTTCCTCTACCCACTCCCTGCTTTCATTCCTTGGGTAACCACCATTCTATAGTCAGACTCTAAGGATTTGTTTGTTTGTTTTTTGCTTGTTTATTTTTGCCTTTTTTTCTTTTACATGTCATAAATGAGTGAAATCATATGGTATTTGTCAGAATTGAACCAGATATTTTGACAGTGTTATAGAGTTAAATAGGGCTAAAGAGCTCTGTATGAGGTTTCATAGAAATGCATTAAGTATATATATATATATATAACTTATTTATATGTATTTTACATATTGTTCTTTTCTTTTTACAATGTTTGCTTTCTTTTTTTTTTTTTTTTAAATATTAAATTTTATTTTTATATTCCCCCATACAATTGCAAACGCCCCATTCTGACCCCAATCCTTCCCTCCCGCCCCCCACCCCCAAAAAGTGTCTCTGGTTCATAGTTTTTTGTTGATTTTGATTTTCACTTTCTTATATTCATTTTCCTGGTCCCTTATTTAAGTTTTCTAGATTCCTGCTATGAGTGAGACCATCCGGTATTTTTCTTTTTCTTTTTGGCTTATTTCGCTGAGCATGATCCCTTCCAGTGCCATCCATGTTGCTGCAAATTGCATGTGTTTATCTTTTTTGAATGCTGAGTAATATTCCATGGTATATATGTACCACATCTTCTTGATCCAGTCATCTATTTTTGGGCATTTGGGTTGTTTCCAAAGCTTAGCTATTGTAAACAGTGCTGCTATAAACATAGGAGTGCAGGTGCTCTTTGGAATTGATGTTTCTGTGTCCTTTGGGTAAATACCTAGGAGTGGAATTGCTGGATCATATGGAAGCTCTATGTTTAGTAGGTCCAGAAATCTCCACACAGCTCTCCATAGTGGTTGGACCAGTTTGCACTCCCACCAACAGTGCACAAGAGTTCCTTTTTCTCCACATCCTCGCCAACATTTGTTGTTGCTAGTTTTTTTAATATGTGCCATTCTCACTGGTGTGAGATGGTATCTCATGGTAGTTTTGATTTGCATTTCCCTGATGACAAGTGATGTTGAACATTTTTTCATATGTCTGTTGGCCATTTGCATTTCCTCTTCAGAGAAGTTTCTTTTTAGCTCTTCTGCCCATTTTTTGACTGGATTATTTTCTTTGTTGTTGCTGAGTCTCATCAGCTCTTTGCAGATTTTTGTGATCAGTCCTTTATCATTAGTGTTGGGTGCAAAAATGTTCTCCCAGTTGGTGGGGTTTCTCTTTGTTTTTGTTATTGTCTCTTTTGCTATGCAGAAGCTCTTTAATTTGATGTAGTCCCAGCTGTTTATCTTTGTCTTCACTATCACTGCTTTGGGTGATGTGTCTGTAAAGATGTCTTTGATGTGCAAATCCCGTAGTGTTTCGCCTATATTTCCTTCTATGTATTTTATGGTTTCAGGTCTTATGTCTAGTTCTTTAATCCATTTTGAGTTGATTTTTGTGTATGGTGTGAGGTAGTGGTCAAGCTTCATTCTTTTGCATGTAGCGACCCAGTTTTCCCAGCACCATTTATTGAACAAACTTTCTTTGCTCCAATGCATAGTCTTTGCTCCTTTGTCAAAGATTAGTTGACCATAAATCTGTGGGTTTATTTCTGGATTTTCTATTCGATTCCATTGGTCTGTATGTCTGTTCTTGTTCCAATACCATGCCGTTTTGATGATTATGGCTTTGTAGTATAGTTTGAAGTCTGGGAGTGTGATGCCTCCATTTCCTTCTTTTTTTTTCAGTAGAGCTTTGGCTATTCGGGTTTTTGGTGATTCCATATGAATTTCATCAATAATTGTTCTATTTCTTTGAAGAATGCCATTGAGATTTTGATTGGAATAGCATTGAATCTGTATATTGCTTTTGGTAGGATGGCCATTTTAATAATGTTTATTCTTCCAATCCATGAGCAGGGGATGTCTTTCCATTTCTTTGTGTCTTCTTCTATTTCTTTTAACAGTGTTTTATAGTTTTCTTTGTATAGGTCCTTTACCTCTTTTGTTAGATTTATTCCCAAATATTTGATTTTTTTTGTTTCGATAATAAAAGGGGTGGTTTTTTTGATTTCTTCTTCTTCAGATTTATTGTTTGTGTATAGGAAGGCTACTGACTTTTGCGTGTTGATTTTGTATCCTGCCACTTTACTGAATTGATTGATGAGTTGAATTAGTTTTTCTGTGGAGATTTTGGGGTTCTCTGTGTATATTATCATATCATCTGCAAATAGTGATAGTTTGACTTCTTCTTTTCCTATTTGGATTCCTTGGATGTCTTTCTCTTGTCTTATTGCTCTGGCTAGGACTTCCAGTATTATATTGAAAAGCAGTGGTGAGAGTGGACATCCTTGTCTTGTTCCAGATCTTAATGGAATTGCTTTCAGCTTTTCACCATTGAGAATGATACTGGCTGTTGGCTTGTCATAGATGGCCTTTATGATGTTGAGGTATGTTCCTTGTATCCCAAGAATTTCAAGGGCTTTTATCATGAATGGGTGTTGCACTTTGTCGAAAGCTTTCTCAGCATCTATTGATATTATCATATGGTTTTTATAATTCTTTTTGTTGATGTGTTGGATAACGTTGATTGATTTTCGGATGTTAAACCATCCTTGTGCCCCTGGAATGAATCCAACTTGGTCGTGGTGAATTATCTTATGGATACATTGTTGGATTCTGATAGCTAAAATTTTATTGAGGATTTTTGCATCAGTGTTCATTAGGGAGATTGGCCTATAGTTTTCCTTTTTTGTGTTGTCCTTATTCGGTTTTGGTATTAGTGTAATATTGGCTTCATAGAACGTGTTTGGTATTGTCCCTTCCTTCTCAATTTTTTGGAAGAGTTTGTGAAGGATAGGCACTAATTCGTCTCTGAATGTTTGGTAGAATTCATTTGTAAATCCATCAGGTCCTGGGCTTTTGTTTTTGGGGAGGTTTTTAATTACCATTTCAATTTCGCTGCTTGTAATTGGTCTGTTTAGGTGTTCTATTTCTTCTTTATCTAGCTTTGGGTGATTGTAGAGTTGTAGGAATTTGTCCATCTCCTCTAGATTGTTGAACTTGTTTCCATATAACTGTTCATAGTAGTTACTGATTATTCTTTTGATTTCTGCTGTGTCCGTTGTGATTTCTCCTCTTTCATTTATGATTCTGTGTATTTGTGCTTTCTCCTTTTTTCCTTTGTGAGCCTGGCTAGGGGTTTGTCTATTTTATTTATTTTTTCAAAGAACCAGCTCTTGGTTTCATTGATCTTTTGGATTGTTTTTTTAGTTTCAATTTCATTTATTTCTGCTTTGGTTTTTATTATTTCTTTTCTTCTACTGGTTCTGGGTTTTTTTTGTTGTTCTTTTTCTAGATCTTTGAGCTTCGAGATTAGGTTGTTTCTTTGAGTTCTTTCTTGTTTTTTGATGTGAGCTTCTATTGCTATATATTTTCCTCTTATTACTGCTTTTGCTGCATCCCATACATTTAGGATATTGGTGTCCTCCTTGTCATTCAATTCAAAGAATTTTTTAATTTCTTCTTTGATCTCCTCGTTAGTCCAGTGGTCTTCCAGTAGTGTGGCTTTTAATCTCCATGAGGTAGGATAGTTCCTTGCCTTCTTTTTATGATTTATTTCTAGTTTGATGCCTTCGTGGTCAGAAAAGATGGTTGGTATGATTTCAATCTTGGTGTATCTGTTGATGTTTGTCTTGTGCCCCAGGATGTGATCGATCCTGGAGAATGATCCGTGTGCGCTTGAGAAAAATGTGTACTCCGTTTTTTTTGGGTTTAGTGTTCTATAGATGTCTGTTAAGCCCAAATGCTCTAGGTCCTTATTTAGAGCTTTAGTTTCTTTACTTATTTTTTGTCTTGTTGATCTATCCATTGTTGATAGTGGTGTGTTGAAGTCTCCCACTACATATGTGTTTTCTCTGATGTCTGTTTTCAGAGAGGACAACAGTTGTCTGATATATTTTGGTGCTCTTTCGTTTGGTGAGTATATGTTAATGAGTGTTATTTCTTCTTGAAGTATTGTCCCCTTAATCATAATGTAGTGACCATTGGGGTCTCTTTTTATTTTTTTGAGTTTGAAGTCTGTTTTATCTGATATAAGTATAGCTGTTCCTGCTTTCTTTTTTGGCCCATTTGCTTGTAGGATTGTTTTCCATCCTTTGACTTTGAGCCTATTTTTATCTTTTGTAGCTAAATGTGTTTCCTGGAGACAGCAAAAGGTTGGGTTTTGTTTCTTAATCCAGGCTGCAACTCTGTGTCTTTTTATTGAAGAGTTTAGTCCATTTACATTTAGAGTTAATATTGATATGTTAGCATCTGTATTTGCCATTATGTTTGTCTTTCCTTTGATTTTATTTATTTATCTTTTAATAACTTTTTTTTTTTTTTTTTTGGTCTTCTTTCGTTGTTATTCGTCCCTCTGAGGTTCTGGCTTTAGGATTCCTTGTAGTATTTTTTGGAGTGGGGGTTTAGTCGCAATGAAATTCCGGAGTTTCTCTTTGTCTGGGAAGGTCCATATTCTTTCTTCATGGAGGAAAGAGAGCTTTGCGGGATAGAGTATTCTTGGTTGGCATCTGTTTTCTTGGAGTCTGTTGACTATGTCCCTCCACTCTCTCCTTGCCCGTAGTGTTTCTTCAGAGAAGTCTGATGTCAGCCTGATTGGCTTTCCTTTGAATGTTATCTGTTTCTTCCCTCTTGTCAGCTTCATTATTTTTTCCTTGTCCTGGATTCTTGGGAGCTTTACTATTATGTGTCTTGCTGTGTTTTTCCTTTCGTCGTGGAAGTTTGGTGTTCTTCTTGCTTCTTGTATATCAATTTTCAGCTCCTTCTTCTCATTTGGGAAGTTCTCTTCAATTATATCCATGAATATTTTCTCTGTTCCTACATCTCTCTCCTCTCCTTCTGGAATTCCTATAACTCTTATATTTCCTTTCCTCATGGAGTCAGATAGTTCCCGAAGTCTTTCTTCATTCTTTTTCCTTCGTACTTCTCTTTCCTTTTCTGTTTTGGTTCTTTTTATTTCTGTGTCTTCAAGATTACTTATTCGTTCTTCCATTTCATCTATTCTGCTTTCATTGCTTTTCCCAGAGTTCTTTAGTTCCTCCATTAATTCTTTGATCTCCTGCATTTCTCTTACTTCCCTCTTTAGGGACTCAATTTCCTTCTTCTGATCTATCACTTTTTTAATCATGGCAATTTTAAATTCTCTTTCTGGAAGGCTCAGAAGTTCTTCCAAGTTGCTGTCGTTGCAATCTGGGGAGTGGTTTTCTTTTTGTGGTGTGCTTCTTTCCTGAGGAGTTTTTAGGTTGCGTGTGGTTCTTCTACTCCCTACTGTCTGTTTTCTAATTTGTCGTATGCGTTGGGACACTGTGTTGCTCGGACTGACTGGCATCTTGGGTGAACTTCTCCGCTCCCCTCTGGCTCTTCCAGGAGCCATCTCTGTCTTCTGGGGGAGCTTTCTGCTGGTTTTAGGCAGTTTTTACTGAAGAAATGTCCCTGTTCTCAAATGGCGAAGCGGGATGCAGTCCCTGCGCCTCCGGTTTCAGGCACACTCTTCTGCGCACCCGGTCTGCCCCAGACGTGGGTGCCTGCTCCCTCTGTGGGCTCAGACTGCTGGTCGGAAGGGGCCTGGCGTGGAATAACTTCCCGGCTGGCCACTGGGTCCTCCAGAAACCTTCTGCCCTTTTCAAGCAGTCTTAAGAAATGTCCTGTTTTATAGGGTGTTAGTGACTTTTTTTTTCCTGGTCGCTAGGTGGCGCCAGAGATCTCTCCTATTGTCCTTGGGGGGCTGTTTTTCGCCTCCCCCCACCCCGTGGGACAGAGAACAGAGCGGGAATGGTAGGGTACACCTCAACAGCTTTGGGGTGCTGTGTCTGCCTTGTGCCCCACCGTCGTGGAGAACCCACGCCCCGAATTTTCGTGCCCCGGGTCTCAGTTCAAAGCCCTCAGTTCCAGGACGCGGGCTGTAGCCCAGTTCAGTGGCGCGGGAATGGCGCCTTTTGCACCGCTCCTGTGCCTGGGTGCCTGGTTCCTGCTCACTCAGGGAGGGACCTTCACCTCAGTGAGGACCTCCGTGCGTCTCCCCGCAAGCCTAGGTCGTCTCCCCGCAAGCCTAGGTCGCAGGCGCGGGGACCTGGGCAGCCGCGATCCAGGTCTGCACTTGCTTTTCAAGCTCCCCGAGCGAGCCGTGTTTCCGCGCCAGCTTACCGGCAGCCCGGGCTGTGTGCGGGTCTCCCGGGGTCTTTGTTCTTCTCTAATGGCTCCAGGAGCCGTTCGCTCACCGCCGTGGAGGATCCTGCAGGGTTCGCCTCAGCTCCCGTTCACGGGGTGTGGTGGCTGCAATAGTTCCTTTCCACTCACAGTCCCGCTTGCTGCGTCGTTTGTTCTTGTGGGCCGTTTTGGTTTGTTGTTTCCTCCTCTCTGCCAGTCGGAGAGTGCCGCCTCTGTGGGCGGGGGAGGGGAGCAGGGTTCTGCGCTTCCCTCCCTTCTAGTCCTCTTTTATGGCCACTTTCTTCTTCGGGCAGTTCGCTGGAGTCACCCGTTTATCTTCCGTGTCCCACTTCTCACTGGGACCTGCCGCTTTTCCTCCCTATTAACTTTTTTTTTTCCCTTATTCTTTCTTATCTAACCAAAGTAGCTGTGCACTTTTTCCATTTGAGCTGGTGGCTTTAAGATATAGACTCAGTGGTATAGGGGTTTCCAAACCCATTCCCTAGAGGCCTAGAGTCCCACTGAAGTGAATGAGAGGTCCCAAAATACAGGTTTATAATATCAACATTTGATAGTGTGGAAATTAAAGGACACTGAATATGTGTAAAGTTTTAACACTTTAGGCACCACTGATGTGTTGATTTAAACTGCAAGATTATATAGCTTTTATGGATTTCTCAATAAAGGTTTTTCCTTGTCATTGCCATTAAGTATATTTGAAGATTTTATAATGTGTACTAGTTAGTAAAATTGAGTTGTGCCCTAAACTTTTAATTTTTTAAATCCCTGTGTGAATATTTTAACACCTTTACCATTAACCAGCAAGTCCTTTATTAAAGTGTTCACCTTGTGCACTCAACTAAATATAAATAAAGCTAAGGGACATAAAATTAAGTGCTTATTATCTTCAAGAAGTAAATAATGCCAGTTACCAAATGGAAACAAGGTAGTTTTTATGCTTTGCTTACACATGATATAAACCGTTTTAGTTTTTTTTTTCTTAACCATTGGTGTTAAGGGAAAATTTAACAAATGTGGACATAAACAAAACTATATTTATTTTGCTTTATTTTTTGATCTGGGGTATAGGCCAGACATGTGGGGAGGGTGAGAGGATTCATCAGAGGCAGAGTGGGGAGAACAGCCAGATTTACTGCAATACACTGCTGAGGGGAGCAGCATGCAAAACAGGAGACATGTGCTGTGCTGTGTGGGTTAGATCCTTGGTAGGAGATCAAACTCAGGCTGTGAGATAGTGATAACACTGAGACTTAATGTCTACTCCATCAGGGAGGCCTAAATTTTTTGTTTTTAATTATTGGTCTTTTAAGTGTAACATCCTAAAAGTTTACATAAAAATGTTCTTTGCAAAATTAGGGATCACTCTTTTGCTAGGCACACAGAGATAAATATGGCATAGTGAAAAGAAAACTGGAAGACATAGAAGGTGGAGGTTTTGTTTGACCTTGGCCATCACTGCTTTTGTGAACTTGACAACTTTTCTGTTGTCAGCACAATTAGAATAGGAGCTGATTCAGGGCCAAGATGATCATTCTGAGTGAGGCACTATTAAAAAGCATTGTCTTTGCTGTAACTATAACTAAGAAATTATTCAATATGTTTTGTTTTTGCATGGCTCTCATATTTCTTTATGGAGATTTAATCAAGTTTTGGTATTTATCCAGATCTGTGGAGGACAAACTTCATGATTCAAAGTAAAATCGAAAGTGTGCATAGCTGATAGATAAATAGGGAGGGTCAGGATTTTGACAAAACCTCAGAGTATAAAATGGGAGATGATTTACAGAGAAAAAAAAGAAAAGATTGTAGCAATAGTTATTGAGACTGATTTTGGCCTTTTCAGCAATTTTCTCATACCTCCTTGCCCTATCTTAAGATCAAAGTGATTATTTGATAAAGGACTAATTTAGGAGAAGATTGTGTAATATTGAGTTAAGGGCCCATATAATTCTTGATAAAATTATTGTGCAGTTTTGAAGCAGACATTTGAGGTGAGAAGCTGGGGTCATATTGATCTTCTTGTGTCCCATTGACTGCCAAGTGACCGTGAAGGTTCTTTTACTACTGGCTGTGGTGATGTAGCCCTAAGGTGTAAGGGGCTAAGAACTTCCCCTTTAAGTAATCCCAGTTCTCATAAAAACTGCTTTCTTTACACTAATCAATTCATCTCTAATATACTTTTGTACATTTTGGTTAAAAAAAATTGGGCCTCCCTAGTGGTGCTGGGGGTTAAGACTCAATCTGTAAAGCTACCCGCAGCCAATGAAGCATGAATTCGATCCCTGTCCAAGGAGCTACTCACATGGCTCAACAGACCACTCCTGACTTGCCCACTGTTCCCCTCAGCAGTGTATTTCAGTCAGTCTACCTGTTCTGTTGCCCACTCTGTTTATGATGAATCCTCTCACTTCCCACATATTTGACCTGTACCCCAGTTCTTGTATGCATAAATAAATAAATCTTTAAAAAAATAAACAAGTAAAAATCATGATTCTAAATAAAAGGACATTTCATAAATTAACCTTTTTGCTGTAAATTTATATATAGAATGCATGTATATAATAGGTAATATTTATATATATACACATATATTTTTTCCATTGCAATAAAAAATTGGAAAAATATGTTTCCTGTTATTAAAAGATGTTGGCTTCTAGCTAGTTTGAGAATTTCCTTTTTCCTCAGGGGTAAAGTATGAATATTTAAGATTCATACCCACAATTTCCTAGCCCATCCTTTTCCTTTTAAGCTGGCTACTTCTATCTACACTGGACAATAAATTCTTATAATCATAGTTGTTGGCATGGACAAGATACTGAGCAGAAAGGCTTTGAGTAAATTCCTAAACAATTATTTATTAATAAACTCCAAAGATTTAAAAATATTGGCAATCATTTTTATTTGAAATTTTCTTCTTTTGGAAGCATTTCCTAAGTAATTGAAGCTGAGTGTCAATCTAACACAATATAACAATAACAGAATTTTTCTAAGAGAGCTTTCTCCTTGACAAACTAATATTTCCTTATGGTTAGCTTGCTAACCACAGTCTGTCTTCGCCAGATTCAGAGAAGTAAGGGGTGAGAAAAAATGTTAGTTACTCTGGTGTAGCTGTCTCAAGATTGCAGATGTTTAAAGCTGACTCATCCTCATGACATTATGATAAATTTCACATTTTTTTATAAATGCTAATGGTGCGTTTCAGTCTAGCTGACATCTCCCCTGTTAGCCACTGTTTTTTTTTTTTTTTTTTCCTGTGATCAAGTTCATAATAATCTTTGCCTTTTGGGAATCCACAATCATATCCCCTAAGTGGTTCCTTTGGTAGAATATAAATGACCCAACCTGGATTTTCTCCCTTGTGATTGCTGTATATATATATATTTTTGGCATGACATAACCTTTGAACCAATAAACTATAAGTGAGAAGACTAATACTCCAAAGAGCACCATTTTCCTTAGTTTCACTTCTAAGACCTCTAGAGAGCCGTTTTCTTGTTCTCTGGATCAGGGATCCACAAAGTAGGACTCATGGAGCAATATCAGGCCACTACATGTTTATGTAAATAATGTTTTATTGGTTCCCATTTCCATTAATTTATGTTTTGGTTATCACTCTTTTACACTAGCAAGATAAAATTGAATAGCTATGATGAGATTATATGATCTGCAAAATAAAAAATATTTTAATCTTGCTGTTTACAGAAAAAGTTTTCTGATCCTTCTTCAGAAACCTAGAGTTGAAGTTAAAATTTCATTCAATGTGTTCTACAAAATCTTGGGACACATAATGAGCTTTGAGTGGTCCCACTGAAAACCTATGAAAGGGATATAGATACCATGTACCTGTCTCCAAAAATGATCTTCTCATCTTCCCTTTCTCCACATTAAATCACTGACAAGTGAATTTTGAATAGGATGTGAGATACCTACTTAGAGTCAATTAGAGGGTTGTCTATAATAGAACATATTTTGACATTTAATATTTAGTAAATAGACACTTCAGTAGAAATTCCAGATTGACATCTTGTTACAAACAAGAGGCATTTAGTAAGATGACCCACCTTTTACATCTTCCTCTGTTCCTACTTATTCTGAGAAGACAGGGACTTCTTTAGTAGAGATATTTGTGCTCTTTTTTTTTTTCTAAATTCTCCAAGTAGAATTCTAATTTCTCCTCTACATGATATGGAGAATAACTCACCTATTTGAAGAATGTTGTGGAAAAAAGAACAGAATACAGATGCCTCTACTAATTTCTTTATTGTATCTTCCTATTCAAAAGGTGGGATTCTATTCCCGGATCTTGTTTCATTTTTGAGGATATGTTCAAGGAAAGACTCTGTACATTTTGCAGGATGATATAGAAACCAATTATCCATCCCTCCCTATCAAAGGAGAATGACATTTGTGAAGTACTACTTTAGAATGTTTGTGTTACATTCCCAAGCATTCTATCAGTTCTGCCACCTAACAAACAAGATTTGAGATGATTTATTAGGGGTCTTGGTTGTGTCTCTGTAGTTAGAATGGGTCTCTATTCTTATCAGTAAAAAAGCTGATCTGTATTTTTTTTAATAAGGTCAATTTTTTTTAAAGATTTATTTATTTATTTATACAAGAACCAGGGTACAGGCCAGATGCATGGGAGGGTGAGACGATTCACCAGAGAGAGAGTGAGGAACAGAACAGGCAGACTGACGAAATACACTGTTGAGGGGAGCAGTGGGCGCGATAAGGAGAGGTCTGTCGCGCCGGGTAGGATCCTCGCCAGCTGGCTGGGATCAAACTGGTGCTGCAGAGGCTGTGGACAGATTCACAGCGCTGCGCTCAACCACCTGTGCCACCAGGGGAGGCCCTGATCTGTGACTTTCTATATGCCATTTTAATTTTTATTTTGACCTGTACTAAGAGCTGTGAGTCATTTCACTTTCTTAATTCAAGATAGTTAAACTGCTAAGTATTAGGAACTTAATGTGTCTTCATCATTATTATAAACCATAGATTCTGATTTTATACCTCAGAACTAGCAATTAGCAGTGGGAAAATATCATTCAAGGTAAATATTAAATTGTTCCCGCTTACCACTTTATTCCCTTAATCTTTCATTTAGTATTAGCAAGATATTTTAAAAAGTAATTTCATAGATTTTAAAGAATTTTAGAATAACTAGATCTTGACAAGCTGGCTACAATTTGAATATTATTGGTGAATGCTTTATGCATGCACATTGATACATAGTGTATATATATATGTACATATTATAATTATTATGAAAGAGTGAATCCTTATCAATATTTATAAGATCTGTATCAAAGGAAGAATGTGTGACTTTCAAACAAATGTAATGTTCCTGGTGGACATGAATGCCATTATTTTACTGCTGCAAATAGCATGTCATAACTTATGGCGTTTTATCCAATTTGGCACATTACAAAATTGCAGTTTCAAAAGCAATTTGTTTTAATGAATTTAAAGTTAAAGCCAGATGAATATTAGGGTTTTAGAGAGTTGACACTACATTCTTCTGAAGAACTGACCTTCTTTGTGCTTATCTGGAATAAAATGGATCTAATAATCTCTTGATTGCTTTCAAATCTCTAAATCTAGTCACTGCAGAAAAAAAATAGTGTACACTGGTTCAATCAATATTTTACCGCAATATGACTGACAATGACATTAAGTGTTATCTAGTAGAAAAAATAGTTAATGTAGTTGAGTTGAAATAACATCTGAACTATTTTATTCACTGTAGCCAAGCATTTTTTTTTTTTTTGAGATACTTTACAACTGACCAAACTAAATGCTTTTCAGAACCTGGTAAGAATATTTCTTGTTCTTTCTCTCTCTCTCTCTCTCTCTTTCTGTGTGTGTGTGTGTGTATCTAAAAATTGCATTTGTTATCACTAAAAGAATGAATAAATATGCATTAAAATGTTTCTAATAACAAATTTACTTCACACAGAATATCTTCCAAAGATTAGCATAATAAATAGCATTAGCTTGTATGCCCTAATTTTGAAATTTCATGTTGATATCTTAAGGTTTGTTTAAAAGATTCAATTTCACTATCAGTAGAACATTTTGTAAAGTAGGGCAAAAATTGCATAATTAAATAACAAAAATATTTTGAATAGTATCATTTCAAAGCTGAAGGCTTCAGAAACAAACAATATTGGCCCCTTTTTAACACTAGAAATAAATTCAGTGTTGTAATTTGACCAAAGTCAGAGACCCAGACTTTCTAACTCTTCAAACTATGTTTTCCAGTACCTGATTTTTATACAAGCTCAGAAATACAATGGGGAACTTAGGATATTTGTGTCAATACTATCATTAGTTCCAGATTTTCTTCATTAGCATTACCAAATGTTGCATTCAACTATTTCCCTTCCATCTTTCTGTTCAAACACAACAATTTTCTTGGCAAATAAAACATCCATAAGTACACTTGGGTCTATCTCTGGGGTTTCTGGCAATTGACATTTTAAGATAAGCTTACAAATAACGGGAGATGGCTTCAGGGCAAGATATCGTGCCAACATTCAATTTTTGTCTCATATAAAGGAAAATGGCTTCCTCTCAGGAACCTGTACTACAATACAAAGATTCGAGCTATTGTGAAATTCTTTTTAGTCACCAAAAAAAGTGTATTCTATGTAAATTCTTATACACAGCTGTATAAAACTTGGAATAATTTGTGGAAAAAATACTGACATATAGTCTTAAATATTAATAGACAGTTTAACAAAATATTGTCCACTAGAAAAATCTAATAAAATGTCAATAGAAGAATAATTTCAAAGTGGGTGCTGACACCTTACCTAAGTAATAGCTTACACTGTATGTGTTTTCAATGTATAACTTGCATACAATTAAACTTCTCTAAAATGTCAAATAAGAGTCATTTGCTTTTGAAGTTCCACATATTAAAGAAAAGGAAACTATAAAATTATTCTATTTTTATTTGCATATGAATTTCTGGATGCCAAATATAGTTCCTTTCTTTGCATTCCGTGCTAATGATAAGTGATAAAATGCAATGAATTGGTGATAGAGAGGAAGATTTGCAAATAAAGCAGTTTGATTTATATCCAAATATTCCATGAAATGTTAAATATGATGTTTCTCCCTTACCAATAATGGGAATTTATTAGAATCTGGCTTAGTAAAACTGTTCTAGATAAATTACTATTTGTAGAATGACAATAGCATATTCAAATTCACATAGCCATTTTATCCTGTAGCCTTTTTCCTTCATTGGCTCATCCCTAGATTGCTAGCTTTAAAAAGGATTCCTGGATTAGATAATTATATGAAGACAGAAACATCATGATATCTATTTTTCAGAAAGATATTAATATGCCAAAAACATGAGTTTAATCACAACATTGAATTCAACTATAGAACATGGGTAAAGGGAAGAGAATTTTTGCTCAGTTATTGCTTCCAATATACCAACTTTATAACATGATTCATCCTAACAGTAAAAGTACTGGGATCTCTGCTGCTTTTCACTGAATGCATGATTTATATGAAAGGAGAGGGAAACAAATTATATATGTTACAGGATTCACAACCCACTCAGATTATAAAGAAACATTTTTTTAAAAACTTCCCTGTATGTTCATTTGTTTTATCTTATGAATTCTACCACATGAAGTAAAAAAAAAAAAGTCACTTTAAATGAAGTTAATATTTTCTTTAGTATTTTAATATAATTTATTCTGCATTGTAATGAATTTTGTAAAATTATATTTTTCGTGTTCTGACCCCAACTGCTGATACTCCTAGCCAATATGGAGACTGACCCTTTGTTATGTGGGTATATGTCTAATAGGTCTTAGTTCACAGCTTGTGAAATGAGGTGTATGGGTCCATGTCTCTGGATTATCTTTCTGCTTAAAAAGGATGCATCTAGCTCTTGATATAAAACAATATGCTTACTTCAAATGCTAACCTGGGGTCCTAGGCAACTCTCTCTCTTTACCATAACCACAGACCTCCCTCTCCTTCCATGTTGCCTTCAGGTATCCTGAGAAATCACCTACTAGCCTTAGAGAGCAAAGGTCAACTAAATTTCATTCTCCTTTCAATGTCACTGAATAATTTTCTTACATACCATTGAAAATGACTTTTGAAATTTTTAATGAAAACATACAGCTTGTGTTTACCAGTAGTGGCTTATCAGATATTTTATGCCTTAGCCTGTCTCGTTTTTCTGCAGTATACCAAGATAAGAGTCAGAATTTTTTTTCATTCGTTTATGATTGTCTTATTTATTTCTTTCATAAGCAAAAAATAAATCTCTAGTATGCCAATTGGCTAAAATAAATACAGAATTTTGAAGACTATTTATTTCCCAAGGAAGTTGATTCCAAATTGTATGCCTTTTATTTGGAAAGTTAGAAACTGAATATTTACTGTTCTTTTGAGTTTGGATCTCTGATCTAACAGTCTATATCTTCCCACATTTCATCAGCATCCTCTCTACTTAATGGCTGACTAAGAAAGGGCAAGAAAAACAAAATGAAGAGAAACACAATAAGGATATATTAAATTGATTTCCATAATATAAAATGTATAATTTATTAGTTAAATTTAATATTTTATATGTGTTAATGTTTTTGAGGTTTTTTTTTAATGTTTAGAGTATAACAGGTTATGGGCTATGAGCTATTTCAGCTCTAAAAGAAAATTTGTAATACAAATAAGAATGTGTCAAGTAAGTGTAGTAGAGGAAAGTTTGGGGAAATGGAAGTAACATTTAAAATAGAATACAGATCATATAGATTCACTAAATTATACATAAGTTTTTAGTTATATCCCTATATCGAACAACTATTATCAAATCTTTCCTTTTTATCCCCCATATATCACTGCTCTAGAAAAGTTACTACTATTTCCTGTACTAAGTAACACATTTCCCATTTTAAATCCTGGCTTCTGTTCTAGAATACTCTCTGTTACCCTGGCCATGCACAAGTTTAGATTCCTGCAAACACAACTTTATGCTAGGATTATAGTGTACATTTTTTTTCTCAGTGTTTTTCTATATTCAAATTCTACTATTCCCTTTTTGCTATAGCTTTTCATCAATAGTTTTTTTTTTGTTTTGTTTTATTGAGATAATGTTATTTTGAAGTACTATATACAATTTCAAGAATAAGTTCACACCTCTTCAGATGTATCAGTTCTAATTCCAAGCTATCTTTTTGTGAAAATTTTATTTCTGATTTTCTAGCTTTATTGAAGTATAACTGGCAAAAGAGGTTAATTTGGATATCAAAGTAGAAATTGCAAGATACCAGGAGAGAGCAAACATGAAGGTGCAACCTACCAGAACCTATGGTATATAGCAAAAGCACTTTAAGAAGGGAAATATATATAAGCCCACGTAAATTTATAAGAAACTGATCAACTAATAATCTTGCCTCTCACCTTAAGCATCTAAAAAGAGACGCAACAGCAGAGAAAGCAATTAGAAGTGAGAAAATAATAAATTTAGGGCAGAAATGAAAAAAAAAAGAAATTAAAAAGAGAGTCCAAAGGATTAATGAACAAACAAAACCAAAAGCCAGTAGAAGGAAGGAAATAAAAAAAAAATAGAGCAGAAATATGTGATTATGTATGAAAACACTGAAGTTCTACTCTTAGCAAAGTTTAATAATGACAAATAATACTATCAATTGTTATCACCAAGCTATACATTAGATTCTCAGGTGTTATTCATCTTAAAACTAGAAGTGTGTTGAACAAACTTTCTTTGCTCCAATGCATAGTCTTTGCTCCTTTGTCAAAGATTAGTTGACCATAAATCTGTGGGTTTATTTCTGGATTTTCTATTCGATTCCATTGGTCTGTATGTCTGTTCTTGTTCCAATACCATGCAGTTTTGATGATTATGGCTTTGTAGTATAGTTTGAAGTCTGGGAGTGTGATGCCTCCATTCCCTTCTTTCTTTTTCAGAAGAGCTTTGGCAATTCGGGGTTTTTTGTAATTCCATATGAATTTCATCAATAATTGTTCTATTTCTTTGAAGAATGACATTGAAATTTTGATTGGAATAGCATTGAATCTGTATATTGATTTTGGTAGGATGGCCATTTTAATAATGTTTATTCTTCCAATCCATGAGCAGGGGATGTCTTTCCATTTCTTTGTGTCTTCTTCTATTTCTTTTAACAGTGTTTTATAGTTTTCTTTGTATAGGTCATTTACCTCTTTTGTTAGATTTATTCCCAAATATTTGATTTTTTTTTTTGTTTCAATAATAAAAGGGATGGTTTTTTTGATTTCTTCTTCTTCAGATTTATTGTTTGTGTATAGGAAGGCTACTGACTTTTGCGTGTTGATTTTGTATCCTGCCACTTTACTGAACTGATTGATGAGTTGAATTAGTTTTTCTGTGGAGTTTTTGGGGTTCTCTGTGTATATTATCATATCATCTGCAAATAGTGATAGTTTGACTTCTTCTTTTCCTATTTGGATTCCTTGGATGTCTTTCTCTTGTCTTATTGCTCTGGCTAGGACTTCCAGTATTATATTGAAAAGCAGTGGTGAGAGTGGACATCCTTGTCTTGTTCCAGATCTTAATGGAATTGCTTTCAGCTTTTCACCATTGAGAATGATACTGGCTGTTGGCTTGTCATAGATGGCCTTTATGATGTTGAGGTATGTTCCTTGTATCCCAAGAATTTCAAGGGCTTTTATCATGAATGGGTGTTGCACTTTGTCGAAAGCTTTCTCAGCATCTATTGATATTATCATATGGTTTTTATATTTCTTTTTGTTGATGTGTTGGATAACGTTGATTGATTTTCGGATGTTAAACCATCCTTGTGTCCCTGGAATGAATCCAACTTGGTCGTGGTGAATTATCTTATGGATACATTGTTGGATTCTGATAGCTAAAATTTTATTGAGGATTTTTGCATCAGTGTTCATTAGGGAGATTGGCCTGTAGTTTTCCTTTTTTGTGTTGTCCTTATTCGGTTTTGGTATTAGTGTAATATTGGCTTCATAGAACGTGTTTGGTATTGTCCCTTCCTTCTCAATTTTTTGGAAGAGTTTGTGAAGGATAGGCACTAATTCATCTCTGAATGTTTGGTAGAATTCATTTGTAAATCCATCAGGTCCTGGGCTTTTGTTTTTGGGGAGGTTTTTTATTACCATTTCAATTTCGCTGCTTGTAATTGGTCTGTTTAGGTGTTCTATTTCTTCTTTATCTAGCTTTGGGTGATTGTAGATTGTAGGAATTTGTCCATCTCCTCTAGATTGTTGAACTTGTTTCCATACAACTCTTCATAGTAGTTACTGATTATTCTTTTGATTTCTGCTGTGTCTGTTGTGATTTCTCCTCTTTCATTTATGATCCTGTTTATTTGTGCTTAAACCCATCAATCAACAAAGTTGAGATTATTTAATTTACTGATGATATGGAGAGCATACTCTTGGCAAATTATGTGAATGGACAGGAATGGCTTAATTTCACAGGAACTTAGGATCTTGCATTAAGTGGTTGAAGGAGGCTTTCAGATATGAAACTGGCCTATTGTGACAAAGTATATGACACAATATCTTAGGTCTGTGAGGTGAAGTTTACAAGACAAGTTTTAATGAGCAATTTTGTGAAGTTGAAATGTGCTGTTTCTACAGAAGTGCAAATTATCGTCATAATTAGATGCCTGACTTCTCTGAGGAGCAAATAATTACAACAGAAAAATGGTTTTGAATAATTTCCTAAAACAATCATTACAATTATTAATGATTTATAGTCTTACATCAATGGCAAGAATTTCTTCAAGCAAGCAATTATGTTGACACAGATGTTTTCAAATCTGAGTCCCACCAGTAATGATGATGCTGATGGGCTAATTCTCTGTCTTCACCTTGTGTCATTATCTAATATGAGATAAATTCAATCACCATTTTTATTCACTTGTAAGCCAAAAACTAAGAGTGCTAAAAATATAACAAGAGAAAATAGTCTAAGTTAATGTGAAAAGAATGCAGAACTACACATCGGATATTTGCCAAATGACCCATTTAATTATATGTTTTCCTGGATCTTTTGCTTGTTTTCAAAAATTACAAGGGAAAAAAGCAATAGAAGGCAGGATAGGAACTACAGAGAGAAAAAAAAAAAGGAACAAAGATCATAGGAAGGTCTAGGAGATGTACTGTATTTTTCCCCTTAAATGGCCCATGCTCCTTCTTCTGAAGCCAATATTATATATATATATATATATATATATATATATATATATATATATGGATATTCTTTTCTGGCTAACTTTCCAATCAAATAAACTTCTAGGACAAGTAGTTCTCTGACCTCAATGCTCCTGTACTGTTTCGTAGTTAAATCTACATCACAGAATGTGTATTTTTCCCACTACCTTGGCCCCTTGTAACATGAAATGAAGAAATGTAATGACTGACCAAGCTTCATTTTTGTTGGTTAAACTTTAAGGTCACAAATTGAGTACTAGATTTTTTCATTATAGTATTATCAAATAATATCTCTCTATAGATAGATGATAGATAAAATGCATGTGTTATACATACATTTTTTTCCCCTGAGAAAAATCAAAATACAGCAAGAAAAATCCTTGCAGGTTGCCTGCAGGAACATACAGATTTTGGTGATGCAAATCAAATCAAATATCAGTTGTTGAGGGTCACCTAATTATGTTTTGTAGAAAAAATATCATTAAGCATAGATGACTTGTATATTTATTTTCAACATCATTCAGTAAGAGCAATCAGATGACAGAGAGAATCTCTTAAATATGTTAATCAGAAAATCCACCTAATAATGGAGTTCTCTTTTAAAGTGAGAAAGCTTTAATATATATATATATATATGTATAATAGTGTATATGTATATATATATATATATAGTGTATATGTATATATATATATATATGTTTAATAGTGTTGCCCCAAGTTCTGTAATTAAGAAATGTTGGTTACAAAAGTAAGGTCCTACAAAAAGATGATGACATTATAGATTTTAGTCAAATCGTGAAGAAACTGTATCTAGATATTGGACTGGTACCAGAGAATAGCTACGAATAGCAAAGCAACATCAAGAAAAGGACCTCATGAGCATCACAGTTAAGTTCATTAGTGTCTGTTGCAAATCAAAACTTTAAACTAGTGACGGTAATATAGTTATAAAAATAAACACTGATATACATTAAAACATAACACTTAGGGAAAAAAGGAGGACCTTCCCAGTGGCGCAGCAGGTTGAACAGAATGTGAAAGTGTCCGCAGCCTCTGCAGCGCAGGTTCGATTCCCGGCAGGCCAGGGAGATACCCACATGGCGCAGCAGACCTCTCCTTTCTCGCCTGCTGCTACCCTCAGCAGTATCTTAGGTATGTCTTCCTGTTCTCCTAACCACTCTGTCTCTGGTGAATCTTCTCACCCTCCCACGCCTCCGGCCTATACCCCACCTCTTGTATAAATAAAATAAATAAATAAATAAACTTAACACTTAGCTGTTTCAGTGTGGCAGATCTTGCTTCCTGGATCTTCAGCACAAGATTCAACAGCAATGTGTTATCTACATAAGCCTGAGAGTGCCAGCTTCTGGAAAATGTATAAGAATTCTCAGTTTAAAGTCTTTCGTCAGTATATGATTCCACTAATATGAGGATGGTGTGGGTCTCTTAAATTAAGACTCATGATCCCAAAGACCAGTCACTTTGAGTTGTACTCATATCCAGGCAATGTCCTTCCCAGAGGAGTTTGCAGATTGTCTTTCTTTGATTTCTATTCTAAAATATGAAGTTGCAAGTATTTAGGCCACAGAAGACTTGTTAAGACAATATTGAAGAAGGTTCAACTGCACTTCTCAATAATAAGACTGGGTATTTTGCACAAGTCTCCTACAGTATTTAGGCACACTTGTTTGTACCAGAGCAGACCCTATAGTCAATGTGATGTCCTTAGACGAGTGGTTTGACTTGTCACTAAGTCATAGGAAAGAGTAGAAGAATCATAGTCAATGTCTTTTATATTAAAAAAAAAACAAGACTAGGCTATGGAAAATAAAGAGTGCTTTGTAAATTTTAGTTTCATGATTGCGTGTGCTTTTCCTAATTTTCATGAAGATTGAGTATAACTTGCGTAGTAAGATTTCTGAGTCATTGGCAAGACTTTGCACTTCTGTGTAGTGTTACTTACTCTAAATTGCTGTTCCTTTCACTAGAGAGATAGACTGGAAATCCTCAGGCTGGAATGACAGTATATTTGCTCACATTATATGGTAGTTCTCCATCAAGTGAAAGCTTTTTTTTTAAAAAAAGCTTTATTTTTATTTATTTATGCATACAAGAACTGGGGTGTAGGCAGGAGATGAGGGGGTGAGAAGATTCACCAGAGACAGAGTGGGGAGCAGAACAGACAGACTGACTGAAATACACTGCTGAGGGGAGCAGCAGGCAGGACAGGAGAGGTGTGCTGTGCAATGTGGGTAGTTCCCTGACCAGGGATCCAACTTGTGCTGCAGTGGTGGCCCACAATTTCATAGTGCTAAGACTTATCCCCTTGCACTACTAGGGAGGCCCCATCCAGTAAAAGCTTTAATCTATTGTGAAGGTAAGTAAATAATAGCCAGGACATATTTAAAACTCATTACATGGAATTCTTTATTGAGCTTACTTGAATGTATGAAAAGGCAACCAAGATTTCTTGTTCACATCTCATCTTTACAGAGCTACCAGGGTAATGATGATGAAGGATGAGATGCAAATAGTAATTTCTCAGAAATTTTAGTGAACATCCTTCCCCTTATTATAATATCATAATTATCCTTGCTGCAATAAAAAATTCAATGTAAAAATTATTGCAAGTTTTTTTTTGGGGGGTTAGCAAACAATGCGCTTGAAAGTGCCAAAGTTTATCATTTGCATGTAATATACAGCCAGGTTTCTTCCCAACATTTTAAATTTTTATTATGTTTTATTTTGTTAACACTGATTTACAATATGCAATATATAGTATAATATGTAATATAGTTTCACACCTCTTCAGATGTATGTTATACACAAGATGCACAGCTGAAAAAGCCATATATGTATGTGTGTGTGTATTTTTTTATTGTTGTACTAGTCACTGGCATTACATAATAGCTTCTTTGACCATTAAAAGAAAAATTGGCTTTTTGTGGTGGTAAAGAGGGAAGCTCCAAACTTTCATAACAATTATCTAAAAATTTTCCCTTTGTGTGTGTGTGTGTGTGTGTGTGTGTGTGTAGACTTCCATAATGACTGTACACCTCAAAAATATCAGGGCATAAAATGGTCTGTAATTGACAGGGCATTTTGAATTGGAATTCCTGTTGATATCAAGAATGTTTACTGTTTCCAAAGCATTACAAAATCACATACTACATGCAAAACATGGGTCCTACTACAATAAACCTAAGCCTTCTCATCTGAAGTCATTTGGTAAGAATCAGAGTGCTCACTGTGTTCTGCCATCTGGCTGATTTGGTCTCTAGCAAAGGATAATAAACTACAGGCAGTTCAAGTCTGTTTTGAAAAATCCTTCTATTTTTCTGTTCTTGACCTAAGACAAGGCTCATTCGTAAACAGTATTGTATCTACATTTTCTGTGGGCTATTTTATATAGATATGTTAAGACATGAATGATAATTATTGACAGAGTCCCGACAGTTACTTGTTTCTTCTTATTCTGATTATGAAAATACAATACCAGAATTCAAAACAAAAATAGTTGGTGCTTGGAAATGTGTGAGGAATAGCACAGTTTTATAGGAAACAGAACTACTTGTTAATAAGTATTGAGCTTTTAAATGAACAGCAGTGATTGATTAGCAATAGGAACTATGAAGTTTAAAGAAAATCTAAAGGCCAGTTCATAGATTCCATTATTTCACCTAAAATTTTTATTCATATGAAACATGATAGGTAGGCTTTTGCTACAAGGTAAAAAGAAATGTTAAAGTAAACAATTGGTGTGTGACGATTTCCATGAAACTGAGTCAGAACACAAAAATCATGTCCATATAATGTATTCATGAATGGACACAAGTTTATGAGGAACTAACTTTTATTTTCTTATTTATTATTGAGGTAACATTGCATTATAACATATGTTTCAGGTATGATATATCATAAATCAAAATCTGTATTACTATATTAAACTTACTGGATCTCATTTCAAATTATAAATTGTTCTTGCTTGTGGTTCAATTACTGCAAATTTGGTTAAATTATAGAGGTTTCAGAAAAGTAATGACTCAATTACTTATAGTAGTGAGTGATGCTAAGGAAATCTATTTTTTTCTTGATGACCAGAAAGAAAATAATAATAATAATAATAATAATAATAATAATGTTATCAAGTCTGTTATGTTTCAAAGATTTGAATTCCTGGAATATATTATGTTGTGGGTTAAGTCATATCCTTCATTTCAACAAAGTTAAAACTTTTCCTTAAAAGCATTCCATTATTTTCAACTTAATTAAATCAATGGAATCAAACATAGGTGTAACATATCAACAAAATATAATTAATATTAATCCATAGATTGCAAAAGGAAGAATTATAGAGAAATTTAAGATGATTAAGGACTCAGTTAAGGGCTTGTTAAAGTTGGAAATGTCTTAGTAAACTTAGTAAACTTTTTGAGGCATAATATTGTAGATATTTTTTTAGACCACCCCAGAAAAGAAAAAAAAAAAAACCTAGTAAATGCTTGATTAACTCAAGGAGGAAAGCATTAAAAAGTAAAAGAAAATGCAGGTATATGATTGTAAAATACATAGGTTTAGATGGTAATGAAGATAAAATAGTACATGGGTATAATATTATAGAAAGCAGGGATTACTGTTTTCCTTTTATGACCCTGAAATAGTGAACAAACCAATGCCATTTCCAGTTTTGTTTTGTGACCAGGCAAATCAAAGTGTTATGATAATTGATATAAGGATGTAGTTTCTAGGACACTTGCAATGATTCATTTTAGCCTTTCTTCGTCATCATGTCTTAGAGAAAAATGTGAAAACTGGATAGAAGTAGTAGGTGGTAGAGGTAGGTATGAGACCATCTGAATATCAGTAAGGGAAACCTTGTTCAGCTCAAGATTGATGTCTCTAAAATAATATTTTAATGAATAAGCTCATTTGCAAAATAAATTGTCAGATGTGGTTTCACAAGATAGAAATAATATAATTCGCTTAGATGTGCACTGGTGAGATTGATTGGCTGGTGAATGGATAATGTCTGAGATTTGTTATACAAATTTCCTTGACCTGCATAGTCATTCTCCCCAAGGGTAAGATTCTCTTATAATAACAGAATTTAAGGTTAATATTGTAGCACACGATGTCAATAATATTTTTTTCAAAGGCTGTTATTAAAAAATAAATGAAATTCATTCTGAATATATAAGAGGAACCTGGATTAAATGCTTAGTTCCCTGGCAAAATAACTGCATTATTTACCCACATTATTTTTCTCTAGCTTTTTAGCTGACATAGGACAATTGTAGATTGGGAGATTCACACTGGGCTCCCAGGGAAGAGTAAGTGTTGCTGTTTTATGGGAAGATTGTTGCAGAATTCATTATTGCTTAGAGGAAATCAGTCTTTTTTGTTCTAGTCAGGCTTTCAACTGATTGACTAAGGTCCACCCACGTAATGCAGAACAATCTATTTTGCTTACAGTGCACCAGTTTAACTGTTAATCTCATCAAAATCATCCTCCCAGAAACATTCAGAATATGTTTGACCCTGTAGTTGGGCACCATGACCCAGACAACATGACACATAAAATTAGCCTTCACAGACTCTGAAAGAGTAAAGGTATTAAATTTTATACATTTTTCATTTCTTTCATCAAGATATACTTTACAGAACATATTTGTAATTTTAATTTCTTTTGGAAATGTCCTCAAAAAATGTTAAAGGAAACCATTTGATATTTTAAATTTTGTTCATTTTGTGTCTAAGACAGTTCTCAAATGAGTAATTGTGTTTACATCAAAAGTTCCCCCCAAGTGATCACTATAATTTTGGTGATAGTTGACTGAGGCAAAGTTTATCCTATAAAGATGCCAGTCTGTCAGGACCTTGGGGACTTGTTGGCCTTTGGGACTGCATGAAGAGACAGATTTATTATGTCTATTCTTATCTTCTTGTCTATGAACTACCTCTTACAAACTCACAACAGAGAGTAGAAAGGACAGTACAAAATATAAATGATGATGCTGTTAGCTAAAGAAGATTTCTACTGACCTAAGATCAAAGAAAAGTCTTTTTAAATTGATGAGATAAGTAGAAGATGACTTTTAAAAAATGTTTCTTTCATTTTCTAGGAGACAGAATTATCTCAGAATTTTAGAGTTTGATGAAAGAATAGGTGACAGGCCACAAAGTGGACTTACTCCCCCATTATGGTCACATAGACATTGCAAGCAGGAAACTCAGGAAGCCTGCAGTTTTCTGCAAGAACCTTAAGCCTTATAGTAAGTATTTTGGCAAGAAACCCAGTATGGTGTACTGTTGACTACTCAACAATAGTTAAACTAAGTAAAAAGCAAACTGCTAACTAAGCAATGTGGAAAGTATACCTTACAACATAAAGGGAGAACTATACCTTGGTAGATTCTTAATAATGATTCAAAATGGGAGACTAGGAAAAGATACTGATGGGGATTGGGGTAAGAGTTTGGTAGATTTAAAGCATCTGTCATCAAGGCACGGGATGGTTGGCAACATTTTTAACACTATATATTGGTATTGGTTGATAGAAAAATGCAGGTCTCAAAACAAAATATGATGATAAAACTATTGCTGTAATAATTGAAATTTGTCCAGATGAAAAAGCCATTGTCCTGATTAGATAACATTTTAACAAATGAGCATTAGGTAAAATTAGTTAACATTTTAACTAATATTATAAAAATAAATTGTAAAAATCTTCTGAATCAAACAACAAAGATATTGACCACTTTGTAGTTTATTGTTCTGGGAAAAATTTTTCTGGAACAAATAGTTGCTATGACAAAGTTGATCTCAGGTATCAAACTGATCAGTTCAATTATGCTATTATTACTGGTCTATATTTTCACTGTTAATCTGTGCTGTATTATGACCTTATTAGGCAATTATCTCTAGTTTCTTATAGTAATATATTATTGTACTCTATGGGTATTTTGTCTTACATACTTTCATCCTCCATAGGATATATCAAAATTTCATTTAAAAATATTTGTGGGCTTCCCCCGTGGCGCAGCGGTTGAGCGCTGGGTTAGCGAAGCTGCCCGCAGTCTCTGCAGCGCCGGTTCGATCCCCAGCTGCTCCCCGGCCACCGGAGGAGGATCCCACATGGCTCGCAGACCTCTCCTGCCGCCCGCTGCTCCCCTCAGCAGTGTACTTCGGTCCTTCTGCCTATTCTGTTCCCCGCTCTGGCTCTGGTGAATTCTCTCACCCTCCCGCGCTTCTGACTGTACCCAGTGCTTGTATAAATAAATAAATAAATCTTAAAAAAAAAAAAAAAAAAAGAATCTTTTAAAAAAAAAAATAAATAAAAATATTTGTAAGTTTAATTTGGATACAAATTGATCAATTAAGCAAACATCAGTTTGATAACTTTTATATTTCTAAAAAAAATATTTTAATGAACTATTGTTGCAATAAATGGTAAATGAAATTTCATTAAATAATTACTTTTAGGACTTTTTCTTTGCCCATAACCTAGTGAAATTAGTGAAATAAGAACATGAATAAAAAAACATGCAGAACATTGTTTATAGAAACTGAGGTAATGAAGTATCCTCAGTTTCTATAAACTGAAATCCTCAGGATTCTATAAACTAATCCAATCTGAAATGGATTTTATGGCATATTATTTCCTACAAAATGTCTAGAAATAGGAAACCTACAAGTAATAAAAGAACTGTAGTAAGTCTACTTGCATCTTGTTCTTTCCTGATATTCAGTAGTGAAGTATTATGGATTGAAGGGATATAAGCTTTATTACCTTTTATATTAAAATTATTTTTTACAATTAAATTCCTTTTTGTTTATCTAAGGGTACCAGAACAAGTAAACTTGAATATAATGGTGAGAGTAAAGCAGTGGGACTGAAAATAATAAAATATTGAGGTTTAAATGTAATTGATTGGCTCACGGTAAGGTTATTTATATCTAAATAAAGATGTGGAGTGAGTGAACCAGATGAGACTTTGGAAAGAATTTAAATAAAATATTAAGTTTAATGTTATGTTTGTACATATTTTTGGTGTGTGTCTAAAAAATGGAGGGTATACTACTGAATTTTAAAAGTTAACTTTTACAGTGAGAAATAAGAACATACAATTCTGTGGGATTCATGAAAGAATTAAAAATCACTGATTTGTCTAGGAGAATTTAGTGATAGTTCTATACTATGTAAATTTAAAAAGGATTCATTACCATCTTTGGAGAATGTGGAAATTATTAAATTGATACTTCCTTGTATTTGAGTTTGTCTTTAATTCTTTGGTTGTTGATTGAATGGAAAGTTGTTTTTTTTTTTTAATTCACTTTTGAACAGGAAATTACATGTGTTCAGCACTTATTTTTGTTTCATAAGTTTCTTTTCATACTCTCTCTCTTAGGGAAATAATGATGTTCTTGTCCTTGTAGAAAATATGAAAGAAATTTGTCCAAAGAGGGCAACAATTGCAGCAAAACTCATAAAAAAAAAAGAAAAAAATAATTAAACATTTATAAAAATTCCATTAGTGAGAAAAAATAATATATATTTCCAGTGGACATTTATTAAATGATGTATTCATACTTCATTTTATTTGACATTAGTTCAGCCATTCAATTACATGATTCCTCAAAACTTTGTAAAAGAAAATATGATAAAATATTAATTTGTGCAACTTGGTTCTAAACATTCATTGTAAGAAAATATCCATTGTGTGATACAAAGAATATTCTTGTCAGCTTAATAATCATAGTAAATGCCTTAAAATCTATTTCAGTAATAGCTAACAAGAGTTAATTTTTGCATTATTTCTATGACATTTGCAATGAGACAAAATAGCTGTTGCTTTTTAATAAGCCTTGACATTCTCTATCTTTCTTCTAATTTGTTGTAAAGGACACCTGAATATATACCTCTATTACTTGTATCCAAAATGGGAAAACATGGTAATATACATGATAACTTTTAGATTTTATATGATCAAAATACTTCAAAATTTTTGTCTGATTAATAATTTTTAGTCAATACCTGAGAAAACACCCAAGTAATATTTGAATTCATTGCACGGTGCACTGTCTTTGTGACCCACATTGCTATAATAACTCAAATACTGATACACTTCTCTTGATTGTCACACAGTTGACATTTCAGATTTTCATGAGATCAATATGTTGTACATATTTTAGGGTAAATGAAAAGTTGAATATCTACAGCAAACATCTGAAATAATTTATCCACATTATAATATTTTATCAATGCAATTTGGAAGGCATCAGACTCTGTTGTTTTTTTTAATTGATGACATTAACAACGATCATTTCCAACTATTTGATTTTCTGAAAAAGAAACAATTTATATAAGCTTTAGAATGCAAAATTTTGTGAATTTTTGTATTTAAGGAGCCTATTTTTTCATCAGGATAGTTAAAATGCATCAGCACACCTAGATGTAAATTTTATTTGTCTGATTTATAATGGCTTTAAAGATGTATGATAACATCATTTATCTGCTATATTTATTGTAAACCATGGTTACAAGTAGCACACTTATCATATTTTAAACGTGAATACTCAAATATTTGAAAACAATTTCAATGAATTTGTGATGACAAAAATACATATTTTTTCTTTCCTTTATAAGGTAATTATTCCAATAGTGTAGAAACTTCTTGTTGAAGCAAAAGAAAAATAATGCTTCTAAAGATACTTATTTTTGCTGTTGTTTGCTTCATGCTTGTAATCCCATGGCTTCTTAAAAGTGAAAGTGATAAATTACTATCAGTCTATGACAGCTTTTTGATGTGTCCCTTTGTACAAGAGAAACTAAGTTGAGACCACCTGAACTCATTTCTCTTGGGATTTGAACAACTATAAAAAATGGTTTTGTTTTGGACTTGGTAGGGCTCAAAAATGAAAATGCCATTATGTCCAGAACAGCACATCAATCTAATTTGCTACCTGGATCTCTAATCTCATCCCTTCCCAGGTGAAACTGTTTTGCAATATGAAGATAATATCAGCCTACTTCACACTTTTAGTGATGATTTCTAATTGACTTTTATATTTACATTAACAGGATTGGAAAATAACAGAATTTTACTATTATAAAGTATTACTAGTTGTTTATCTAAAGTCCTGAAAATAGCAAGTTTGTAGTACATAAGTGCTGTGTATGTGTATGTAAATACTCTGTCAGCCAAGATTATGCCTAATGACATTACCCCCAGAAGGTAAATGAGTAGATGAGATAAAAAAAAAAAACAAAAAAAAAACCAAACTACCATTATGTTTTGTTTAAGGACAAAAAGTAAAGTTTTTCTCAAGAATATGTATACTAGTATTTGGGAGCATAGTGAGTTTCTCTAAACACTGAGTTAAAACAAACCTGGATGAAATTTAGAGATATTTTTAATCGATGTAAATATATTCAACTGTTCTAATAATAAAAGTTGCAATGGATAAAATCACAAGTAGGGAAAGAATATGAGATATCATAATTACATTTTCAAAAATAGTATTTTAAATCCCTATGATTGTGATAGATCTGGAAGCTCTGGAGAGAGGTGAGAATAATAGCGCTGTGGTTATTAAAGGCAAAGGAGTAAAAGACTGCACTTATCTCAATAATATAAAATACAAATATTTTTTTAAAGATTTATTTATGTGTGCATACAAGAACTGGGATACAGGGTGAGGTGCCAGGGGGCGGGGTTGAGAGGATTAGCCAGAGACAGAGTGGGGAGCAGAACAGGTAGATTGACTGAAATGCACTGCTGAGGGGAGCAGTGGGAGAGATAGGAGAAGTCTGCTGTGCCATGTGGGTTAGCTCCCTGGCTGGCGGGGGATCGAACTCATGCTGCAGTGGCTGTAGACATCTTCACAGTGCTGTGCTTAACCCCTTGCATCACCAGGGAGACCCTAAAATACAAATAATTTTAAGAGGAATTTAATGCACCCAAGGATAGTAAGTAATACAGCATACTAAGTGATATCTAACATACATACTAAGTAATACACATATATACACACAGAAAAATAAATACCATGTGGAAAATTATTTCCCTAGCATGTAACATAGCAAAAGGCAATTCAGATAGAAAAGCCAAGAACACTTTCTGAATCAAGAAGTTTTGATATGAGAACTTGTAAAATTTGGATTGTAAGAGTAAATCTGGGAGACAGTGCAATAAAAGAGATATAAATGATTCATGTCTCCATTCATTTCCAAATATTATTTTAGTATCTATTCTTTAATAGGTATTGGAGAGCAATTTAAAATATAATGATGAGGAAGATGGATGTACTTCTCACTGGAACAGAACTTATATGCCAAAAGCTGAGTAATTACAACATAGATGTAAAGAGGTGTGATTCCTTCTCTCTGAATCATATACAGTGTTGTGAAACAATGTTGCTTCAAAGGAAAAAAATCATCATTTAAAGTAGATATCTCTCTGGGCCTCCCCAGTGGTGTAGCACATTGAGCGTAGCACTATGAAGCTGTCCGCAGCCTCTGCAGCGCGGGTTTGATTCCTGGACAGCCAGAGAGATTCCCACATGGCGTAGCAGACCTCCCCTGTCTCGCCCGCTGCTCCCCTCTGCAGTGTATTTTGGTCCTTCTGCCTGTTCTGCTCCCCACTCTTGTCTCTGGTGAATCCTCTCACACTCCTGCACCTCTGGCCTGTACCCCAGCTCTTGTATAAAAATAAATGAATCTTTACAAAAAAAATAAAAAAATAAAAAAGTAGATACCTCCAAGCAAGCTCATCATAAAGCAAAACAATGTTTATTTGCAATACACTATAGTTAATCAGAGCACAACATTGACAGTCTTAGAAGTGACTTGGAAGGGCCAAGTAGGTTGAGGTATTTATAGGGTTTGGAATGAAGATGAAATGATGTTTTAGGAGGGTGCCCCAAGACAGCAGCTGTTTAAGAGTAGGAAAAATATGTGATGTTATAGGTTAGAACTTGTTAACAGGCAAAGAGAGAATCTTGACGAATTATTGATTATTGAATCTTACTTAATAAGGCAAATGTTCACTAGCTGAGGAAAATAAAGTCACATAAATTAATCTACAGGAATTGACGGAAGTAATGTGTGATGCTATTTATGGGTTTGTAATTTTACCTTTCCTCATCAATTACTTATACACACACACACATGCACACACACATACATATATCTATCTATCTATCTATCTATCTATCTATCTATCTATCTATCTATCTATCTATCTGTCTGTCTGTCTGTCTGTCTGTCTGTCTGTGTGTCTGTCTATCTATCTATCTATCTATCTATCTATCTATCTATCTATCTATCTATCTATCTATCTATATAATAGAGACAGACAGAGCTAGGGAACACGCTATATCTTACTGTTATTAGTGCTCTTAGGATGTGTAGTATACACAAGCACACACATTTGTGATATATGGTAGTTGTCTAATGTCATGATCAGTATTACATCCTACCATGGATATTAAATTAGAATTTTTGAACCGCTACAGAAGAATTAATAGCAATATTTTATTCAGTTATATTAATTTCTTATTAATAATACATGCTTTATTAATTAGCATAGTTAATATTAGTGTTCAAAATAAGTGTTTTAGTTAGAAATATTATATAAATATATCTATATTCACTTAAACACTATGTTAAAATCTGTTTATCCCATTTGTTTACATTATTTGAAGTGATATTTAACATAAATTTGAAACAGTACATACATGCAATTGAAGGGATTTTTGATAACTACTTTTGATTGTATAACTATTTGATCTTTACCAATTGTATATTCTTTTTTATGTACCTGCTATTCTACTGCATTTTAAAAACTGATTCCATGTATGTTGACTTCATTGTTATGTTTTGTTTTTTTCTCCACCAACCCACCCACCCATGCTCATACTCGATCTGCCTCCTCTGCCCATACCCTGCATCTTTTCACCTGTTCCCTCTGGTAACCCTTATGTCCTTTAGCTGAGTTCAAAAGTTTATGACTGTGTGTAATGGGTTTTGGGGTATTTATATTCTGCAGATGAGAGAAACTGTCCAAAATCCATTTTTAACTTTTTTGACTGATTTCTTTCAGCATAATCACCTCAAGGTCTACCCATTTATGTTCCCAAATGTCACTGTTTCATCTTTCTTCACAGCTGTGCAATATTCCATTGAATATATGTTCCAGTTTTTATATCTATTTATCTTGAAGGTCACTTAGGTTGATTTCATGATTTTCCAGTTGTAAATAGGAACAGTGATGCTATGTACATAGATATGGATAGATCATTCCATATTAGATTTTTATGTTATTTGGATAAATACCTAATAGTGGCATTGTTAGGCCAAATGGAATTTCCATTTTATTTTTCTTGAGAAATCTCCACACCATTTTCCAAGGAGGTTGTACCAGCCTGTATTCCCACCAGCAGTGGATAAGAGCTCCTTTTAACTGCAATCTCACCAGTATTTATTAATTCTGTTTTTTTTTTTTTTTTAATATGGGTCATTCTCACAGGGGTGAGGTGGTAACTCAGTTTAGTTTTAATTTCTCTTGTAAGTGTTATTGAACATTTTTTTTTTTCAGGACTATAGGCTATCTGCATTTCTTCTTTAAAGAAGTGTCTATTGAGGACTTTGCCCATTTTTTAATGCAGTTGTTTGTTTATTTGTTATTGGATTGTGTAAGTACTCTGTAAATTTTGAAGTAACCCCTTGTCAGAAATATGGTATACAAGTATTTCCCCCCTTCTGTATGTTTTCTTGTAGTTTTTGTGATGGTTTCCATTGAGGTCCATTCCAGTTTTTTAAGTTTTATATAGTCTCACTTGTTTATTTTTGCTTTAACTCCCAGTGATACTAGGTGTTACATACCCAAAAATATCCCAAAGGTGGTAGATGTTCTGTTATGTATCCCCTATATTTCCTTCCCAGTACTTTAAGATTTGGGTTTTTATTTCCAAATCTTTAATCCATTTTAAGTGAATGGTGTTAAATATGGGTCTTACTTTTTTTTTTGCATGCATCTATCCATGTTTCCATGATATAGAATCTATAAATAAATATTAGTTTTGGAAATCTTTTTTGCATATGTTTGCTAACCGATATTGAGTGTATGCAAGATTTTGTCCTGGGGCTTATTTTTATAAGCCTATGTAACCTATGAAATAATTAAGAGATATACATCCTTCATTCCATCCAACTATTAGAGCATGAAGATATTTTATTATGGCAGGTTTTTTTATTATGGCAGTTTATAGCAGAATAAAAAAGAAATAGCATAGTGCTAAAAAATGCCAAGTTTAAAAAAAAAAAACATTAGAATGATAAGATAATGTGTTTCTAAGGGATAGCATTTAAGTTGAAAGATGAGTAGGGTATCTATATCACTATTGATATATTGGGGTATATCAGGGAGCTATTTTCTTGTATTTCAGAGAAAAGAATGAAAGAAAAAAAAATATTGAAAAAAATCTTGAAGCAGGCAGAAAATGATTTGATCCAGAGAATGTCAGAGGGCTTTCATGTAAAGGACAAATCCAGAGAATGGAGAGGATCCCAAGAGGCCCTGGATGAGTATGTGCAGTTGCAGTAGCCTTGTCTCGGGAGCTTTGATAAAAATTTGACATGACGCTAACTATTGTTCTAAGTAAAATGATGATCCTGTGAAAGTTTCAAGAAGGGCATTTATGTAATCTGTTTGTGATATAAAAGTAACACTCAAGTTGATCTTTGCAGAATGGATGAATTGGAGGGGGATAATAAAGAATTTGAGAAACCAATTTGATGGCGAACAGTGATAGACACTTAGTCATGTTGTCTGAAAGAGAAGATGGATAGAGTATGTTTTGAAGGGATTATTAACTTAGATGTTGAATTCACCAAGAATGTTGATATAAGAAGTTTAGAGGAAGACTGTGAGTCAGAGAAAAATATTTCTGAGGAGGATGGAAGCTCTCATTACTCTTTTCCAAAATTATATTTTGCCAAAGAGGTAAATATTTCTTACTTTTTTGTGTCATTGTGGAAATAACATCATCAAGGTATATCACTTAGAAAGGTGATAGAAGAGTGTGTGAGGATGGTGCAACTATATCTTGGAATTTTCTACTCAGTGAAGAATTCAGAGGATAGAACTGAAAGTTTGCTAAGAACTAAGTGTTGGCAAGTGTTTTTTTTTTTTTTTCTTCAGAATAATGACAAGAGAGTTATATGTGGATAATAGTTAATTACCAAGGAGTCTTTCACTTTAAGTAAATCCTAAATTAAACAGAAATACAGAATGCAATGTAAGTGATCTTGTTGGTTGTAGCATGCAGGTTTCCAGATTACCTCTTTGAGTAACCATTTAAAAATTGCATGGAAGAGGAAATGCAAATGGCCAACAGGCATATGAAAAAATGTTCAACATCACTTGTAATCAGGAAAATGCAAATCAAAACTACAATGAGGTACCATCTTATGCCAGTGAGAATGGCACATATTAAAAAAAAAAAAAACTAGCAACAACAAATGTTGGCGAGGTTGTGGAGAAAAAGGAACTCTCCTGCACTGTTGGTGGAAGTGCAAACTGGTCCAACCACTATGGAGAGCAGTGTGGAGATTTCTGGACCTACTAAACATAGAGCTTCATATGATCCAGCAATTCCACTCCTAGGTATTTACCCAAAGGACACAGAAACATCAATTCCAAAGAGCACCTGCACCCCTATGTTTATAGCAGCACTGTTTACAATAGCTAAGCTTTGAAAACAACCCAAATGCCCAAAGATAGATGACTGGATCAAGAAGATGTGGTACATATACACCATGGAATATTACTCAGCATTCAAAAAAGATAAACACATGCAATTTGCAGCAACATAGATGGAGCTGGAAGGGATCATGCTCAGTGAAATAAGCCAGAAAGAAAAAGAAAAATACCAGATGGTCTCACTCATAGCAGGAATCTAGAAAAATTAAATAAGGGACCAGGAAAAAAGAATAACTATAAGAAAGAAAATATCAAAATCGACAAACAACTATGAACCAGAGACATTCTATTGCGGGCGGGGGGAGGGGAAAGAAGGGCTTGGGGTCAAAATAAGGGGGTTGTAATTGTATGGAGAATATAAAAAAATTAAAAAAAAAGAAAAAGTAAAAAAAAAATTGCATGGAAGGTTCACATAGGAAACATCTGGAAAAAAAGATTATGAAGGATTTTGAATACTGGGGTAGTAAAATATGTCCATTAATCCTGGGTGGTGGGGGAGAGAGAGAGAGAACCTGTCTCTAAATCTATAGAAGTCATGTTTACCAGTTACAATTTTTAGAGGCAAACATAAAATAAGCATTTCAAGAATATAAGTACTATAAAATATGTAGTTAATAAATTTTTATAAATCACCTAATTTTAAGGAATTTCTCGATGTTCTGCACATTTTCATTTCTTTCTACAAATTTTAGAAGCAATAAAGATGGAGAAACAGATGATGGGGTGGGAGTAGGTAAAAATGGAGAATCTACCACAATATTGTAAGTAGAGGTCTTGTGAGCTTTAGGTGGCAGTGTTTCACAACAAGCACACACGCAAAAAAATGTTCCCTAGACGGGGAGGATTATGAAGTTAACATAATGAAAATTAAAAAAAAAAAAATGGTGAGAGAGGTTATCATCTCTTTATAGTAGATCTCCAGTCTCTGATCTTTTTTGAAACTCAGCTCCATAGCTAGACTTGGCATTCATAAGATTCACCAATATACTTCTTTCAAGTACCCCTCCCCACCCCGGCAAACACCAACATCATTTTCCCCCTGTTTGGGTCTGTAACTTCACATTGAATGAATCCTGATTCCAAATGAACCTATGATAATTAGAAGGAAAGACAAAGTCTTTAACAAAGTATAGCCTCCAGGACCATCACCATCTTGCCCTGTCTTCTGTTCCCACTTCATCAGTTTCTGTTGCAGAGCATGTCATTTCTTTTTTCAGACCCTCAAATTTAGTTTTGCCATAAAGTCTCTACATAGGTTTTGGTCTAAAATATTCTTCCAGTCATTTTCCTGACTGACATCCCTGGATAAATTGAGTAAAAGATCAGTAGTTTAGAAGGTCTTTCTCTGACTCCCTTGTAAGGTAGCCTTCATGCTCATGTTCTTTGCCACATTATTCTATAATTTTTAAAATTAGAATCAAAGCTTTATGATTTGAGAGACATTTTATGTTTTATATATTGCTGCCCCATGTGATCTAGAGTAGGAAATAAACTATGTAAGCATTGACCATGTAGTGAATGCATAAATGATGAAAATATAAGATATTATGGATTTTTAAAAATGTATTTTAGCAAACAAAATTGGATGGTCATAATATTTTAAGAAGTTTTAAAAGTTAGAGTGGTCAAAATATATTAGAGTATAGAGGCATCAAAATCAGACTCATAAAAAATTATTACAACAATCAAAACTTCAAGAGAGGATGGTTCTGTATGAAGGAAATCAGAAAAACAGCAAAGAAAATAAAACAAGTTATATATTTGCAGGAAAGACATAACTGATTATGAATAGAGCCTTACTTTGTCTATGTAGATTTTGTTTTTATTTTAATTTGTTAAAATGGATGAGATTGTCTAATTTTTAACAGATTCTTCACTTCTTACTTTCTTTTAAACAAGAGTTTTTATGTCCTTGGTGCCAGGTGGGGAAAAGATGAGAAAAAAACTTTTAATGTGTGTATTAATGATGTAAAACAAAGGCATGGTGCATCTTATTCTCATAGAAAACTATGGAACAAAATTTCAAGCCTGCATGCCTTTGCTTTGAACTTCACATACATCAAATGTGCACTATATTTTTGAAGAGCCAGTTTTTTATTGAGCAGGTAAACCATATGGTTTGTGTGTAGACATGAAACTAAAATATGGGTGGTAGAAAACACTTAAATTAAGGAGATTGGGGAATTACAGAGCAATTTTGTGGCAAGGGTAACCAGCAAGAAAACCGCAGTCTATAAGCAAAGGGAACTGAAAATAAAAAGCTTTCATGAAAAGGTTCGGTGTGTCCTGGGAACTGGTAAAGAAGAGATTGGTGAACAAAGAGTGGCACAAAAGAGAACTTTGGAAAGCAAAAGAGTAGAGGTCACTGTAATTATCAATACCCTGAAATTTTCAACCATCCCTTTTTAGTTGAGAAATGTGTCCTGTAGAATGTAACAATAAACATGGAATCTCCGGGAGAAACTTGAGTATCTGACCAAAGAACTGGATGTAGCTGTAAAAAGGGGGAAAAAAGTGAAGTTTTAGGGAGATACAATGGATGAGAATTTCCAGAGGTCGTGATGCCAGGGTGTGGTGGTCCAGCCTCTGCATATGAAGCTTGAGTTCAGACCCATGTCTGGGTTCTCCAGGCAATCTTTTCCTCACTTTCTGTTTTTTACCTTGAATTTCAACTTCTATAATGAGATAGAATTTGGTTAATTTGAGTAAAAATTTAGTTAGTGTATATTCAAACAGTATTGGAAAGGTGATGGAAGAAACACATTTTTTATAGAATGGATTGAATTACCAGTGAAAAATTGAACTTGGTTTTGTCCCAAAGTAAAAGTGTCTAGCTGTTTCAGAGTATTAAAGAGGATAAAGACAGTATTTAATAGATGCACACAGTTATTTTCAGCAAGTAAGCTATTTGTCTTATAGTAATTATAATAATTCTAAATAACATAAGTATAAGTTTTCTTTTTACAAAGTTTCAGGGTCTTGTTCATGGTGGGGCAGTTTGAAGTACAAAGTAAAATATGTGGAGGACTCTGAGTGCTCCCTGGTGGGAGGATTATGATGAGTACAGCTGGAGCCAGGTAGATCACCTCTACTGTCAAAATACTAGCCACAATGTAAAATAATGTTTCTTTGACAACAATTGGAAAAAGATTGGAAAAAAAATAATAACCAGAAAATAATTCTTATAAATCTATTACTGACAAATATTATTTTAATACAATCCTAGAATTTGGTTTTCATTCTGAGATATATTTTATCTGAGATCATTAGTTCTAACTAAACATGTAGAATTAAAAGGGAAGTTGCTACCTTCTGTACATTCTTTTCAGACAAAAGATTTCATGTCTCAAAAGAATAATTGCCGGTCCTCTGCTGACTGTCATACCCTTGATTGTGATATAATTAAATTTCCTTAAACTGTGTTATTTTCTCTGCTTATTTAAAATATTATATCACTACTTTGATTAATAAGTAATCAAATTCATTTCTTAGGTGATTATAATCATGCTTAATCATGTACCAAGCTTCCATTGATAATTCTTTTGATTTTTGCCTATCTAAGTTAAAACTCTAAATTTAGAAAGAGGAAAAAAAAAAAACAGTAAGTGTGTCTTTCACTCTTAAAACTATTCTAGCACAGATATTTTGAGACATTGTCAACCAATCAACTAATTATCCTTTTACTACATGTAAAAAAAAAAAAAGAATTAGTTGGTTTGGTTAGAATGCTTCATTTTTCTCATTTAGATCCAATGTGGTTGTAAGAATTTCATGGAAAGAGTTTTTAAATCAAAAGACAACTCCGCCAAATGTTTTATTTAACTTTTTTTTTTTGATATAGGGCATGTGGCAGAAGGCACTAAAAATACCCTGATATATCTTAATGCCTTCATTATATATAGTAAGTTCTTATCTTCTAGGTAAAATTTAATCAATATAAGTAATAGTTGCCTCTTTAATACAGCAAATAAATTTACAAATAATTTCATATTATGAAATACTATAAGAATGAACCACAGGGCCTCCCCGGTGGCGCAGTGGTTGAGCGCTGGGCTGTGAAGCTGCCCACAGCCTCTGCAGTGCTGGTTCAATCTCCGGCCGCCAGGTGAGGGTCCCACATGGCGCGCAGACCTCTCCTGCCGCCCACTGCTCCCCTCAGCAGTGTATTTTGTCAGTCTGCCTGTTCTGCTCTTTGCTCTGGCTCTGGTGAATCCTCGCTCTCCTGGTTTCTGACTGTACCCAGTGCTTGTATAAATAAATAAATAAATAAATAAATAAATCTTAAAAAAAAAAAAATGAACCACAGTCTGATTATCTCACAGTATGCATATGTAACATATCATCATATAATATGCCTTAAACTTACACAAAATGTCAAAATATCACAATAAAACTGTGAAAAATATACTGTTAAAATCAATAACCAAAAACTCACCACAACCATTTAGACATTTTATCAGCTAAAAAATTTCCTGCTTTCTCCTAGTACTTGCCTAAAGGATTAGCTCTATCAACTACAAGCTATTCTTTGTGTTCACAACAAAGAAAAAGTCAATCTCATGAAAAAAAAAAAAAAAAGACATTCAAATACTTTTAAGTAAAGGTATTTCACGAAATTGACTATTAGTTCAGATTTCAACAAAAGGACACTATTGCTTAGATAACTAAAGCATGTACTTACAAACTAAGTGAAAAATTCGAGGATTTTGTTCCAGATGCAGGGGACACTGGCCTGTGTTGAGAGTGAATGCCGACTCAAAGGAACAAGTGTTATTTATACTGACCCGATGAGGGAAATAAACTTGTACTTTTTTGCTTTGAATTGTGATTTCTATGTTTGTGTATTTTTTACATTATATATTGCTATTCATATGGCAACATTTTTGATTCCTTTTGTTATGTGCATGAGTAATGCCTTTCTAAGTTTATCTTTAACCCTCAAATTAGCAAAGGTTCATTCTATAAATTGAAATCACTTTTTTGAATAAGATTTAATTCTTACCAAAATTAAAATCTAGACAAATAAGTTCAGTAAATCTTCTAAATTTTATAGCAATGAAGTTATTTAAATTGGAAAAGCAAAGATCATACAGTCCATGATTTGTGCTAGAAAAGTTATTCCCCATACTACAATATTTGATAAGAATCCATTTACCTGTAATTAAGTATAAGAAACTTACCATTAAAGAACAAACTGTGTATTTAACATGTTTATGAGGCTCGCAATGCTTTCCTGAAAAGTGACGCAATAACTATATATTAAAGTTGTATAGTCTTATAAACGGTAATAAAGATAATTGTTTGCCAAGCCCATGACTTTGAGAACAAATTTTGAGAACAAAGGCAGAAAATTCCACCATAAAATATAGGTATTGTAAGGGAAATCTCTGGAAAGAAATTCTTGCATTTAGTTATCTAGCCTCCAAAAGAAAGAATAAAATTGTAGTCTTTTAAAATATTCTTTTTTATATTCCTCAATGAATTTCCAGAAAAAGAACTCTGATCTCAATAGTTGAATATTGTACATTCAGGTAATAGTTGTCATTACTTGCTCATGTATGTGTAAATAATCAAAACATGTACCCAATAAAATAAAGATTTTTATTTTTAGTCTGAACAGTATTTAGGATAAGAATTGGGGAACTATTAATAAAAATGAGCCAATGTTTGAAAATAGTCAAAACAAGAACATAGTATGACTATCTAATGTCGACATGGTCATTTTTAAAGGCATGCACAATACTTATTTAATTTACAGGTGGAGGAGCAGAAAGTATGTTTGACGTCAATATTTGCTATTAATTAAGAACACATAATCTGTGAAGTTGCATGATGACTTGAAGCCCTAGATAAGCAAACATGCAAACAATTTCTATCTATTCAAAAGTAATCCCAAAATTATGTTTCTACTGCTCGGTGGGATATTGCCAAAAATTTTGTATGCACCCTGGTAATCTCTTTCTAATGTTTGTGTCTAAGAGTTTATATTACTCAGTCCCTCAGAATACTCTTTATCCCTTATTATTAAATGGAAAAAAAGACAAATATTTATTCTATAGTCCAATAAAAAATTGTGTTTTAACATTTGAAACTAATTTTTGACCAGTCTTAAATTCACCATTAAATGGAAGATGTCCCCTTTGGGATAGGGACTTATCATTCAATTATATTTTAATTGAATATAATATTTTTGGCTTTTTTGGAATTTAGTTTATGGTGTAGTCGAATCATCCCTGAGGCAGCCAGGCACCTTGGAAGAATCAAAGTCCAGTCTGTATAATCACCCACTTACATGCAGTATATGCCCTCTTGTGTAAGACATTGTTAGAAAAAAAGAGAAAAGGTTTTATTTAATTTTAGAAATAATCTCCCACTTTATTAAAGAAAAAAAAACTATCTGCAAAGTCAAATTGTATTGATAAGCTTCCTCTTTCACATATAACAAATGGTCACACAATTAATGGCTTAAAATTACATATTGGTTATGTTACAGTTGTGTATATCAAAAAGTCCAACATGTATCAATAAGGTGTCAGAATAACTGGTTCCTTTTGGATGCTATAGAGGAAAATTGGTTTCCTGGACATTTCCAGTTCCTTGAAGTCACACTCAATTCTCCATGTTCTTGTGGGTCATGTCTTCTCACAGTGCATCGCTTCTCACATTCCATCTATTTCCTCCACTTTTAAGGACATTTCTGATTACTTTAGACCTATGTGTATAATCCAAGATAGCCTCTCTGTTTTAAACTCATCTTCTAGCAGCCATATTTCCATTGACGACCTTAATTCCGCTTTCTATGTAACATAACCTAATCACAGATTGTAGGAATTGAGTAGGGAGGGACATTATTCTACCTACAGTACAAACTAAAATAGGATGTTTAATAATTAATTCATGCAAAATAACAGTGTTTTGATGTATATTCCTTGTAAAAACCAAAGTTATCAATAGAATGATTCATTCAGTCACTCACAGGCAACGCAGTATAACATAAAAATTAAGATACTCGTCACGAAGAAGGAAAAGCAAAGTTTGCAACACAATTTATTTCTTACATGTTCTGCATTAGTAGGGAATGATCTAGTCTCTTTGAGATTCTCTTTTCAAGGAAGGCAGGGGGCCACCCTGGTGGCTCAGGGGTTAAAGTCTCAGCAATATCAAACTATTACCAGCCACTGAGGCATGAATTCCATCCCAGACCTGGGAGCTAACCCACATGGCACAGCATACCTCTCCTGTATGAGAGGTATGTTCAGCTCCCTACTCTGTGTCTGGTGAATCTTATTACCACCCACCTCCACCTCTGGCCTACACCCAAGTTCTTGTATGCATAAATAAATCTTAAAAAAAAAATAAGGCAGCTAAATTCACCTCAGAGAGTTGTTCTAAGGACTAAGTATGATAAATATAAAACAATTACCAAGTGCCAAAAAAGTTAGTCAACAAATATTAACTATACCAGGATAACACAATGCCTGTTCTAAATAGATGTTCAGTAAGTGATATTTACTCATTAATTAATTAATTTAATCATTTCTTTTGCAAAAAATATTTTAGACTCTTGGTTAAAAACATACCATATATAACCCATGTTATATCTAAAATTTAATATTGTTTGGTGTGACAAAATAAACAGCACTGATGATTTATTATAATTAATGGGTATGCATTTTAGTTTTACATTTACTTTAGTTACAAAATTCAACAAAAATTAGCAGGGTTCTATAAGCAAATTAAATATTAAAACATTAAGGATATTTAATTTTCAGATTACTGATTTTTTGTGAGGATAAAATTTTATTAGGGCTATTGTGAAATTTTTAAAAAGTGAGTTGCCATGGCATTATGAGTCTCCAACTGTATTATTGTTTTAACACCTCCTACCTTGTCTCCATAAATTAGACTCAGCAAGGACTTTCCTATGGTATCAGTACTTTCTTTTTAAATTAAGCATTCATATAACTATTGGCTTTATAAATTTACTTTTTAAAGACTAGACATTATATTGCATGAAAATAAATTAAAAATTTGAACATACACTTGGTGATTTAAGGCATAAATATGGATAGTTAAATCACATTAAGTTATATTATGATATGAAAATTTATTCAGTTTCTCAATTTATAGCTTAATGTATCTTTTTCCCAAATATTGATTCTATGTCAAAGTTGTTCATTTTAACCACAGTTAATGAAATTTAATTTTTATATTTTCTTAAAGTCATGCAAATTCTAGAAAAGTTATTTCCTTTAAAACTGATTTCCAAGTTCCCAAAAACTGCCAAATTATTTTTTACTTTTGCAATGTCTGTTGATATTTTAAATGGAATGTTTTAGATAATATTGTCTTCTTTAAACAGAGTACATATCAACAATTATCTTATATTTCCTGACAAATAAACTGGTTTCCCAGATTGCACTATAACACTATTATATAATGTAATATAATTCTTGCAAACTCTTAAACTATGCTTGAATAGTTTCCTTTATCGAAGAATTTCCACTTCACTGTTTCTTTATTGTCTCAAATTTTTTTGATTAATTGAAATACAATTAGACTACTATTCTTTATAAATAGTGTCCCAAATTGTCCAACAACAATTTGTAGAAAAGTGTCATTTACATAATGTTTAAGGTCTCTGTTTGCTCATTTATGAAATAAAATTTTAATTCAGCTTTATTATCTATGTAAACCTGTCCTTCAAGAAAAAAAAAATGTTTTGGTATCAACTTTAGCATTCCTTCATGAAATTCTTTATGTATATAAATCACGGTTTTCTATAACAAGAAGCTCTCCTTAATGGAACAGGGGAATTCATAAAGAGTTTCATCTTTCATGGTGAGGGAACTAAGATTAATTGTGTTGCATGGACATTAAATAATATAAGTAACTCTACAATAAATGGTATAAGTATAATAAATCATATAATAACTCTACAATAAATGATATAACTCTACAATAAATGGTCAATTTGCTAATTGGTAAATGCCACCTGATCAAGAGTCTCATATATAACATATTAAGGGACATGAAAGGTTTTCTGATTGTCTGAAGGAGTTGTTTTCATTGAGGGGAAATTTTGTTCTCAGCAGGTGACATTTAGTAATGTTTGGAGACATTTTTGTTTTCAAGCCTATGAGGATGGCTATGCTTCTCGTATTAAATGGATATGTTTCACAGGGATGCTGGTAAACATCTTACAATGGATAAAAAAGCCCATGACAAATAACTGTCTAGTTCAAAAATACAAATAGAGCTGATTTTAAGAAATCCTGGTTAGAACAAATTGAAATTTTTACAGTAGCATATTTTCAATCTATTGTAACACTGGGATTGTGATATTGTATTGGAATTGCATAGATAGGACAATATTCAATGCACCAAATGAGTCCAAATTACAGGTTTTCATTACCTGCTTTAAAAATATGAAGATATGAATAACTTGAGCTATCATAACAAAATAATTAAGTGTACTTCATAATTAGGTTAAACTCTAGAGCAAGAGTGAAGTTTCTGCTATAATGACAAAATTAGGCAGTAGTTAAAGGACTTAAAATGATTGAAGGAGAAGGAAATTGGGAGAAGACATTAATAGATATGTATTAATCATATGTCATCCAAATAAAAACATATAGTGACTATTAAGACAGTTTAAGGTAAAAAAATAAATAAAATGTTTATTGAATATATAGCTAGCTTGGAATATGGAGCAGAGGGAATGTGGTCAATATTCATTGGTTGAAAGAAAAGTATGAAATATTATATTCTTCATCCCTTCCCCTAGAAGAAACAAACATGAGATCCCCATCTATACTCGAAACTCCACTAGATGACTGATATTACTTTGGCCACAATTTCTCCACACCCACTCACATCTAATCCAGTATTCTTTACAGTTCATCAACTCCTAAGTCTTATTTTACAGTAGCATCTTATCCTTTCTGGACAACCTTGAAACATATATTTTGGAGTGCTTATTTTATTTTATGTGATGTACATTTGATCTTTAGATTATTGCTACCTGCATTCCATAATCTTGGCCCTGAGCCCATCTGTGTTATGGCGGTCATCACTTCCACATCAAGGCTGTCACTGTACCACTTTGTAAAATGTCACTCCAATATTCTGCTTGTTTACCTCTTGTGTACTTACTTAATTTCTAGAAATTGATGGGTAAAGAGATTTTCTGAGTAACAGAATAAGGATGTAAAATCCACTCATTTATGTAAGCATAGACACTTTTAGAAATAGTAAAAAATCATATTCTTAATTTTTTTTTCTTTTATTGAGGTAACAGTTTACCACATTGTATAAGATTTAGGGATTTAAGTAGACCAAAATCATATATTTATGGACTCTAAAAATTAGCAAAAAGTTTGTAATGATGTAAGAAGTCAAGAAAAATTGTTCAAGCTTGGTAAGAAAAATAGCTTGTGGCTTTTTCTTTTCTCCATTTGTAGCTGTCCTGCCAAGCTCCATAATTGCCCTAAATTCTAACAGCCTTGTTATTATGACAACTATGAAATCCTGTAGTTTTGAAGTTACCAAAAAATATAATAGCTAGGATCTTCTAAAAAATTGTTACCAATTCCTAAAATGGGGACAGAATTAACTATTCTGTCCCCATGTAAATGTTCTGTCATCCTTGTCAAAAATAAGTACACTGTAAATAGGAGGGCTTACTTCTGGAAATTAAATTCTTTCCCATTTGTCTGTTTGTCTGTTCTTGTGACAGTATCACAATCTTAATTACTGCAACTTTGTAGTGTTTTACTTAAAAAAATTTCTCTAACTTTGTTCATTTTAACATTATTTTGACTATTCTAGAACCTCATGAATATCCATATGAATATGAGGATGAATTTGTCGTTTTCCGCAATGATGCCAGCAGGGATTTTGATAGAATCTGCCTTGAATCTCTAAATAATTTGTGTTGTATTTTCATCTTGATATTATTACATTTTTTGATCCATATGTATGGGAAGTCTTTCCATTTTATATATCTTTAATTTATTTTGACAATGTTTTATGATTTTCAGTATAAATCTCTTTAGTTAAATTTATTCCTAGATAACGGAGAATCTTGGACATATGCAGTTTCCTTGGGGTAGCTATCCTTTAATGGGATTCTCTTTGACATTCTTTTTTACATCCTTCTCTGTTAAACTATTTCCCATTGATCTCACACACAACTGTTAGATTCCTCTGATTGGCCGTTGATTTTATCCCTATTTCCTTCTTTGCTCCTCTCCTCTCTTCCTTCCTTCATAATGATCTAGAAAATAAATTGTTCGGTCCTCCCCGGTGGTGCAACAGTTGAGCGCCACACTGTGAAGCTGTCCCCAGCCTCTGCAGCGCTGGTTCGATTCCCTGCAGGCAAGGGAGAACACCACATGGTGCAGCAGACCTCTCCTGACTCACCCGCTGCTCCCCTCAGCAGTGTCTTCACTCCGTCTGCCTGTTCTGCTCCCCACTCTGGTTCTGGTGAATTCTCTCACCCTCCTGCACTTCTGACCTGTACCCCAGTTCTTATATAAAATAAATAAATAAATAAATAAAAGAAAATAAATTGTTCTAATTGTGATCCAATTAAATTCATGCTACTTTGCAATGCTAGTTTTATAGTCCAGAATAGAGTTTATTCTGAGCCAAGTGGAATATATCTTAGCTGTTTCTTCCCATAACTATCTCTGGTAAATTGACTAGACTATAGTTTACCATACTGCTTTCAAGAGGCTACCCATCTCCTCTTACCTGCTTCTCACAAAAATATGCATTGTTTACAGTTTTCCTAAGGCTAAATTTTCTAATGCTAAATTTCTTTAAATAAGGACAGTTTTTTTATGGGAAGTGTGTGAGATCTCTTTTCTTATGGTCTTTCTCTGATCCTAGGCAAAATCTTCCAGTCACTGCTTCTAGACCCAGACAGTCATAGTAAACAATCTTTCTTTAAAAAAAATATATATTTTTTTAATTGAGGTAATATATGGATACTCCCATCATATGTTGCTACTGTTGAACCACCAACAAATCACCCATCATCCACTAACATAATCTATAGAAATAGACCCTTGCCTTAAGAGAGCATTCCAGGAAGAGTAGGTATCCTCTGTTATCATCAGTTATCCTTTTCCTCCTTAAAAACTCTTTCCCAATGAACACGATGTGAAAAAATATATATTGTCATACTATTCTTGGATTGTGATGTCTGAAATAGAATTCTACCCTACTGGGGGAGGAGGTGGATGGAGAGGGAAACAGTTCTTCTCACCTCCCAGTTTCACCATTATTGAATTGAGCCTTTGCTACATACATCTGATGCATATGGGAAATGCTATTCTATAAAATTAAAGTATTGTGTGGAAGATGTCAATTCTTTCAACACTTATATTCTTGATTTTAAAATATTCTAATTGCCTATCAATGCCATTTATATTAATTTTGAAAAAAAAAAAAAGATTTACATAGTATCTTCCTGTAAGGAATCTGCTAAATAGAACATTTAAGTAGAATAAGGTGACCTCAATTTTACAGAAAAGGTTGCAATAAGTTCTTAAGTTTGAGAGAAAAATACCTGCGTAATATTGAGAATACAAGTTTTATATTGAATTTAAAATATATCGCTTGACAAGACTTCATAGAGGCTTGGTTAAAATTAAAATTAGTGAAACCGATACTTATATGTCAAAAGATATTTCTAAGGTAACCAAGATAGTTTTCTGATAAAAGAGAAATGGATTTTTGACTGACAAGCTCATGATTTCTCCAAAAGCACTTGTCTGATACCAATTTTATACTATTTGTAATATCACTTAATGATATTAGGCTGTCATTTGCACACCTGTTGTAACTCAAATTGTAAGTTGATACTCTATATTTAAAATTGACTTACTAGGAAATCATAAAGAATAATATGTGAAGAAATAATGTCATACAGCTCTCTCAGAATAAAAGTAATAACTCATTTCTAAAATGAGGACAAAATTAATAGTACACATCATGACACATTTTATTCAAAATTGAATGGCTTTACACATTAATATACACAATGATATTTCAAAGAAATAATAATATCTTATTTGAAGGTCAAAATAAAGATTAAAGAAACTCTAATTCATTAACATCTCAGAACATTTCTGGTACTGATGTAATTAAAGACATGTAATATGATGTAACATTGTTTCCCAAAGATATAATTCTATAAAAATCTTCATGTAATTTTAGTCTTCTTTGGTAATGCAGGTTTAATTCTGTTTATGTCAAATTTTCCACATGCAAAAGAATATCACATAACAATGACAATTTGCTTCAAAATATAATTAAATATTTTATTTATATATACCATATCTGAATCTACCTATATGTTTCTATGTATTATCTCACTATCATCTGTCACTCAAGAGCTTTATTTTTTTAAATATTTAAGCAAATCCTTTGTTAGAAAAATTTAATTTCAATAGTCATTTCAGATTACAATATTTGACCACTTGCATTTATTTGACTGATTTGACTATATAGGAGAAAATTCCCTTCTAGTCCCTTTGACTAGACTTCATAGGGAACTTGACAAAATTAAAATTGAATGGACTTACATGGAAAGTAAAATATGATAACATATTTAACCCATATAAATAATGCTTCTTTTTTTTAGCGTATCTGAAAGTAAATAACTTCAGGGCCTCCCCTGGTGGCGCAGGCTGCTAAGCGCCTCACTGTGAAGCTGTCGGCAGCCTCTGCAGCACCGGTTCGATCGCAGCCAGCCAGTCAGGGTCCCACATGGCAGAGCAGACTGCTCCTGCTTTGCCCGCTGCTCCCCTCAGCAGTGTTTTTCATCAGTCTGCCTGTTCTGTTCCCCGCTCTGTCTCTGGTGAATCCTCTCAAACTCCCACACATCTGGCCTGTACCCTGTTTCTTGTATAAATAAATAAATAAATCTTATATAAAAAAAAAAAAAAAAAAAAACACAAAAAGAGGCCTCCCCGTGGCACAGAGGTTGAGCACAGGGTTGCGAAACTGCCCGCAGCCTCAGCAGCACTGGTTCGATCCCCGGCCACTGGGTGAGGGTCCCACATGGCACGCAGACCTCTCCTGCTGCCCGCTGCTCCCCTCAGTAGTGTACTTTGTCAGTCTGCCTGTTCTACTTTCCACCCTGACTCTGGTGAATTCTCTCACCCTCCTGTGCTTCTGACTGTACCCAGTGCTTGTATAAACAAACAAACAAACAAACAAACAAACAAACAAATAAATAAATCTTTCAAGAAAAAAAAAGTAAATAACTTCATTTCTTATACCCTACACTAGACAAACTCAGTGTAGTTAAAATTTTACTAGATCCTGCTTATCCTTAGTATATAATCCTTTTTAAAAAGTTTTATTTATTTATACAAGAACCATGGTACAGGCCAGATTTGTAGGAGGGTGAGAGGATTCACCAGAGACAGAACAGGGAACAGAACAGGCAGACTGACAAAATACACTGCTGAGGGAAGCAGCAGGCGAGACAGGAGAGGTCTGCTGTGCCATGTGGGACCCTTGCCAGCCCTTTGGGATGGAACTGGCACTGTAGAGGCTGCTGACAGCTTCGCAGTGCGGCACTCAACTGCCTGTGCCACCAGGGGAGGCCTGCTTAGTCTGTAATCTTATTTTTTTTTTCCTTTAGTGGAGACAAACATGCAAAAATTAGAGGTGACATAAATGAGGATTTTATGAAAAGTCCTCCCCAATTGATGTCCTGTATGAGACCTAAGATTTCTAGAACTCCTGTGCTCTCCTGCTGAATATCTGGTTTAAAAAAAGGTGTGATTTAGGGAAACTGGAAGGGAAGTAAAGAAAGATTAGCAACTGAGGCTAAGGCTCTCAAGTGCACTTAAATATTGTTACCTTTCTAAGCTTATATATCTAACTGTTTTAGGTTACATATGTGTCAATAAGAGAAAAGAGTACACAATGTTTTCATATAACCAAAATGTACCTCATCATCTGAGACCCTGCTTCCATGAGCAACTAACTATTCTTTTACCTCCCATGTTTCCCCAGATGTTCTTGTAGAGGTTCATATTATCATCTCATAGTTTCACCTGAACCCTACAGTTACCCAAGGTCAATTCCTGTTTCCTAAAGAGATTTTCCTTTGTAGAGTTAAAAAAGATTTGAACAATTGAAAAATATCTCATGCAAGCAGCAAGGGCAGATTGATCAATATCTAAATATTATTAATAGTTGCATTTCATAGATTAAAAAAAAAAACTGGCTTAATCTATTTCCTAGAATCCTTAAATATATAATGCATTGCAATAGAAAATTATATAAGTTAATGTAAACACAATCTTGCTAAGAAAAGAAAGATAACCCTAATGTTGGATAAGAACTAGGATGAAGGACACAGTGGGTAGGGAAATAATGAGAATTGATAATGGAAATAGTATAAGTGTTTCTAACTGGAGCATAGCTCTTAAAATTTTGATACTAGTATCTACTCATATCTGATGTCAGGAGCATAGGTTAGAGAAAATTTACAGTTGATAAAATTTACGAATACGAGTCTTAAGATACAATAAAAACATGGTTTTTTTTTTTTAAATTCTTGTTCTTGTTTTTATGATAGAAGATTTAGCAGTCATATGCCTTTATGAGTAGAGAACAAATTAGGTTGATGGAGCTATTTCCAAGTGTCATTGTTTGTGGTAAGGTGTTACTTTATAATTAGAATAGAACTTAATTAGGTTGGCTCAGTGAGTGATAAGCAGAGTACTCAGAGAAGACAAAATATAGGGGGTGAAGTATGTCAGTTAACAAATACCTGTTCTGCAATTTATCAGGGGAATTGCTCATCTTACTCTATCATTACAAAGACTTTTAGAGGAATATGTTATTGTCTATTATTCAAGAATAAAAAATGGAGCTTGGAGATACAGATTCCGTAATGTATCCATATACCCACAAATATAGAAGCAAGTCATGAATCAAACTATCAGATAAAAATTACTAGAATCAAATTTAATTCACATGGTACAGTGTCATTCATGGTAGCCTATGTGATTTGTAATGGAAATTGAGAATGCCATCCCTTTGTTTAAAAACACACAAAAAAATCTGAAAAGATATTAAAATATTAAAATATAAAACTTTTTCCTTCTGTGGTCTCTTTCTTGATTTGTCATAGTTTTTTTTTTTTATTTAATGTTTTTATAAGTAAAACAAACCATTAACATAAGCTATCCATTCATCTTTTTGTTGTGCCCTGGATTTTGTAAAGGCAAATACAAAGGCATTAAATTTATATACAAAATAACCAAAACTATATAATTTGTGTTTTGTAACTTGTACATGCATATGTATTTTATTGCTACCAAAGCAGTGGAAATGCTGCACTAAACTTACAGAATTATTTTTATTTTACTTTACAATGTATGCACTGTCTATTGTTATTCTCTACTCAAATTTATGGAAGTTTAGAGAAGGACTGAGGAAAGAAAGGAATTATGAGTTGTCTTATATTTTCCCTTTGTTTATAGCATTATCAGCATAAGTAGTTGGTTAATACAGGGAAGTAACGTAAGTAAGAAAGATAAAAAAATGATGCATGTTGGGTCTTGTTTATTGCAATACCATTCTTTTCGTTATGGTTATGGTTTGCCTGGAAAGTGTTTCCTTTTGTACTTTGTACTGACTTTTAGTCTCACCGAGTTTTCACATGTTGAGTATTATGGAGGTCTGTGCTAGTGGTGTGTCACAGTGAATGAGATTGAAATGAAAAGCAGGAACACAAAATTCTTATATCTCCTCTACTTTTTGTACATGATCCATTGTCTTTGTTTACAAACATACTTTCAAGATATCAAGTCATTAGATTGAGATTTAATGAAAAAATTAAAACAGTATTGGCAGAACTTTAAGAACTGTGGCTGCACAGGTTACATGCCACCCAAGAATCCTGCCCTGCAGCTTTTTAGATTCTTTGCTATGGGGGGATACCTGTGGAGTAGGAGGATACATTTCCTAAAATTAACATGATAACAGGGCCCTGAATGAATTGCATGTCAGTGTATCTTCTTGAAAAATGCATGCTATGGGCCTCCCCTGGTGGTGCAGCAGTTGAGCGCTGGGCTGCGAAGCTGCCCACAGCCTCTGCAGCACCAGTTGGATCCCTGGCCACCTGGGAGGGTCCCACATGGCGAGACAGACCACTCCTGTCTCGCCAGCTGCTCTCCTCAGCAGTGTATTTCGTCAGTCTGCCTGCTCTGCTCTCCGCTCTGGCTCTGGTGAATTATCTCACCCTCCCGCACTTCTGACTGTACCCAGTGCTTGTATAAATAAATCAATAAATCTTAAAAAAAAAAAAAGGCATGCTAGCCAATTTGATGGAAATAATTAATGTCCAGGAGATTCTGAGATTAGGCCAATGGGATTGACCAGGTATTTGAGGAGGTGGTAGTGATGAAATAAAAGTTTAATATACCTTGGAATTAATATTTTTTTTTAAAAAACTATGAATGGTAATGAAGGAATTTTGTGATTTGGATGGTCAGAAGACAAAAGATGGGGGGTGAAGGGATGATACATTATTATAATTCAACCTGCATTAACTACAGGTTATTAATGAGAGATGTAAGTGAAGGGGGCATTTAAACCCAGTAAATACAGGCAATTTTGTCCCAGAGACTGAGGTCTGCCCAGAGCTACTACTACTGTGCATGTATTTACAAGTGAATGCAGGTAATGTTAATATGAACATAATTAGTGTTCAAGAAGGGAGTTGCTATTGTCATGGTGATTGTTATTATCAAAATAATAGAAAGTGGAGAGTTGCTTCTCAGTGAAGTGTCTTAAATTTCTCTAAGACAAGAACAATTCAGCAGATAGCTAATAAGTAATCTTAATCCCCCTAGCAATGTAAAATAAAATATTCCTAGTTACTGGAGACTAGATTTTGATTACCTTGAGGGTTAACATTTTGACAACTGCAGGTATATTTTGTGAAATTTGGATAATGTAGAAGATAATGAATAGTGGAGCAATAGGGATAAACTATGCACAAAACATGAGACTTATATTGTGCTTTAATTTGTGTGTAAGATACAGGATACAGAACTAGGAATCTTGAAATCATCAGATGGCAAAATATATTTAGTTAACATTGTTAGTACTATAAAGTCAGGACTAGCAGACACTATGAACTGTAAAAATCAATGTTATATATTCATTTTTTATTCTTCAAAGTTAATTTATTTAATAACCAGATAGTTACTTAAGATAATATTTTTAAAAACATGTAAGGGGCAGCACACATTTTAGCAGATATGTTGCAATTTGTTTTAATAGAAAGCTGCAAAGTGGCATGCTTTTTATTATGATGACCTAAAAGTACCAAATGCATATTTAGCAAAATAAATAATTTGATTTATTAAGTTATTTTCAAGAAAGTACCATTATCAGCCAAATTTATAACATATTAATTCCTCAAAATTAAATATTCAATAGTATTACAAACTTTTTTTTTTAAAACACAAATACTGTGGGTCAAGGATAAACACTCCATTTTGTAAAACTTTTCTACCTGTTAATGCATCTGAGTCGGGAATCATTTTTTATCTCATTTTAATCTAGATGTTTGGTGTCCGAGGGAGAAAAAAATTAGTTCTTATTTCATGAACACCTGAATGGATCTCAAATCTAGATGAATGACACTATTACCTGGGTAGATAATCCATTTTTCTATAGTGACAATCTGCCCTAATATTTCAGTATTGCTGCTTTCAAGAGGTGATGTTGGATGCCCAAATCTATGCTTTAGTCCCTGAAATGACAGGTGAAGAAAGGTTTCATGAAAGAGTATTTAGTAAAAGAACAAATATAATACATAAAGTATAGTTATTTTTTATGTGTAATTAAAAGTCATGATGATGAGGTAATATTTTAATATATTTATAATAAATAAGAAAATGCTATTGTCACTATCTTTTGCCATAACCATATCAATAAACCCTTTGGGTATGGGCCAGAGGTATGGGGAGTGAGAGAATCCACCAGAGAGAGTGGGGAACAGAACAGGCAGATCTACCAAAATACACTGCTGAGGGAAACAGTGGACAGTTAGGAGAGGTCTGCTGAACCATGTGGGTAGCTCCCTGGCTGGGGATTGAACTTGTGCTACAGTGGCTGCGAATCACTTCATAGGTTGCGTCTCAACCCCCCACGTCACCAGAGAGGTCCTGATGAAATGTCTTTAATGTAACAAACTGTTCCAAATAAGGTGGGGTCCCTAGCATCGAATTTCTATTTATTATATATATAAGTGATGCATTTAGGGTGTCCCTGTACTATTAAATAATAATGCATAATCATAGCAAATTGCTCCTTTCTATATAAATACTGCTATATAATTGATATAATTGCTCTAGTAAATAAAGAAAAAAATAAATACAATAGGTCACTGTACTGATGGAAAGAAGAAAAAGGAGAATTCAGTACCTCCAAGTCAATATAAAGGTAGCTTGAATCTTTGGCATTAGAATAAAAATACAGAAAGTCAAACAAAAGAGTCTTGAGAACCAATCACTTTGAAGTCTATACAATGTATATATGCAGTATATAATTTTATACTTTCAATACTTACTGTATTTACTATTTCATCCAGTTTATAGAAATATGAGGAACCCCCTAATATAAAATACAAATGTTTCTTTATAAGATACAGGACCCCACAAAATTTCAATACTTGACATCAGCTCACAAGTTACTATAAAAGTTATTTAAAATATTAAATTCTCCCTCCTTACCTTTACCAATATTTGATCATCCTCAGTATGAAGCTCAGCCAGGCATGAGAAAAGTTATTATAGATTGTGAGTCTTCTGGGAAAAACCCATCCTTTCTGAATTTTAGTTCATATGTATTCATTTGGCATTTTCTACTTGATTATGACTTAAAACTATTGTAATGTGCTAGCTTGTTCTTATTGTTAGGGTCTCTGTGTCCCCATATTCTAACATGAAGGTATCCAAATCCATATCTAATTTTAGGAAGCTAAAATATGTGTAACAGTTTTTATTCAACCCATTGTATTTTATGCCATAAATATTTGAGCTCTAAATAAATTTTTCAAAATAAAGTGTGGAATATAAATATATACTATGGATTAATTCCTGATTTTCAAAAATTGAAAAACTAAGAAACAAAGAAAAAAAGATTAATAAATAGCATTGGACAGTGATAAAGTATGTGGTATAAATAAATTCCTATAGGAATTAAGATAAGTGCATTGAGGCCTCTACTTATTTTTAAGCCATTACAGATGAGAGGAGATAAACACTGAAACATGAACATTTCTATAATTAAAAGGAAGAATGTAATAGCATAAGAAAAACTTTATGTGCTCCTGGGCTCAAGTTATTCATTTTCTATTCACATGCATTTACAGAACATGTGGGAGGCCATAACCCCAATATCATGAATTATATCAAGATCATAACTAGCTCTAATGTAACAAATTCAAAAAACAAAATAGTTCTCAGAGATTCAGGTACAGGAGATAAAGCCAAACTAGTTTCATTAGAATAAGATAGTAGACTAAGAGAAGCAAAGAGCATAGTTTGTGTAAAAATAAAAATCCAGTTGAATAGTGGATTTAAGTAGCATAACTTGCAATTATTAAAAATCAAATTAAACCAGTAATTCAAACATCTGGATTTTAAAAAAGTTACTATGTTGTTCTTATTTCTGTGCTGTCAGTTCTGTTCCATTGATCTGAATGTCTATATCTAGTAGCAATGTGTTTTAATTGCTAACTCTCTGTAATATAGTTTGAAGTAGAGGAGTATGATACCTGCATTTTTGTTCTTTTTTCTTAGGAGCATTTTTGCTATTTGGTGTCTTTTGTTATTACAAATACATATCATTATGTTTTTGTTCTATTTCTTTGAAGAATGCCGTTGGGATTTTGGTAGGGATTGCATAGAATATGAATATATAATATATATAATATATATTGCTTGAAATAATATTGCCATTTAAACACTATTATTTCTTGTAATCCATGAGCACAGCACACAATTCCATCTCTGTGTGCCTTCTATTTATTTTTTGCAATGCTTTATAGTTTTCTCTTTCTAAGTGTTCATTTTGATTAAATTTATTTCAATACATATAATGATGAAATTATGAGTGGGATAGTTTTTTTTCTGATTTCTCTGTTAGTTCATTATTTGTGGCTAGAAGTACAGTGGATTTTTGTATATTGTATATAAGATACAGTCTATATTATACATAAGATATAGTCTGTATTCTAAGATACAGTCATATCCTAGAAGGAAGACCAGAAACTATAAAATATGTAGTTGTGCTGGGAACTGGACACAAACAGCAAGGAAAACAAATCAAAAATAAAACCAAATGGGATAACATTAAACTAAAAGTTTCTGCACAATGAAAGAAATTCGTACCTAACTGAAAAGACATCCTATTGAATGGGAAAATATATTTGCATCTTATAATCTGACAAGGGGTTAATATCCACACTAGACAAGGAAACATAAAACCAACAATAAGAAAAACAGTCAACTCAAAAAATAGGCAGATATTTTGAATAGACACTTTTTTTAAGAAAATTAAAGATGGACATTAGGTTTCTATTTTACCCCAACCAGAGATCATTAATGTTGAGATGTATAGATACCTGGAGCAAGGAAGAAAAATACAGGCTAGCATTGATAGCTATACAGTTGGAGCTAAAGCATCATATCTTATTATTCGATAAATTCAAATTAAAATAATGATATATCACTTTCCACATCTGAGAATGGTTATTATCCAAAGGACAAGAAACAACAGGTAGTAGAGAAGATGTGGAGTGAATTCAGCCTTTTTACTCTGTTGGTGAGAATGTCAACTGGTTCAACCATTATCAAAAATGGCATGGAGATTCTGCAAAAAAAAAAAAATAAATAAATAAATAAAAAGTCCTTACATTCCAGTCATCCTAGTTCTGAATATTTACCTAAAGAATACAAAACACTAATTTGAAAATATTTTTAAGTCCCTCTGTCTTTTAGTATTATTTACAATAACTATGCTCTGGAAAGAAACTAAATGCCCATCAGTTGATAAATTGATAAGGAATATGTGGTATATACAATAGAATACTATTCAGTGGAATAAATTCAGGAATATTATTCATAAAAATTATGAAATTCTGCCATTCGCCACAATAGGGATGAATGAAGAGAGAATTATATTTTGTGAAATCAGCCAGGGAAAGATAAGCACCATATAATTGCATTCATGCGTGGTATATAGAGAAAATACAAACAGATGGGCTACAATAAAAATAAAACAACAGTAACTTCTGGACTATAAGACACTTACTGATTACCAGAACCAATGAGGGAAAGGAAGATGGGTAAATTGGGAGGTAAAGGGATAGTGGTAAGATGGATAAATGGATAGATTTGAACTTCAAGTGGTACCTTAAGTTAATGTATACACATGTTGTTTTTTTTTTTAAGGGTATCTTCAATTTTTTTTTAAAGATTTATTTATTTTACTTTATACAAACACTGGGCACAGTCAGAAGTGCAGGAGGGTGAGAGAACCCACCAGAGCCAGAGCAGGGAGCAGAGCAGGTAGAAGGACCGAAGTACACTGCTGAGGGGAGCAGCGGGCGGCAGGAGAGGTCCGTGGGCCATGTGGGACCCTCTGGTGGCTGGGGAGCAGCAGGGGATCGAACTGGCGCTATAGAAGATGCGGGCAGCTTGGCAACCCAGCGCTCAACCGCTGCGCCACCAGGGAGGCCCACACACGTTGATTCTTGATGGTGAAATTTGTGTAATGTAATAATGTAGTGTTACTTACATTTAGAACAATGTACATTAAGTAATAACAGAAATTACAAAAACTGTCTTATTACTTAAACACTAAAGAAATTAAAAACACTTATAACAAGAAAGGATGCCTCATTATTATTCAGTAGATAGTTCTGTACTTCTGAAAAATAAATAAAGGAAGCAATATTAAAATATTTAAATTATGGCATATCTGTAGCTTCACTTAAAATGAAATTCAACAATTAAAACTATGACCATTTTATCACATTGCTAATCCATATAGTAAAAATGTATATGACAAAAACATTGATCTAGGCAATGAATTTGAATTAAAAGTTGATTGGCATAAAATCATTTCAAAATACAGCAAAGTTTAATGGGAGATCAGTCTAATATGTTTTAGTTAACAATTCAAAATACAAAAATATTTTCAATTACTTTTATTTGCTTGTAAATAGGAAATTTACTTTAAAATATTATTCACAATCTAAAACAAATATTGACGTCCAAAAGTATATATTGTGTTCTTGAATTTCTTTGAGGCTTAATTTCTCAAAACTCAATTTGATGTTAGATGAATATGGCTATTTTTTTCATTTTTTCAATTTTTTGTCACAAATGTTAAACTAGTATTCACCAATTTTATTTTTATGGCACCTGATGGTTTTAAAATGTGTATTTTAATAAGCTATTAATGAGTTCATACACTCAAAATAAGAAATTTTCATAGTATTGTCACATTTTCCCATTGATTTTCATAAGAAACTGCCTGAAATCTATATATTCATCCAACTATATTAAATAAGGAAAAGAAAAATGAGCTTTTATTACATTTATTCTTGTTAAAGCAGGGAATCTAGCATTATATGATTTTAGATTATCATATTAACTAGAATACAGTGTATCAAACTGAGGCTATAAAAATCTTTTTTTGGCTGCAAACTTTTCTAGACTCAGTGGTAAAGCAGGATTGATGAGTGTTTATAATAGCAATAATCTCTGCAAAATCGGTCATTAGCACAGTTAACAACTAATTTGTTGGAGTGTTAACTGCCCTTGGCTTTGCCTCAAGCTGTTAGCAAACTGGTCATTAACTGCTGGTTACAATTGATTTCTTGGGGCCCTATTTAACAGAAATTTGATTTCAATTCAACACCCATGGAGGCTAATTTTGATTCAGTAAACAAGTAAGTTTCTTTTCTTAAGGTTCGCCTTGATACAATATTGTTCTATGATATATCAGAAGACATCACCCAAAATTCAATGAACATGTGAGAATGTGTGATAATAGGTAGCTGGATCTATATATGTGTTCTTCAATCCACATGGCAGGGCTGAGGACAGATAATAGAGGACAAGAAAAGCAGTCAACAAGAAAACACCTTCTGCTTAATGTGTTCATATACTATATATATTATTAAATGTGTTCTAGTGAATGAAACCAGAGTATACATATTTCTTTATATATTCTTGATATCAGTCCTTACCAAATGTATAATATTTTCTTATTTTGAGAGTTTTCAGTTTCTTCATGTGCCCTTGGATTCACAAATGATTTCAATTTTGATGAAGTTTATCACCTTTTCTTTGGTTGCCTTTTATTTTTTTTGGTGTTTTATTTTAGAAATCGTTTCCAATTAAAAGTTATGAGGAATTGCTGCTATGATTTCTCCTGAGTTCTGCAAGTTAGCTTTTAAAGTTATTTCTTTGATGTGTTCTGAATTTTTTTTTAATATATTGTACAATGATCCAAATTCATTCTTTGGTATAAGGAAAGGATCCAACTTCATTTTTTTGCAAGTGGATATGCAGTTTTCCCATAATCATTATTTGTGAAGACCACAGCATTCAAAGGGCTTGGCAATTTTGTAGAAAATCAATTGCTGGTATACCTGAGGGTATATTCCTAGTGTTTCTATTCTGTACTATTGTTATATATGCTTATACCACATGGTTTGGGTTCTTTGTAGCTTTGTATTGAAATCAAGCAAATCATGAATTGGAGTCCTTTAACATTCTTTTTCTTTTTTATATATAGATTTATTTTATTTATTTATGCATACAAGAACTGGGGGCTAGGTCCGAGGTGTGGGGCGGTGAGAGGATTCACCAGAGAGAGATTGGGGAGCAGAAAAGTCAGATCTACTGAAATACACTGCTGAAGGGAGTAGCAGGCTAGACAGGAAAGGTCTGCTGTACCATGTGGGTTAACTCCCTGGCCAGGGATCAAACTCATGCTGCAGTGGCTTGATGATAGCTTGATAGCATTTAAACTTTAACCCCTGAGACACCTGGGAGTCTCCTCAACATTATCTTTTTCAATAATTTTTTTTATGTGATGTTCTTTGATATATTATTATTTACTGAATATTGGTATCCTCTCCAAATTCAGATATTTAAAACCCTAATCACCAACATGATAACATTTGCAGGTTGAATTTTTCAAATTCAGAATTTAGATTAGGTCTGCAAACCCAAAGGAAAACAGCTCTTCCCAAGAGTTCAGCCATGCTGAAATCCAGATGCACAGAATAGTAAATGATACTCTGAAAACCTGAATTAAGACAAATGTGAATTTTAGCATAATTGTTTTTCTATTTCTGAAAAAAATTGTCAGTGAGATTTCGATGAGTATTGCGTTGAATTTGTACACTGAATTTTTTTTTTTTTTTTAAGATTCATTTATTTATTTATTTATTTATTTATACAAGCACTGGGTACAGTCAGAAGTGCGGGAGGGTGAGAGAATTCACCAGAGCCAGAGCGGGGAGCAGAGCAGGCAGAAGGACCGAAGTACACTGCTGAGGGGAGCAGCGGGCGGCAGGAGAAGTCTGCGCACCATGTGGGACCCGCCTCTGGTGGCCCGGGAGCAGCAGGGGATCGAACAGGCGCTGCAGAGGCTGCGGGCAGCTTCACAACCCAGTGCTCAATCGCTGCGCCACCGGGGAGGCCTGTAGATTGAATTTGTTAAGGCCTTAACAATATTAAATCTTCTAATCGATAAACATGACATTTATTTGTTTCTCTTTTTAATTTTTTGTCAACATTTTATATTTTGAAATCTCATCTTTGGTTAATTTTAGTTGTAGGTATTCTCTTCCATACTATTATAAATACAATCACTTTTAAAATTCTTTTTTTACATTGTTCATTGCTAGTAAACACATGGTCATCACAGTTTTTGAGTGTGAATTTTATTTGCTGTAAAGTTGCTGAATTAGTTTCTGCCTCTAAAAGATTTTTTGTGAATTATTCTGGGATTTCTATAGATAAGAGCATGTGGACTCCATACAGGAAATTTTACTTTCTTTCCAATTTGAATCTTTTTTTGTGCACTTTTCTTCTCTAGTATGTCTGGTGAGAAATTTGAGTACTGTATTCAATAAAAAAGGTAATAGTTGGCATTCCTGTCTTATGGCTGATCACAGAGAAAACGTTATCAGATTATCACTATTGATATTAACTGTATGCTACTAATATACAGCCTTTGTTACACTGAACAATTAACATCTAGTCCCAGTAATTGAATGTTCTTATATGGAAAAGATTTTGACTTTTTAAATACTTTTGTGTATGAATTGGGATGATAATATGCTGTTTGATTGTCCCTGACCTCCCTTACTCTGTGTATGTGTCATTGCATTGATCGATAGTTGCATTTTAACCTGCCTTTGTCATTCTAGAATAAAATCTTTTCTTTCATGGTGTATAATCATTTTAATATGTGAATGATTTCAGTCTGCTATTAACCTATTGAAAAATTTTAAATGTATGTTCATACAGAATATTTTCTTCAATTTTCTTTTCATGTAAGGTCTTTCTTCTGCTTTTCTGTCAGAATGATGCTGGATTCATACAATTAATTAGTAAGGGTTCATTTCATATCAGTTACTCAAAAGAGTTTGATAATAATTTCTTTTATTAAATATTTAAGACTTAATCAGTAAAGCCACCTGGTCCAGGGATCTTCTTTATCAGAAAGTATTTGATTATTGATTCAATCTCTTTACTTGCTACAATTATGTTTAGATTTTTCTATTTCTTTTTTAGTCAGTTCCATTATTTTGTGTCTTTCTATAAAAAATTCAGTTTTAGCTAGGATATCAACATTTTAAAATGCATTTTATAGTATTCTAGTATAATCCTTTCTATTTCTGTAAATTGGTGGTGTTCCACTTTCATTTTGGCATTTTGAGTCTTCTTTCATTTTTATTAATCAATACAGCAAAGGTAGGCAACTTTGTTTTTCTTTCTTAGAACCAGCATTTATTGATTCTTCATTGTTTTTCTATCCACTATCTTATTTAATCTATGTGCTAATGTTTATTATTTCCTTCTTTTCACAAGTTTTGTGTCTAGTAGCCCCTTTTTTTTCTAAAATCATAAGGTGTACTATAAGTTATTCATTTGAAATTTTTCTACATTTATATAAGTATACAAAATACTACATGTTTTATATATAATATATACAAGTATATATAATATGTAAGTGTATATGTTATCTATACACTTATAAAAGTATATAAAATATACTCCCAGCACTACTTTTTAAAAATTTTATATATTTTTACATCATTTTTCATTTTTGCACAATGTATGCATTTTCATCTTCATTATAGTCCACATAAAATTCCCACCCTTCTTGATTTTTTTTTTTTTTAAGATTTATTTATTTATTTATTTATTTATACAAGCACTGGGTACAGTCAGAAGCGTGGGAGGATGAGAGAATCCACCAGAGCCAGAGCCCGGAACAGAACAGGCAGACTGAGGAAATACACTGTTGAGGGGAGAAGCGGGTGCGGCAGGAGAGGTCTGCGCACCATGTGGAACCCTCGCTGGTGGCCGAGGTTGGAACCAGCGCTGCAGAGGCTGTGGGCAGCTTCGCAGCCCAGCGCTCAACCACTACACCACCAGGGGAGGTCCCACCACCCTTCTTATTTTGATCCCATTCCCCTCTCTCCATCACTGTAATGTGTCTCTGGTTTATAGTTGCTTGTTGATTTTGATTTTTACTTTATTATAGTCTTTTTCCTGGTCCCTTATGTAGGTTTTCTAAATTCTTACTTTTGCTGCATTCCAAAGTTTTTTCTTTTTTTCACTTGTTTCAAAATAATTTCAATTTTACAAGTGAAATGTTTGAGTCATTAATTTTTAAGTGTGTAATTTAACTTTCTGATATTAGTAAAATTTCCAGTGTTTTTTTTAATGTCATTTATCTCTAGTTTCATTCCATTGTGATCAGCAAAGCTATTTTATTTTAATTCAATGGTTTTCAGACATAATACGTGTTTTGTAGCTTAACATGTTTTCCATGCTCCAAAATATTTCAGTACGCTTGAGAAGAATGCATATTCTGCTATTGTTGGGTGGAGTTTTCTGTATAGATCTGTAGAGCTAATTTATTTATAATGTTGCTCAAATCCTTTATTTTCTTACTTTGTGTCTGGCTTTTCTATAAATAATTGATGGTGGTGTATTTAAGTCTTCAACTATTATTATAGGACTGTCAATTTCTCCTTTCAGGTCTGTTTAGTTCATACATTTTATGACTTATTGATTATATATTTACAATTATAGTCTATTTTTTGGCGGATTGAGACTTTACCAGTAGATAAAATTCTTTGTGCTTTTTTAACTTTATTTTTATAATTCATTCTAAATAATTTTTATAATCTATATTTATATTTTTATATATACAATTCCAATACATGATTCCTTTTGTTCTACTGAATTTCCTATATGTTGTCTTATTTCCTCGTGTGCCTAGCTATGTTTGTGTCCAGATGTTATATTTGCAGAATTGCTTTAGAATTATTTTGAAGAATAGGATAATAGTTCCCTCCAGGGAAGATGTGTTTCTTTTTTCAAGGGGATCAGAGGATATAACAATTTCATTGTCTTTTTGAATCTATACCAGAAATTGATATGATTTGAAATTGCTAATTGCAATCTCTACATTATTCTCACTTATTTTTCATGCTTTCAACCCATTGTGACCCCATCCTTTGGGAGGGGATACATTAAGTTATTCCTCTTTGGCAATACTTATAATCAAATACTTCTTCCCTTAGGGTGTCAGAAGCTCTAGCTACCTCCTGATTTTTTCACCACCTCAAGAATTAAATACCTGCAGAGGAAAAATATTTACTCCCAGAATCACCTTCTTGGTTTTGGTTCTCTATAGCATCATTGTATGGTAAGTCTTTGATATCTTCTTAACTCTCCAGTACTTCCAATTATTAAAGAAGGTTGTTATTGAGCAGTAGTCGTTTGAATAAGATTTGTTCTAAATTGCCCACAATTATCAAAGGAGGAGCTATTGTCACAAGTTTCATTAAAATCTCTTATTCTATAACTATTTAAATAGAAAATTAATCTAACCTGTTTATAACTTTAACACATGTTAATGCATTGTCTGAAGTCCCCTAGTTAGTGGTAAATAATATTCCTTAATGCTCTCAGTGAGAAATTATGTCTACCTGCTTATCTATCTGCCTATCTATCTACTACCCACCCACCCACCTATCTGTCATCTGTTGTCTGTCATCTATATGTCTATCTAAATTCATTTCATCTTTGGTACTTCTTTGCTAGATTGGTTTAGAGTTAAATCTCTACTTAGTGCCCCAGTACTTCAGAACTCTCATTTTACTCTTATTTCTCAAACTGCAGAGACATGGTAACTATGAAACATTTCAAATTAACAGATTAATTTAGGGGATAAATCAATGGAATGAAAATTTTGAAAAAGATGTTAAAATTGCAATTAGTGATGTCTAGGAAATCATTGAAACAATTATATCTGTAACTAGAGTAATCATTTGCTACTTATTCACATTATTATTTTGCTGGCAATGACAACATAGAATGATATGTCATACGTCTATATATGTGTAAATAGATTATATCCTTGATTTCATACCAATGTGTGTACCTTTATTTCAGTAATTTTCAACTCACTATTATTGGTTTGTGTAGTATTTTACTTTTCAGATAAATCCAAATCTTAAGTTGCAAAATCCATGCATTTTAAACTGGCTAGGATCAGAGAAATCAGTGTAGCTAATGAAGGAAGCATTCTTTCGGCACTCAAAATATGAGGTGGCCATAATATCCTATCCTTTCTATCCTTCAGGTTAAAGATATATTCTGTGATCATGATTTAAAGTCAGCATACCAATGCATGGTTCACAATTCAGCACGTCTCTTTAATTTTATTAATGTTTATATTACAGTGTGCCTATCCTTTTGGATAGCAAAGCTGTATAACTTCTTTTACTTTTTGCCTAAGGCAATGTGCTAGTGTTTGATTTATCTTCTGTACTTGTCTTCTTTTTTTAACAATATGAACTTTTCTTAGACAAGTGCAATGCTGTGTGTGACCCCACGGGGAAAGAGTTTTCTTTTTAAGGAATGTGTACAAAGTACTTAATAAGTCATGTCATTCCATGATTTACTGTATATTATATTTTCAGTGACTACAGTTAACTTTCTTGGTCTCTAGATGCCAACATTTTAATAAAAACAAGACATTTTCAACAAAATGTCAGAAACAAAGTGATCAAAGTGCTGTGGGAGCAGTTTGGCAACAGTTTGAGCTTTGAATTTCCTATTCACTTTCCAAAACATTCACTTAAAAAGCATTTATTGAAGCTGAACTGCCTTTATCAGCCTGATCAGAGCTCCATAAAGAGCATGCATGATTCAACTGCCTTCCCTAGCTTTAAAAAATATAACTTTGATATATGCCTCACAAGTGCAGCACAATAGTTTTCATGCTCACGTTTGTTAAGATTTAGTGCAGCCATTAAAGAACAGAAGGGCTCTTTGGTGGCAATCCTCAGACATACCAAATATCCCAAAGCAAAACCTTCTACAAATCAGAGATTAAGGTACTGACAAAAATTTCCACTTGATTGCAGTTTTCCCCTTTAAACCTTATATCAGGAGTGACTATCTTTTCGATCAAATCTCTCAGGGAGGTGAATAGATAGGTTTTTTCCTCTTGGAGGAAAATATCAACTGAGAGATAAAAAGTGACATTTTATGTGCCTTGTCCAGGAGTCAGTCGATTTATTTAAAAAACGGTATGTGAACCTGACCTATACATGAAGTTTGTGGCATGTCTCTTGTCAAGTATTGATCACTTAAGACTTTACTGTTTGCCTTCTGCAGTGTAGCTAATAATCTCTTTTTATTTAGTTTGTGGCTTTGAATTCTTATCATGGCTTTACTGATTTCTCAGGGACCTATTAGATCTTGCTTTTGCTGTGCAAATGGCTATGGAAATTAAGCTTGCTGAAGCACTTTTCCTGGGCAAACACTCTTTGTTTTCCATCAGTTCATGTGTCAAGTGGTTTGCATGCAGATGGGGTACATTTGGAAGCAGCAGGTGCTATCAATCTTCATGACTTTGCTATACACACCATTTCACCTCTACCTGTTTCAATGGGAGATTGTAAAGGATGGCTGAGCAATCAAGCTATTCCCCTTGACTGACATCAGGTATTTCTACCTAACTCACCTTAACACTTTGGGGTCAGTGCTGGACACTTAGAAAAATTGGACTCTAGGTGATATGGTCAAATATCTTCCACATTTTGACATATTTGCCAACTGTGTTAGCTTTCAAAATTGTAATGTTGAATTCTATCCACAATGCAGAAGCAAAGCTGAACTTTGTTTGCTTATTTGCAAACATCTTCTATTTATATCATTGTCCAAAAATTTTGTGACTGTTAGTACATTAACTATTTTATTTCCTGCAAGACTTCATTGAGTTTTGTGTCATGCACCAAAAAGAGACAATAAGTTGCAAATATGTGAGCCATATTTATAAGGACTTTTATGGTTAGTTTATTTGTTTTCTAAGATGATCTATAATAAATGTGTTTAACTTCAATATTGTCAAGGCAATCACTGATACAGATTGAGGAAATTATGGCATATATGTTACAGTAAAAATATCTTTATGCAAAATATTATGTGTGTGTGCATGTGATTTTGTGTATATCTACATATGCATAGAATGATATATATGATTCCATCATGTATCTAGGAGATTAAATTTATCAATGGTGTTCAGAGTTGTGCACTACCATTTAGTGTATCTGTTTTTCCCACTTTATAGCTCAAATAAATAGCTCAATAGTGAACTCAAGTTATATTTGTTATATGAAAGCTACAAGTTTTTCATTTTTGATGGATATGGTATTTGTGTCAAATGCTTCTTCAAGGAATTCCTGTAGATAGAGAAATAAGAAAGCAATGTTTTTACTTTTTATTTGGAAATCACATTTGTTAATCATTTGTATTTGCTAATAAAGTATTAATGTACATATGTAGATCATATTGCATACATTACACAAGAAAACTGATAATGAATGAAGAAGGTAAAAATTTACCAGCTGGAAAGAGAGTGAGCAATAGATTAAAATACATTTTTATCCTAATCAATAGTGAAATACATTTCTAGCTCTTCCCAAATTAACCCAGAAATTTTTATAAGTAAGTGTATGCTGAATTGTCCATGAGACATTCTCAAACAATCTTCATTTTTACTTGGTGACAAAGTGAGAATTGTGAAAACTGTGTGTAAGTTTGCATGTGTGTTTGTAAATTAATCACAGTAAACATATAGTTCATGATGCTCACTTCCTGAAAAGATATACCAATTAGAATAGTTTAGATAATATACTTTAAAAATGTAATTTACAGAATATTCATAACTAATAAAAATAATAATTCTTTGTGTTAAAAACTAAAGACTCTCAGAATTTATGTAACTATTTCTTACATAGTATGTAATATAATTTAGGCCTATGTTTCTGAATAGTTAAATATCTAATCAGTGAATTCAAATTAGTAAGTGTTAACTGTGAGCTGTAAAAACATGTAAACAACTTTTTTTTTTGCAATTCCATTTACCCTTTGCATTTTCCTATACTAATAATTGTACCCCTAAACTTATATCTACCCAATGTCAATTACTTCCTTTGAGGATTACTTTACCTCTTAGGCTCACACTGTAAGTCTGATCATGGGATAGCAAGAGAAAGCAGACATATACTCATGCAACCTCTGGACATATTCCATTAATCCAAATATGGGCAGTAGTTATAAGTTAAACAATCAAAATTATTCTCTGGAACACTGACAAAAGGTAGGCAATAGAATGAACTTATCTGTGAGAATTAACTTTTTCTATATTTAATTCAGTAATGTCTTATATGTGGTAAGTAACTATCAACTTACATAATAAACAAAAAAAGGTCAGTCATTAATATCATAATTATTATAGAAGATTTAGAAGTATAAGATTTAGAAGTATAAGAGGATTTAGAGTATAAGAAGGTCAAAACTTTCAAATGCCATCACTGTAAGCAGCATACAAAGATTCTGTCTTGTCTTAAGGAAAGTTAAAAGGAATCAAGGACCAGGTGCAGCATTTCATTGTCAGAATAACTGAGTGCCAAAGAAAGTTAAATTTCCATACAAAACTTATTAACTATGTATAGGTCAGGGTCCCAGCTGGAAAATAATAGGATTTTGACACACGTGCTAGGGTGTCAGTTTGAATCCTTAGAACATTTTCTATACCTGGGTTCCTCTGAACCATCTTGCCCTACAGAAATGGGCCACTCCTCATTGTACATTAGTACATCTTCTGTGTCTCTATAAGTTCTCTACATTATAAGCTGGTGTAAGACTCTCCCTAATCAGGATCCCTTCCTACTTCTCCTGAGGCTTTAACTATAGTTAAGTTATATCATCTCTGTTGAAGATATACTGGGTTTGATCAGAGAAAGGAGTGGCATCCACATGATCTGCAAGACTGAACTAGAATGTACTACCAGCAAAATGGGACAGGGGATAATATGTGAGAGATTGAATTTGAAATCCCTTGATTCAGGAAGAATGTATTGATTTGGTAGCATCAACCTGGATTATAGAATTTAACATATTAAAGGACCTGAGGGCATAAGGTTCTGTATATATTGTTAATAGGATACTTAAGTGACATTAAAATGTCAGAATTTCCATTGTTTACAGCAAAGGATTGAAATATCCTAAAATGTCCTATATATGAGTACTAAACTCATATATAACAAGTTCTGATGAGACCTACTATTTTATATAAGGACTGAAAAATCATAAAATATGTATGTTGTGGAAGAAGGTCCTCTTGACACAACCTATTCTGTTCATTATGAATTTGCTAGTGAGAGGGGAACCAGGCTCACCAAAAGTTTGAGGATCAATCTTTAAGGCCATGAGTGGAGCAGGCTCAATGATAGCAAACACAATGTTAAGGCTCTGGAAAAATGGTGCTTGAGTTTTGACAGATGAGGGTAATAATTATGTGTGGCTAGCTTAAAAATCCACTGCAGAGCTGTAGCTAATAGTAGAGATAGCACTGATAATTATATAACATGTCATCCCAGAGGAAAAATAATCGGGATACCCTACCAGGGTCCTACTCACTTCTAATACTTTTAATGAAAGAAGTGATAACCAATAGGCTGCAGCATGTGACTCTAATCAGTATCAGCATCCCTTTTCCATTTCTTGGGGCTGAGACTATTTTGAACCCAGATTTTTTGATTTAAGACTTTGAAACTCAAGAAATCCCCTACAATATCAATTTGAGTATATGTTATGTACAACTATGTTTGGAAAAAGGGAAATGTCCAAATATTTTGAGAACACTTAGACCCAGAGACAAATACCTTCAATAAATAATAATGTGGAAAAAACATGATGGTGCTTGCACTAGCTGGGGGGCATAGGGAATATATTTAATAAATTCTGTTCAAAGTTTGCCTCCCACTGTCTCCTTTAGTTCTCTGATCTGCCCAGTGGTCATTTTCCTAGTCCATTAATTTATAATCAGAACAGAAATAATCGGCTGTTGGCACAGTTCCTTGGTCTATAGGATAAGAGCTATCATGATGGCAAGAGGAAAGGTGAAGTTCCTATAATTTCTCCCTCCAGCCCTAGCCAATCAGTAAATTTTTAAAAAAACAAACAAAAATAAACAAAAAAACACATTATTTTTCTTAAGTAGATTATGGAATGCATTGACGCTTTTAAGAATATGAAGGATGCAGGGCTTCCCCGGTGGCGCAGCAGTTGAGAGCTGGGTTGCGAGTCTGCCCGCAGCCTCTGCAGCGCTGGTTAGATCCCCAGCCGCTGGGCGAGGGTCCCACATGGCGCGCAGACCTCTCCTGCTGCCCCCTGTCCCCTCAGCAGTGTACTTCAGTCCTTCTGCCTGTTCTGCTCCCTGCTTTGTTTCTGGTGAATTCTCTCACCCTCCTGCATTTCTGACTGTACCCAGTGCTTGTATAAGTAACTAAATCTTAAAAAAAAAAAAAAAGAATATGAAGGATGCAGAGACTGTACTGTTGTTCATAAGTCATTGAATACTCCATACAGATCTTGGAGAAAGAAACTTAACCAAGTGTTACTCACAATTGCAGTCACCATGCCAGATGTGGCACCTTTGTTAGTTCAACATCATTTGTTGAACACGTAGTGTTAGTTTTCTCTCCTTCAAGAAAAGAGTACTAGAACAGTTCATGTTCACTTGGAATAAGCACAGCATCTGTTAAACAGTATGACTACAGTCTGGCCTCTATATCTGATCTTGAAAATGAATACGCAAGTTCCTTATTGTGCAACTAATTTGTGCAACTAATTTTGGTACAAAAACAACTACAGTAATCTACTTATTTCTCTGGTTCCAAATATTAGCAATATTTTGGCCCAGTAATTTATCACTATCTTGCTAATTTTAAAAGACTTTTTAAAGATTTTAAACTATTTTTGGCCCTCCCCTGGTGGCGCAGCGGTTGAGCGCTGGGCTACAAAGCTGCTCGCAGCATCAGAAGCACTTGTTTGATCCCAGGCCACCGGGCAAGGGTCCCACATGGCGCGACAGTCCTCTCCTACTGCGCCGCTGCTCCCCTTAGCAGTGTATTTCATCGGTCTGCCTGTTCTGTTCCCCACTCTGGCTCTGGAGAATCCTCTCACCCTCCCGCACTTCTGACTGTACCCAGTGCTTGTATAAATAAATAAATAAATCTTTAAAAAAATCACTAAAATTTCCTTTAAAAAAAGATTTTTAAATATTTTGTCATGGAGTTTTCATTATTTTCAGCAAAAAGTTTAGACAAAATACCTGTTGTCTGCATAAATTTGTTTTCAATATATTTATTTTAAAGATTTATTTTTATTTATTTATGCATACAACAGCTGGGTTGTAGGCAAAGTTGTGAGACAGTTAGAGGATTCACCCGCAACAGTGGAGAGCAGAGTAGGCAGATGTACTGAAATACACCTCTGAGGGGGGGCAGCAGGTGAGGTAGGAGAGGTCTGCTGTGCCATGTGGGTAGCTCTCTGGCCAGGAATTTAGGGATTAAACTCGTTGTTGATTGAACTGCAGTAGTTGGCAATAGCTTGATAATGCTGAACAACCCCTTGTGCCACAAAGGAAGCCCTGAATTTTTATTTTTAGAATTAATTGTCTCCTTAGTGTTTTATCTTACAGAATTATGAAATAGTTTTTTTTTAGGTAAATTTCTAATTTTGTTATTGTAATTGCTAGGAATATTTTTTAATGTATTTACTTTTAGCCTCCTTAAGCTATATAAAATATTTCAATATAGAGAATTAATATAGAATATCTCAATCTTCTGGAAATAAAATAATTCTTTACATGAATTTTTATATTCTTTGTGTATAAGAGATACCTAGAGAATGAATAGTTAGCTTGGGCTGAGTTCTGCTTTAATTTTTAAAAACTAGATTTTAAGGAAGAAAAGCCAAGGGAAGATACTCACTGGGATCAGGATCTCCATATAGTTTTCTAATTAACTAGCACATTAGTTGTAGTCAGTTTTCATTTCCATGCGTGGTGGAGGACCATGGACTCAGCATTTCATTCCTGAAAAAGTATCTCTCCCACACTTTGATTTTCATGATCCAGGAAATATATATACTTCTTCTTCTGATGGCATTCTGTTTTCCACCTCAATGAATATTTAATAAAATATTCTTTATTATCATATATATTTCTATGTCAGTATGCATGAGTATATCTACATATGTGTGCATATGAATGGATGTAAGGATAGGTAAGTGATACTAGGGATTAGACCTATTAAGAAAACACAACTCCTGGGCGTCCCTGGTGGTGCAGGCGGTTGAGCGCTGCACTGTGAAGCTGTCTGCAGCCTCTGCAGTGCGGGTTCAATTCCAGCCGGCCAGCGAGAATCCCACATGGCGAAGCAGACCTCTCCTATCTTGCCCGCTGCTCCCCTCAGCAGTGTATTTCGTCAGTCTGCCTGTTCTGTTCCCTGCTCTGTCCTGGTGAATCCTCTCACCCTCCCACGCACTAGCCTGTACCCTGGTTCTTCTATAAAAATAAATAAATCTTAAAAAAAAAAACTCCTTACATGTCGACATTTTGATTTAATATTTAATTTCATATTCAAAAAAATACTCATTTGTAAAATATATGTTAAGCTAAATCACACTATTTGCTTTATTTATCATTTAAGTTCTGGGAATTGGCTAAGAGTCTGATCCTGACTTATATGCATAAATTTTCACAGCATAAATATAGATGGCATTTAATGTATCAACATATATTTTGTTAGCATTTACTGCTAAATATTCATCAGAGAATTTCCACTGATTTATTAAAATCACAGAATAATACAAAGATAATCAGTTGGTTTAAGTTAATGAAAATAATAGTATTTTACCTGCCTGTATGGAAGTTTTCCATTATTAGTCACTTTTCAAAATAATACAAATTGTCACTCTTGAATCCCTGTTACTTCATGTAGTTTCATTGTTGAGTAATTGGTAGGAGTTTAATTTTTTTTTTTTCCTTCTTATATCGTTCACGTGCACATAGAGTTTCAGTGAGGTATAGCAATTCATCTAGGAGCAGAGTATTGAAGAATTTGAGGTTAGACTATTTTCTTCTTAATTATGTTTTTTTTTATTCTGGTGATATTAGTTTACAGCATTGCATATGACTTTTGGCTTAAGCATACCGGTTCATACATCTTCATGGAGATGTTACCACAATGAAGCACCAGCAGAGCACCCATGCACATATACCATAGTCTACTTAGTCCTTTTCTCCTGTTTCCCTTTCTCCACTCTCCCCTTCAGGTGATCTTAATTCAACTGTCAGATTTCTAGGATTTGTATTGTTTTCCTTTTGTTTCTTTATACTCTACATATAACTAAAATCATCTTGCATGTCATTTTGATTTAATATTTAATTTCATATTCAAAATTATTCATTTGTAAAATATATGTTAAGCTAACTCATACTATTTGCTTTATTTACCATTTAAGTTCTGGGAATTGGCAAAGAGTCTGATCCTGACTTATATGCCCTTTCTGACATTTCTCTTAGCATAATCTCCTCCAGTCCCATACCTGTTATCCAAAATGGCAAGATTTCATCTCTTTTCGTAGCTGAAGAGTATTCCATTATGTATTTATATCACATCATCTTGATCCAAGCATCAAATCTTTGGCACTTAGGTTGTTTCCATAACTTGGCTATTGTAAACAGTTCTACAAATGAACATAGAAGTGCATATACACATTTGATATAACGTTTTTGTGTTCTTCAGGTGAATGTTGAGGAATGGGATTACTGGATCACATTGGTAGATCTATTTTTAAGATTTTGAGAAGCTGCTATACTATTTTCCATAGGGATTAGAACAGTCTAGTCTGCATTTATACCAAGAGTGTAAAAGGTTCCTTTTTCTCCACAGTTTCTTCAACATTCCAGCTTCTATTCTTTTTAATATGGGTCATTCTGATGGGTGTGAGGTGGTTTTAATTTACATCTCACAAATTATCACACAGGTCATGATTTTTTTTTTCATTTGCATGTTGGTCATCTGAATGTCTTCTTTGGAGAAGTATAATTTAGATAATTTGTCCATTTGTTAAGTGGGTTGTTTGTTTTATTGTTGTTGAGTGGTGTGAGCACTTTATATATTTTGGAAATTAACCCCTTGTCAGATGTGTGACTCCCTTTGCCTGTTCAGTTACTTTCCCTGAAACAAGACACCAAATTCATTGCAAAACCTCCAGGAAAACTCTTCATTCTATGTCATTGAACTTCATATCTTCATTTGAGTTGCTTATATTCCAGTTTCAAAATTCTCCATTCTTCATTGTTCTCCATATTTTCTATTATGCTTTATTTTTCTTTTGAACATTTGAGGTTTATTGACCTAAGCACAAGCAATTCCTTATGTTCTGGTAGAGCTACACAATACCCTTCTTATTCCTGTCTTGTTTTGTTTTACCACATTCTAATTAAGTTTTTAAGGAGCATGACTGAAATCTCAAATACATAGGTGCAATTGATTACTTGGCTTTACTTTTTTTCAATAAATATGATATAATGAAAGGGAAGATTATGGATGAAAATATTAGAAGGATTTATTTGAAACATCCTTGAAACTTTAGTTTATAAAATAGAATGCGATGAGATGAGCTGTAGATACTAAGTTCCTGCTTACAATGACTTTGCAAGTTTCCTTGTTGTAAAGGTAAACCCAACATGTACTAGAGGACATTGCAAAAACATTTAAAACATGTACCAAAATTGTTAGGGACACATATGGGCATGAAATTCAAGGAGTAAAGGAATATAAGTGATGGTTTAGCTCAGAGAATAGCAATAGGAGAATATAGGTAGCCTCATGAATGTGTAGTATGAGATCTTTATACTATTCAATGCTAACTGTGAATTTGTATAGCCTTTGATGTTCTTTGCTGTTGCTACCTTATAATGTAAACATCTAAATAGTATATAATTTTAATTCTCAAAAGCTTATTCCAATCACTAGATATGCAAGTAGTCCTCTTACTCATTTAATGCAAGAACTAATTGTATTTTCAGTACTATATTTGCAGAAAGCTTTACTATAAAATAACCTGCTTTTAAGACAGGTGGTGCTATATGCTTGTCTATGAGGGGTAGAATCAAGATTATAAGTTTGAGTTTATTAAAGGAAAGCAAAGGAAATTTGTTGTGAAAAGTAACTGATCCTATTTTTTTATTTTAACTATGCTTAAGGGATCTCATGGAATAATGGGTGTAAAGGATGAAATGTCAAGAATAATTAAGAAAAATGATAGTGTTAAATATCAACAAAGGAAATGCATCTTTTCTCCTAAAGTCTTCTTTTCCTATTTTTCCTTTACTTTTAAATGTCATCTCTGTTCTGAAATTATTTAGGATAGTGCTTGCAAAAGGGTAGAATAATTTTTAGATACGTTGACATATTTCTTTGATAAAATTATTTATTGGATATTACCTTATTCATAGCTTCATTTAAGTTGTGAATTTTACTTCTTTCTATGCCTTAAATGAACCACAATTTAACAAAAATAGTTTGAGAGTTGTCAGCTCTGCAAGGGGCCTAGTTTAATTTATCTTTGGGTTTTGTTAACTGCATTTTCACAAACTTTTTTTTGATGAGAAGATGCTTTATATACAATTTTTCCTTACATATGTATATTTATATATAAATAAATGCCATAATGTGATATGTCACAGAGTAATTTATACCTGCACCATTTAATTATACCTTATACCAATCAGTTAATTCATATCATAAGGGGCATTTGTTTTTGTTACTTAACATAAATATTAAAATATTACATTTGTAATTTATCATTTTCTGCAGTGCTTAATTTCAGGTGAAAATAATTACATTGACATAGTGCACTTCTAATTTGATGAGAAAACAAAATATCTAGTTTACATATTTCTTATAAATATTTCAGATACTTGAAATACAAACATTATTTAAAAATAATTTTTTGTTTACAAAAGTTAGGATATGGAAGCAGCCTAAATCTCCTTCAATGGATAAATGGATAAAAAAGATGTGGTATATGCACAGCATGGAATATTACATAGCCATAGGATAAGATGGAATGCAGCCATTTTAAACAAAATTATTGCTTAGAGTTCCCTCACCCCTTTGTCCAGAAGATGTTACATGAAAAGTTTCTATCTAGCTGGTGGGCCCCCATCAAACACTGAATTTGATAATAACTGAACTTTTTTTTATGTGTTGGCTGATTATTCTATCCAAAAATTCTCAGTCTACAATAAGGTTGCAAAGGTTTCCTACTATTTTGCTCTACAGATTTTAGAGTTTGCTTTAATGTTTGAGACTACAGTCTCTGTAGCTTATACATTTTTATATAAGTTATGAACTGAATAATGTATGGGTTAAGGTATATTTTCTTAACCACAAATCTATCCAGTTGTTTCATTTAAAAAAAAATGTTGAAAAGTCCATTCTACCTCCGGTGAATTCTGTTGACCTCTCTTTCAAACATCATTATATTTGGTTTATTTTAAATTTTATTGGCTTCTCAAATTATCAAAAAAGTAAAACTCCTCTATTTTAACATTCTTTGTTGATTTTTTTTTTTTTTTAGGAATGTAGTATCTGGTTAATTTATTATAAATATTCTGTGGTTTTTAAAGAAGCTAATTGTACTTATAAGTAATCCATTTTCTTCTAAAGTATCCAAAGAGAAATTTTCTTTTGCAGTGCTTTTGAATCTTTCTATTTGCTTTCTCTTTGCATATTAGATCTCTCAAATTCTTTTTTTTTTTTTTAAGATTTATTTATTTATTTATACAAGCACTGGGTACAGTCAGAAGTGTGGGAGGGTGAGAGAATTCACCAGAGCCAGAGCGGGGAGCAGAGCAGGCAGAAGGACCGAAGTACACTGCTGAGGGGAGCAGAGGGCGGCAGGAGAGGTCTGCGCGCCATGCGGGACCCTCCTCTGGTGGCCGGGGAGCAGCCGGGAATCGAACCGGCGCTGCAGAGGCTGCGGGTAGCTTCACAACCCAGTGCTCAACCGCTGCGCCACCGGGGAGGCCCCAGATCTCTCAAATTCTTATAAAAGTTCATCAAAATCTTCCTTTTCTAATATTTTAATTTTATGCATTTGGTGCTATGTTATTTAGTAGATAAAACATTTCCTCAAAATGTAAACCTATTGTCACAGCATAATGGTATTCTTTATACTAGTTAGTATCTTTAACTTTCAATTCCATCTGTCTGGTATTACTCCCTTTTCTAGTAAAAGAATAGCATTTTTGTTTGCTTCTCCACATATTTTAAAAACTGTCTTCACTTTCTTTTCATGTATTCCTTAATTATCTTATTCTGCTATCTTATTTAGGATAGCTATCTCAGTATCATCCATGTGTTATATGTGACACAAATAAGGGACAATCTCTCATGCAATTTTCTCTCCCAGATCTTCAAGATACTTTTATATAGTGCATCTTATTTTAGAGAACTCAGCCTCTTTCTATCAAATTTTAGTCTTCTACTTTAAAATTGCAGTAAAGGTAAATTGGGCTAAATATAGAAACTGGCCCTACCTAATTCATCAGTTAATATCTGATGAAATTCAACTAATTGATATCACATTTTTTCACATTCTACTTATTAATCAGTCGGAAATGTTAAATGAAAGTGTTAAATGAAATTTTGTCTTTGCAAAGACAAAATTAAAGAATTTTGCTTTTATGCAGTCTGACAAACTATGATTCCAACATTTCACCAGAGGCTTCTTCAGTAATATTCAGAAGCTCACCAGACTTGCCGGCTTCGTTCGGTTTTCTCCGTAAGGTTGACATCAATTTGCAGTAGCACTGAATGTTCACTTGCTTTTGAATATATCACAGGCAAGAGTCTATACACTGATTACCAAATGTTTAATTTTAATACTTACCTTGTCCTTCTTTAAATATCTCCCCTCTTTAGAATTAAAAGGGTCTCAAAAAGTCATTTGGGTTTTTAAATAACACCGGATGAATAAAAGTTCTCTTCAAAAGGTTAAAAGAACCCATAACTCTTTGAAAAGAGAAAACACAGATGATCTCTTTTGGTAATTGTTAAAGGTCATGTTTTAATCTAGTGCCTCAAACTGATAATAGGGAACAGCCACAAGACTATAGTTGAAGGTCATAACATCAAACTGAACTCAAAGTATATTAGAATAAAATCAATTAAACATGGTATTTGTCTTCTGAAATTATTTGGTTAGCCAGCTTAAAATCCCCATATTTGATGGGGTTATTTTAGGGAGTTATGTGTTTAAATCTTTTGAGGCAATTAACATAAAAATAAATAAATTAGCTGGATTACAATATAATTAAATCATTTTTATTTGTGAATATTGTCTCTGGTTTACATGGTCTAGAATGTAGTTTTAATATATTCTGATTACCATATATTGACCAGATTCCATAGCTTGAAATATATTTTTAAATTGTTCTTCCTTCTTAATATTCATATTCTGCCAGATTAAATATTTAATTAATTGTTGTGATACATCAATATGCAAATCAGAACAATTCAAAACTCCAGTTCTGTGATATTTCCTTTCTCCTGGCACATTTATAATGCTGAAGTAAGCGCAACTTAAAATATAAAAATTGTATTAAAATTATAAGGTTTTATGTTGCCACTATAGAGTCAATATTATTTTCTGCTCATTAAAAGGCTAAGATTAGAAAAGAAGTAATGATAGAGATATTTCTCCAAACTACTTAATGATTTGTTGCATCCATAGGAAAAGGGATCCAATGGCTTTACTGCTTTAAAATTCTTGTTCTCAATAAGTATTTCAAGATAGATATTTTTCTGTTAACTTTTAAATGGTTATAATAGTTGTCATATTTGGGCGTAGATAGGACTAACAAAGAAATCTTGTTTTTTCTTTACCTGCTTTGCCCTATTGTAAAACCTAGTCCTTAAATGAACTACTTCAAAGACTGAGTTCAGAGACACAGACAAGTTTTGAAAGTATAGGTTAAAAGCAGGTACAGAATGACTTGTGGGAAGGAAATTGTCAATAGTATTTGGGGAAATAAAAGACATAATGAGATTATTTTCTTTTAAAATTTGGTAGAGAAATTTATTTACTATGAAAAATAAAATTACTTTCTTCCTTATCTTTATACCCTTAACTAAAACAATAACTTTTAAATAGTTTAATAAAGAAGGGGAAGGGAAGACATATGATGTGAAGATTTTCTCTATTTTATCTCTAACAAGAAAAAATGCAGTATGTAATCTCCAAGTTATAGAATGGGTTGTAGTTGCCAATCATTTTGGGAGAATGAAGAGATAAAACATCTACTTTATACTATGTGTTAGGAAGTGCCAAAGATACTTAGAATGTTTAAAAAAGTATTTATTAATTAAATATATGCTTCATTTAATTTTATTAAAATCTTAATTTATATTCACAATAAATCAGAATAAGTTAAGACTAAAGTTCATACATCAAACAAGTGAAAAGAAATGTCATTAAACCCAGTTATGTTTCCCTCAAACTTTTTTTTAAATATTTATTTATGCATACAATATATGGGGTACAAGCCAGAGGTGTGGGGGTGAGAGGATTTGCCAGAGAGAGAGTGTGGAACAGAACAGGCAGACTGACTGAAGTACACTGATGAGGGGAGCAACGAGAGAGGCAGGAGAGGTCTGCTGCACCATGTGGGTATCTCCCTGGCCAGCCGGGGATTGAACTTGTGCTGCAGAGATTGTGGACATCTTCATAGGTTGCATCTTAACCCCTTGAGCAACCAGGGAGGCCCTCCCTCAAACTTTTCATTGTGGATTTGCAGTGATCAAACAGCAAAGACCTACATAAATTAATGTAGGAGATAGGAAGAAAAATATAAAAACAAATAATAGTTATTGCAAGAGTGTGCTGATATTTTCCATCTGTTCTAATAGCTCCATAGGCATTACCACACATGTTGTAAACTGCATGCAGACGTGATTTAGGATTTGTGCTGAGTTGAAATTTAAAGATCAAAGTAAAATTATTGGGGAGTGAAGTTGTTAAAACCTAATTACTTCTTGGTCCAAATATATTACTTCAAGGCAGACTTGATACTTGACATCTTAATGTTTCTTGTGACTTTCAATTTTTAAATTATCTATAAATAGATTTATAGTTACCATCTTTTGATTTTTTGCAGTACTACAGATATTCAGGATTGCCATAAGGAGATATAAAAATATACAAGTAGTAATAAAAAGTCCATATAGAATAGATTCCTAGTTCTAAATAATAGTATATAATACACATTGGACTACTCTTCTATAGAACACAATTGTGAATTAAAGATAAGATATACAGGGCCTCCCCAGTAGCGCAGTGGTTGAGTGCTGGGTTGCGAAGCTGCCTGAAGCCTCTGCAGCACCAGTTTGATCCCCGGCCACTGGGTGAGGGTCCCACATGGCGCGCAGACCTCTCCTGTCGCCCACTGCTGCTCTCCTCAGCAGTGTATTTCGTCAGTCTGCCTGCTCTGCTCTCCACTTTGACTCTGGTGAATTCTCTCACCCTCCCACGCTTCTGACTGTACCCAGTGCTTGTATAAATAAATAATCTTAAAAAAAAAAACATTTTATATAAAAAAATAAAGACAAGATATACAAACAATCATTTGAATGAAATAAATATGAGTGAATGCAGGGAAAATTAAAAATGAAAACTGTGAATAAAAGAAAAATATACTTGGTAAAATTCTATACAGCTTTTTACCTGAGGACAGTCTCAATACCAAAAATCAGATGATGAATAGTAAAAGAAGAAGCCACATTATCATTTGTTAGAGAGCCAGAGGATGGCATTTAGCATCTAGAAAGTGAAAGAGGAAATCCAGGAAGAAATTGAGCAGAGTGGAGAAACTCCAAAGTTTCCATTCAAAATTTCTCTAGCCATTGGGTAAATCTGAAATGTGTGTTCAAAGGACAGAGTCCAGTATTCCAGGAAAAAGAATAACAGCCATAATTTTGAAAAAAAAAAAACAAAACAAAACAAAAAAAAACTAAACAGTTTTCAGTTGTTGCTCATCCAAAGGAAATCATAATTTGAGGCATAAATTAGGTCAAGGTAACTATTGGATGAAATGAACATCAATATGCTTCAGAGGAAGATATCAGAATCTCTAGTCCCCACAATGTATCATCCTCAGTAAATATTATAGTGTCACATATTAGACTGGCAAAGACTCCATCCACATTCACAGAAAAAAAAAAAATGTACTAACCTATATGTTGAAATTAGTAGGAATTTAAAGTAAGTATTCTAAATATGTTGAAAGATTTGAAAGTAAATATGGAGACAGGAAAAATTATATTCATAATGAATAAACATCTTCAGACTCTCCAGAGAAAAATGAAAAATTTAAAAAAATGTTACAAGTTTAAATATGGATGTACAACAGTTTGTTTATTCTTTTATTGAAGGACTCTTGGTGGATTGAATGTATTGCCAATTATGAATAAAGGCACAATAAATATTCATTTGCAGATTTGTGGAAAATGGAATGTTAAAAATAAAAATCACAGTAGCTGAAATGAAAACTAAAACCATGAAGTGTCAATGACAACAAAGGAAGACATCAGAAAAAGGTCAATTTGAATACAAACTTACAGATATTATTGGATTTGAAGAACATAGAAAGACTGAAAAATAGAATATAAGCTTCAATAGGAAATATCAGTTCATCTAATTTATATTTAATTAGAATTCCAGAAAGAGAGGAAGGCAAAAACAATAGAAACACAATGAAGAAATAATGATGACAATTTCTCCATTTTTGTGTAAAAGTAAAGTTGCAGACAGAAGCAGCTATTTAACTCCAAGCAGAGTAAAAATAAAAAAAAAAAAAAGAAAAGAAAATTAATTTTAGGTACGTGTTTTATCATTAAGTGACTTAAGGAATTTTTGAATCAAAACATTTGAAAACATTGAAATTGTCCTTGCATTTTTTTCTGTTTCTTCTAATATAGATCTGAAAAGATAAAATGACTGAAATATTATGTTCTCTATAACAGTTCCATAAAATTGCTATAATTGAGATTCTGGTATTTAAATGACTCTCATAGAATAACTATCTTCTCAAAGGATTATAATTTGCCCCTTCCAATGTTAGTTTTCATAAAAATATAAAACTAATTTCAAATCACAAATCTAAACTCAAGTGGTAAAGCTTTTATTTCATTAAGTATAAAATAATTGCAGTAATTTTGAAATCACCTGTTTTAATTTTTTTTCAAGATTGATTTTAATTATGCATACAAGAACTGGGGTATAGGCCAGAAATGCAGAGGTGAGAGGATTCATCAAAGACAGATAGGGGAGCAGAATACGTGGATCTACTGAAATACACTGCAAAGGAGAGCATAAGGTAAGACAGAAGAGGTCTGGTGTGCCATGTGGGTTAGCTCCCTGGCAAGGGATCAAACTCATAACGCTGTGGCTGGCGATAGCTTGATAATGCTGAGACTTTAACCCTTGTGCTACTAAGGAGGCCCTTGATATCACTTTTTTTTTTTAAATTAATATTTATATATGGGGCTCACTGGTGGCGAGTGTTAAGTCTCAGTGATGTCAGCGCAAAGGCCACTTAAGTTCAACCCTCTACGAGGACGCTAACCCTGCAGACCTCTCCTGTCTTGCTTGCTGCTCCCCTCAGCAGTGTATTTCAGTTAATCTGCCTGTTCTACTCTCCAATCTGTCTCTGGTTAATCCTCTCACCACCTGCACCTCTGGCCTGCATCATATTTCTACTATGCATAAATAAATGAATCCTAAAAAATAAATTAATAAATTAATTAGATTTATATGGGAATGAAAGCAACAATGTTACAGAACATGTAGAATGTTACTGCTTGTAACTATAATTAATTAAATAAATACTGTTCTGTACCTGATGTTTCTTACAAATTATTTCTGAATTTTCTTTTTTTTCACAAATGTAATACTTTGGCCTATACAGACCAGTGATGAAATAGGATAGCATATTAGGATAGCATATATCCTATTTCATCACTGGTCTGTATAGGCCAAAGTATTATCAAGTTCATTAATATAATTACAAGAATAGCCAATCCTGTTCACCTCGCTAACCCATTTCCCAATACATATGTTTTAATTCTTTTTTCTTTACTTTCAACTCCCACATCATATCAACATTTATTGTATAGCTTAAGAATTTATCATATTTTGGAACTTAACAGGTTCCATTAATCAAATGTGTCAAGATTGTTTACCCAGTTTTAGAAAGCTTTCTATCTTATTCTATTTCCTTAGTTGAGATAAATTTGAGAAAACTCATTTGCACATAAGATAATTTTAGGCTGAGTACTGGTCCTCCTGAAATGCTCACTTCCTTATCCCTGGAATCTGTTCATTTGTTACCTTATATCTTTAAAGGGATTTTGCCAATGTTATTAATCTCCAGTTGGGGAGAGTAACCCTGGATTATTCAGGCAGGTTCAAAGTTATCACAAGAGCCTTATCAGGAAAACCAGAGTCAAGGGTACAGATGTGATAATAGAAGCAAGAAATAGGGGTCATGCCAGAAGGAGTCACAATCTAAGAAACGCAGGTGATTGTAGAATAAAAAAAGGGCACCTAGGAGGTGTAACTCTGCTGACATTTCCATTTCACTCTTCTGACCTCCTGAACTATAAGGCAATACATTCATATTGTTGCAAACCAATGATTGCTTGATCATTTGTTACAGCAGTAGGAACAAACTGATATAAATTTTGACACATTTCCAAGGTGGAAATGGTTTTAGAACTACATAACGAGAAGAAGCTGGAAGAGTTTCTAGATGCAAAGAGAAAAAGCATTAATTGTCATAAACAGGCAGTTGGTAGAAATATGAATGTTGTCTCTGCTGGTCGACTTCAGAGTGAAGTGAGGAGCATGGTAGAGAAAACTCTCATTCTCTGGAAGCTTAAAAATGTGAGTAAATCAGAACCTCTGGGAAGACTCAATCCTATCTACCACTTGAGTCTGAATTCAGTTTCTTCCAGAGCTATAAAACAATGTTTCTGTTTGTTAAGTCACTAAGTTTACATTAATTTGTTATGGCAGTGATGGGAAATTAAGAAAAGCCTTAAAGCAGCTGTTTTCAGCTTCTACTCCCAAAACCTATTGTCTTTCCAAATTATTTTGTGGAGCATGATGAGGAAATACCAGTTTTGTAAAGACTGAGGTTCCTTTCATTTGGGATCATTTGGATGTCTAGAATTAAATGTGGTAGAAAAAGAATTTTAAATGGGCAGAAGTTGAAAGAATTTCAAAGTGTCAGTTATAATAAGGCAAATGTACTTCCCTTTAAAAGCCCCCTAAAGTCCATGTAAGATTAGCATTTGCTGTGACCTCCTAATAAGAAGTAAATTTTGGTCACTTCAGTAATTAATAACCACCTTACATAGGTGTATAGTATGGTCATTGCATAATAAATCCAATTCTCTAGCTAATCATGTTACACTGAATTTCTCTTTCTGTGTTTTCTACTTTACTTCTTAGTTCCTGAAAATTGTAATGGTTATGAAAAAGTTTTACTTTGTTTCATTTTTAAAAGATACTGTTGATCAACATTTTCTTGTTATAGTTTAAACTCAAAGTTTGAGCAAAGTTGTAAATATAGAGATGTACGAAACAATTTATATAAATATATATATTTATTATTTTTGTGTAGAAAAAACTAGGGTGTAGGCCAGAGGTGTGGGTGATGATAGGATTCACCAGAGACAGAGTGGAGAAAAGAACAGGACTTAATTGAAATACATACACTGCTAAGAGAGTAGCAGGTGAGACAGGAGGGGTCTGCTGTGCCATATGTGAGTTATCTCCCTGGTGGGGGATCGAACTCAGGCCACAGCAGTGGTAGCACTGAGACTTATCCCTTAGGCAACCAGGGAGACCTGAGATGTATGAAACAATTTATGAGACACAATATCATTATTTATCATAGAGACTATTGTAAGTCAATCCTAACAGAAGTATATAAGCTGTTTGAAATACAATCCTGGGAGCTATCTCTAAGATATAAAAGTATCTTTTAGTCACCTAAAAACCAGCAAGCACCAAGACTTAGTACAATAGCACTGATCCAACTTTTAAGCATAAAATAGGTCAAATTGTTTTTAAACAATAAACAACTAGTGTAAATTTTATTTATGTGTTCAGGTTAGATATTAGGCATAGGTATATTGACTTTTTCAGAAATTGGAAAATAATAATTTGAGAAAGGAGTCTGATGCCCCCATGATTGTTTCCTTTAATTTTTATTTCTTTAATTTTCTGCTTACTCCTATTTTAGCAATCTAAATAGAAATTTTTTTTGCTGGCTAAACTTATAGGGCACACCAAGTCTCCTATAGTAGAATTCATAGTCATTTAAAATTTTATAATCGATACAAGTTTCAATATACCCAGCTCCTATATTTACCCAAACTGTCACACAAACCAACATAAAATTCACTGACATGAATTTGAATATACTTTTGATATGTAAGTATAAATTTAAAAAAACATTGCATTGTTCTTAATTAACATATTTATGATATCCTTGGCCTAATTTGCCTCTAACAGAGTAGTAACTTCTGGTAACCTATGACAGAACTTATAATCTCTATTCCTGCACTCCCTAAAGCAGTATTTGCAATGAAAGTGCAGGTTATTTCAGCTATAGCAACAGAAGTTTCCTTCCTAAATAACCTCAGAGCTATTTCCCAGATACACCAAAGTGAGATGTTTTGCCAATATAAAGTTTCATACTACTATAGTTGCTTCATAAATATGGAAGGGTGTAGCTGTCTGTTTCTCTCCCTACTCTTTATTGCTTGCTTTCCCTCTCTTTCTAAAAATGGAAGATGATTTGAAAAGACAACTTTTCAAGAATGATGAGTAAATTTCTTTTTACCTTTTTTTTTTCAGAAACAGTGACTATGAGTGGCAGTGTTGTGGTCTTCATGTGTGCTTGCTCTATAGGTTGTGACACTATAACCTCAGATTATTTACCTGTAATGATAAAAGTCCCAGAAAGATTTCTTTTGCTTGTCTGTTGCATCCGATGCAACCATACTCAGCACAGGGTTACCAATATATGTTTCTAAAGTTCTAAACAGCTGTTATATTACTTAAACTTCGAACCTCTACAAATTTCCTAATAGAACTAATTAATAAGCTGCTTCAAACTGATAACACAAAAGGCCTACAACAGATAATACTACTCAATAAACAGTGTAACATGAGAAACTGAGAACAAGCATCATCCGTCATTGCAATCTCAGCATCGAGTGAAAATGTTTACTTGGCATGGCAATCTCAAAACCAACCTTCAATCCTGAAGTCCTTGCACTAAAATGCAGAGTGATGTGTTAGAGAAATAAAAGTATGACAAAGGGTGAGAAGATGATTTCAGAGTTTGCAGAGAATAGGGATAAGAACTTAGACCTGGAGATAGCCTGGGTTTCTCTATTCTCTGCCATTTCTTGTGTGCACAATTTTGGATAAGATAATCTCTGTGCATCATTAGCCACATAAGTAAACTTAACATAAAATCAATACCTGTTTCATATGGTTGTTATGAAAGTTAAATTAGTTAATAGTTTTAAAGCACTTGAATAAGTCTGTGGGTGAGACACATTAAATATTGAGTAAGTATTTGTTACATAAAAATAAATATTTTAAAAAGCCAATGCAGCATTTCATCAAGTGCACAATTCCAAAGGTAATTCAATTTGTCTTTTGTAATATGAAAAAAGCATCTCATGAGCTAAACTAGGAGGTTAGTGAACAGTTGTGAGTATCGAAGTTGCTCTCCAAGCTCTGAGTAAAAAGATAGGAGAAGAGAGATCACTGGGAATTTGTCGACTTCACAAGTCTATTAAAATTAAATTTAATGTCATTATTATATCTTTGAATGCAGATACATTGAGAAATTGTGATATATGATCCTCAAGATCAATTTTATATTACAAGGCCACCCAATAGTCATTCATTGTTTTAGTCTTTATATATACATTCATTAAAACATTCATCTCACTGATGTAAGATGGTATCTCATTGTAGTTTTGATTTGCATTTCCCTGCTTACAAGTGATGTTGAACGTTGGCAAGGTTGTGGAGAAAAAGGAACCCTTCTGCACTGTTGGTGGGAGTGCAAACTGGTCCAACCACTGTGGAGAGCTGTGTGGAGATTTCTGGACCTACTAAACATAGAGCTTCCATATGATCCAGCAATTCCACTCCTAGGTATTTACCCAAAGGACACAGAAACAAACATCAATTCCAAAGAGCACATGCACCTCTATGTTTATAGCAGCACTATTTACAATAGCTAAGCTTTGGAAGCAACCCAAATGCCCAAAAATAGATGGCTGGATCAAGAAGATGTGGTACATATACACCATGGAATATTACTCAGCATTCAAAAAAGATAAACACATGCAATTTGCAGCAACATGGATGGCGCTGGAAGAGATCATGCTCAGTGAAATAAGCCAGAAAGAAAAAGAAAAATACCGGATGGTCTCACTCATAGCAGGAATTTAAGAAAACTTAAATAAGGGACCAGGAAAAAGAATAACTATAAGAAAGAAAATATCAAAATCAACAAACAACTATGAACCAGAGACACTCTATGGGGTGTGGGGGGCAGGGAAAGGAGGGATAGGGGTAAAAATAAGGGGGTTGTAATTGTATGGGGAATATAAAAATAAAATTTAAATTAAAAAAAAACATTCATCTATCACTCCTGAAAAAATGCTGTATAGTACACAAAACATCATCCAAAACTCAAAAATTGAATGAACTGTACATGTTATTCCTGTAGAACATCATTTTGGGCAAACAGACTGAAACAGTAATTATAAACAGATGATTAAGAGATTGGTAGGGAAATAGTCTGTAACAAGTGTTCTTTTTCCCAGATAATGTGGAGACAGCCCCTTGTAGTGATACTTTTGGAGAAAAAATGGATTTTTTTAATCAAATCATAGTAAAATGACCATCGATATAAATACTAATTATACCTATGTATATACATAGTCTGTTTCCTTGTTTGAATTTTGGTTTGGCCACAGTCAATTGCTGTGCATGCGTGCGTCTGTGTGTGAGTGCGCACGTGCACACATGTGTATTATTTGCCTGAGGTTTAGCTCTTAGGTGTAAATAATAAATCAGTGAACACAGATTACTGCAGGGAAAAACAAATGAATAACCAGAAGGCCAGAGCACTAATCTAAGCTCTACACCAGCACCAACAGTTTGACTTCAGGCAAGAAACTCCAAATGTAAAAGAGTTAGGTTGAATCAAATCTCCCAGTGTTGTGTGATTCAGTGTTTTGAATGAATGTGATTCCCATCACTGTGGATACAGGTCAGTGATTTGAAGTGCAATTTAAAACATTGTTTTAAAATCACAACATGAATATTTAACCAAAGTCTGTGGACTTGTTTATTATCATATAAATAATGCAAAATGGGAAATGTGTAGATATAAGTTAAAAAGCTTTACTTTCAGTTATATATCGTTTTTGTAAGTTTTTATTGCATCTTCTCATATTAAGTTTTACCTTGATATTTCACCAAGGTATTGCTTTTTATTGATGTTTTAAAATGATATCACAACACATTGTCTTAGAGAAAATAGTTACCCCCAAATTTTGTCTTATAAATTTATGGTAGATGTAATTAGGTTCCTTTTGTTCAAACATCCATTTTAAACATAAAAGGACTTGCTGCTTCAGGGTATTATATCAAGGGTTAAACCATCCAATTCTTATATAAAACTTCAAAAGAAATTAAAAGTATTTGCCTTACTTCTGGAAAAGTTATACATATGTAATAAGCTATAAAATAGAAAACTGTCCTTAAAATTAAAAATAGTCACAGCATCTAGCTATTTAAACATTTAGGAAGATGACATGTTGTTTGAATGCACATTGTTGTATCTACAAATGATTTAAATATTTCCATTTATTTAGCTCCAGGATCCTAGAATTTCATTTTCTCCATTTGCTGTGTATAAACAAAATAAGCCAGTGCACCAGTTGTCCCACTATATTCACCAACATAGACCTCTCATATGAAGATTAATTATCCATTACTACAATAATGAAGCAGAGGAAACTACCTAAACAGAATATATATATATATATATATAAATATATATATTCACAATATATATATACACACAACACAGTTTTTCTATGCAAAATAATATATATACACACCCCAGTTCTTCTATGCAAAAATTATATATATACATAATATATAATACATAATATACATAATATATAATTTTTGCATAGAAGAACTGGGGTGTAGACCAGAGGTATGGGTGTTGAGAGGATTCACCAGAGACAGGGTAGGGGGCAGAACAGGCAGAACTACTGTAATACACTGCTGAGGGGAGCAGTGGGTGAAAATGGAGGGTCAGCTGCCTTATATGTGGGTTAGCTCCCTGGGTAGGGATTGAACTCAGGCCACAGTGGTGAGACTGCTGAGACTTAACCCCTCGGCTACCAGAGAGGTCCCAAACAGGATGGCTTAACACAAAAATCGGTTATTACTTCTTGTGTAATATTTGGGAAGAATAGTTACGATATTTGAGCCAGCTAAATATTGGTGGTTGGTTGACAGTGGCCTATGAATGGCAGTGAGAATAGTCCTAGCTGGGACACTGGGATCGCTTCCATTTATCCCTTAAAATGCTATGAAATTCTAGCTACATATTCATGGTTGTGGCAGGGATTCAAGGTGAAATTAGACTAGTCTTGCAACAGGAGCAAAAATATACATGCAGACAATTCACAAGTCTCTGCCTGTTGCCTGCTTGCTAGTAATATCTAGTTAGCCAAAAAACAGTTTTCAGGCAGAAGCCCAGAGTCAGCATGGGAGAGCACTAAAAGTTATAGTATTAGTATACAGGGAGGCCTTTAATTGGCACCATTAATGCCACACTGTAAAAAATCCTGTAAAAAAATCCCCAAAGCTAAAATACAACAGCCACAAGTGTAAGGATGAAATTTGATCACTCTCTAACTCCATACACAAAAATAAATTCAAAATGGATCAAATATTGGCTATAAAGCCCCGAATTATAAAACACATAGATGAAAACACAGGTGATGCATTCCATGACATCAATGGCAGAGACATCTTTGGGGATCTGACAATAAGCCATCCAATTTAACAATTTAAAAACTGGGCAGAAGATCTGAATATACACCTTTCCAAAGAGGATATTTTGATGGCCAACAGACATGTGAGAAAATGTTGTTCATCACTTCTTATTAGGGAAATTAAAATCTAAACCGCAAGGAGATAGCATCTCACACAAGTTAGAATGGCTTACATAAAGATGGCTGCTAGTAACAAATGTTGATGGAGTATATAAAGAATAACCCTGGGCCTCCCTGGTAGTGTAGGGGTTAAGTCTCAGAGCTATCAACATAATGGCCTGAGTTCGAGCCCCAGCCAGGTAGCTAATACACATGGTGCAGCAGAACTCTCCTGTTTTGGCCATTGCTCCCCTCAGCAGTGTATCTCAGTAAATCCACCTGCTGTACTCCCCATTATGTCTCTGGTGAATCTTCTCACCCCCTGCACCTCTGGCCTGTACCCAGTTCTTGGATGAATAAATAAATACAAATAATATTAAAAAATAATAATAACCCTTATACACTGTTGGAAATTTAAATTGGTGCAACTGGGAAGTAATGTTAACCTTCCTTAGAAAATTGAAAGTAGAACTACCATATGATCCAGAAATCCCACTTCTGGTTATCTATCTAAAGTATACCAAACCAGAGAATTAAATGGACCACAGTGTTTATTGTAGCATTATTTACAATAGCTTACATGTGGAAGCAACTTAAATACCTAGTGATAGAGGACTGGATAAAGAAAATGTGCTATATCTACACAATGGAACATGATTCAGCTATAGGGAAAGATAAAATTTTGCCATTTGCAGCATAATAGAAGAAACTTGGAATAATGTGAAGTTAAATTAATCAGAAAGATAAAGACAAATGTTGGATGATTTTACCTGTATGTGTAATAAATGGAAACAAAGCAGATGAATGGAAAAAAATGAAAATTAAACTAGTAAATACCTGTGCTCTAGAAGACTCATTAATTATTAAACATGTTAGCTTCTTAATGCAAAAGGATGAATCATGGTTATAATCCTTTTATATTTTGTGATTTTAAATGAATTTATAAGTAGAAGAAATTAAAAAATGAAAAATTCTTATATATTCATAATGTTGAAAAACCTTAGAAACATTTTAATATTCTTTTCTTTATATATGTGTTATAGTTTAAAAACAAATTTGAGACTGCAATGTATGTATATATCTGTCATACTTATACTGTGTTTATATGTGTATACTATGCTTATGCAATGTTTTTATAGGTAAATAATATTAACATATCATGTATAATAGTATGTGTCATATAAACACATGTGGATACACACATGCACATACAAACACACATCAAGACACATACAGCTACATATTTGTGTGTATGTATTTATTTATATATACCTATATTCCTAGTACAAACACTTTTCCACATAAAGAGAGTATTGAAACTCTCCTTTAATTCAACACTACATTGATTAAAATATTTACTTATTGTTGGGATTGTAAAGTATTTTTAGTTTCAAAATGCCATACTATACATTCTAACACTATACTATACATTCTAACACACAGCTATTTTATAGTTGTATTTTTTTAAGATAAATCCTAGAAGTTGGATTATTAGTTCCAAATTATGTATGTTGATAGTTATTGATTTTATTTTGTCCATGAGAATGCTCTTTATATTTACCCTCCTAGTAGCAGTGTCTGAAAATACACTCTTTCCTTCTCTTTCACAAAATGATCATGATTTAATTTGCTAATGCAAAAGTCAAACAATTTTGTTTTATGGAGTACAATCTTTACTGGTTGTGTAGTTTTTTCGTCAAATTATTTAACCTCTCTTTGCTTCAATTTCCTCATGTGAAAAATTAGTATGATTCTATCTACTTCACAGAGTTTTGATAAGAATTAAAAGCAGTGAGATTTATAATGCATATTTCTAGGTGCAAAGCAAGTACTCAAAGGTGTTTGGTATTTTCTTATCATCACTGACAGTACATTTGTTGATTTTATCTTTTATGAATTGGGCATTCAAGTATGTCAAATATTTTTCTATTAGGATGTTCCTCATTTTCTTATCAGTATAATAGAGCTCTTTATACTAACCATATAAAGACATTCTCATATGCATAACAATGATTTTCTAGTTTAACACATTGTTCACAGTAATATTAGGTGTAGAATTTTTAAATATGTTTGTGTCCAAACACATTATTTTTTCCTTTTTTTTCTTAAGAAATATCTTTGCCAATTCTGGGTGAGATACATATATATTTTAACATTTACTGTAATTATCAAAGATTAAGTTTTTATGTTAAAATTTTAACTTTGTATATACATTTTAAGTACCATGTGTGCCAGTTATTTACTAATTCTCTTAAAGTTGTTTGATAGCTTACCAAATTATGTCTAAAAATAAGTTTAATGCAACAAATTATTAAAAAAAACGAAGTTTTCAGTGTGTGAGCTATAAATTTATACGTTAGCTGTAGATTTATAAATCTTATCTGTAGATTAAGCCCTTATACATTCCAAATGTTTCCTTTATAGCTTTCTAAGTTATTTTCCACAAAAATTAGAGAGGTACTACTCTAGAAAACTCAAAAGCATATAGGGAGAACTGACCCCACGTTAAGAGAATAGAGTCTATGAAACCAACTATTCAAACTCAGTCTACTCATACGCCTTAACATATTGGCTATTTCCAATAAAGCAACTCATCTATTCAATGGAATACTGGAGAAATAGAATGAATAGGGGAACTATAGGTTTTACTTCTGGAGGGAAAAAAAGCAATGAGACCAATTAGCTGGTTGAGGTGGTGCCTCAGCTTATCAACATCTTAACCACCTTGTTACATAGTTCATGAACAGTTACTTCTGGTACCATGTGGTGCATCTATAAAATATAGAACACACTGAGGAAAAACTTCCTAGCAGAAAATACCAAATCCCATGGTTTAGGTTGAGTACAGATGGTCAATAAATGTGATAGCCAAGTTCCAATAAATATATGTCCCATCTAAATAAGGCTCTATATGTTTTTACTTTGAGGGAGCTGAGATTATCCACGTAGCTGTGTACAACTGGAAATGCCTAATCAGAGAACTGGCCTTGTGAAAAAAAATGGAAAACTTTCAGTAATCGGAACTTATCTATTCTTCTGTTAAACCAACCCAATCTTTGAGCCAGCTATATGCTAAGCCACCAGAAGAGGAGAGATGAACCTTCATGGGCATCCATCCGGAAATGCTGACAGGATACATGCTTTGCTATCCATACTTTGGCTTCTATAAAAATCAGTGTAATGCATAACCAATAATGTTCTATATCCATAAAACCTGGCAAAAGTTTACAGTGAAATAATACCACAGTCAGGAGAAGAAAAATGACTAGATCATCTTATAAAGGTTTATTAAAGCAATGGTGCTATCAGGATGGTATTCAAGTGTAATAACTCTGCCTGGCTCTGGAAGGCTAGTGGCTCTTGGCGTCTTCTGTGAACTATAAAAGCTTATATAAGAAAGTGGCCACCAATATCCTCACAATATTGATCCCATAATGGTGAGCGTGTTGTCAGTATTGCAATTTGTATTTAGCTTTGCATATATCCAATTCCTAGTGTGTGTAATCCTCTACAAAAAAAAAGAAAATTCCCTGAATTGGGCTTGGTATGACAACAGCTTCTCATTAGTGGGTGGCGCTAACCTTTGTACAGTATGATCTATTGGTGTATATGAACATTCTGTGGAAGATAAACTGTGACTCTTAAGCCACCAACTAGAAAATGATCTTCAAATTAGAACATTAGCTGCTTCAACAACACCTAAAAGTGGGCAGGGGGATTCTACAGAATTACAAGCTGTGATGTAAACTGGCATTGCCTCAATAAAAAAAATAATAAAAAATACCATTAACCTCTTACAAAATTGAAGTCAGCACATCCTATATCTGGGAATTTACTGTTATCTTTAAATATGCAGATAAATATCCAAATTTGAGTAGGAATTTAGTTTATTTGGGCCCTCTGCTGGACCTGTGGGATTGTAAATATCAATTACCATCCTCAGAACTGACTAGAACTTTTGTCAACAAGTCTCACCTGGTATTTGTCCATGCTTTGTGTCTGTGCAAGTGTGGGTTCCCTACCTGTCTTGAGTCACTCTTTACTAGTTAATTATAGGATCTTAATAAAGATGCATTATTTCATTAAAACAAAAATTCAGTTTTCCAACTCAATGCCTTTACCTTGAAATTATTCTTTTTTAATTTAAAAGCATATAATGTGGAACAAACCCCTAAAGTTTCCTCTTTATTAAAAGAAAATGATGTCTCTAATTAAAAGACAAATCTGACTCCTAAGACCTTAGTGGCTTTCACAAACATGTCGTCAAACACTCATTAAACACAGAGTCTATCTCATAACAACCCACTTGTCAGTTAGATAAACCAACAGAATACTGCATCATAATGACATTGAGCCACCAGTAGTAAAGGACATTGAATTCTTTAACATTACATGGTATTCTTCTCCATAGAAAAACTAACCTACACTTTTATAGGTTTTAACAAATAGCTTAAAGGCATAATAAAGTTGAGGGGTCAACAGACACTGAGTTACTAAGAAACACACATACAAGCTTTCTCCCTATGGAAACAGATCCAACAACCTACTCTTGTACTAGATCTTTATATTGCATGTATGCATGCCTTTCTAAAATAAACATATTTAAATAATATATGGACTGCAAAATCCAAATAAAATTTTTGTAGTGATTGTCTTTATAGAAAAAAAATCAATAATAAAAAATCATCATAATGAATCTACAATATGAATTAGAATCAATTTTTTTTTTTTATAAAGAGGCATGTGTTTTTATTTATTTATTCGTTTGTTTTGTTTATACATGCACTGGGTACAGTCAGAGGTGCAGGAGGGTGAGAGAATTCACCAGAGCCAGAGCGGGGAGCAGAGCAGGTAGAAGGACCGAAGCACACTGCTGAGGGGAGCAGCGGGCGGCAGGAGAGGTCTGCGCACCATGTGGGACCCTCCTCCGGTGGCCGGGGAGCAGCCGGGGATCGAACCGGTGCCGCAGAGGCTGCGGGCAGCTTCGCAACCCAGCGCTCAACCACTGCGCCACCGGGGAGGCCCCTGAATCAAATTATTTTTAAATGGATGAGGCAAGTTACCCTACAGATTATATCATTTGCCAACCATAACAGCTTCCCTAAAGTAACCTCCATAAGAAAACAAATTCTACTTGTATTGAATTCTATCTTGCATTGCATGTGACCTACCCTCTTTGTCTTGGATTCACTAGGAATACGGTGTCCTCTATCCCCCTGCTCATTCCTTCCATCCTTTTCTTCTCCATCTGTCTCCTGATCCCTCTCCCCCACTTTCTCTGACTCACTTTCTCTTCCTACCAACTTCCACTATTGCCCACCTTTGTTGCACTGGCAGGTGGATGTATAGTTTTTATAACTTCTGTAGGAAAATTTGGGTAGTTTATATTGCTCAGATCAAGAACACTAATATAGATATGAATTTGGAAATTGATTTTTTGTTTTTGTTGATGGTTCTACATTCCCTTCATTTTCTCCAAGAAGTTTATTAAAATAAAATCATGACAGGTAGATCCCAGTGAGCCTCTTAGCTCCAGGAAAACAAAACAAACAAACAAAAAAAAAACAAACACTCAGCCTGGTTTGTCATTCAGAGGATAACCACTACGAGGGTTGATAGCTGACTTCATTTGTTTGAAGAATGAACACAGCTGACTATTGCAGCATGTCAAATGAGGGAGTAAATAACTTTCTCTTTCCCTATTACAGATGTAGATGAAGTGTCACACATGGACCTCCACAGCTGTTTCAAAACTAACTCATAATCTCATAAAGCACAAAGACATATCAGATATTCTCTGGCCTAGCATTTTGTGGAACTTATTGATGTTTTACTCTCAGAAAAACTTCAGAAACTTCTTTACTCTGAAAAGAAACGATCTTACAATCTGGTGATTAATTAAAACAGATGGAGGCATTTATATATACAGAGTTCTCAAAGGCTACAGGGTGAACTGATCAGATTTACTTGGAGATTTATGTCTTCTCTTTTTGGTGGCTGTTCATGTCTGAATTTGCTTAACAAAAGAACAAGTTACAACCAATCACTAGGTTGGTTAACAGGAACCACCCCCCACCCCATTCAAAAATGAAAATGCATAGTTAATCAGGGTGTTTCTATTGCTACTTAGTCTGACAATGTGGTCTGCTTCCAGTTCATTAAATTTGTGGAACATCACTTGGATTGGGACACTTTATTGGAACATATGTCAAGCTGTATGCAAACTATCAAAGCCCATCTCAAGTTTTAATATGTTGAAAGTTCAAGGCATAGTGGGCACTTGGCTACTGTCTTTTTCTCCAATAAATCCTGTTTCATGTCTCCTTTGCATAGATCTAGTGATATATGTCCTAAACCCTTGTGTGAAATCTAATCAATTAGGCATTGTTTCATGTAGGAATATTAGTGATGCCTGAGACAAAATACATTTGGGCCCTAAAATCCTAAATAGGCCTTTTGTATTGTCCCTGACATAATTTTTATAAAAACCTGCTTTAATTTGCAAAGAATGCACATATTTTATTTAGGGGAGAAAACACAAAGTCATTGTGAATGTATACATTAATATTGGAGGGATCATTACCATTTTTTACCTCTGGTCCATATGGGCCACTTTGAGGAAATGGAGTGGAATTTTCTTTGTGGGAAGACTTTTGCCACTGCTATTTATTCTGAGACAGAAACAATGAAAGCCTTTTATATTTGGGTTGAGGCCCACATCACATTTGCTTTGGAACAAAAGCTTTATGTTTTTGAGGTTTGAAAATTGTTGCTGTGTTCCTGAGGAGAGAAGGTAAAATAATTCCCCCTAGACTGATGTTAATTCAGGATTAAGTGGCAACACCATAAATTTTTATTTCCCACTCTTAGACGGTTTGGTAGCATTATTAGAATTGTGTGCATCAGCTTTGAAGGTAATTGTCAAAAATACCTGATATGAGTGGTTATAGTCAGAGACATTTGCTTCAAAGAGTAATGCCAATCCATAGATTTGGAGTAGAGTCCTCACTAATTATTACCTGCCAAGACTGTTGATCCCAGCAGAATAGAGATTTATAGGAATTATCAACAGATGAAATCATAAGTGGTGGGCAGCAGAGAAACTGGCTAAGACAAATGGCTGAGTAAGTGGTGATCAATAGCCCAGGTAGATTTATGGAGTATGCTAATATTCCTCCTATTTGAGGTTTGGAGAGCCTCAGCTCTCCAGTGAACTCTGTTCTAGCAATGTTGCTCATGGCAACTGTGAAGTGTTTGAATTACTACTGCTGATCACTCAGTTTATCCCAAACATCTACTCAGGTAGTTAAGGAAACTAAGAACAGGGTAAGTAGGCCAATCATTCCCCTATGTATGCAGCATACATACATATGCTGTGTTTGGCTGCATCTTTATTTATACAAATATTATTAAGAATTGGTGCTTATACATTGATTCACAGTAAGGCATTTAGAAACTAAGTAATGGTACTAAACGGATCTATGATGCATTGTTGATATATAGAAATTTTGATGGAAGTTTCTGAAAATCATCATCTTGGAATTTGCAGATGCATGTATTTTATTTCATAACCAACATGATCATTATAATATCTTACTCATAGAACACAGATTATCTTTCACAGGTACTCTGAACATAGTTGTATCTCTTTGTTCTAGTGCTAATTATTTTATGATGGCATTAAGATTAATAAGTTTAGCCTAAATCTCTTTGTGTTTTAATATGCTAGTATAAAATAGCCAAAAATCAGAACCACTGCCCCCACCTGAAATCCTTTCCTTTATAAGGAAACAAATTATAAATTGTTACATGTTTTAATATAAAAATTCAATTTTTTCCCAAATGATTTTTATATTTTATTTGATCACATAGATGTACTATAATTTATTTTAGCCAATTTTCCTAACTTAGAAAACTTAAATTTTGTGTTTATATTATTTTGCAATAATGCTAGGAAGAACATTTCATTCATTCATGTATATCTGCAATTCATTATTATTTATTTATGATACAGTTCCCAAAGTGTAATTCGATGTCGTAGTGCTTGAGGATGATGGTTGCAACAGATTATTCTTTCTTTCCCAAAATTAATTTTGTACTGCACTGTAGTTCCTGCAGCCATATTTGTTTCTTGTTTCAATAATACTTTGCCACCATTGAGCAGCATTCTCTTAGAATCATTAGCACCTTTTGATCACTTTGTTTTACAGTGATATTTCAGATTTAATACTGCAGTGCAATCTAATCATTGTCTACCAATATTCAAAATAGGTACCATTGTGTGTTAACAGTATTCCCATAATATTCTTAAAGCTTATATCTAGACAAGCTTGGTTAGATCATGTGATGCTGACTTCAGTTTTCAAACCATTGATATTATGTTAACCTTCAGGGTTTATCTATAAGTAAGTAAAATTCTGTATGCAGATATGTTTTTACATGTCCTTATCTATTATTTTGAAAGTTAGAGAAATAATTGTTGATGACTAAATCACCAGTAGTCAATCTACAAACATTCTGATCTTTGATCAGTAAAATTTCTTAAGGTATTACATCAAAATATGTACATTTATGTGCTTATTTAAAATTTTTTGTTCTACACTTGAAATACTGTGCTAAAATATATTATAAAATATTACCAATAAAAGTAATGAAAATGGCTAAGATACAATAACAAATACCTTAAAACATTTTCTATTAAACAGGACTAAGAAGTGTTTTCCTATATAAAAAGCATATTAAATTTAAATCTTTGGCTTAATGAGACCTACTGCACTCTATGTATCACCTTGCATATATATTCTAATGTACTTGCAAGCCTATGTTGGTTTTATTACTAAATAACAACAGCATGATTAGATACACTTCATTATTTTTTTATTCAATTGTATTTACAAACTAATGGAAATCTAATGCATTTTTTTTTGATATTTAGAATGTGTCTTTCTCTGAAAGACCTTTAAATAGATTAAAAAATCCTTTGTTATATTTTTTTGTGGGTGAATATGAGAAGCTTTTTCTAAATGACAAATCTTGTATACAACAAAATGAAGTAGTATGGAAACAATTCCAAGTAACTATTTCAAAGTTCTCTCTCTGGCACAGAGTTAAGCAAGCGCTGGACTGTGAGGCTGCCCGCAGCCTCTGCAGCACTGGTTCAATCCCCGGCCACCGGCGAGGGTCCCACATGGTGCAACAGAACTCTCCTGCTGCACCCGCTGCTCCCCTCAGCAGTATACTTCATCAGTCTGCCTGTTTTGCTCTCCCCTCTGGCTCTGGTGAATTCTCTCACCCTCCTGCGATTCTGACTGTACCCAGTGCTTGTATAAATAAATAAATAAATCTTTAAAAAAAATAAAAAAAAATTCTCTCTCTAGAATATGTGTGTTTTTTTTTTTATGAAACAAACAAAATATTATTTCCATAGTTTATAAGGATAATTAAATAGCATTGGTGATAGTAACAATGAAAATTTACAAACCAATTTTTAACAAAAAATACTTGCATCATGGGTAGATTGATTTGGAAACTCACCATCATAATTAAGGAAGCATAGCAAACAATAACAGATATTCTTTTTTTTTTAATATTTATTTTATTTATACAAGAACTGGGGTACAGGCCAGATGTGCGGGTGGGTGAGAGGACTCACCAGAGACAGTGGGGAACAGAACAGGCAAACTGACTGAAACACACTGCTGAGGAGAGCAGCGGGCGCAACAGGAGAGGTCTTGCTGCACCATGTGGGTTGCTTCATGGCCAGCGGGGATCAAACCGGCACTGCAGAGTCTCTGGACAGCTTCACAGTGCTGCGCTTAACCACCTGCGCCACCAGGGAGTCCCCAATAACAAATATTCTTAACAAATCAGAGATGTTTAATGTCAAATAAATAGGGAAACTGTAGTCTAATATTTCTTTAATGCTTCTCAGTAAGAAACATGCATCTTAACAATAATGATTTAAAAGAAACATTTCTAATTTTGCTGAAATTATTAGATAAGAAAATTAAGATAAATTGATGAAGGTTTGATAAAAGAGTGGAGCATGTATAAAGTGTTTGTTGAAAAATATTTCCCTAAATATTCAGACTGTGTCTTTCTGAGGAGTTTATTTTATGGAGATAATTACATTCTTCTTATATGTATTTTTCAAATTGTAAACAGATTAGACTGTTTTATAACAACCTACTTCAGTAGAAATGTCATTTTATATTTAATTTTCCTAACTAATCGTAAAGATTACATACTGAACTTAAATATACTGAATACAAAAAGCAGGGTAGCCAATATGGGTAACTAAGCCCAGGCAGTAAATTTGGGTCAAGTGTAGAAATATTAACTAAGGAAAAAAAATAATAGTTTGTTAATAATTTAATGTATCCAAGTGTAAAGATATTTACCTAATTTTTTATATCCTCCGCTTTCTTCCTCTCTCATCTATCATCTAATTATAGAAAATCCTTAACTAGATATGGAATTTAAAAATACCTACTATATGCACCTAATTTAAGCACAAATGAAAATGAAATTTTCTCATTGAATACATGAACATTTATAAATTTGTTATTTGATAGCATGTATGAAGTAATACTCTATATTTTATGTATATGAACTCAAAGATAATCTAGTTTATATGTGAATTCTTTCTTTAATCAGAGTTCCTATGTAATTGAACTAGAAATGTTGCATGTAATTTCAAATACTTCAGAATCTTTGTAAATATTTTCACATTTCTATTGATTTTAATTTACAAAAAATTCAGAAATTTCAAATAATGAAGCACATTTTTAAACTTGTATGTTATATCAATTAAATTTTGAGCAATCTGTTTATATTGCATCTAATAGTTGTCACCCTACTTCAGAGCAAAATCAGAACTGTCTGGTAACTTGTATTTTTTTTCATAAATGGAGGAAGACAGAAATGGCATATGAGGTTATGAGGAGAAGTACTATGTATCTATCCTGAAATCCCCACCGAATGAACAGCTATGATGAGCCTTAGCCTGTTTTATTTTAGGTAATAATCTTAACCCAGATTTTGAAAAGTCTGTCTTGTCATCAACATTTTTTTCATGCATATATTTAAATAGTTTACATATTTATATAATAACCCAATAACACTTAACTCAATCTTTCTTATCCTGAACCATGTCTTGCACTTTGATGTAGATTATATTTTTGGATGTTATTCTAATATTTTACAGATATAATTTGTGATCTTGCTAAATGAACAAATGCTTACAAGTTTTAGAATAGGATTCTTTACAATAGAACCCTAGTACAGCTGTTGAAATATTCAAATTTAGAGTAAGTCAAAATCTAGCTACTGATGTTTAAAAGGAAAGTTTGATATACCACTTTTTCCCCCTTGTAAACATTTCTGTTAATTACTTGGAGTTAGAAAAAGCTTTACTTCATCCTGGCAGTTCCCTAGAGCTAACAATCCATTGCTGGGCTTAGTAATTGTGGCAGAATGCCAATTACATTGCATGATGAGTGAAATATCTGCTACCACTGTCACAAAGCAACAAAAGTCACAGAAAACATTTAAAAGCCAGAGGCTTAGAACTAGGTTCCTCACTGAATATGTAAACAAGACTTTATGTCTCAAACTTATATAGAACAATAAGAGAACATGTTCCCATATTAATATTTCTCAAAAACATCAGTCAATAACTTAATCTTCATAAATATTTCATGATAAAAAATGTATAGAGGATCTACTAAAAAGAAAACTTGTTGCTATTGTTATTTATAGGATTATTAACATGTTCTTGGAGAATCATAAGTTACTATATATGTAAGTACGCATGTATAATATACAAGATTGATTTACATGTTTGAAGTAGGTTAGGGAAAGAGTGGGAAATTTCAAAGATAATAGGAAAATGTTTGAAACATTATTTATCATCCAAACCATTGAACATCACAGAATTTCTCATTATGTGCTTTAGAGAAAATTAATTTATATTATGTACTTTATTTTATTTTTACATTAGCTACTTTGATACAAAATCTATTTATACTCAAATATCTACCAGTGTAGACTTTGTTCTCATAGGTCTTATTTTTGTAGGGATTGGACATAAATAATCCTGACAGATTTCTTAATCTCTCTCAGAGGAAAGTGCGCAAGGTCTCATTAATGTGGTTTAGCTTCTGCTCTATACAAATATGTATCTTTGTGTATGTGTGAATTTCTAATTCAGATTGACAATATAAAATTCCACCAAAAGATTATTTATACTTGTATTTTTTTAACAACTATAGGTCATCATCGTAACAAGTGAATTATGTGTATTAGCCATGTTTAGAAGGTTTGTACAAAGAGGTAAATATATATTTTTTTAAAGATTTATTTCATTTATGCGTACAAGACTGGAGTGTAGGCCAGAGGTGCGGGGTGTGAGGGGATTCAACAGAGACAGAGTGGAGAGCAGAACAGGCGGATCTATTGAAATACACTGCTGAGGGCAGCAGCTGGTGAGACAAGAGAGGTCTGCTGTGCCATGTGGGTCAGCTCCTTGGGCAGGGATTGAACACTTGCCGCAGTGGCTGCTGATAGCTTCATAGTGCTGACACTTAATCCCTTGTGCCACCAGAGAGGGCTGAGGTAAATATATCTTAAAGAAAACAGAATTTTAAAACATTTAATAGAAAATGTAAATAACTGCTGTAAAGTGCTTAAATTGCTAAACATACACACCAAAGAAATATCGTAGGAAAAGGATAGATTTGCTGAATAAAAAATGAGGTAAAATATTGATGACTTACAAAAATTGAAACCATATGCAAAACCTAAAGCAAAAGTAGTGTGATTGTGTAAAGCCAAGTAATGAAAAGCAAACTGAGCAGCTGATAAAATGATAGTTCAACATGAGAATGTAGAAGGAGTTCTAAATGTCACCTCTATGTACCATCCCTCAAACTGCTTGCTTTTCATTCTCTTTTTTTTTAAGAATATTTATACAAGAACTGGGGTACAGGCCAGATGTGCGGGAGGGTAAGAGGATTCACCAGAGACAGAGTGGGGAACAGCACAGGCAGAATAACGAAATACGCTGCTGAGGGGAGCAGCGGGCAAGACAGAAGAGGTCTGCTGCACCATGTGGGACCCTTGTGGGCTGGCCGGGATCGAACAGGCATTGTAGAAGCTGCTGACAGCTTCACATCGCAGAGCTCAACCTCCTGCACCACCGGGGAGGCCCTTGCTTTTCATTTTCTGACCACTAGCTGTTGTTACAGCCACCATTAACAGAAACCAAGGAACTACATCTACTGAAGTCTCATATAGTTTTAAATTTTTTATTCATTAATTCATCTGAAGACCATTACATTCTTTCCATAACACTATATAAGGAGGGCCTCCCTGGTGGCGCAAGTGGTTGAGTGCAGCGCTGTGAAGCTGTCCGTAGCTTCTGCAGTGAGGGTTCGATCCCTGCTGGCCTCGGAGCAACCCACATGGCAAGCAGATCTCTCCCGCCATGCCTGCTGCTCCCCTCAGCAGTGCATTTTGTCAGTCTGCCTGTTCTGTTCCCTGCTCTGGCTCTGGTGAATCCTCTCACTCTCCCACGCATCAGGCCTGTACCTCAGTTCTTGTATAAATAAAATAAATCTTAAAAAAAAAAAACTATATAAGGAAATGTCATTGCCCATTGCCATTTTATTGATATATTGGAAGACGTGACCTTCAAAATGAAAGACTTATAGGAACAGTCCAAGTTCATGAATGAATAAATAGAGCACAGATTTCCATCAACACTTTATAGGGATATATTTTGCATTCATACTATCTCATATTAGCATTCATACTATCTCATATTAGCAAACTTACTGGTAAATACTTGTGTGTCTATATAATTCAAATCTATATGTTTATGTTCCATTTCTAAAAGTGAAATTATACTCCTTGCATTGATGTCACAAATATTTTTCTTCTAGCAACAACTCGAAAACATCACACACTGAGAACCCTTTGTATAAAAATTGATTACTGATAAAGGAAGATAATAAAAAATAAATTTAAAAATTTGATTGATTCCAGTTGTTAAGACAACTTGAGCTCTTATTTTTTATATCATGATCTGCTATGTATCAATTCAGAGAACATTTACTTTGTTCTTACTATGACCCAGGGACAGGCAATAGACTAATTTTCATATTCTTTCTGTTCAAAGAGGACTGCATGTTCTATCCGCACACTGCAATTTTGAGAAGATAGAAATTATTATAAATTTAAAATGATAGGAGTTGAACATAATTCAGTTTGATTGCAGAGAAATCAGACCTGAATGAAGGAGATTGTGAAATAAACAGTTATTTTCCCACAGCTCTCCATTTACTTAGAAGAAACAGCACATAGAACTGCACCCAATTTATCTTGAATTTGTTGGTTATGCTTCAATAAAATACATACATACATACATACATACATACATACATACATACATACATACATAAAATATGTCCATGCAGAACCCCTAAGCTTTAGAACACTTGAGAAAATCATGATAACTAACTCATTTCTGGATGTTCATTTCTACCCTATATAAATCCTATACATGATTTTCCTGGCCTAGTGAAAAAAAGTAATCTAAAGACAATAAGCACTAACGCTGTGTTTTCCTTATGAGCAAAGGACAAAACATTGACCTGAAAAGATGTTTTGTGTGGTGAGGAAATGACTGATTGTGATTTTGTGGTGCTTGGGGTCTTGAAATTAGAATTTGTGTTCTCCTGGCCACTAAACTAATTGGTTGTCCCAAGCACTGAGTCCTGGCCTTTGCCAAATATGGATTGACTGGGAGAAAAGCTGGTATATCGAGAGAGCAAGGGACTCTAGACTGAAATAATGGATATATTATTAGCACAATTTTTTCAAACAAAATATGTGCACACAAAAATGACTTAAGGAGCCTAGCAAATTCAGAATTTCTAGAACATCTACATCAAGGACATAAAATTTGAAAAATAAATTTATTAAAAGGGATATTGGAATATTAGATATGTAATAATCTGAAAACATAGAACATAATTAATAAGAAACATGAAAACTGAACTGTAAATGTTATACCATTCTCAGATTATTCTATATTTTAATGTCATTTTCCCCATTACTAGTTGTATCTTTTACAAATTATTTTCTGTTTCAATTTCCTCATATAAAGTGATAATAATATTTTAAAATCAATTTTATTTCAAAATTGAATCACCTAAAATGTATGAGACATCCTAAAATTCACCACATATAGCAGGTTGTATAATACTGTCAGCTGTTGCTTTCATTATCGTTTAATCAAATCTATTGTCTAAAACAAATAGCAAGATTAATGCAATAAAGTATATTCTAAGTTTCATGCTGACTTCTATAAATAAAATATTTGAAAATTAAAATACTTATTAAAATGCATGCAATAGGAAGGAAAAAACAGAACTAGGCACAAGGAAAAATTTGTATTTTTCTGACCATTATATAATAAACTTATATATCAAATTTTAATACATAAATCACAAGCTATTTAAATTTAGCATATATGAATGGAATCGAATAGAAAATCCAGAAATAAACCCACAGATTTATGGTCAACTAATCTTTGACAAAGGAGCAAAGACTATGCATTGGAGCAAAGAAAGTTTGTTCAATAAATGGTGCTGGGAAAACTGGGTCGCTACATGCAAAAGAATGAAGCTTGACCACTACCTCACACCATACACAAAAATCAACTCAAAATGGATTAAAGAACTAGACATAAGACCTGAAACCATAAAATATATAGAAGGAAATATAGGTGAAACACTACGTGATTTGCACATCAAAGACATCTTTACAGACACATCACCCAAAGCAGTGATAGTGAAGGCAAAGTTAAACAGCTGGGACTACATCAAATTAAAGAACTTCTGCACAGCAAAAGAGACAATAACAAAAACAAAGAGAAACCCCACTGACTGGGAGAACATTTTTGCACCCAACACTAATGATAAAGGACTGATAAAAATCTGCAAAGAGCTGATGAGACTCAACAACAACAAAGAAAATAATCCAGTCAAAAAATGGGGAGAAGAGCTAAAAAGAAACTTCTCTGAAGAGGAAATGCAAATGGCCAACAGGCATATGAAAAAATGTTCAACATCACTTGCCATCAGGGAAATGCAAATCAAAACTACCATGAGATACCATCTTACACCAGTGAGAATGGCACATATTAAAAAAACTAGCAACAACAAATGCTGGCGAGGGTGTGGAGAAAAAGGAACCCTTCTGCACTGTTGGTGGGAGTGCAAACTGGTCCAACCACTGTGGAGAGCTGTGTGGAGATTTCTGGACCTACTAAACATAGAGCTTCCATATGATCCAGCAATTCCACTCCTAGGTATTTACCCAAAGGACACAGAAACATCAATTCCAAAGAACACCTGCACCCCTATGTTTATAGCAGCACTGTTTACAATAGCTAAGCTTTGGAAACAGCCCAAATGCCCAAAAATAGATGACTGGATCAAGAAGATGTGGTACATATAAACCATGGAATATTACTCAGCATTCAAAAAAGATAAACACATTCAATTTGCAGCAACATGGATGGCGCTGGAAGGGATCATGCTCAGCGAAATAAGCCAAAAAGAAAAAGAAAAATACCGGATGGTCTCACTCATAGAAGGAATCTAGAAAACTTAAATAAGGGACCAGGAAAATGAATAACTATAAGAAAGTGAAAATCAAAATCAACAAAAAACTATGAACCAGAGACACTTTTAGGGGGGCGGGGGCGGGAGGGGAGGGATTGGGGTCAGAATGGGGGGGCTGCAATTGTATGGGGAATATAAAAATAAAATTTATTATTTAAAAAAAAATAAATTTAGCATATATGTCTTAATTGCTCAGATCACAGAGCAATTAAAATGGAAATGGAAGCACTAAGAATTTAATATAATTAAATATATATATTAGAAATTGTAATATTCAATTTGAGCAACACGAGGATTTCAGTAGACTTCATCATTATATAAGTAACTAAGATGAAAAGAATTGAACTTCCAATTTAAGAGTGGTAGAGAAAGTGGGAGAGAGAATGCCCCCATTTTACTGTAAAAATGGGGATCATTTGAAAGTAGAAAAAGGAGTAAAAATATACTATGAAAATACTAAGCATAAAAAATTCTGATGCAGTTAAAAAATAGATGACTTAGACCTCAATACAATTAAGAGTGACAATGGTTATTTCACAGAAATCAAAGTAATCATAATAAGTGATAGAGAACTACTAACTTTGCTTACTAAAATTGCTTTAGAACAGATGAAACAATTATTGACAGAAATAAATTGAAAAGTAGGCAAATTTATAATTCTATGGGACAAGTTAGCTAGATGATTTTCACAAGTTATCATGGTTGTATGCAGGCTAAAGTGAAAATGTGCAAAACCTGTGGGTCCTGACTTCAGTGTTCCAGCCCCTCATATTCTCCAGGACCACAGACTCATAGGACAGATTATGGAGTGTCTTGAGAAAGTTTCTTCTGTTGCCTTGGAGAGGACAAAAACAGACACTGCTGAAATTGTCTGGACACTTCTCTCTCTCTCTCCTTACATAAAAACAGCTTTAATCTTTGGAGTGAATGGCTAAAGAAATACTTTTTAAAAACCCTGTAATAGAAACTGCAGCAGCCACAACCAACACCCCCCTCATGTCATGAACCCATCACCTTCTGCCTTGTATGGAAAGAGGTTTAAAAAAAAAGAGCGACTCAAAATGTAATCTAGATGTAAATATATGTAAATGTAAATATATTTTAGAGTAAATACAAAGGTGCAAGTCTTGTAGAAGAAAACATATGAGAAATTAATGTGACATTGAGTTTGGCAATGAGATTTTAGATGTAACACCAAAATCACATTATATATAAGAAAAAAATCTTAAATTACATTTGATCAAAATTTAAAGTGTTTGTACTACAAAAGCATTGTTTCAAGAATGAAAAAGAAAGCCACTGTCTCAGAAAATGTATTTGCAAATTGCATATATGATAAAAGGATGATACACAGATTATATAAATGATTCCCAAAATTCAATAAGAAAGTCTATGTAATTTTCAATAAAGGAGGCCATCCCGGGCTAAATAAATTCTGACACCCATGCTATAAAATTAAAAAGCAATAACTTATAAATAATAATTGTGACAGCACATATATAAAGAGGATTGGAATGATAAGCATAAAATATGACTAGGTAGAGTGAGAACATAATATTTTAAGTTATTGGTAGTTATGTAGTTATTGTTTTGATTGCGGGGTCATGTCAATCAAATATAGTAACAATGTATGTAAACCATTATTGCTTTGTATAATAATGTTATGATCTGAATATTTGTGTTTCCCCCAGATTTTCAGTGTTGGAATCTGTGTTTACCAAATCTGTGTTGTGTTTACAGAAATATAAGGTGATAGTGTCAGGAGGTGAGGTGGTTAGATGTTGAGTGTGTTGACCCCATGAATGGAAATACTACTTATATAAGAGACTCACAGAGCTCCCTACTTTCTTTTACCAAAGGAGGAGACGATAGCAAGTCGGTACTGAGAGAAAGTGGATCCATTTCAAACACTGAATCTAATCGCACTACAATCTTTGGTTTCTTAGCTTCCAGAAATGTGAGAAATAAATTTCCACTATTTTTAAGTCATGTACTGTGTGGCATTTTGCTGTAGCAGCATGAACTGGCTAAGCCAACACGAAATAGAAAATATGTTCAAAAATATATAAATTAGGGCCTCCCTGATGGCGCAAGGGATTAAGATGCAACCTATGAAGCTATCCATAGCCACTGCAGTACCAATTTGATCCTTGGCCAGGAAGCTACCCACAGTCTTCTGATTCACCCGCTGCTCCCCTCAGCAGTGTATTTTAGTTGATCTGCCTGTTCTGTTCCCCACTCTGTCTCTGGTGAATCCTTTCACCCCCCACACCTCTGGCCTATACCCCAGATCTTGTGTGCATAAATAAATCTTTAACAAAATTAAGAAAAATATATACCTTAAATAAAGATGGATACATAGTGGTTTAGTTAAAAACCAGGATACCATTTTGCTCTTAAAAAGAAATGTTCATCTTTGCCTTCACTATCACTGCTTTGGGTGATGTGTCTGTAAAGATGTCTTTGATGTGCAGATCACGTAGTGTTTCACCTATATTTCCTTCTTAAAGAGCTTCTGCACAGCAAAAGAGACAATAACAAAAACAAAGAGAAACCCCACCAACTGGGAGAACATTTTTGCACCCAACACTAATGATAAAGGACTGATCACAAAAATCTGCAAAGAGCTGATGAGACTCAGCAACAACAAAGAAAATAATCCAGTCAAAAAATGGGCAGAAGAGCTAAAAAGAAACTTCTCTGAAGAGGAAATGCAAATGGCCAACAGGCATATGAAAAAATGTTCAACATCACTTGCCATCAGGGAAATGCAAATCAAAACTACCATGAGATACCATCTTACACCAGTGAGAATGGCACATATTAAAAAAACTAGCAACAACAAATGCTGGCGAGGGTGTGGAGAAAAAGGAACTCTTCTGCACTGTTGGTGGGAGTGCAAACTGGTCCAACCACTGTGGAGAGCTGTGTGGAGATTTCTGGACCTACTAAACATAGAGCTTCCATATGATCCAGCAATTCCACTCCTAGGTATTTACCCAAAGGACACAGAAACATCAATTCCAAAGAACACCTGCACCCCTATGTTTATAGCAGCACTGTTTACAATAGCTAAGCTTTGGAAACAACCCAAATGCCCAAAAATAGATGACTGGATCAAGAAGATGTGGTACATATATACCATGGAATATTACTCAGCATTCAAAAAAGATAAACACATGCAATTTGCAGCAACATGGATGGCGCTGGAAGGGATCATGCTCAGCGAAATAAGCCAAAAAGAAAAAGAAAAATACCGGATGGTCTCACTCATAGCAGGAATCTAGAAAACTTAAATAAGGGACCAGGAAAATGAATAACTATAAGAAAGTGAAAATCAAAATCAACAAAAAACTATGAACCAGAGACACTTTTTTGGGGGGCGGGGGCGGGAGGGGAGGGATTGGGGTCAGAATGGGGGCTGCAAATGTATGGGGAATATAACAATAAAATTTATTATTAAAAAAATAATAAAAAAAAAGAAAATACAGGATTTAATTTCAACATGAGTAAATGAATTAGAGGGAGATCAAGAAATGACTTTTGGTTTGCCAATAAAATTTTTGTGACTTCTTAGGTATTTCAATACAAAATCAGGGGTAAATTTTATCCTGAGGACAAAAAAACAGGTGACTATCACTGGTTTATTTTTGTCTCCTTAAATTTAGCTTTGTTCTTGCTTTTTCTTTCTCTTTTCAAGGTCTTGTGCAGAAATGAACTAACACAATTAAGTCAAATATTGTTTTCCCCATCTCTCCACAGGATGTTTAACTTGCTTAACTGGAAAAACTAAAACTAGATTAAGATGTTTCCAAAATATTTAATGTGGCCTCCCAGTGAGCTGCATGCCTTTGGATACTCTCATAGCTATTAACAAAGAAGTTTTCTTCTCAAAAAATCTGACTCCCTGATGGACATTGTTTAGTTACCATTTTTTTAAAAAAGATGTTTGTTCATTGCTAATGGGAAATTTTGTGTTTTCAGTGTCTGTAGCAGCAAAAAGTCCCAGGAGCTAAGGCACAGCTACAGCTGGAGCTAAGATCCATTCATTCATCATTGTCACTTCATGAATTAGAAGCCAGCAGACCATTTCTCTCACTTTACTTCAGCTACTTTTCAGAATGAGGTAAGGTTCATAATGCTCAAATATGATAGTTCTTTCTTGTGGCCCATTATTTAGAGAGCAATCAATTTTGCTGGTGTGTCACTCTGTATACACATTTGTGCTTTTCAAATGGAAGCTCAGGTCTGATTGGGTTTAATTTATAAATATGTGCATTCCCATTAATAGGACATACAGTAATGACATTTGCTTAACACTTTAATATCATCACAAGGCTGTGGCATTTTATTGGCTGCATTTTAACTTCTCTACTTTCTCTCATTCAAATAATCACATTCTTAATATGTCCCTTTATAAGGACAGTAATGGAAAAAAAAAGTCATCCTTTCCACATTCCAAATCTCTTATTAAGACATTTTAATGGCAATGAATGAAATAAGTATGTCTTCTAAGCTGACAATAGGATAATTGGACATAGCATCATAGAAAGGAAATTTTTCCTTAAAACGGTTTGTATTCATCAATTTAGTCTGTTTCAAGAGTTAAAAACATTAACCTTTGGAATGACCATTACCCTTTAATTTGCATTATTATACTATCCAATATATCATTAGCCTTTGTGGATTATGTTATTAAAAGTGGCAATCATAATATTCAGTAAATTATAATACTGTAACAAGTTGGGATCATCGTTTTAGCCTCCTAAAAGCTACTAATTAGCCATGTACTTATGTCAAAAAGATAGAAATGAAGTTGTTGCAAACAAATATTTTTTATCTATTTAACTATCACAGAGAGTCATAACCATATAAATTGTACTCACCAGATATAATAACTTAAACTTTACATGAATTCTAAAGTACACTGTGTAAGACAAAAACCATAGCAGAAATAGAACTTCCATAAATGTACTGTAATGGCATGAAAACTTTGAAAATTTTTAATATAAAAATCTATGATAAGGATTGAGACAATATAAGTAGAATTCCTAGATTATTCACTGTGTAAATATCACCTTTTCTGAACTACACAAGTGGAATCAGAATGGTAAAGCTGAAAGGTGATTTTTTGGCATACAAATACATAAATATAGATGTAGAGATACATAGAAAAATAATCATTTGAACATGCTAGTTTTCTAGTATTTTGCTGAGAATTTTGCATTTATGTTCATCAAGGATATTGACCTATTATTTTCTTTTATTCCGATGTTTTCTTTTATTGTAGCATGTATAGACATATATACATGTATGTATTTTTATGAATTTTCTCATTCCTCTGCATCTTAGCAATCTATCATTGTGAGAATTCCAAACACGTCATACAACTTCTTTATGTAGGCAATTATTGTTCAGATTTTACAAAAAAGCTATGTTTTTACTATGTGTGGTCTTTTATAAAATCAATGCATATTCAGTATAGAATATTTGAAAACAGTCATTCCTATCCTTAGCTAAAGCCCTATCCATAATAACAAAGCAGAGCACCATTTTTATGAATATGTCACATCATAAACCAGCAGATCATTCTGAAATCTACTATTTATGCAGTAAATATTATAACATAGAATATTTCTAAAGCTAATTATAGTTTTGAATACAACTTTAAAAGATGCAAAATATTTAGAGCCACCTCATTTTTGCTTGTCTGCTTTGGCCCTGGCTTAAACCTGTTGCATAGGCTTTCCTCACATTTATCCTTGTTATAAGTGTCCCATATTGAGTAAAAATTTATACTTACACTTGATAATAGTATTTTGAATTAATGTCTATAATATTTAAAATACTATTTTTCCATTTATATTTCTCCAAGTTTGATATCATTAAAAAATATTGTGATAAATTTTAACAACAAATCTTATTTTTTTAATTAAAATATAATTCTTTGGTAAAATTTACAAGGAAGAATAACTGAGTGAAAATAGTCCACTGTTCTCAAACTTTTCCTGCATAATGCTGAATACTTTTGGAACTTATTTTCTCATAATGGATTTGAGATGCTTTCCAACATGTTTTCCATTACATGTCTTCTGTGCTCTCTCTTCATAATCCTGTCACCAAACAAAAACTCAGCACTAATATATAACTATAGCAACATCTTAAGAGTATGAAAGCTGCCTTTTTTTTGTACACAGCAAGAGCAATGTGGTTCTCATTTAATCATAGATCTGCATTGCAAACAGAAATATTTAAAAAATTGTAGTATTTGTATATATAAAATGGACTTATGCATACATAATATCTGTGTATATATGTTTAGATATGCAAAATAAAATTTATATAAAATACAAATTATATATACATTATATAAATTTTAAGGTCTCCAAAGCTATATAAGTAAATTTTTTATTGTATTAAGAGCCTTTCACATAAGATATACCCTCTTAGTAGTTTTTTTAGTGTATGATACAGTATGGTTACCTACAGGAACAATAATGGATATTAGATATTTAGAAATATTGCATAACTGAAATTCTGTGTCTATTGCAACTCCTGATTCCCCCCACCCAATCAATAACAGCAAACATTCTATTTTTTGGTATGTGAGTTTGACTACTTTAGATACCTTATAAAATTAGTAAACATATATTGGTACTGTGTACTAATTTTATATATTGGCATAAGTATTTTGATGCACAGCATTTGTCCTTCTGTGACTTTTTTTTTCTTAGCACATTTACAGGATTCATACATGTTCATGCATTTTGCAAGATTCTTTCCATTTTCAAGGCTGTAATATTCCATTGTATGCATATACCACACAGATTCTCTCTCTCTTTCCAAGTCATACAATTCAAAGTTTTTCCAAATATTTAACAGTTAGGACACTGGTGAACAAACTTCAAGTCACAGAACCACTGAGGAAGACTGGCAGACTGGCAATTGTTCTTTAGGTCACCTACAAATAGGTAAAATGAACTGCAATTTTTTGAGGGTGTTAACAGTATCAAGATAATGTCTGGAAAGTATATTACCTTTTAGTTCATTTGGGAATATAATTTTATTATTTTAATATATCACTCAATTATAAACCAGCAATAATTGCATATTACTAACAGTAAATTGATTGTGGAGGATAAAGCACAATTCCTTAGACTAAGTTCTGTATATGTGAATAAGAGTTTCAGTTAATTCATTATACAAAATATTACTTGCTTTAAAGAAATCTGCTGGCACAAAAGCTAGTATCTCTGGATAAGAAAGGAAATATGCCACCAAATTTTCAATGAGTGTAACTATGATTCTTTTACACATTAGAACAATGTTTATCACATTAGAACAATGTTTATCACAAACAGAAAAAATATAAAAACTAAATTTAACAGGGCAAAAATATCAATGACAATATAAAATATCTTAATATTTGCATTATAAGTCTCATTTCTAAGGTTTAGTTATTAATATTTGGGGGCTAAGTTAACTTCAAGATCAATTTAGCTAATTTACTTTTTTAAAATAATCAAGATTTTCAAAAAACCATAAGAGTTAACAGGCACTTATTTTCTTGATTCTCTGAAATAACCAGTTAGAGTCAAATCAAATCTTCCTCCAAAGTCAAATTCAGTAACTTCTCTCTAGTACAGTTAGCAAAAATGAAAAGAGAAATTATTACAAAATCTTCAGCAGAAGAAAAAAAAGCAGTTGTCACTCAGTACCTGCTATTTCAATCATGTAATGAAAGATTTTATTCACCATATACCTTTATATAATTGATGTGGTTGGTATTATTATTCCTTTTGAAAAAAATACAATGTGTTAAAAAAAGAAAAAAAATTATCTCCTAACATATACTGTTTATAAAAGTCCACAATTGTATAAATTCAAACCTAATAATATTTTTCACCCCTTTGTATACATAGAAGATTCCTTGTTACAGCATTACTTGAAATAGATTAAATTTTGTATTCTCAACTAGTAAACTTTTCTCTATACTTTAGGAAAATATTTAGTCAAAAAATAACACTTATCACTGTTATTTGTGTAATGTAATAATTACTTGTCATTAGATAATTAGTTGCTTTAAATAATTCTATTGAGTAAATTAAATACATAGAAAAATAATACTCTGGATATAATACTGGCTTTATTACTTATGACCTCCTCCATTCTATTATAAAACATATATATATATATAATCATTTACAGTTAATCATGTCAATAGAATCTAGTAACAACTCTATTCTAGATTCTAAGATTCTAACAAAAATTAGAATCTTAAAAATTATATTCCAAATTAGCCCTCATATAGCTTGATTAAAAGATCATAACCAAGAAGTTCAAAATATCCTTCTACTAATCTCTTTCATGTAATTCACTAACAAAGAAAAATACTATTGAAAAGAAAATGCAGGTGATTTTTCACACATTCTCTTTCCATTTTTTTCTTGGCCTGAAAACTATGGCACTTGTTTCTTTGTAATGAATTCACATGCTTCTCTTGAATTTCTTTTCCTCTGCAACAGTCCAATGAGTCTTTATCTATTGCTCCAGACAGCCATCTTCCCAAATCACCCAGAGATGTGAATGATAACCCTATCACCTACTAGACAGAAACATCAAAATTCTGGCCACCATTCACCAAGATAGCTTTTTCTTATCTAAAGCTATCCATCTATAATGTGTAAGGACAGAACCTGTTTTCAGTAATGCAGCTGGTTATAGCAACTAAGAATAGCACAAAATTTCTTCCAGATGATGTAGAGTAACTCACCTTTATCAAAATGAACTGAAACTGGATGCTTGACTCCTGAAGGACAATTGGAAAAGGGTTTATTGAGTATAAATTGCACAGAGAGACAGAGTCAAATAATGAATGGAAAATATTTTGTACCCAAACTTGAAATAGATGATTTAGCATATGTAAACAGTTTAGCCAGTTCATAATTGTCTTGTCAATAATGTAAGTAATCTTTCAGTTTTCATTACATGATCAAAAGCAGTAGCAATAACTGAATAAAATAGGGAATAAATTGAATACATTTGAGTGAAGCTGCAATTTCAATGTCATGAAATAATTAAATACTTCCTTCTGCTGTTTCTATCAGATAACATACTTCTCAAAATTGATTTTTTTTACATTACCTAGGGTTATATAAGCAGCTATGAGGACTTCCATTTTATAATTTAAACCTGAATATACTGTTATGATACAATACTTACTTTGAGATTAAGATAAAAGAGAGTATTCCCTTAACATTTAACTGATTTACTTATTAAAATAATTATTTCCAATAAATAAAAAATATCCATAAAACTTGATATGCATTCTGTTCTAATAAATGTGTTAACCTTAGCAATAAAGTGGTACATTATTTTTAACTTAAATGTTAAAAATCATACTTAGGTTTATATCTGTATCATTGTTTACTTTTTGTTTTTCCTGTGACCCATGCATTTACTTGTAGAGATTTTCCTCCCTGTTACATAAAGTAAGTCGCATCAGATCTTGTGAAAACCTCAGTTTAGCAAAATCATGTTGATTGACATAAAATCTCAAGTCCCTAAGAGTAAAAGGTAAATATTGCACTTGACTTTGCCATTCTGTCCCAAGGGTCTTTAAATCTTAATGATTTGTGGTTTAGAAATGTACTTATGCTTCATCTTCCTACCTCTCACTTTAATGCTCTTATTATGTGCTTGGGACATTTGCAATAAAGGGGACAGAATGACTTTAGACATATTATTGTGTTTTATCATTTAAGTGTGAGGTGTAAGTAACTTACATACTTAAAAGTATTAGAGGTATTAAAAAGGCTTTATTAATGGGTGTGTAGGCAAATAAAGGTGCACTGGAGTCCTATCTTCTAATTACCTGTGGAGCATTTTAATAAACCACAGGCTTACATGACAATCACAGGATAAAGTCTGGGCATATTAGTTATATTTGGATTAATTATTCATATTAATTGGCTATTAGAACTCTTTGATTTCTTGCAGGGACCAAGTGGATAATTGTAAATACAAAGTAGAAGGTGATTGCTTGCACACTGATAGCTCTAGATTATAAAAATTAACAAGTTTAACTCTTTCTTGACACCCCACAACTTTCTTTGGTGATTCTGGTCACAGTGAGAATATTAGGTTGCATAAATCACACACTTATCATGTGTGGACTGAGAATCCCCAACAGATGAAACATGTAGAACCATGAAAGCAGGGCAGACTGCACCTTGCATTCTAATCCACTAGCATTTCCCTAAATTGTTGGGGCTACTGATAGCATGACTATTATTTTAAGCATTGTGCTTGTCAAATGATAAAATAAATTTGCTGTTGTTGCTGTTCTTTACTGAGAAAGTACAGGCAGTACCATAATTTTTCTTTTTTCTCAAACATTTGGCTGCCTCAAATATTCAGATATCTGAAATAAATACCCCAAGGACATTTTACTATAGAAGATAAAAGAGCAGCAACAACAAAATTAAACTTATGCTTTTCTTTTGGTACCATATTATTTCACCCATGGGTCTTATGAATCTAACAAAACTGAATGATCTGTGGACAAATGAACGGCCTCAGTGAGTTTATATTATAAAGATGATAGCATGCAGTTTGTAGTTTGAGTTTTGTTTTCAACAACTGCAACTTTTTATATTGTTCTTTATAGTCTTGATTTCCTCTTCTCCGCTCGCTTCTTTACATAAATGGCCACAATTTCACACTTCAATTAAAACCAGTAGGCGGGCCTCCCCAGTGGTGCAGCAGGTTGAGACCAGCACTGTGAAGCTGTCTGCAGCCTCTCCAGCACGGTTCAATTCCCGCTCGCCAGGAAGATACCCACATAGTGCCACAGAACTCTCCTGTCTAGCCTGCTGCTCCCATCAGCAGTGTTTTGAGTTATCTGCATTTTCTTCTCCCAGCTCTGTATCTGGTCAATTCTCTCACTCTCCTGTGCCTCTGGTCTGTACCCCAGTTCTTGTACCCCAGTTCTTTTAAATAAATCTTTTAAATAATAAATAAAACCAGTAGGTATTCATAAGACATATGCTTCTACAACCATATGACTACAGATGAAGATCAAGTATTTGTCAGAAAATTTTATTTTGCATTAAGAAATGATTACATGAACTATTAAAAAGTATTAATAATAAAACCATTTTAGGCAGATGTGTATCAAGAAACCACTGGCATTTAATTGGGGTAAACTAGTGAGCTTCACTATCAAAACTATGATGTTTAATTAAAAAATCCTAGTGGTTGGCCTGTTCAAGGGTACATTTATGTCAATTATTTGTCATTTTACACATGTTTTAGAGGTAAGATATGAGGATGGCTCTCTTGTTCATCATATTGTACCATCCTCTTTGGGCAAACTTTTTATATTAAGTTTATCTAATAGGAGACACTAAGAACTTAGTGATTAAACTTTTTCTTTCTCTTTTTAGTGTCTATGAATTTTTTTAAAGATTTATTTATTTATGCATACAAGAACTGGGGAACAGGTCAGATTTGTGGAAGGTGAGAGGATTCACCAGAGACAAAGTGGGAAGCAGAACAGGCAGATTGACTGAAATACACTGCTGAGGGGAGCAGCGGGCGAGACAGGAGAGGTCTGCTGCGCCATGAGTATTGCTCCCTGGTCGGGGATCGAACTCATGTTGCAACAGCTATGGGCAGCTTCATAGGCTGTGTCCTAACCCCCTGTGCCACCAGGGAGGCCCAGTGTCTATGAAATTTGAGAAATGTTTTCAGAAACCTAGGCCCCATGGAAAAATTGTTTCTCATGTCCTGGGCCTTTGCATTTTCTTTAAAGAATGCAGAAGGACGTTATCTCCTTGCCAAAGATCTGGAACTAGCTTTTATTTTCAGCTCTAATGGTCTCATCTGAATCCTCATTGCAGGAGCATTAGCTGACAGAGACCCCATGCTGTGATTCACACTGTTTAATGCCAAGTTGACGGGTAATAAAGTTATCATAATCCATAATTTAATTATAGATGATAGTCTTTGCTCTGATTGTAACACTTAGACTCTGGCTTCATTTACACTTCTGGGATGTTTCAAAAATGATTTGGGCTGATCGTTGATACAGAGTCAAGAGTGGAAAAATTTTTCATATAATTACATTCTATCTTACTTGAAAGAATCATTCCATGTCCAAATTGGATTTAGTTTTGAGTTGACATATGTCTGTAGATTTTATGGCAAGTATAAATTTTAATAAGAATTTGTATAGATGTTTCCTCTTTCCCACAGATACTTAGGATGAATTTATCACCACATTTGCATATATATTTTTTTCTTTTCTTGTTACTGCCCCAAACCTTGAAAACAGAAACAGTATATATAGAGTGACCTAGGGAAATTAGAAAAAAAAAATGAATTTCAAAAATTTATTTTGTTTCTCCCAACTTGTACTTCTGTCATGCAAATTTCATGTTAATTCATGAATTTATGGAGGATGCTCACTTACCTGGGCATCATGCCTTCTTTTCCTATCGAAATGGTATTCAATTCTATCCCTTCTTTTCCAAGAAGCCTTTTTCTGCAAGGAAGAGAATAGATAATATGTTTACATCTAAACTACCTACTAACCTTGTGACTGAGATATTCACCAAATCTTTCTGAATCTCTATAATTTCCCATAATAATGATAATTGAGCCCCTCTCAAATGGCTATGAAGAGTAACAAAATGATACTCATAAGGCAAATGTAGCCATTTTTATGTAGACTTTTATAAAGGTTTAAATATGGTGTGGCATATATAGCTTTGAAAATAAAATACCTTGGCAGTGTTTGTAATTCTTGGTCTCTGCAAAAATGCTAAATTTTGTGTATGGTGTGAGATGCTGGTCTAGTTTCCTTCTCTTGCATGTGGCTGTTTGGTTTCCCCAATACCATTTGTTGATGAAAATTTCTTTTCTTCAGTGTATGCTCTTGGTACCTTTGTCATCTATTAGTTCTCCATCTAGTGTGTGTTCTTCAGCCCTCTTCCCCCAGGCTCTCAATTTTATTCCATTGGTCTGTGTGTCTATTTTTAGCCCAGTGCCATACTGTTTTCATTACTAAAGCTTTGTAGTACAGTTTGAAGTGTGGGAATGTAAGAACCATTTTTCCTCTTTTTTGTCAGTATTGCTTTAGCTATTAAGGTTCTTTTGGTTCCATAAAAATTCCACTTTTTTTTGTTTACTTTGGTCAGTTTTATTAACATTTAATTTTCTTCATATTTTTATTTAATACATTTCAAGATAAAAATTTCATTTAATTTATAGAGTTTACAAAAATCCATTATGCAAACCCTTCATGATTATTCATATATATAATTTTATCATTGGAAATTATTCTATACTCTTTTTTCTTTTAGCAGTTTTGTTTTAAATATTGTTGACCATACTGTAGTTTTCCTTCTATGATCAAGTAATAGTCAAAATATTTCATCATAGAATTAAAATTCTTAAAAAGGTTAAATCTATGTTTTTTTTTCATTAAACAATAAAATCTTTGGTTAAAAATATTCAAAGATAAGTTTGATGACTAGCCATCACAAACATTTTGAAATACTTGATATTAATTGTTTATAAATAAAATTTCAAATTTTTCATAGAAGATTCCTGCTCCCCAAAATGGTATATGTTAAATTAAGTGAGAAGAAACTGTTCAGCAGGAAAACACAACGCCCATTTTATTAAATTGACAAAACTTTACATCAGAGGGATAAAGACAAATACTGGATGGTTTCACTTATATGTGAAATACAGAGAAGCAAAACAGAGTGTCAGACAAAACCAAATCAATGACACCCTCTAGAAATCTGGTTGTTGAATTGATGCTACAAGAAAGGCAGGGGGAATGGGCCTCCCTAGTGGCACAGGCGGTTGAGCACTGCATTGTGAAGCTGTCCGCAGCTTCTGCAGCGCAGATTCGATCCTGGCTGCCGCGAGAATTCCACATGGCAAAGCAGACCTCTCCTGTCTCGCCCGCTGCTGCCCTCAGCAGTGTATTTCTTCAGACTGCCTGTTCTGCTCTCTGCTCTGTCTCTGGTGAATCCTCTCACCCTCCTGCGCTTCCGGCCTGTACCCCGGTTCTTGTATAAATAAATAAATATTTAAAAACAAAAGAAAAAGAAAGGCAGGGGGAGAACACTGTGGGGTAAGGGACACAAATGAAGCATGGAGGACGATGGGTGACTTATTGGTGGGTGTTGGATGATGCACATTTGAGGACGTGTGTTTCTGTGCCTCTCAATCACATACCAAGTTGTCAGTCAATGTTACCTCAGAAGGAAAAGCACATAAATTGAAAAGAAATCTTGGTAACAGGGTAGATCTCATGAGAAGAGGAAGCCATAGTGAGGAGATGATATTTGGGGAATCACCATGGTAGCTGGGTAATGGGATAATTTCAAGAGAAATATAGAGTTTGACTAAAAAGGTTTGAAACATTGTTATATGTCCATTGAGAGGAGTTTGAGTTTACTTGTATATGCAAATAGGGAAATGATGTACTAACACTGCTTCAGGAAGATTATACCGGCTGCTATAATTAAAATGAATGTGAATAAATAGGATCTGTCATGATTATTTGCTTGTGGACATGGGAATAAGGGGTTGATGAGACTTAATGGAGGTAAATTGTGCATAACTGGGGAAAAGTTGTGGAATTGGAAGAGATAGGTATAATAGTCACTAATGCCAGCATCTATGAGTATATATTTGTATTGTCACCCAACTTAAAATAATTCCAATCAGTGGCATCTTCTCTTTTCCAGAAAATAAACATGACTTTTATAATATGACTTATTATATAATAAAGGAATATTATTAAATTGTTTTCCTTGGCTAACCCATCTGATGTTGTTTTGATTACTTATCCAGTTTGAGAAGAACCCAGATGGGTTTGAGATTTTCTCTTGCACCTCAACACTTGCATATAAGAAATACTAATAAATGCTATTGAATTAATAGGTAAATAAATGAGTCATGAACTCCTATTTCAGATGTCTTTAAGCATCAGTTATCACTTCCTTTATCACAGTTTTTCTTTTTTTTCTTTCCAGATGGTAATCAGCCCTTGCCATCTGTCCCTAAGTTGCTTAAAGGAAGCAAGTTTGTCAAATACTTTTTCTTTGCTATATGTAATATTGAGCTCATCTTCTTTCCTTCCTTCCTTCCTTCCTTCCTTCCTTCCTTCCTTCCTTCCTTCCTTCCTTCCTTCCTTCCTTCCTTCCTTCCATCATCCTCTGAACCTACATATATATGTTTATATCATATATAGGAATAGGTGCATATCCCATTTCCTGTTAGTTGTAAAGTTGATATCATAGTCAGGTAGTAGAGTTTATATTTTATAAGTCCATAAAATCTATTTATTAATTATGCTAGATAATATAGCTTTGTATCATACATTACTTATTAATTGCAGAATAAATTGACATGAAATTATGCCCTCATCTATCACAATCCAAGCACTGAATTTCCCTGATTAAATATCCTAGACAGGGTAAATTAGAAAAGCATATTCTTTCAGATGATCTTTGATATAAAATGAAATTTCAGAAAATCTCATGAGAACCTAATAAAACAATTAAATAGTTTATCAAATTTTTTCTAAAAGGATGTGAAGTAGTTTACTATGTAGAAGATAACATATTTGCATTTTAATGGAGACATTGCAAATAGGTCATACTTAAAACTACAATAGATGAATTTAAATATAAAATATTTTAATTAAATTTGACATAACTTTATTACTTAGTTGCAAGTTTACTTTGTGATTTAAAAAGATAGTGATACTTGTATATAACTGAGAAACATCCAGTAAGGAATTTGGCCATGACATGTGCATGCATCATTCATATTTTGATTACATTCTAAGTGCCGACAAGGTGCAGCACTAATGAATAATTCAAGCCTTCTGAAAGAATGGCTTTTTGCATTGCATTCCATACTTTTGTTTTTCAGACAGGATGTATGAACAATGTAATACATGTGTTACCAATAGAATCTGATTAAAATATGCAATGATCTGACAGTTAACAATTATTCCCCTCTGTATGAATCTTACAGGCTGTATAAATGATCCAAAAATATGTGTAGTAGCTTAAAGTGGATGTCAGAAATACTTAAAAAGTAGGCAATATGTGTCATTTCTTTTGTATGACAACTTAAAGAACATTGAAGTTTAGGAATATAGTATTAGCCAATTAAATACAATAGATTTCATATAAAGGAATAGAAAATTATTTAAAGTATACAGTAGGGCCTCCCCGGTGGCGCGGCCATTGAGCGCTGGGTTATGAAGCTGCCCGCAGCCTCTGCAGCGCCAGTTTGATCCCTGGCCGCCGGGCGAGGGTCCCACATGGCGCGCAGACCTCTCTTGCCACCCGCTGCTCCCCTCACCAGTGTACTCCGTCAGTCTGCCTGTTCTGCTCCCCACTCTGGCTCTGGTGGAGTCTCTCACCCTCCTGCGCTTCTGACTGTACCTAGTGCTTGTATAAATAAATGAATAAATCTTTTAAAAAAGTAAAAAAAAAATAAAGTATACAGTAAAGGACCTCCCTGGGGGCCTCCCTGGTGGCTGAAGGGGTTAAGACACAAACTAGGAAGCTATCCCCAACCTCTGCAGCAGCACGAGTTCATTCTCCAGCCGGCCAGGGAGCAACCCACATGGTGCAGCAGACCTCTCCTGACTTGCCCGCTGCTCCCCTTAGCAGTGTACTTCAGTCAATCTGCCTGTTCTGTTTCCCACTCTGGTGAATCCTCTCACACTCCCGCGCATCTGGCCTGTACGCCGGTTCTTGTATGCATAAATGAATAAGTCTAAAAAAAAAGGGGGTCTCCCTAGAAGCCTAGGGGTGAAGGCTCAGCTCTAGCACACAAGGGCCTGAGTTCGATCCCCAGCCAGGAAGGTGACCCACATGTGGCAGCAGACCTCTCACGCTGCTCTCCTTGGCAGTGTATTTCAGTAGATCTACCTGTTCTGCTCCCTACTCTGTCTCTGGTGAATCCTCTCTCCCCCTGCACTTCTGGCCTATACCCCTGTTCTTCTACACAAAAATAAATAAATAAAATCTAAAAAAATTAAATAAATTATACATTAAAACATAAAAACAAAACTCCATTTTAAATGTGTATCCCTGATATATTTAAGTATAGCACACAAATACTAAAGAACACATTTTATACTTAACGTTCTTTGCATGATATTCTTGATTCATTGTAAATTCATCTTTATGTTTTTTGGTGTTTCTGCTATACCATGAAAAAATCAGTGATAACAATTAAAATTTGTAAACAAAATTAAACAAGAAAGAAGTTATGTTTTTCCAATTGTTGAACAGAGTACCAGTGCAGGCACAATCCAGAACTAGTAAATGAGTATACATGCATTATATAATTTATATACATATATTATACATTATATGTATATAAATGTTTACTTTTGATCATAAGATATGTTGTAGATGTTTTATCCATTTGTCATGTAAAGTTTTTAATATGCAGTGAGTTTATGGATCTTTGTGTTGTTTTGCATCTTAAATTTGGTCATTCTTAAAAAAAGAAGGTCTATGTCCATTTTTCATGTTCTGTTCTCAGAATAATCATATAAATGTTTGTTTTAATGTTTTTATACCTGGAGATATTTCATGACGAACTATATTGAACATTATCAAACATCTTACTTGCATGATGATTAAAGAAATTTTGTTTTTTCTTGATTTCTAGCACAATATTTTACAAGGTATTCTAGCATAAAGTCAGTACTTGATTCTTGGTGTGAAAGTAGTATGATATGTTATATTGTGTTAATTTATTCTGATTTGTGTTTACTAATATCAGGTGGTTATAAAAATTCCTTACTCCTGGTTTTATGTCTCTATCATTCATTCTGTTTTTAAAAAATTGGCCTATTTATAACACCTGGCTCAATATTTTTCAAAAGAGAAATAGTAAGTTATCTTGGCATTCTTAGCTTGGGTTCCACCGAAATGAGAGTGTAAGACAAAACCCCCAGGAAAGGAATTAATTTGGCTTATCTCACCAGGGAGCTGCAATGAACATTTGAAAGACTGGAAGAAGGTAGAACAGACACCTAATTCAAAAATATCTTACAGCAGTGGATCACTGCTATGGGTGACTAGGGTTTGGGATTTTTAAAATGAAACTTAGATGAATCCCATTTTGGGACAAAGGGGAATATTTCTCGATTGTCTTTATCCCCCATATTCATTAATGATCAGCCCTACACATTGAAGCCCCTAATATTCAAGAATATATTTGTGTTGGTGTTAAGAAGATTATGACAAGCATGCCACAAAGACATCAGTGAAATGAGAATTTCTGGGACTGGAAGTAATAGACAGGAAGAGGCTCCAGCTGAGAGACTATCCATTTTATCTGTATAATTTTTCAGAAGGCTACTTGAAAATAGTTCTCTCAGTGGTGCTGGATGCAAGAAAAGCCCCTTAAGGTTAGTGCCAAAAGGTGTGCAGTACAGTCAATTATTTGTACCATTTAGATTTACTGAGGCCAACAAACCACAGAGTCTCTTTAATGCGGCAACCCAATCTCTTAAAGTACTTCTTAGTAGAAAAAAAAAAAGTTTTATTTTCCAGCAACAGTAAGACATCAGACTAAGAAATTTAGTTTATAGTAAAGAAGATGTAGTTATGTATGTAAGAGTATAGTTTATATGACATTATAGTTAATGATAAATAATAGTCATCGTTTTTTCTACCACTTATACTAGATTTTCTAGACTCGGCTTTTATTTTGACTGGTCAAGTTTGCTTAACAGGTGAAAGGATTCAGACTTCTTTCTCAATAGCTATGAGCCTTTATTTGTCATGCCATTGTCCTTCCTTGATTGTTGCTATTGCCCCTTTGCAGTAAATCCCCATTAATTGTCCAGTTTCCAAATGTATTCTAAGCTTCCCCCCATCATACTGATTTTTTCTCCTTGTGGTTACAGATAATTGTGTTTCTCAATAGATAATGTTTTCTCTGACTATTGACTGGAAGTAAGAATACAAAATCACCAACTAGTATTCATGATTTAAATTTTTGTGGCACCCTTATTGTATTCTCTGCAGTAGTATTTTGCCAGTGAAAGTATGAACTCTGTTCCAGTAGAAGCTAAGGTAGTAGGGACAGAAACAACAAATCGTCCAAGTTAATTTTTTAAAGTCTTAAAAAGACAAATACAATTTCAGTATCCCAGTTCCAGACCTTGTGTTCTAGTTAGGGATAAATCCCCGTTTTTTCAGGAGTTGGCAATAAATATATCCACAGATCTGTATTTCTAAGCTAGTGCCTCATCTGAGTGTTTATCATGCTGTTTCACTCTACTGTTAGGCCAGTTCCTTCAGATATGTGGGATTGCAAGGCTAGGGAAACTATGATCTTATATACATAACTACATCTTTTTTACTATAAACTGAATTCCTTAGTCTGATTCAAAATTTTATGAATGATCATGCCAGTTGACCAGACATTTGTGGTCAGTAAAGGTAAAAATTACCTAGAGATGAAGTAAGTTCTATTAATAATTTCTACCTTGAGGATGAAAACATTTCTTCATGATAATTCATACTCTACCAAATGATTGAGCACATCAAATGATAGTGCCTGCTGGGTACCAGTCATAGTGCCTCAGTTGTTGACAGTGTGGAAATTTTTCCTTGTTAAGAGGGGTTCCAGGCTTTTGGGCCTGTGAATGGCCACCACCACTGCCATCATAGCCCATCTGCTTGTATACTTATTAAGGTAAGTATACCTTAAGCATTAAGGTAAAAGTGAAGGCTTTCCGACTCCTACAGAATGAGTCATCCTAGCCACTTACTTTCTGAGTCCCTTTTCTAGATCTCTTAAATAAAAGAAAAAGAAACATTGTTTTCATTCTCATACCATTAACACATCATTCCATCATATTTACCATTCCATTTGTAATTTTGTTCCTTCCATGTCATTGAATAATATACCAATCCACCTGCCACTCCTTACAAGGAGTCCATATATCCATGAACCACTGACTACTCTCTTCTCCATACAAAGTTAAGTAAGGGTATATGTGTCAACCCCCCCCTTCCAAGGGGATATTATTCCTCCTGAGTGAGACTTCATTGTAGTAGCAGCACATCTATCTAATGCATTTGATTCTCATTAGTGTCAAAGCTCAAGAAGAATAAACTCTCCAGGTCAGTACTCATATAGCAAGTATTAGAGACTGTGTAGTTCAGTTTCAGAAAATATACTCTTCTTGCACAGCAGCTGTGTTGAGACAGACATTTGGCAAAATTCATGGTAGCTCATCATCAACTGTCACTATCTAGTTGGATTTGTAAGTCAAACAAAAAAATTTAAATGGGCATAAGATAGGCTTTCAGTCATTTTTGATTGAGGCACCAGTTTCTTCCAGTGCCTCCAAAAGTTAGCACTACTTTAGATTACTTTAGATCTTGGACAAGAACGGGAGAATGTCAGGGCTCCCACATGCCTTTCCTACTATTATTATTCCTATTACATAGGTTAGGTAATGAAAGTGATGAAAGTATAAACTATTAGATGTTCCTTTTTTAAAATATAGATCTAAAGGTAGGAAATAAAAGAGACAACATCATCTTTACAAAATGTTGGTTTCGTATCAACTTAGATTCTTTATGGATGAGATTTAGTCCCAATAGGAAAGGCTAGCATAGTTTCTATGTCTCAATCCACACTTAAAGTTGTTTGGAAGGTGTTCTAAATCAATACCTTCACTCAATGAATTAAATATACAAGTTTTTTTTTTTATTAAATGAATATGACAAGCTGATAGCATTTATTGTTAATAGACCTTAGGAAAAGTCATGCATATTAGCCACGAATCTAGATCAGTTTATGACAAATACTGAAAGATTGAAGTTGAGTTTAGGAGTTACAGTGTTGATAATACATTTTCTTGATACTCTGAAGTATTGGGTTTTGGTTTAATGAAAAGTAAAACAGTTATTTTGTAAAATTCTAAAATATATGATTAAATACAGCCTTAAAATATCTTCATTAGTATATAGGTAGTATTAATATAAAATTAATTTAGTGGGATTCCAATTGAGATTCAATTTTTTTAATTGAAATGAAAATGTAATAATGAGAATAAGGTAAATACTTTTATCATTATAACTAGAAGTCTAATTGGTATTCTTGTGTGATGATGGTTAAAAATTCTGTTCATATATACCAAAAGAAATGTCATGTTAATATATTCTCTTTTGGCTAGATTCCCTAAACTTTCAAAAATCTCTTTAAATTGACCTCAACCTCCTATGCAAAATATTTTATTTATTCAATATATAAAGCATTAAGTATATACAAAATGCCCCAATTACAAAAAAAATTAAGTACAGAAAAAGAGACAGCTAGATATTGTAATTTTATAAATACTAGTCGATATGAGTTTGGTGATTGCAAACCCAGTAGAAACTATTTATCAAGAAGTCAGAAGTTATGGTTTTGGGATTTTAATGTATTTATAAAACATAATTTCTAATCAAAATATAAACTGCTTTACTTTGTCCATTAGATACAAGGATATATGCTTAATATTGAAATGCATATCTCATCCATGTCTATTGCTTTATTTTTTTTCAGTAAAGCCTCAAAGTCACTGAATACAGGTTTAATTCCAAATTTCATTTCTTTCTGAATTGCACCATCCTTAAACCATGCATCATCATCACAGGTCATTGCACCTCTGAAATTAATCTGATAAAACACCTGTGTGACAGAGAAAATGATATATTAGTGTGATTCATCATTAATGAACATCATCAGCCCATGATCTATTAGTGTATTGCTCAAAGTATGGTGTCATTAGGAAAGACCAAGTTCTTAGTGCTAAATTACGGTGTTGAAGGCAATAGCTAGAGCCTGGCATTACCCAGAAGGCAGCAAGATGTGCCCATACAAAATCAAATTCTCCAGAATTGTTTTCATTTTGTTTGGCATACAAGCATCAGATTTGTGTCCTTGCTAGTAAGGCTTAGTGTCCTAGGGCAAAACTGAGTTTTCCTGTATTATTCATATACTATTAATTGCTTATTTAACCTCTAGAAATTATGTCATTTGTGAGGCAACTTTCATATGCTGCTTCACCAGCAGCAGACCTCTCCTGCCTCACCTGCTGCTACCCTCAGTAGTGTCTTCAGTCCGCATGCCTGTTCTGCTCCCTGCTCTGTCTCAGGTGAATTCTCTCAGCCTCCCACAACCTCTGAACTGGGGTACAGGACCCCGTTAAGATCTTTTTTTTAAAAAAGAAATTTTATATAGAGAACATAATTTTAAATTAGGGTTTGATAAATAAGTAGTAAATCATAAGAATTCAGAATCTGAATAGGTTATCTTTTAACATAAATCTGATGAGCTCTCCTAAATTAACCTAAAAGTATAGTCAAAGATTTAATAATTGCATTTTTTGAATAGGGAATAAAAAGTGCTACTTTTCCAAGAATATTTGCTCAATGAGGCAAAGAGTTGTATCTGATAATTCATTGTTTATCCCCTGGATATAGATTAGAGATCAGCAAATGTTAAGTACTCAATTTTTTCTCTAATTAACTAATTATCTCAGTTAACTGAATAACTCATGAAACATATTTAGACCCCTCAACCATGTATACATTTGAATAATTTCTGCATGCATGTGGTTTTGTAGCATGATGTAAATGATTTGTGTTCAAATATTAAAAAATACCTTATGGACACTGTCCTTAATTTCATATCCATATCAGAAGACAAGTATGTTTCTATGCTTTCATTATATTTTCATAGATTGAGAAACTGTACATAAAAACTTGCAAGAATGGAGACACACATAATATGAGAGTAACATTGCTAATCAGGAGATTCATAGTACACAAAAGATTCATAGTACACAAAATAACTTCATTGGGATTTTTCAGTTCAGACAACATAGCACAGGTTCACTTTTCTCTTTCCTAAAGAACAAGTATAAACCCTCAAATTAACATTGGAGGCAAGTGAAGAAATGTCTGAATGGTAGTAAGGAAGAAGGTAACTGTTTTAGGGTTCCAAGTTTGGAAAAACAACACCATGACTGGGATCATATGACCCCTTCCATCAGATCATATGACCCCTTCCATCCCCTGTCCTAAGCTAGTAACAGAGAGTATTCCAGGTAGGCTTATTTCTCAGAGAAAATGGAAGCTCTGCCAGAAACACCAGACAAACCTATTAGATCATCAGGAGAACTTCTAACAGTAAGTGGTCAGATGAGTCCATCTCTTTTCTCACAAAGCCTGAGGCAACCTTCCCAATGGGATAATTTATATCAGAGGACCACAATAAGCAGCTTCATCTATGGTCCCTCTTAGTCCCTGAGACTCCTTTCCTACCCATCACGAGGAGACATGAGAGTAAATAGGAAGAAGTGCGTAAAAGACCCAGTTAGGATAAGTAGCCCAACCTGGAAAGTGTTCTTCATCCCTCACAGCAGGGAGAATCCCATAACAAGTGCCAGCCTTGGCAAACCTTCATAGTCCTGAGACTCTTCATGCAATTGTGGGGAGACATTGAGATGAGGGAGCAGAAGATCTGGCAAGAGTAATTCAGCCAAAGCTGGCAGACTGTTCCTTGAGCCTGGAATTACACTTCTCAGTCAGGAGACACAAGGACAGCTGAGGGGCATGAGTAAGCATATCATCACAAGTCTCTCATCAGGAACATTTCTTCATCTTCCTCCCCCATTAAGAGCACCTGGCCTTCAATCCCTGATAAACACCTTTGGAGAGCACCATCAGGGGCCAAGAGATGCCCTAATGTGATAAGATAAACCAAGCTGACAAAAATAGTACTACAAAGACTTTGAAACCTAAACTGTCATGAGAACCACAGTACACAAAAGTAGACCAGGATAGGCATACTAAGACTATGAAATGTGACTGCCTTCTAAAATAATGGTTTTACTAGGAGTAGAATATCCTAATGTAATAAACAAAAATATGCAGGATACAGTTAAATCATTTGCCATACCAAGAACCAAAAGTATTATACTTTGAATGAGAAAGACCATCAACTGATAGGATCACTGTAATAATTCAGATATTTGGAATTATCTGTCATCGTAAAATGCCTCAATAATTCACCATAAATCTTTTAAAACAAATGAAAAAATAAAAAAAAAATAGCAAAGAAAAAAATGCACAACCTTTGATGAATGCAAACTGCATATATGATGGAGTTCCTTTATAAAGCCTGGGTGGGTAGGCTATTCCATCTAGGTATGTGTAAGGAGAGTATAAGAAGTTCACACAACAGGGCCTCCCCTGGTGGCGCATGCGGTTGAGCGCCGCGCTGTGAAGCTGTCCCAACCTCTGCAGTGCAGGCTCAATCCCAGCCAGCCGGTGAGGGTTCCACATGGCGCGGCAGACCTCTTCTGTCTCGCCCGCTGTTCCCCTCAGCAGTGTATTTCGTCAGTCTTCCTGTTCTGCTCCCCACTCTGTCTCCGGTGAATCCTCTCACCCTCCCGCACATCTGGCCTGTACCCTGGTTTTTGTATGCATAAATAAATAAATCTTAAATGAACAACAACAACAAAAAAAAAAAAAACATGTTCAATAGATTTGGAAGAGTGAAAATAACAAAGAATATCATCAAAACTTTATCAGCAGAATTTACACAAACTGACCAATCAGAGTGAACATAGACTAAACAAAGCTTCAGAGACAAGAAGTAGGACAACAATAAAAATCCAACATTTGTATTACTGATGTCCATAATGAACATAGAAAGAGTGTGAGCCTGAAAGAATACTGGAAAAACCAGTGGCTTAAAGACCTCTCAAATTTGATAAAAATAAAAGAGCATACAACAGATTCAAGAACCTGAGTAAAACCCAAAGACATTAAATCCACAGCAAGAAACAGCACAAACTTCTCAAAACTCAAGACAAAGGAAAAATGTGGAAATCTGCTAGAGATAAACAATTTAAATGGAAATACCAATTTGAATGTCAGCAGATTTCTCATCTGAAATTATGATATGCAGAAGAAGTAGCACAACATTTTTTTTAAGTGCTGAAATAAAAGAAATGCCAGCTGCACATTCTATATGTGGTGAAACTAACCTTCAGAAAAGAAGATAAAATGAAAATATTCTCACATAAAAGACTGTTTTACTATCAAACCTACCCTTTTAAGAGTGGCTAAAGGAAATTCTTTGAACAGAAAGAAAATGATAAAAGAAAGGATTTTGGAGTATCAGGAAAGGAAGTATTAGTATGCTAGAAGAGATACATGGGTATATATAGTAGTTTATACTTTTTTTCATGTTTTTGAAAGAAACTAAATTATATCCCCCGTCCCGTTCACTATGTTGTGATCTCACTGGCCTCATATTAGTTCCTCAAACATCTTTCTAACTCTGTGTAGAGCTTTTACACATGACTATTCACCATACTGGAGGATATTCTTCCTCTTCTTCACACTCCCATAGTTGTATAAAACGGACCCTTTCAACTTCCAATCTAATACTCAGCTACCGTATCTCAAAAGTCATTTATGCAGGCCCACTTTTTTTTTTATTTTGAATATTTGTTTTCTATCTTCTGATGCTGTTTTTTTTTTTTTTCTTCAACAACCCTGTTCTATTGGTAATCATGTGTGTATTTGGTTATGTGTCTCTTCAATGTTAGTTTTCTAGCTAGACTATAAACTCCAGAAGGATAGAGTTATTTCTGTTTGGTTCATTTGTGTGTGCCCAACACACAGATAAAGGACATCAGGAATGATTTTCCCTAAGCTATTTAATGTCCACTCTCCTCTTACATACAGCTCTTCTCTACCAAAATTTGCTTCTCTTCCAAAATTTCTGTAACCAACCAGTTTTTCTTTTAAAAACAATCTCTTCTCTGTTAGTTTTTTTTTCTCTTAGATTTTAAATCTCTTCCATTTTCCCACATAAAAGCAAACCAAATCCAGCAAAATCTAAACCCAAAACTCTTCCCATTGTCCCAGCTTTAGGAATAACTTTATTCTTTCCCTTCACAGTGAAATGTTGTTTAGTTTCTCATTCATGCTGAATTCAACTTTGTCAACAATCCCCTCACCTAGTTTCCAGCTCCCGATCCAACTCCAAAAATCACATAAAAGTCGATATTATATCCAAGTCAGAAACAAAAAGAAAATTTCTTAGACCTCATCTTATAATGGGTCACAGCAGCAGTTGTGTCTGACCTCTTCCACACTCTGCAAAACCAGCGTGGATCCTCTTTATCTTTCTAGCCACTATTTATCTTCACTCATTACCAGTTCACTTTCCATAACCTAAGATTAAATTTTGGAGTTCCTAAAACTCTAAGACCTAAAACCATTCCCAAAGTTAACATGTAAATGCCAGATAGGCTTATTTCTAGCTTATGTCTATAACTACAACTACAACAACTATGGGTCCCTCACTAATAATAACATTAGAATATTAAATTATTGGCTGATCTATGTCCTTAGTTTCTAGGCAATCACCTCTAAATCCTTGGAATTTCTCAAGTGACAGAATGCCTTTGTTATTCATGGGTGGCACAACATGAATAGCACAACTGATGGCACAACCAATAAGGTGACTCAAGGTGGACCCTTAGAGAGTTTGTGCTAATGAGATAATGCAACATATGTACTGGTCATGCCAGAAGGACCAATCCTGTGATTAGAGGGTTGGGACTTTGAGCCGAGTGCTAATAGTCTGCTCTCTGGAGAGAGGAGGAGAGCCAAACGTGAGTTATGTAGCAGGTGATGCAATTAGTCATGTCTCTATTAATGAAACTTCGATAAAACTCTGAATACTGATGCATAGGTAGATTTTGTTGGTTGGCAGAACATTGTTACTGTTACATTTCAGTATGCTAGGAGGTTAAAATGCCCTGATTCCACAAGGAAATTTTAATAAGTTTGGGGTCCTTTTGGATGGTGCACTGTGAATCTCTCCCTTTGACTGGTTCTGATTTGAATCTACTTACTATAATAAAACAAATCATGACCTTAGTACTTGCCTGAATTCTGTGATCTTTGTAAATGAATTATTGAGCTTGAAGAGGTTATTGACAGCTACTAAATTAGAAGTCAGTTGGTCAGAAACAAGGGGTGATCTGGGGATCCCTGAACTTGTAACTAGTGTCTGAACTGGAGTAGTCTTTAGAAGACTGTACCCTTGATCTGTGATATAAATGTGGAGATGTCAGAAGTGATTGCATCTGGCCTAGACTTCTCCTATTTCAGATTATGTCTAGCTTTCTATTAACATCACCTCTTAAATAGCTAAAGTCACCAGTTGTTCAACCTGTTCTAACTAAATTCATGATCTTTTCATTCCATATCTGACCTTCTTCAGAGATCCTTGTATTATTAAATGACTTTATTACCTACTGAGTAATGCAACAAAGACATATAAAGAAATTCTTAACTATTCCTGTTCTGTGGCTTCTCCAAATTCGATTTACGCTTATGTTTTGAAGTCTAACCATTTACTTCAAATGTATTTGCTCTAGTTATTAAAGTAATCATAATAGTACATTACTATTATTGCTCATTTTGGATTTCTGTCATAGGCTTCAGGAAAATTTCATAAAGTCCTTATGCTTCATTTAAATTCAAGAATATTTAAAGAGGCCAGAAAAGTCCAACTTCAGATGGGCCCCCGTTCAATGACAGGTTTATATCACACCTTGTAACCCCCTTTCACTGAACTTCTGAAAAGTTGTAACTGGTCTTTCCTACAGCAACTTGATATGCATTATTACCTCTTAGTAGTGCTCTTCTTTCTGCTACTTCAGTTACCTCCTGTGCAGCTATCAGATTCATTCTGAGGCAAAATTTAATCAAAGAAACTTTTCCTGACCCCAGATCTGATCTTCTCATAACACAAATGTATTGGCTTTCTGGTGCTTAGCACAGTTGAATCTTTATACTTAATTATATTATTATTTGGCTGATATCTCCCTCAGTTCAATATGATTTCTACAAGAGCTAAGATCATGTTTATTTCCCTCAACATTTCACCTCCAGTTCTTGGTACTTAGTAAGTTCTTAATATTTGAATAATGATGTGTTCAATCATTTAATGTACATATGTATATTTGTCTATTTTTAATAAGTGAGAAAATAAAAAAAATACCAAGAGCTTGATATTTTTCTATGTTATCAAACCACATATTGAACTGGCAAACACTATTGTTTTGTAAAGAAACATCTTTTAACATTCCAAGAAGAAAATCATATATGCTAGAAACAGAAATGATGATTTTCTATAAAGATGGATATGGTATAAGGTTATCATTCTATGACAAAATTCAAATATTAGCCCAAAGTCCTTCTGTATGATTGAAGCCACCTTGTCTTTTAAGATGCAAGTGCTTTATATCAGTCACATCCAGTGCATTCAAAGGAAACTTAGTATATCCTTCCCAACATGTGTGGGAGTTCTTGGTGGTGTGACATTTAACCTAAACACCTGTTTCCACATTTATAATGTTCCTGAATTCTCAATTTCTACTTTCATGTATAGCCTTTTCATTTGCTATTTTCATTCCATACAGTCTTACCTCAACACAGGATTCCTCCATGAATCTTTCTCTTTATCTTAAACACTCACGGTGAATATATTTAGTTGATATTTACTTAAGTAAGAATGTGTGGCAGATATTAGAAGTTCTTTCTATTGAGCACTGCCACTTATAACATCATATAGAAAACAGCTGGATGTTTGCTTTTCTCGCTCTGCTCCAACCTCCTGTTCTTGCTATACTCTCTCTAGCTTATATACCTCCCCTGCACAAATTCATATTATTCTCATGTAGTTTGATATCAGGCTCTATTTGTTTCAGACTCTTCTCCATTGTCCTAACATGCCATACCCATGGAGCCTATCAAGTTATTCTATTTTTAAGAGATTGTCCTCATCTTCAAAAAAATTATGGATTTAGGAATGTTAGATACTGCTATGTAATTGTTACCTCTTAAAGGAGAATTTAATGCTGAAGTCAAAGACTTATAAAAACAGTATTTGACATGACTGATTTTCATTTAAAACAAAATGAAATGAAATAGCCTAATGTATGCAATATAGTTTAGTATCCTGATCTTCTAAATTATGTAAGGGCTAACCTTACCCCCTAAATTTAAATGACCATTTCTCACAGTTCTTATGTTTGCTCTAACAAAATAACATAGACCAGATGACTTATAAACAACAAAGATTTATTTCTCACAATTCCAGAGTTTGAGAAGTCCAAGGTCAAGTTACCAGGAGATGTAGTGTCTGGCAGAATTTTTTTCCTGGTTCATAGACAGCTATGTTCTCACTGTGTACTTGCAAAGCAAAGGAAACCAGGGAACTTGCAGTGGTTTCTGTCATAATGACACTGAAACTCACAATTTCCTCACAACTAGACCTGCAAGTGCCATGACACTGGGGATTCAGTTTCAACATATGAAATTTGAAGGGATTATAAACATTTTGTCTGCAGTATTATTACGCATTTTTATGTCAATCTTGATTATTTTAGCACATGTAAATCATAAACAGTTACTAAAATGATAAACACAAATCCACTTAGAAAAAGTATTAATACATGTCGGTGATGCTCCTTCTTTGTAAATATTTTGCAATAAACTAATAGATGCATTATTCTTATTTTTGGATTACTCATTATATTATATTCTTTTAGCTCCTAATGCAAAGTTAATTTTGAAGCACTATAGACAAAGTAACTATCTTTAGAAGAGAAGTGCAAGCACACACAATAATTGAATCCCAAAAGATTAAATTTAAGTTATTGCTGCAAGAAATTTAAAGCTTGCAAGAGTTCCAACTTCCATAATACTCTTCCTTAGGGCTTTTAGTCTTTTGGCACTAATATTGATAGGTATTTTAGGGACAGAAATATTTTCAATCTAATCTCAATTAAAGGTATGCTATATAAAAGTGTATACTTTGCTAAATTTGTCATATTAAATCACTTTTGTATTTAGATAGATGTATTTATATCTCTCAATTTTGGAGAGACTTTTCTCATTTCTTTAAATATGTAATATCCTTAAAAAAAGTAAGATAGAAGTAAATAAAAATAAAACCATTTTTTTTCTGTTTTAATAACTGACAAGTCTTTTTTAATATACAGAAAATTGTGTGAATGATCTTCAGAGCTTTGACATTCAGTGGAATAATTTACATCAGATTCTAGAGAAGCTGCCAGTAAGGAAAAGAACAAAAGGAAGAAAACTGAAGGTCTTTTCCAACTAGTACAGAAAAAGTAAAGAATGCTGACTAATGAGATAGGACATTATTCTTGAAAGGCAGTTTGAAATGATGTATGAAAAGCCTTGAAAAATATACATATCTACCAGTTTAGCAATTTCACTTTTGGAAGTTGCAATTTTGTTCTAAAATGTAAACAATCAGAAAGGGTCAAAGATTTATGCATGAGACCCTTATTTATAATAGAGGAAAAATTAATTCTAATGCTCAAGAATAGTAATATAAATGACAATCTAATGTGAGAAGAAATAAATACTATCAGATATTAAGAAAAGCTCAATAAATCAGTTGGATAGACATGACAACAGTTGTATATGTACCTTTCTGCACATATGCGTATATGTGTCAGCTATGCTACAGCATCATTGTGGGGCAGATTTATGTACTTTCATAGTTTTCTGTAAGTTCTGTTAGTTGATAAATGTAATTACTAGTTGATATTTGAATGCATACTATATTTAAAACAGGATATCCAAACTGAGAAAATATTCTCTTATTTCTAGCATTAATATAAAGCTTCATTATCCATAAGTTAATATTTAGAAAGCAACTACTATACACTAGGAAGTACAGAGATTTTATACATATGTGTATATATATTCAAATTTAATGAAGTAGGCAAATATATGTATACATGTATAGTAGATGTACATTCCACATATATTTATATGTTTGTTATATATATTTGTATTTAGTAGTGATACTTTTTCCTCAGTATCCAAATGTTTATGTTTCAAAATACCTTCATCATTTACCTTATCTCTTTTAATCCCCAAAATAATCCTAAGAAAAAATTTTATTATCTCTGCATGACAGAATGTTCATTAAATTTCATCATGCATTAATTCTAATCTTCATAAAATAATAAAATATAAATAAAACTATCACAATTGCATAGATATAGAAACTGAAGTTCAGAAAGTCTCAAAAATTGCCCATGGCCATGCATCTCTAATTGTCATCAAACATTGAGCCAGGAATTCTCTGACTTTATAACTAAATACAATTATCAGATTTTTTGCAGAGAAAAAAATAAAGCAAATAGAACTAGCAACAGACCCATGATCACATAGAGATTCATGAGACACAGATCAAGTTAACCTTTGCTATTTGAAGGCAAAGTCCATTTCAGTGGGCCCTTTATGAATGTTGTTAATATTAAAGGGTGGCGGAAGGGTTGAGTCTCAGTGCTTGTACCCCTGTGGTCTGAGTTAGCTCCTGGCCAGGAAGCTAATCCTCACAGTGCAGCAGACCTCTCTGTCTCCCCCACTTCTCCCCTTAGCAATGTATTACAGTAGATCTGCCTGTTTTGCTCCCCACTCTATTGGACCAAAGGTACAAATTTATGTAGTTAAGCTCTTAACAAATATAGTCTTACAAGTGCATCGTTGTCTCCTAATTCCATTTCCCTGCTTTGTAAAATTATGCTGATTTTTAAAAATAGGAGAATGTAGAAATATGCAAAAAGCACGGGTGACTGGAACAGAGGAAACACAGAGTAAAATTGTTTTTCCTCCTATAATTCCTCTTTAATGAACAAGCATCTTTACCTGTCTTTCCATATCTAATCCTACTAACCCATCAATGCTCATCTTCAATTCCTTCTCCTTCCGAAAATGTTTCTATATTCTGAAAGAGATGGTATTTACTGCTGAACTCTGAAAGTCATTTTCTCCACCTCCTTTATAGTAACCATAACATTTTTACTTTGTATCAGAGTCAGATTTGGTACATGTTTTATCCTTCTACTTAGCTAGATGCTTCTCCAAGAAAATTTGTTCCTGTTCAAAATTCATGGAGCATCTCTTAATGGTCAGGATTCATATGTGTCATTAGAGATTCAGATAAAAATAATTGAATTCCTGCTATGAACAACTCACTATCTGGCAAAAGACTGCATTATAGCCTCATGCCCCCAGTACAGTGTTAGTGATAACAAGTCATTGCAGTGCTACTCTGCAGTGACCAAAGAAATGAATAATTGGATACTTATTCAGTGTAATGAGCTATACACATTTTATCCACTGATTGTTGAATGATAATTTTTTTAAAAAATATCTTTTGAAATATATATGTCCGTGTTTGTAAGTGCATAGTGAATAAAACAATCTCTAAATATTTTTCTTAGTAGCTGGTTTGTGTAATCTTGGCTACTTTGAAGGGGGCAAGAAAAAACTGAGAATTTACCTATTGTTCCTAACTATATTTTTGTTTTTGGCAACTTAAAATTTAACTAAAAACACTTTGGGTAATGCTTGTAATTTATTCTTTTGGACAAACATGCATCAACATTATGATTACCTTTTACATGTGTTTGTTGGGATAATGAATCATAAACATTAACTACAGCCACAATTGCAATCAAAATCTGAATGACACCGATTATAAAGTGCTTTAGCAAACTAGGAATTATCTTAAGTCACTTACTGCATATTTTCTTGTTTAAGTTTTCCTTAAATCTTTGAAGAAAGTGTCATTAGACTACATAGACAAAATGAAGCCTAGGGGAATGGAATTAATTGTATTTAATACCATATCTGTCTTGAGTTCCATTATATGAGTTTCCTTATAAATAAAAATATATTTTAAAAGGCTAATTATATATATTATGAAGAAAAACAAGAACTTACTCTATTTAGAAGAGTTGTTTAAATGTCTGAATATGTCAAATTACATGAAAGATCTTAAACACCTGGTTGATACTTGATAAACTAATGAGGGAAACATTAAAAATGTGAGCACTGGAATCAACCCTTGTGATTTAGTGCTATATTTTCAGGTTGCTAATAAATAAACTAACCAACCAGAATATTCATTAATTTACAAAGAGCTCAAACAATTGGTGGCAATACTCGTAAGAGCCATATTTTTTTCGTAATCTAGACTTTGCAATAGTAAAGTCACTGTGAAAAACTAAATGAGATTCAGTTGAAAGAGATAGCAATTACAAAAATTAGATCTCTCAAGAATGATGGAAAAATAGTTATTTAGCATTCACACAAAAATGCAATTTAATAACTCTCCTAAAATGCCTAATGTGATATGTAAAATGACTTATCTTTTCCATTGAGAATGAAAAATTATATTTAAATTGGGCAAGAACTCTTTAGTTAAATGTAAAATCCTGTTTTGCTAAAACTAGAGTAGTTAAGTAGGGGAGGTCTTAGAAACACTCTTTTAAGGCTCTAAAGATCAAATGGATAATGATCTCCCTGAGATGAATTAGGCTCAGTGCTATCTACATGGTGAAATAAATATGAGGCCATTTGAAACTCAATATCTAGTGATTTGTATTCTGCCAATGTACGAATTGTCTTAATTCTTAGATCCATTATATTGAAAAACTTGTATTTTGTATAATTAAGAGAAATCTTTTTTTTTAAGTCAAGATTTTAAATAAAGCATTCAGCTTTAAGTTTCTAATACTGTTTCAGTTGAATTGATTCCTATAGGTGAAGATAAAATAATGGTTCTATTTTACTCTCTCTTAAATTCAGTAATAATTGTAATTATAGAGCTTAATGCATTTTACTGGCATTGCCTCATTAATTCTACCACCTTCCTTTTAAGGTAGATATCATGCTCCTCATTATACAGATGGAGAACCTGAGGCACAGAGAAGTTAATTGATTTGCTCAAGGTCACACAGCAAATAAATGACAAGGCTGTGACTTCTGACTCACCATCTAATGTCTTGCTTGCCAAGCCACTCAGCTTTTCCCATTGGGAAGAAATAATCCATTCATTTTTATCAAAGTTCAACTCCAAGCTGCTAAATTCCTTGGGGCAAAGTTGCATACTGCAATTTCACACCATGGCTTTGGCACACTGTCAATTTACACAGAGGAGATCTCATACTGAGCTGCAAGGTTACTAATAAAAATAGAGAAGAAAAGGGGTCTAAAAATGACTCACTGAGATGTCACTGAGTTTGTGCTGCTAAGTGCTCACAATATCTCAACCAAGAAGCTGCATAAAAACCTGCAAATGTCAGATACCAAATTCTAATGATTGTAAATGTTTTGGAAACATTTTAAAGGTGATAAGACAAAAGGCCTAAGTGAAGATGTGAAGATGTGCTTCATTTATTTCTGCATTTGTATTTTTACTGATTTGTTTCTGATACACAACCTCTTTTATCTAGTCTTTGAGAATTGGTCATAAATAAGCACCCTCATCCAAACAAGACAAATAACCAGCACATTAAAAAGTTATCACTTTAAAAAGCTATCACTTTAAAACAACAGCATATTACGTGAACCCACTATCTAATCTGCACAATAAATCACTCATTGTGTAAAACCTGAAGGAAGATATCCTAGACACAAAGGTTGTCTGATTATTTGATATCCCAGTATCCTATCTAAGTGAGCAGCACAGAATACCATTTTCTCCGTGGCTGAGGATGCAATAACACTGTTCAGCAGCCCATTTGTACTGCTTAGCCCAAAATGGGAGGAATTCAGAGAAATGCCGAAATGCAGCTTTCTTCATTCCGAAGAAGTCTCAGAAGAATATTGCCATTAATGATTTTTTCCTTTGAAGCATAGCCAACCAAATGCTGTAGAAATTCTTAGCTGATTTAATGTCTTATAGACACTATAAAGTGTTAGTGAAAGTGAAACAACAACAACAAAAATCCTTTCCCATTAAACAATATTGATGTTTAATTAGAGAATGGTCTTCTCCATGCTGGTCTCATAGATACCCAGTTGGTTAAAGTTTTAGTTCATTACCATAGGTACTAAAGAATAGTTGCTGCTCACCTGTATACCAAAATCCACAAAATTGATTATGACTTACTGTTTGGAGAGATTTGATCAACTCTTACCTTGCAAGGTCTGGATCTACCTGGCACTCACTGTGAGGTCAATTATGTTTATTCCCTCTCTCTTAAGAAAGAGTTAGAAACAAGCAAACCTTGCTTCTCAACAATTCCCTCTCTTTGAATGTAAACTCAAGTGCCAGTGAGAATCTTTGTATTTTTGTTCACTGATGAATCCCAAAAGCCCAGAACAAACATTTTAAAGGACATTTATCAACTGAATAAATAGAGAAGAATTAGTTGTTAAAAACAAGGTGTGCCAATGTCTATGTGCCTATCTCAGAAAAATATTTTACATTCTTATTACCAATGGAATACTGATATGCTTATAAAGTTTCTGGAAGAGAATTGTCTCCAAACTTGGGCCAGCTTATCATTTAAAGATTCTAAATCTCACAGTGGTTAAGAGTCATACAAGCTGAATTTTAATCACAATTCAAACTCTTGATAACCATGTAACATGTGAACTGTGCACAGGTTATTTGACCTCTTTGTGATCCAGTTTCTTCTCTGATGTTAGAATGACCATATGATTGTTGTGAGGATTAACTGAGTTAATATATGAAGAACTTATAAACCACACTTTAAAAATCTTAAATGCAACTCATTGAAACTATTATTAATAATATAGAGAACCCTGTCTGTTACTCTATAAATGGTGTTATCAAGTCAAATTTGATTTCTATTATTGCTGATAATTTTCATCTCCATAGAAAGTATTAATAGAATAGGACCTTCTTTGAATAAGATGTTTCTAATATGACATTTTTTCCCAAAAAAATAACTGCAAGTAAAAAAATCTAACAAATATAAAAATTAAACTAATGTAAATTTTGTTTGATGTATAAAGTCTGAACCTTATGCAACATATATCTCTGCTAAGATACTAGGTTAGCTGCTTTCATCAGATTAATTGCCTATTTGAAAAGAAAAAGATATAGGCCTGACTTAGAGAATATGTCAACTGTGATTCTTGGCTATATATATATATATATATATATATATATATATATATATATATACACACACACACACACATACACACACACATGAGCTAATGTGGCATCTTTATATATAGCTATATATATACGTATATATATAGATGCATACACATATATATATATATATATATATGTGTGTGTGTGTGTGTGAAAGAGAGAGAGAGAGACTTTAAGAATTATCCTCATCAGCATTAGACTGTGTCTTGTTAATTTTGGCTACTGATATTGGATCATGGAGAAAACTTCAGTCTAGACTCATATGTTTAACATATTGTCTGCCAGAGAGCAGAAAGGGCCAATTGCATTAAATTTTGCTTCCCCCCCTCCGCTTATATCACACTTCTAGTTACCGAGAGGAGCCTCTGGCATAGGACCTCCTAATCATCCCACAAGATGAGAGGTGTGTGCCAAAACAAGTGTCAGAGTAGGGTTAGTATTCCAGACTTTGGAATTTCCACTGACTTTTATTTGTAACAACCACCATGAAAGAAAACAAAATAGACAAATGAAACCCGAAATAGAGGAAGGAAAAGGAGAGGGGGAAAAGAGGAGATAAATACTAAGGAAAGCAAAAGAAAAATAAAAGAAAAGAGCAAATATAGGGTTAGTTAAGGTGACTGTGGCAGCAATGCCATATTTAACTGTCCCATAATGTTGAAAATCTATTATTCAGACTTTCCTGGTATTTTTCTAGCTGGCAGAACAACTTCTTATGATATAGTGCCACTGATCGCCAAATGCCCTCTCAACCTCACTACCTAGCTCTCTGCTTTCCTAATTTCAGAACGTAAACCATTGTCCAGAAAGTCACTATTACAGTTGTGCTTGAACCCTCTCTTCACTATATGCCATGTAATCTGACACATAGTTCCGTATACTTTATCTACAGATGATATTCTACCTCAGATAACTTTCTCGTCACTTCTCTCCTTTGTCCAAACCCTGCTGCAGCAGCCTTTTAAACTAAACTCTTTGCTTCTGCTCTTACTTCCCTTACAATCCATTCCCCCAGATATCAAAATATCAAAAATGACCCTCCTTCATCAAAATATCAAAAATGACCCTCCTTCATTAAAGGATGGCAAATTGATTCATGTTCAAAAAAATATCAAACTCATTATTCTAGGATACTGAGCCCAACATGTCCACCTTTCCTTATTACCACTGCTAAACTCTGAATCAGTCATATTGATTTTCTATCCTTTGACAATTGTAAGCTTGTTCCTTTCCAGGGATTTAGGATTTGTTCTTTCTACCTGAAATATTTTCTCCTAAAATCTTCATGACTGGCTACATCATCATTCCAATCTCAGTTGAAATTTTACCTCCCTGAATATGTCTTCTGACATCATCTGCACTAAAGTAATCTCCACAAACCTTAGTCTTAATTCTGCTGACATTTTTAGTTATTAGCTTATAAGTTTATCACAAATTTTAATTACTCTTCCACTTGAATGTATATCAGACTTTTCTTCTGCCATGGTTGCTACTTGTATAATATACTTCTTCCTGAGATCAATTTTCCATCTGAGTGTGTGGAGTCTCCCCTGTGCAACATGATCAGAAATTCTCAGACACAGCACTGTCCAAGAATTCAACTCAGTTCTGACACTATTTACCTGGAAATACTATCAGATTCCATGGGTTAAGGAGTCAGTCTCTTAAAACTGTTTTCCACCTCACAAGGCTGCCATCTGGGCTTCTGACCAGCAGGCCACAGACTGAAGGCTCCCATAAACTTCACCTCTGACTTCAGGCACCAGTTGCAAACCTAGGTGGCTGGTTAACTGTGCTTCTGAACTATTGGCTATAAATCTGAGGTTCCCAGGACATCTTCCTTAGGTTTGATTAATTTGACAGAATTCAGTAAGTTTACTCATTAGATCATGTATTTATTAAAAGGATATTAAATGGTGAAGTTCAGTAGCCATATGAAGGAAAACAGGGCAAGGTATGGGGAAAAGGCCTGGAGCTTCCCTGTTCTCTATGGGTATGTCATTCTCCCCAAATTACACAAGTTCCCCAACTTTGGAAATAACCTGAAGCCCCACTGTCTGTTAATTCCACAGCCACTGGCATTTGAACTCAACCTTCAGCCCCTCTTCACGTCTTGACATTTTTGACTCCTCCTATTTATTTTTTTAAAGTTTTATTTATTTATACAAGCCAGAAGCGCAGGAGGGCGAGAGAATTCACCAGAGCCACAGTGGGGAACAGAACAGGTAGATTGACGAAATACACTGCTGAAGGGAGCTTCGGGTGGCAGGAGAGGTCTGTGGGCCATGTGGGACCCTCGCCTTGACTCCTATTTTTGACATAGAAAATGAAGAAATGAATACAGAAAATCAAGAATCAGGGAAAGCTGCTGATGTATTAAAGAACAACAAATCAAATACCTTGCTTTGGAGATAGAACAGTGAAGTGATTTGTCCAAAATAACAAAAGTAGCTAATATTCTATGTATGTTAAAAAAAAAAAAAAAAAAAAAAAAAAAAAAAAAACCTTGTCACTTGGTATATAGACAATCACCATTTCCATTAGGATCTTTACTTCTCCAAACCATAAATGTTATGATGGAGCCACAAAAGTCTACCTAGCAAATCATGCAAATGCCATAAAATGAGAGAGCCGAAGCCCACTAGAAATTAATTTGTTATATGTACAAAACCTAGCCTGCCTTGGAAGCCCCAATGCATCTATATATTCTATCTTATTCCAACTCTCCCAGGTATCTTTTTCTGAATTCAGAGTCCGTACATTTTTGAGTGCCTGGGAATACAGTGAATAAATGATAAAATGTATATAATCATAAAAATGTATATAATAAGCAGTAAAAAGTAAAATACAGTATGTCACAATATAGTTGCTCCGATAAAGATAAAGCAGGAAAGGAGAATAAAAGGGACTGGGAACAGGGCATGTGGATAATTTTAAATAACATAAGCAAAAACCTGAAAAAAGTACTTCCGAAAGAACTTTTTGACATTTTCAATATTTTTAATAAAGCGACAAATTCAATATTAGTTGTTACCACTACTGTGGAGTCACTTTTACTTATTTCCAAATATGTTAGAGAAGCTTTCCTTGTATCATGTTTTATTGTGAGTAGCACAGTGTTAAACTGAGTAAAATCTGTATTAGTCAAGCTAATGATTGAGCATTGGTGGCTTTCCCATATTTTATTCTAATTCACATGAGGTTTGGATTGCTAAGATTCAATTTTTAATGTAATGTAGTTTAGATTTGGTTTGACAACATCCTTTTCCTCTCTCTAAAGACAGACCCAGGCTCTCCCTGCCCTTTCAATTTCACATATTTTCTGTATATCTGATGAAGTCTTGTAAAACAATTTAATGGCATAGGATGATGAAAATATAAGCGTGCAGTGTGACACAGGATATAGTGTTGATAAAATATACTTAAAAAATAATCTGTCTACCTCAGATGGCTTTTAAAAAATTGACAGTCTAATGGTGAAATAAGCACACACACAATTTAAGTCAAAACTTTTAATTTTAACTTTTTAAAAACTCTATCAGCTACCTACAAAAAAAAGTATCTCGTTCTGTCTTCTGTCTTGCATTATATTCAGTATGCATCAGGATGATATCCCATGAGGATTTTCAGGATTATTCATTCTCTGAATAATGGCTTGTACGTGGGCTTCAAAGAAATGCAGTAGGAGTGGGAAGAAAACATTTTCATTTCTAAAGGAATGTTCTGAACTTCCCAGGGGACACCCAGAAAAGATTTTGTTGAACTGAGGGACACCTGACAGCCACTTAAGTGGCTCAGTGCATTCACAGTAAAAACTATTTCCCCTCCTCCCCATATACCAGTTTTATGCATGAGAACAACTTGGTATTCAAATAATGCGTAATCTCACTTACAGTACAGGGAATTCATTAATGGATAATGCAGAGAAAAAGTGATACAATGTCATCCACAGAAAAAGCAAAGCGCTCCCTTGTGGCAGGATATGGTTTCATTCAGTCTGATCTGAATTGAAAGAGTTTTGAGCCCTTTCTATGCTTAGAGACAGTTTGGCTTTTCAACAAGCTGCTAAAGAAATGTAGAGCTTTGAAAATAGCAAATATATTTTGATCAGCATTAAATTCAGGGCACCACTCTTCTGCTGTACACTTATCATGAGTCTGGCAATACCTTTCCTGGCCAACAAAAGTGGGTTTAATTCAATGGGAAACAGATGGGTTGAGCTTGTAACCACAATGCACTTGAGTCAGCTTTGTGTGCTAAAACTCTTCCTCTTTGTGTTCACGTAAGGGTTTGTGAAATTTAAAACATGAATCTACTGGTATAAGCATATAATGTACTATTATCCTATGCATTGATCTTGAAAATGAATGGAAAAAAGATGGTAGAAGTTTTTGAATTTTTTCCTATATAAATAATTGATATTAAATCCAGGCACATGAGCATTCCTCTTTTGTGTTTTGTTTCTAGTTAAGTAGAAAAATGGGGGAGTGAAATCTAAAGTCTTTACAAATCTTATGAACTCAGGGTTTTTTAAAATACTGTTCATATAAGTAATGGGTGACATTTATAACAAAAGCTATTTTATGCATATATGCAGTTTTCTACTATCAGAGATTTTCTTTCCTAAATGCATTCATAATTGTTCCTTCTGAAGGGTACAGATTTAGATCACTAGAAACTTTATTCACTGGTTCAATGATTGCATCTCCTTAACATCCAGACATTAAAATTTTCTCTAATCTCTCAATAACTCATAAATTCATTCAGTCATTTATTTATTCATTGAACTTAACAATGCTTTTACCAACTCATTGAGTGTCTGTGTAAGAGCATAAGTAAGGTAGACATGGAAACTTTGTAGGTATTTTTAAAAGAGAATGATTCTTAAAGACTGGCTTGAGAAGAAAGACAGCTACTACAAAGAAACAGGAAAAAGACATTGTGTTCTGCACTCAGGTAGACATGGTAGTGACTAGGTCCAGAGATAAAAGATAGTGAATGGACAAACATAAAAATGATAGACTGGACACAGGGGAAAGGTTTTATGTGTTATTAAAAATTGGGGAGGGGAGTTTACTGAAATAGATTAACTAGAGGGAAAATTTGTAAGAATATGAATTCCGTCTTGGACACCTTGAATTTCTGTGACTTGTTACACAAATGGAAAGGTATATTTAAAAAAAATAGATATATGATTCTAATGCTCGATGTCAGTGACTATGGGCAGGATACATCTTTTTGATACTTTGAGATATATTTTGTACTTGAAGATAATACAGTGAATAGGGCATATTAGGAAGAATTATGAAAATGGCAATACAGCAATTTTAAAGCTAATAACCACAGGAGCTCAACATATCATATAAGTATCACATAAAAGGGATTAAGTTGGGGGCCTCCCTGGTGGCCTAGGGGTTAAGTCTCAGCACTGTCAAGCTACCACCACTTTGGCCTGAGTTTGATCCCTGGCCACGGGGCAGACCCACATGGCGCAGTAGACTTCTCCTATCTCACCCGCTGCCCGCCTCAGCAGTGTTTTTAGGTAGATCTGCCTGTTCTTCTCCCCACTCTGTCTCTGGTGAATCCTTTCAATTCCCAGGAACCTTTGTCCTTCATCCAAATACTTCTATACAAAAATAAAATAAAAATATTTTTTTAAAAGAGATTGTTAGACCTATAAACCAAAAGAGTAGTCAAAAAGATAAGATAGAAACACAAAAGTGTCATATTGTTTTATCCATAAGTAACTGCTTAAAGAAAAAAAAGTGTCTAGTAGAGTGTCTCCAATGTTGTGAAGTAACTAAACAAATAAAATAAATAATTGAGCCTGTATTGAAATAAACAGGGAGATCTGAAAGAACAAAGTTTTCTCTTGATAAGTTAATGCACAGCAGGGATGACAGCTTCTGAAGAAACTGCTTCAAAGAGCTTAAATAGGGAAGGGAATTTATAGGGCTTTTGCAGATGGAGCGATGCTAAGGACAAGTAGGAGTGATTCTGGGAAAATAACATGCAACACTTTAAGCATTCTGACATGCAAGCTTCCAGCAAAGTAGGACACCAGTTGGTGTGAGCAAGAACAAAAGGACCCCTGCAGGTTTCTTGAGAAAGGTACGGGTTGTTATTTCTAGTAAATTTGGGTTGAAGTGGAATTTTCCATCTGGGGCAAATGAGGCCTGGGAAAGTGATAGAAGAATACGTAGATACAAGTGAGTTCAGCAAAATACAGTCTTTCATCTGAAATATATTAACTGAATATATTAACAAAGATGCCATTTGCAACTTTACCAGAGAAAACCAGATTGGGACATTTGGGAAGCAAATTAAGTAAAAGAGTTTTATTGGGAGTTTGGAAAACTTTTTTGATTATGTTAGCTCTAAATAAAAGATGAACAAAAGAAATAAAGTTCTGTGGGTTAGATGGAAGAATGTGTATGTATGCATGTTTTATGTTTTATTGTCTTGTTTGTGTTATTGTTCAACATTTATAATTTTATTATCAAAACTTCAATTTGTTATTTATATATTTTATTATGTAGTCATTTACTGATGTGATCAACTAGAATTTATGAAAGTGAAAAGACCCAGTAGAAAAAAAAATTGTTGAAGATAGATGAAAGTTAGAAAATAATCAACAGTACAAGATTTTTTTTTTAAAGATTTATTTATTTATTCATACAAGCACTGGGTACAGTCAGAAGTGCGGGAGGGTGAGAGAATTCACCAGAGTCAGAGTGGAGAGCAGAGCAGGCAGACCGATGAAATACACTGCTGAGGGGAGCAGCGGGCGGCAGGAGAGGTCCACACGCCATGTGGGACCCTCGCCGGTGGCCGGGGATTGAACTGGCGCTGCAGAGGCTACGGGCAGCTTCGCAGCCCAGCGCTCAACTGCTGCGCCACCAGGGGAGGCCCAACAGTACAAGATTTTGACACTAACCAGTTGAGTTTTTTTTTTAATCTTCCCAACATCACGACAAACCCAGAAAAACACTTGGAATGGAGGTTCTGGTAACCAAATATATTTGTTGGCCAGGGATTGGAGAAGAGAGCTCATGCTCTCAAACCCTTCTTCCCAAATTGGGGTGAAGCAGGGACTTCTACAAGGGAGTGGTGAGGAGGGGAAGAGGCTAAATGAGCCAAAGGGATGTCAGAAAATGAGGTGCAGATTTACATTCAAGCCACTTCTTCAAGTTTGGTCTTGACTAGATCTGGCATGGCCCTGGTGGGCATGATTTTTACTGTAGTAATGAGGCTTTGGCTTTATCATACTTCTATTTCCATCTTGGTCTCAAGGGATCTGCCTTGTGTATTTTGTTATTTAATCTTCAAGAAAAGATAGACAGAATAAAGAAAAAGACCTCCTGCAAGAAAAAGATAAAAACATGACAAGGCTAAAGGAATTAATGTTTTTAAGCCCTGTGACAGTTTAGAGAGGTGAGGCAGTCAGAACACAAGTAAAGTATCTAGACACTTTTCTCTAATTTTATCAGGATAGGAGGATTGTCATAAATGGAAAGTGATTTTAAAATTGACTTCTAAAAAGACAGTAAATTCCTACATGATAACTACTATTTTGTCTATGATGAAAAAAATCATCTGACAAGAGTGGCAATAAGAAAGATAAAATATATGAGATGGTTATAAAAATTTTGATGTCATTATTCAAGAGAATAGATTTAAAAAGCTGGCATATAAAAGAGCGATGATTGAAGTAATGAGTCCAATAAATTAATCACCATTTATTGTTATTGACCCAAGTGTTCAGGCAGAATGCATTTTTCCCAACTTTATCCAATTTCTTGGTTTAGCTATTTAAAAGTGGATGGCTGAATTTATCAATGAGTAGAATTTTTCCAACAAGTTATATATGCTACTTTCATCCATAAGAAAGGGAGTATCCCTCCAACTAAAGTAAAATTTAGCCTTTCAAAAAATCAGGTTCTTTGTTATGGTGAGAAGTATAAATAAGAATGCCAAAATGTAGAAAAGTAAAAATTTGCAGAAGAATAGGAGAAATGATGATAAAAAAAACTGGATTAGTAGCTATGAAAGGTAACGGAAAAGAATGAAAAACAAAACTTTTTGAAAGTATGGGATTAAAAAAAAACTATGTCAAGTGCACTCCCATTTTGCATATTAATTGAAATCTTAAGTATCAATGGTTGGTAAATAGTAGCTCATGAGTCGAATCTCATCTGTCAACTATATTTGTAAATAAAATTTCATTTCAGTACATCTATGTCTATCAATTTGCCTCTTTTATGGCTGCTTTATGCTCCTGTTCTAGAGTTGAAAAATTGCATCTAAAAGCATACGCCTCCTGGAAATATATACAAAATGTTTGCTGATATTTAATTTAAAACTGAGAATATTATATTACATTATAAGAGATTATAATCAGAATATGAATTTTAGATGTATAATTATTCAGATGAAATCTTATAATTCATTCACTCAGTAAATATTTTTAACCCAACTAAGATACTGGAATCTTTTCTAGATAGTTAAGTATTTTACAGTCAACAAGATGGGTGAGTCCTTTATACTTAACAAGCTTATATTTAAGTAGAAAGGAAAATTCAGCCAGTACAATAGATGATTAGTATTAAATACTAAAATAAAATATCTAGGAGAGAGCTAGATACTTTAAGTTGGGTTTCAGAGAGGTCACCCTAGCATAAAAAAAGAGATCATAGCATGCTGGAATGCATTCCAGACAGAGCAACTAGCTAAATAAAAGGTCTTAAAGCTAAAATAAGCTTGAGTTATTCAAGAAACAGCAAGCAGGTCTGTTTCCTGGAGTTATCAAACAAGTGGTAGAATGCCTTCAGAATAGGTTAGTCAGATAGATAAAAGTCAGCTTATTTAACATTGTGTAAATTGGGATAGTAGACTGAATTTTATTTCATTAAAATGAAGGCCCCTGAATTATTGAAAGTAAGTAAGTGAAGTGGTCTGATTTCATTTGGAGTAAATCACTCCGGATGCTAGGTAGACTTGGCAGATGGGGGTGGGGGTGCACAGTTTGGGGGAGAATAGATTGTAAGCACCAAGAGTAGAAGCAGGAGACAAATTGGAAGCTATAGCAATTTTCAGGACCAGAGATGAAGGTGCTATGGATTTAGGTGGATGATAATAGAAATGGAGAAAAATGAATGGATTCTAGATTTTCTTAATGAAATACAGGTCACAAGGTTTTCTAATGGAATGAAGTAGGATTGAGAAATACACACGAAAAAGTGAAACTTTTTTGTTAAAGATTTATTTATGCAAGCACTGGGTACAGTCAGAAGCGCGGGAGGGTGAGAGAATTCACCAGAGCCAGAGCGGGGAGCAGAGCAGGCAGAAGGACCAAAGTACACTGCTGAGGGGAGCAGCAGGCAGCAGGAGAGGTCTGCGCGCCATGTGGGACCCTTCTCCGGTGGCCGGGGAGCAGCGGGGGATCGAACCGGCAGCTCAGAGGCTGCGGGCAGCTCTGTAACCCAGCGCTCAACCGCTGCACCACCGGGAAGGCCCAAAAAGGTGAAACTTTTTAACACAGAACAATTTAGTGCTTATTAGGATAGAAACTCATATTAACATTAGTTTAAAGAAATAGAACCAAAACTGTAGGGAGAAGCCCTCTCTGGTGGCACAAGGGGTTAGGATGCAACCTATGAAGCTATCTGCAGCCTCTGCAGCACGAGTTCAATCCCCGGCCAGGGAGCTATGCACACAGTGCAGCAGACCTCTCCTGACTCGCCCGTTGCTCCCCTCAGCAGTGTAGTTCAGTCAGTCCGCCTGTTCTGTTCCCCGCTCTGTACCTGATCAATCCTCTCACCCCTGTACCTCTGGCCTGTACCCCAGTTCTTGTGTGCATAAATAAATAAATCTTAAAAGAAAAAAAAAACAAACTTGGGAGAAACCAAATTTCTCTTTTAGCACTATCAAATCAGAAAAGACTATTTTATGCCCTACTGGAGAAGTTACATAATTAATTTTATATTAATCTGCAGTTCTAAAGAGATCAATAGTATAAGCTGTCATAGTTGCATTCAAATATGTGGGAGTACATGAGCTAACCTTAATATTGTATTGAGATAGAAAATTTAGAAGGAAGCCCAGAATGAAAAAGCACAGCCTTTAAGCATCAAGGGAGAGGATTCAGAACACAAGATGGAACAGGAGCACAAGTGGCACATAAAATGATGACTCTGGTGGGAAGGAAACCATTATAATAATGATATTAATTTATAAAAAAGAGTCACTCTTTAATACGTATGGCACACAAAGAATAAAATAATTATGTTTTAAAAGTGGGAACACAAAGTTCTTTCGATTTTGATGGAGTTGAAAGAATAGAGACTAAAACAATAACTTGGTTATAGTTTCTACAACCAAATTTTTCAGGGATTTTTTTTTTTAAAATTTGGGAGTATAAAAGGGTTTGATGGTAGGTAGAAAGATAATATAGTGTCAAGAGATATCATTATGCTCGTAAGTGAGAATCAAGTAAAGTTGAAATGTCCATAATGGGAATGATTGGAGGGGGCATTCTGGAGAAGAAAAGATAGCTGGTCTCTATAGCATTACAGTAGGACCAACAGTTATAGCTAGTGCTGTTCTCATACAGTAAAGAAAGTGCAGATTTGAGTAAGGATAATCTTGGGTTGATGCATTTTTCTACAGATTTATTTATTTACACATACAAGAACTGGGGTACAGGCCAGAGGTGCGGGGCGGGGGGGGGGGGAATGAGAGGATTCACTAGAGACAGAGTGAGGGACAGAACAGGCAGACTGACTGAAATACACTGCTGAGGGGAGCAGCAGGTGAGACAGGAGAGATCTGATGCACCATATGTGTATTTCCCTGGCTGGCCAAGGATCGAACTTGTGCTGCAGAGGCTGCAAATAGCTCCATAGTGCTGTGCTTAACCCCTTGTGCCACCAGGGAGGCCCTAGGTTGATGCTTTTTATTTTTTTTGGTATGCGTGTGAAGTATCTCCTGTCTAATTACTCTGCTTTCACCATAATAGATGAGATTATATCATCAATTGAGACTTTCTGGCATTTTTTTAATCATAATGGTTTTTATTGAGTAAATATTGGTTTTTATAGTAGTTTATATTATAGGAGTATAGGATTCCCTCCTTTTAGGTGTTGTTTATGCTGTTTTATAAATTTTATCTATTAATCCTAGTGTTTATTTTATTGACCACTTTGAAAACAAGACTTTATATATTTTACTAAGCTATCTATTTGAAATTTTCTTCCTTTTTTTTCATCTTCAGTATAAAATCCCTCCGGGTCTCTCCTTGGAGACAATGGCATTGAGTCTAGTTAGAATCCTACTCCCACCTTCTGGAGTTAATCAGTTTGGTTAATATGGCTCTAATGTTCTGGCAGTTAGAAATAAAGTACAATAAGACCAATCTTATAAATGAGGCCCTTGCTTTTCTTTATGTGTAACTTTACACACATTGTCATTTACTACAAATGTAGTAGCACTGATCAGTATTTCAGTAACTGTCAATCACAATAGGTGAGATTTTTTTCCTTGGCATTTCATGTCTTGTTTTCGGCCTTATTATCTCTATATTTAGTCATTTGATTCTTATATTTCAATGCAAAATTTTGCACTTATCCTTTTTAAATTTTGCTTCATTGGATTTGGCTTCTTTCCAGATGTTTTCTGGGTGCTCCTTTAGTCACTACAAGTAATTACATAAGTTGACAGACTTTATTACCATACACATTCCAGTTTCCCTTTTCATCTCTTTGGCTATTAACTCTCCATTTCTCTTTGCACCCCTTAAATTAGCTTCCCTGAGAGTTTTGTCTTCAGGACTCATTTTATATTCTGGCTTTAGCTCATCTACTTCTTTTATTCTGCAAACTCGCACAATATGTGATGTTTCTTTAGGTGAGCTCAAGTTAATTCTTTCAATGACTTAAATTAAATATATTCAATGTTGAACTCATTTTCTCTGTTACTCATCTACACATGTTCATACCTGCTGTTCTTCCTTATATTGCTTTTTTTTAACTGATGAGTTTACTTATGCCATCAATGGTCCAGGCACTAACGACTTAGGAGTCGTTGGGGAAACCATCAAGCCAATAATATTCTACTTATATTGTTACTAGAATAAATTCTAACTCCTGACTATGGTGTCTGCCAGGAAATATGTATGCCTTGGTTCTTCATCTCAGACTTCATATCCTATCCTGTCCCCCTTCTTTTCACTATGAAGCATGTAGACACTGAATTGTCCTTAAAAATGTGTACCAAAGTATTCACAGTCTCAGGGTATTTGTTCTTTCTGGAACTCTGCTTAGAACATTATTCCATGACATTTTCATATGAGTTATTACTTATCAACATTTAAGTCTCAGCTCAAAGATCACTTCCATAAATGATTCTTTTTTGACTATAATATCCAAATTATATTCCCTAATGTCATCACCAACATCACTCTCTGTCCTATCATCTACTTAATTTACTTTGAAGGACTTATTACTTTATAATATGACAGGATATGGTCTTTCTTACTTAAAAATATAATGTTAAAACTCCATTTTGTGGTACTAAACTAATTCTTGATCATCTACAGAATTATGTTGAATATTTTTACTATGCTATATAAGTTGCTTATTATCTGACCCCACCTCTCCCCACCTTGCTCATTTGGTGTTAATTGCTACTCTTACATATATACATTTCTTTCACTTTATGCTTCAATTATTTAAAATTGAGTTTCTTATCTGCCCGTAGTAAAGGAAACATGTTTATTTGAATTAACCTTGATATTTTCATCCATAAATTGGGGACCACAGGAACAGGTGTGGGTAATCTGAGGTTTTGAAAATGTAAGTGCTATTTATAGTGACTGTCACATAATCACTACTCAATAAAAGATTGCTATGATTACTGTAATTTCTCCATTTCTATGTAAAGCTGTTAGAGATAGCATTCAAATAGCTAGTATGGTGTTTGTAACTTTCAAATAGCTTATCCTCTCAAAAAAAGGCAATTTTGTCAATGTTAGCACCCAACATTAAATTTTTCTCAAGTTTATTATATTTGCATATGTGCTGCATGTGACAAAATGTCAAAAACATAAGTAGAAAATGTGACAAATATGATATTTTCATTAAAATAAAACATTTGAAGCCAAAGTGCATTCACATTTACAATATGTTTACTTATAATTTTTTTGTCATCTTGAAAAGACAAATGACTGTGTAATAGCAAGGAAAATTAAGAATATATACAGGGCCTCCCCAGTGGCACAGCAGTTGAGCGCTGAGTTGTGAAGCTGCCCGCAGCCTCTGCGGCGCTGGTTCGATCCCCGGCTGCTCCCCAGCCACCAGAGGAGGGTCCCGCAAGGTGTCTCCTGCTGCCCGCTGCTCCCCTCAGCAGAGTACTTCAGTCCTTCTGCCTGCTATGCTCCCTGCTCTGACTCTGGTGAATTCTCTCACCCTCCCACACTTCTGACTGTACACAGTGCTTGTATGTATAAATAAATAAATAAATAAATAAATAAATAAATAAATAAATAAATAGATAAATAAATAAGAATGTATACATATATATTATCTGTACATTATTACATGATTTATTTTTAAAATGTATTATATAGTACATTGTACTCATATAATATTGTTAAATATTTTAAGATTTTTAATAATATGAACAGATATATTTAATAAATTATGACTGCTAAATTTAGTAGCAGGACTTTATAGTCATTAACTCATCAACCTGTGCAAATTCAAAATGAGCATTAGCGTCACTTCATAACACCTTGCATGGTGTAAAATAGTAAAAGGAGAAAACATATAATAGGGTTATTACCCTATTACAAATGCATTTTCACTTTATTGATCCAGTGAACTAAAAAGAATCACATTTGTTTTGTTTCCTTCTGTTAAATAAAAGCAGGAGATGTAAGAGTCATATCATAGTTACTAACATAATGGGCTGTGGCTGTCTAGAATAACTGGACCATTGTGTTTGCCTTATAACAAAGTACTGGAGAGTTCATTCAAAAACTATATAAGCCAGGTGGCATACTAATTTTCACATCAATATATCATTGGATACACAGTAATAGAATCTTAAGGCAGATGGTGTTTTGAAAAATCATTACACATGGGAAGTCTCTTATCTGGTATAAAGAATATCTGGAACATATCTATTCCTATAATGTAAAAGACCATGAAATTTTAATTCTAATATTAGAACACACTTAGATGTTATCCAGTTCAATATTCTACCAAATTGCAGAATTCTATCACAAATTTCTGAAAGGTTTCTTTCTTCAATGTTTGCCAGGGATGAGTAACTTGGTATTTCACATGTAATCTGATTCTCTAAAAAACAAATCAAAAACAGTCCCTTTTAGCTCTCCTGAAATGATGTGTTGTCTTATGCCCTTTCCACAGAGCAGTCTTTTTTTCCCCCTGTAATAACAGATATCCAGCTTCAACTGCTTTAATTCAATATAAATTCTCTGGCACCTACAGCGCTTACTTTTTTGGCTTCTTCCAAGGACCAAAGTTATACTACTTGCAATACTATGATTTATTCAAAGTTGACTGATATATTCTGAGAGAAGAAAATTTAACAATGTAACGTGAAGACTGAGACAGGGTAGAATCACAGAATCAGTAAGTGATATATCTAAAAACACATGTTTAGATCAATTTCCTTTCTATTCTATGACCCTATGATCAAAATTTCATACAAGTACTTCTAATAATGGGGAAGTTTCTGATTCTAAAGATAAGTGTTTCTACTTTAGGCAGTGAAGCAATTTTTAAAGTCATTGGTTTTAGTGGAAATTGGATATTCTTTTGTTTGCATATTTAGTTTTGCTTCTGAATTTTAGACCCATAACACAAATGTAACTGCTTTCACATGAGAAATGTTCTAACATTTCAAGATAGTGATATACTACATCTTACACTCATCTCTCAACTCTGCATTTATTTTGTTTCATTCTAAGTGCTAGTGTTTCATTCCATAACTAAGATTGAAGGAATTTTTTTTGATACTAAATCATACATTTAGCTTATGGTCTAGTAAAATTCTTACCATTAGTTCTTATAGACTACAGTTTTTTAATTGTTTTGTTTTTCTGTATTTTCTACTCGGTATCAAATTATTGAGGTTTAGAGGATGTAAAATTAGAATGCAAGTTTGGGAAAATCAAGAAAAGAGACTGTTAAACCTGGTTTTATTCATAGCAGATTAAGGGACTGACTGTGATTCACTGATTCATTCTTTCATCCAATATATATTTACCATATGTTTACTTATTTGCAAATAATGTTGATAATGCAGACAGCAACAGAATGATGGTGGGTGACTATGGGTACTCTGGTAATAGGTATGGTGTGGTAAAATATATCTGAAGAGTTGTGCACCTATTGCCAGAGCACCCACAGTCATCCACCATAGTACTTTGAACCCCCTCCCTCATTTGCTACCCAGTAATACCTCACCCCCTCTAGTAGTCTCAATACTGCAATCAAATTTCTAGAGTTTCTTTTGGTTTAGTTTTAGCTGCTCCTTTGTTTTGTTCTTTTTTTAAGATTTATTTATTTATGCATACAACAGTTGGGGTACAGTCCAAGGATGTGGTGGGTGAGAGGATTCACCAGAGACAGAGTGGGGAGCATAACAGGCAGATCTACTGAAATATACTGCTGAGGGGAGCAGTGGGTGAGACAGGAGAGGTCTGCTGTGCCATGTGGGTCACCTCCCTGGCCAGGGATTGAACTTGTACTGCAATAGCTCTTGATAGCTTCATAGTGCTGTGTCTTAACTCCTTGGAACACCCCAGAGGCCCCTGTTTTGTTCTTTATGTTCCACATATGAGTGAACAGTTGTCTTTCTCCTTCTGACTTATTCCATTAGCATAATTTCCATCAGTTTGCTCCATGCTGTTGCATGGCAATCATATATGCCATATCTTCTTAATACATCTGCATGTGCATGTTCTCAGGCACTTAGTTTTCTATAATTTGCCTTTTGTACATCGTACTGAAAAGAATATAGATGTGCATATATCCCCTTGTAATAGTGAATATTCCTATACATATTTTGCTGCATAAGTCCTCTAATATCCTTGGTTATATAATCAGGAAATTAAAAAAATAAAATTATATTTCATGAAGTAGAACTCACCATTCTATTGTGGATAACGTTTATATAGATGCCATTGGTAATATATACCTCAGATTCCTAATCATGAGTTGGTGTTTCCCCTTGGAAGACAGCATGTCTTCTAATTATTCCTGCCTTCCCACAGGAGACATTTTCTTATTCTAGCAGACACTGAAAAATGCCCTGTGTACCTGATCGTATCAGGGTTTCTATTTTTCACAATTTGGATTCTGTAAATGTTCTGTATTGTTCTCTTGACTGGAAGACTTACTCCTCAGAAGCTCTGAATTAATTATTTCTTAAAATGTATGTATGTCTTTTCACCTGAGTAGTGTATTTCTGCTTCTTCCCCCTCTTGTGTATCAAACACTTATGTTACAAAAGAATACTAGTTTGGAGAGCTGTGCGGAGATTTCTTGACCTACTAAAAATAGAGCTTCCATATGATCCAGCAATTGCAATCCTAGGTATTTACCCAAAGGACACAGAAACATCAATTCCAAAGAGCACCTGCACCCCTATGTTTATAGCAGCACTGTTTACAATAGCTAAGCTTTGGAAACAACCCAAATGCCCAAAAATAGATGACTCGATCAAGAAGATGTGGTACATATATACCATGGAATATTACTCAGCTTTCAAAAAAGATAAACACATGCAATTTGCAGCAACATGGATGGCGCTGGAAGGGATCATGCTCAGCAAAATAAGCCAGAAAGAAAAAGTAATATACCGGATGGTCTCACTCATAGCAGGAATCTAGAAAACTTAAATAAGGGACCAGGAAAATGAATAACTATAAGAAAGTGAAAATCAAAATCAACAAAAAGCTATGAACCAGAGACACTCTATGGGGAGTGGGGGCGGGGAGGGGAGGGATTGGGGTCAAAATAAAGGGGTTGTAATTGTATGGGGAATATAAAAATAAAATTTATTTTAAAAAAGAATACTAGTTTGAATTCAAAAATTGTATTTGCAAAATAGTCTTCAATTATTCCATTTTATTTGTGAAATATTGTCATTTGAAATAGGAATCAGCAAATGAGAAGCAGCAACTTCTGAATCTTCTCGAAGTTCTTCTAAATCTAGCACCAGCTCAATTTGAAAGCCCCCCTACTCGTTGTTACGACCATGACTTTTTCTCCTAACTTTATAATCGTGGAGACATTCCCATGTGCCTGCATTCCTTTTAGGTAACAAGATAAACTAGTGTCTATCTTGGTGTCTGCTGAAGATGTTCTCTATTACTGGCTTGTTTTTTCCTGTGCTTTTTGTCCCATTTTACTTCTGGCAAAATACGACCTCTCCCTTCTCTGCTAGTTTCTGCCAAAATGCTGAAGTATTAGCAATTGCTACTGAGTTCTTTTAGTGTTAGCATAGGCTCTTTTAGATACAGAGAGAAACTCCATCTGAATAATCCCAAATACACACACGCATACACATGCAAACACCTGTGAGTGTGATTGTGATTACTTGCATGAATTTAAAAAAAAGCTGAAGAAAAAGTGTTTAAGTTCTTAGAGAACTTAGAGAATATTGGAATCCTAGCATTTTTTTTCTCTGCAACAGGAAGTAATTGGAGATTATCTCTCAAAATTAAAGGACACATATCCTTTAGTCTAGCAAATATAGCCTGCTTAGTAATACACTTCGAAATAACGTTCATGGAGGAAAAACTCCAGTCACATTAATGTCATTTTTCTTATGTTATTTTCTGCTGGTGTAATAATCGGAATATTAGAGTTCATATTATAATGATTATGAGAACTCATAACACAAAATTTAGAATGTTATATAGATTTGTTGACTGAGGTTTTTACATTTTAACTCTCTCATCTGAAAAATAAAGTTCCAGTATACCAATAGGATCCAATTCAAAGAGTCATTTTATTTATGCTTGAACTGATTCCATCTGGTTTAGCTTTCCGATATAGAATACATGATCTCATCCTTTAAATATACTTTTCCCTCTAATAAATGTTTTTAAAAATACAGTATAATACAAACATATAAAATTGGGAGCGAGTAAACCAAAAATTAACTGTGACCCAAAAATGTATACAGTATTTTTTACAAAGCTAGATTCACGCTTTAACTACATAAATTAATAATAACAAGAATCAGTTAGCTGTGACTGGAAGCATACTGTGAAAATATATCTTATCACAGATAAAGAATCTCATATGGATTGAAATACTTACAAGAAACATTTTAGAGCTCCTTTATAATAGGCAATCAGAAAGATCAGAGCTCTTAAACAATGTCAGGTGAGAAGTCACCTGTGAGGACCTGTTTTTATTCCATTCTTTTACTCATGCATTCAAAAATGTAGATTGAGGGAAAGACATATACTGTGACCCGTTCATTCTTGAAGGGGAAGAAAAAAATAATGTAGTGTAAGAAAATGTAAGGTAATGTAACAACTATAATATGTGGTTTTGGTATGCAAAATGCAGAATATTTGCCCAATGTTAATATAAGTACTTCAGAGAAAAAGAAAATAATAAAGGGAGTAATGTGTTATTATTTTAAAAGTGGTTAGGGAAAGTTTCACAAAAATGGTGACATTTAGGTGAAAAGACTGATGGAAGTGCAAAAGAGGAATTTGTGAGGGGGTAGTTGAACTGCCCTCTGAGCATGGTGAAGGGCTAACAAGTAAAATTCCATAAGACTATAATTTGTCAGCAGCAGTTGAAATGGAGAGAGGAAAATGTGGCCTAAGTGATTGATGAGGAGAGTAGAGATGAAGCCAGGAATATAAAGGTCTAGGAGAACACATCTTGTAGAACCTTGCAGTCTAATTTCAAGATTTGATCATTATTCTGAGAGAGTGTGGAGTCAAAGGAAAGTTAAAGAAGAGAAATAATGTGCTCAATCTCCAGTTTTAACAAAACCACTTTGTCTGCCATGTTGTGAATAGTCTATAAATGGGGAAAAGAGAAAATAGAAGGCTTTTGTAATAAAGAATCAGAACATAGCAGTTAATTATCACTCCTGATGATAACAGAAGTGTGGTCAGAAGTGATGAGATTCTGGTCATATTTTTAAGATTAATTTAACAAGATTTGCTGATGCACTCTTTGGGCCATAAAAAAATACTAAGTGTGGACATTTACAACAATCATATGTATTGTACTAAAGTGTGGGACCATGAAATTTGTTCTGCAAGCTGAAACCATGCAAAACTATCTAATTATCAATGGAAAAAAACTTGATAGTCTTTCATGACTTTAAGGAAATTTTTGTCCAGACATTAAAAATTCTGGTGCTGTCAATTATAAATACATAGAGAAATGAAAAGTCAGGTATCAAAACTAGCATTTAGTAGCAGAATATAAAACATTGAGAACAATCAACTACAAAAAAAGGAAAGAAAGTATATGTATGGTTCTAAGTAAAATGCCACTTAATAGCTGTTATAGAAAAGAGAAAATTAAAACAGAAATCAAAAATTACCTTAATAGTAATGAAAACAAGGATACAAACTACCAGTCTATCAGATGTGACAGAATTAACCTTAAGAGGGAAGATAATCACAATACAGGTTCACATTAAAAAATAAGAAAAATTCCAAATAAACAATTTAATTCTGCCCTAAAGCAACATGAACAAACAAGACCCAAAGTAAATATTAGGAAGCAAATGATGAAATATCAAAATATACAAAGGGAAACAACACTATAAAAATATTAATGATACTAAAAGTTGGCTCTTCTAACAGCCCAAATGCCCAAAAATAGATGACTGGTTCAAGAAGATGTGGTACATATATACCATGGAATATTACTCAGCATTCAAAAAAGATAAACACATGCAATTTGCAGAAACATGGATGGCGCTGGAAGGGATCATGCTCAGCGAAATAAGCCAGAAAGAAAAAGAAAAATACCGGATGGTCTCACTCTGGTAGGAATCTAGAAAACTTAAATAAGGGACCAGGAAAACGAATAACTATAAGAAAGTGAAAATCAAAATCAACAAAAAACTATGAACCAGAGACACTTTTTGGGGGTGGGGGGCGGGAGGGGAGGGATTGGGGTCAGAATGGGGGGGTTGCAATTGTATGGGGAATATAAAAATAAAATTTATTATTTAAAAAAAAAGCAAAAAAAAAAAAAAGGGAAAGAAATTTGGGGTTTTTTCAATGTAATAAATAAATAAATAAAAGTATAGCACCACCCTGGTGGTGCAGATGGTTGAGCGCTGCACTGTGAAGCTGTCCACAGCCTCTGCAACGCAGTTTTGATTCTGGCCGGCCGGGGAGATACCCACATGGCACAGCAGACCTCTCTTGTCTTGCCCACTGCTCCCCTCAGCAGTGTATTTCTGCCAGTATGCCTGTTCTGTTCCCTGCTCTGTCTCTGGTGAATCTGCTCATCCTCCCGCACATCTGGCCTGTACCCTGGTTCATGTATATATAAAAATAAATCTTTAAAAAAAATAAAAATAAAAGTTGGCTCTTCTAGAAGATAAACAAAATGAATTAAATGTATACCTAAGCTAACAAAGAGGGAAAACATGTTTAACCAGAATTATAATTGAAAGAAAAGAAAATGCCAGAAATGTCACAGAAATACAAAGAATCATGCGTTTACTAAGAACAACTCTGTGCACATAAATGTGATAGTCTTGAATAATTGGACAAATTTCTAGTTTGCCAAATTGAGAATGTCTCCAATTGTAGGGATGTCAACACCTGCATGGCCATCTTTCCATACATTTATATTAGAGTCAAATTTCACATTAATCACTGGGACCATGATTCATGTCTGCACTTTCATTTTTGTTAGCCAGTCCCTCTATTGATTATTTATTTTTATAAAATGTCACTTTGCTTGATCACTGGAATATAAGGAGGCAACTCATGTGCATGCATGATTGTGCATGTACTGGACCCAAGCCAGTAATCATCAACTGACAGAAGTAATGTGACTGATGATATCAGGGAGTGCTTTTTTTTTTGTTATTTGCATAGTCATTTGTGTGCTGAAGAGCTGGCAGCTATTTGGTACCCCATGCAATTGCTCATAGTTCATGTACTTTTGTAACTGAAATTAGAACCTGGTTTTTGGAAGATGGGTATTATCCAGTCTAAATATTGGTGATGACTTTCATGTATATCACAAATTGTACAAAGGGAGGATTTCATGTACTCGGGATAAAAGAACTTTTAGGAGGATTATATATAAAACTGAGAAACAGTTCTGCATGTAGTCAAGAAGCATAGATGAAAGTTCTAGACTGCAATTATTACAGTTAGGTAGAATTTTTCAAAACAAGATAAAACTGACAAAAATTAAAACCAATAATGGAATTTGTTGCCTCTGAAATGAAAACCTTATCACTGGACATTTTCTAAAAGCCACTAGAAAACCATCTTTTTTCCCTCAGGAATGTTATATAATGATTCCAAAATTAATTAGGTCTCTTAAGCAACTGACCTTAAGTCATCTAACTTTGAGATGCCAGCTCATTTCTGGAGTACATTGGTAAGAACCTACAACTCAGGGACATACTTAACTCTCATTTCCTACAGAAGATGGAAAAAAGCTCTTTTGAAAAGAGCTTACGTTATAGATACTAACACATTTTGACTATGCATGACACATTTAATCAATTCATGGGAATGTGCAAAATTCAGTAAGTGAACGTTGTGCCAAAATATATATAATTTTGTAATAAGTAAAATCAAGAATTATGAACTCTTTTCTCAGAGTTGGAAAAAAATATATAATTGCTGATTCTTGCATATATCATGGCACATCTATAGTGCATATACCTATGTTCTTATAAACTGTAAATTAAAATATATCCTAGTACAGGTAATATTTTTATGTTACATAAAATATGGTAATATTTTTATGTTACATGTTATTAGATAACATGCTATAATGTTATTTACTCGCATCTGTGTATGTAATTGTCCCAACATAATGGTTAGGAAACTTTTGCAAAATTGGAATTACTGCAATTCAGAAGATGCTTCTGTAGTTTTAACCTCATCTGCACATTAAGGGATCAAATCAATTAATTTTATATTAAAAACATTACAAAGTTATTCCAGAAAAAATATAGGATCGTTTTGGTCAGTGAATTCAATTGTTTTGTTTGAAAATGATGTGAAATCTTTGATGGTTTTATGACAGAAAGTGAAATAGTTTCTTACCAGATAATCTGTTGAAGCAGGATAGGAAGATATATCATTTTAATTATATTTTCTAGTTACAGCTTTAGTTTTCTTCATTTTTTTATTGTGATGAGAACTGTTTTTGTGAAATAATTATCCTCACAGATTTTTTGTAATCTCAGCAAATAGAAATTCACAGAAGGATACTGTTCACAATTTACATGTATAAATTATACTGTTTTGCTATTTGCATACATGTTTTCATGCTTTTGTGTGTCAATTTTGAGCCATTGATCCATTTCTGTAAATTGAGAATGTAAAACAACCTTATAAAAAACTACCAAAAAAGAAACTTATCAAACGTACTCAATAATGTGCAAATGGTATAAATGCACATTAGCTGAAATGCACTGCATTCTCTTATTAGCCCACACAGTTTTTTAGCTCATGCACAATCATTAAAAATATATAACTACTAAAATCATATCAACATCTCTGGGAGTGATACATTTTCATTAATTCCAAATTTAAAAAAACCTGTTGATAAAATTCTGTGTTTTCTCGCTTTTTTTTTTTACCTAAAATAATCAGTCTGCCAGATTACCATTCATATGACAATGGCTAAACAATGGCCACGCTTGAGAAAATACTACACTTGAGAAAAGAGGAGATTCAAAACTTGACTTTCTGAACTATAGTCAAAATATCATAAAAATATTGATTTCTTGAGTGCTTTATCAATGTTATTTATAAACTCCATTGATAACTGCATAACTTTCCTAATTTTACATTATATCTTGATGATCCATGTTAAAAAGATACACAGTATAGCATAATTAGATTGGATTTATGTAAAAGATTCATTATGAAAAAATAATTCTTCAACATTTATCATGAAAGTTCTAGTTATCAAGATAACCATATACATCGCATCACTGATGATTTTCCAATTCCTTAAAGTAAAAACACAAATATTGCCAGTGTCTTTTATAGTATGTCACATTTGACAGATGTTCCAAATTTTTTTTAAAACTGAGGTAGAGTGATGTTTTAAATACAGTAAACATTTACTATATACTTTTACAGTACAGGTTTTAATAAAAAAAAAAAATAGTCTCCTGCCAGCTCGTGTCTGGGAAGGTGCCTTTCTTTTTCTTTCTCTTTTTCCTAATAAACCTAATAAAAAGAAAAAAAAAAAGGTATTTTCCTACCCTTGAAGGTTTAATGTGAAAATAGCACTATTTATATTAAAATATATATTTTAAAAGTTTAACCATGCAGTTTTTAACAACATTGGTGAAATGCTAAGCCTCTAGATTAGAAACTAAGTGCAAATTTTCATTACTAATCATAATTTCTTATATATAAAACAATTGCTATTCTAACATTTAGAAAACTTGAATTCTACACTTAAAATTATTTTAAAGGACATTCATTTTTATCATTGTTTCTGAAAATAGTCCTACAAAATACAAAATAAGAGTAATGACTCATTTTAATTTCATTTTTGAGATGAATGGAGGCTCATGAAGATTAAGTAGCTTATTTCAAATCATAGTTAGTGACAGAGCCTTGACAAATGTCCTGGTTCTTTTCCATAATGATTCTGTAACAAGGAAGGCAAGTGAAGAGAATTGATTTCTTCATGGGGACCTGGATGGTTTCCATAAGGAAACATTCGGTAGCATAAAATGACCTTTTATTTGGGAAAGATAAAAATATACATTTTGATAATGCAAACTCAACTAGTACTGTTTAACTACTAATAGTGATTAAATTAGCAGTGATTAAGCACATGTAGAGGGTGAATTGTGTACCAGCAATTCTCATGAATCATGTTGTGTCCTAGGAGAATATTATAGAATCTCAAAGTGAGAAATATTCATGGCTATTACAAGATAGAATTGTTCAAGGAAAAATGAAAGATAGTTTTAATGCTAAATTATTTAGAATAAAATGAATGAACCAAAAACAAAAACAATAATCTTTAATTTAATACACGGCAGAAAAGTATATTATGTAATTTCTCATGCCTAGCTATATGAATTCCTCTAAAAATGAGAATTTTTTACATTTATTAAAGATAATAATGATGATAATTTTTATTGCTTATATAGTTTCAACTTTCAGAACACTTTTATTTGAAACAGTCTTTGGAACACCAGAATTTCAAATGATAGATATGAACAAACCTATAAGCCCTGGATTTAACAAGTTTTTAAAATGATTTGAAATGAAATTGTAATATAGATGGATTTCATTATATGTAGCAAAGCTTATAGGTGGCTTTTACAAAACACTCTTGGAATACTGTGCTACCACAGTATTTCTCACACTTAAAAAAAATTGCTTCCTCAAAAAGTCTTTCACTTTTCTAAATTTTCTTCTCTGATAGAATTTTAATATCAGACATAGAGTTTAATATCAGACATATCTATCTACTATGGTCTTCTGGAGGTCCATAAACTCCGTCAAAAATCAATCCCCCCCAGACTTTTTTTCTTTTCCTTCTTCTTGTGACTTTGTTTCTGTTGAGTATATAGGGGCAGCAGTAATGTGTTTTAAAAAGTAGAAATTCCCCCAAATATATCTGATTGATTGTAGAGATGCATCATTTTTTTCTTTTGAAAGTTATAAGCACTTGGTTAATTGGTTGAACACTCTGTCAATTAACACAATTTAACACAATTTGAATAGTCATTGCTACATTTTTTTTTGAATTTCAATTTTTATTTATTTTTTATTTTATACATTTTTACATCATTTTTTATTTTTGCATAATGTATGCATTTTCATCTTGGTTATAGTCCCCATACAATGCCCACTCCCCTTGTTTTGATCCTACTCCTTCCTCTTCCCCTCCCCCAATAGTGTGTCTCTGGTTTATAGTTGCTTGTTGATTTTGATTTTTACTTTATTATAATTAGGCTTTTTGTGGTTCCTTTCTTAGGTTTTCTAAGTTCTTGCTATGAGTGAGACCATCCAGTAGTTTTCTTTTTCTTTCTGGCTTATTTTTATTTCTTATACAATTGACATTTTTGCCAATTCTAGAATATGAGATGTGTGCCTGATACCCATAATGCTACTATTCCTTACTGAAACATATCACTGTTGCTCTGGGGGAACATAAGAATTCATAGAAACAGCAGACTTAAAGTCCCATCTAAAAAGAAAAAAACAAAAATATCAATGAGAAAACATGGAGTTTTTCCACTTAGGTTCATTTTATGAATACAAACATGCCTTTATTTCTTCTTTTGAAATATGGAAGTTGAATGCAATTTTATATTCATTCATAATTCCCTTGACCACAAATATATTTTATGTGTATGTATATGCTAATAAAGACAATAACAGAAAAATGAGTGCAAAATGAAAATTAACACATGTATTTTTTTCAAACAGCTTTAATTAGAGATGCAATTTTTCTTTCCTCCTGTGGAAACAGTTCTTGCAATCAAAATCTAGACCTCTTTATTTAAATTCTCAGAAGGTAACAATATACTCTCCTGGAATTTTTTCTCATAGCTGGTACTCGGCATGTCCTTTAAGATCATACTGTCTTCCATGATTCACAGTAGGTAGTTTATAATGTAAACACATGGCATGAAAGGATGTTGGTGTAGTTGTAAAAAGACAACACACAAATTATTCTCATGTGATTATTAGTTCATGAACTAAAGTGTACTTTGTCATGAATGGGGTATGATTTCAAAGTCTTCATACATTAGTTTGAATTCATCTATGATGTTTGCATCTGGTGCTTAATTAGAAACAGACACAGATTTTCCCTTTATGCACATACCACTTACACCAAAAATACAAGAAAAATACCAGTGAAATGGTTTTATCCCTGAACTTCATGCATGACTCTATTTATTATTTCACTAATTCCTTACAACTTTATGGAGTAGAATTTTTATATTGTTTCTGCATGCAAAAATAATAAACCAAATAAGAAGTTAATTTGTATAAATATTTAAATGAAGACATGCCATTTCAGATAAAGTCTGAGTAATAGAAGGACTCATGCAAATGTCCTTCAATTCAATAGAAAAAGAAGTCAGTATAAATAAATTATTAATGTTAGACTTATTCTAAACATGTATTTGAATACCCTCATATAACACCTTTCCCTCATCAAATGGTAGTAAGATGGCAAATGTATGTATTTAAGAGTGAACGTGTAATTGGTATGAAAAGTTATGGAAGTACATGATCATTTTTTCAGATAATGAATTTTCCTAGAATTTTAAAGGCAAATAGAAGCAGATTTCCTATGAAATAAGATGAGAATGGAGAAAAAAGGACACATAAATAACAATCACATACATACAGAACTTTATTTCAAATAAAGATTGTAATACTTAGTAATTGAAAAGATTCCAAAATTAAATAAATAAAATAATTAATAGAAATTTGAGTGAATGAGATGGAAATACATTCTGAAAGCAACAAATATTTGGGAACTTACAATGCATTGAAAATAATTCCATTATTATTAGAGAAAATTTAAAAACAATTGATGTTAGAACCATGATCTTACTCTACTCTTACTGGCAAAAAAATGAAATGGAATTGATTCTACCTTATTTTGTTATTGGTATGAGAACTGTCTCCACCAAAAATGACTGATGGACATGTAAAGTGGTACAGCCAGAGGTAGATAGTCACATTGACTATACCTACCATAAGTCCAGAAATTTTCTATCTTAATACTAATCCTGCAGACAGATCTGCCTATATTTAAGGGCACTAGTTGCTGCATTGTTTTTAATGCAAAAAAAAATAGAAGAAAATGTTACAATTGTGGTATGGAAAGCTGTATCAGGATTAAAATGAATAAATGAGCTTTATATTCATATACTGACATGAAAGATAATCACAGGAGATTTTGTTTAAAAAATACCAGTTACCAAATACATGTATAATTATGTATTTTTTAATATATAAGTACAAATACATGCAGAATCCTAACCATATAGAAAACTGTGCAGAAAGATATATACCAAATTATTTAAAGTCTTGCTTACAGGGAGAGGAAGGGATTGATGTAGGGAAAATTGAGTTACAATTTTTTTTTTTACTTTTCATATGTCTGCATTATTAGATATTTTAACATTTATCAGGAATTAATATGCTTATAATCATAAATATACTTTTTGAAAATTGAAATTCAAATACATTAAGTGAGATGGTAGTTTGTATACCTTAAACTTAGAAATGCTATATGTTAATTTTATTTCAGTTAGCTGGAGAAAAAGCTAAACTACTATATTTTTATTTTTAAGTATAATATTTTCATGTGGCTATTGAAATCCATAGTTCTTCCTGAAGCCTGAATATTCACACTAGTTAGACTGAAAATATCTGTAATGACAGCACATTCATTGAAAAGGTCAAAAGAAAAAACAGGGATTTCCTTAATATCAGGTTCAAATTTTCCCTTCTTTCCAAAATGATGGATATAATCTACCTCAGTGAAATTGCAATAATTAATTCAACATTTCTATTATATTTCTAACTATTCCTGTTAGTTAAATCTACTTATTGTCCTATATATAATTCTAAAATTAACCCGAAAATTTCAGTGATTAGCAATAATGATGCCTTATGTCAAAGTTTTAATAGATGATGTATACTTATGTGACTCCTACATTATTTTAAGAGCAATTAAATTTCTATAAGGGTTTTAATTTTAAGGGTTAAAATTGCAAAATATAAATGTTGAGATTTTGGGGCGTGTATTTGTGGGAATTCTATGTATATATGTGAGTAAGAGAATAAATTCTTAATATTTTCTTATTTTGGATATTATTTTGGTAATTGATAGTGTCACACAATTTAAGCTATCATTCATATTCTATCATCAATTGATAAATATCTCATTTTTTCCTAGAAAATTATCTAGACATTTCTAGAGAATACACAGAAAAACGTATCTAAATTAAATCTGAAACAATTTAATGTAACAAAATTTGTCTTTTGTATTTTATGCTCATAAAACATAATTAATAAACATAAATACTTTAATAATTAGTCACCTATATTAAACACACATTTTTACTCTTTTGTGAAATTTGGCATGTACTTCTAAGACTTTGTAAGGAAAAATTCAATTTATTTTCACTGTAAGTTACAGTCAAAAGATTTTTTTTTAAATAAACTAAACTGATCTGTCTCAGCAAACACTATCTATATTCCCCTAATTCAACATTGTTCTAATTTTTTGTATGAATGGCTATTATGTCTCCTTTTACTTTAATATGCATTTAAGAACAATGTCTTCCCTATTCACTTCACAATAGAAAATTTGAAGGCAGACGCATTACCAAGATTTCATTCCTAATAACATCATATTTTCTCTGATGTGCTTAAAGTATTAATAACTTTCCATAAAACAAGTCATAACTCAAGGGTTTAAAATCCATTCACTGTGAAACATACCTGTTGATGACTCACTCTCAAATGACATAATTTTAAAAGTTAACTTGATTTCCCACATTGAACATTTTATATTGCACTGATCTTTTAATAAGAGCACATATCATGTTATATCTATGAGTTACAAGCATTGTTTGCATCTTGATTGTTCAGAAATGAAAACTTATTTTTTCATGAAACAGTTGTTAGCTTTCCGTATATTGGACACACAAAATCCCATAAAGTGACTAAAGAAATAATGAAATTATATTAACCCAAATTTGGTATACTTCCCTACAGTTTTTACATCTGTGTTTCCTGCTCTAAATCTTAGCCTCATAAATGCAAATTTTAATATAAATCAAGTATGTGGAAATATAAGGAATTCCATGACTTTGTGGTTTTAATATGTTAGAGACACTCTTCAAGAGGAAACAATGATGCATGGTTTTCTAGAGATATAATATGTATCAGAAAGTGAAGAAAAAATATTCCTTGTCCTCATCCAGATTTACAGTTCTAGATGTATTTACTATTGACATAATATGTCATTACCAAAAGGCTAAAAGGACTTTCAAATGTAAAAATCCAAATGTAATATTTAGCTCCACAAGCATTTTTAGAGTTCATATATGAATGAGACCTATTACTAAAGCTAGAGTGGTTTTTATTCTATCTCAAAATATGATGCTAATCTCAAATAATAATAAATAATAATAGTAATAGTAATAATCTACAAAACTATAATTTACTTAAAATTCATTGATAAGATTGTATTTGAAAGAGAGTCCAAACAGAATATATTTTGTAAAAACATATATAAGTCAATTTCAACACACGCGATGCATTGGTACCTTGGCTAAAAAACTTTGGAGAATAGATTCACTTTATTTGTTGTTTCAGCTTGGTTGAATATTGTTGCTGTTTATGGGCGCATTTTTTTTACCCATCTGACTAATAACTAGGCACAAAGAGATTGATGGACAGAAAACAAGTGTTAAAAAGAGTGATATGTAAAACTCTTAAAGGAGATTAAAACTTTTAACAGGGTAAATGGCCTATGGCAATATATGCAGATGGTAGTTATTTTGACTACATCATGCATCAGGCTTTTAGAATGACATCAGAAGTGCATCTCAAGGGTGGTTTATGATATGCAGTGCTCCATTAAAATCAGTCCTTTTGAAACAGAAATAGTCTAACTTCATACGATTTTATTCTCATTCTAAAGTGAACACATTTCAAGCAGGGTGTTTTCTCCAATTATCAGTGCAGTGTATCTTTCTATTTAGTGGCCTTTTTGTATTCAGGCATCTTTTATGCTTATTCAGGAAACTAGAACTCACAATATTCATAGTTTATTATGCTAACAAATTATCATTAACAATAAAGATTTTTTGGCAGGCTAGTAATCATTTTAAGTTTTCCTTACAATCAGTAAGATGAGAGGAGAATCTGAATAACTAGTAAGGTTTTTTAGTTCTACAACAATAAAAGTCGTGAAGAATGCATAAACAGAATCAGGTTTTAGCCACAAAAAGGAAATATTTCTTTGTTACTTCTGTTGATTTTGAAAAGGTGACTTTCCTTTTAAGACTCTAATCATCCTTATTAAAATTTTAAACATCCTATACATTCAATAAGTGTTTATTTTTGATGAAGACAAAGGATACTGCAAAGTATTTCAGAAAAGATTAAAAATCAAGCTCCTTTCTGAGAAAAACTGAAACAGAAATCTTTATGCTGTTATATCTATCCCAAAAAGTAAATAATCCCCTAGATCTTAAAAAAGGTTTGCATCTTATTTTGTCATAACCTGTCAATCTTATGTTGAAGTAATAACTTGATTAGGTCAGACTAATATATATTTGCTCATTTAATTTCATTAAAAATTGAAAAGTAACATTGTAAGATGTAGGATATGGTTTAACAATGATTGTACTTCTCTGCAAAGAGGAATAAAATGCAGAAATTTATGCCTTGACAATATGTATGTATAAATTATATGTATCTTGTTTCATATATACATACTATTTCATTATTTATCCTCTTCTAATATAAATATTCCCAAAGTTTCATTCCTTATTGAAACATATTTCTATTCATAATATATGTGTGAAATGTATTAGAACTTATGTATTAACATCAATTGTTGTCTTGTTAGGCAACAATACAAAGCACTCCTGTAACACCGAGAGCAGGTAAAACCAACAGTTACCCAGGGATCCTAAACTCTTTAGCAGAAAGGAACATTTTTGTCTAGTCTAGGGATCCAGCCACCCATAGACACAAAAGCAGTCATTCCAATGTGCTCACAGATCTTTAACTGGTGAGAAAGGGAATAAAGAGAGAGGAAGAGTAGGGGAGAGACCCGCAGTCAACTAGGATGGAGACTTTGGAAGTAACCTGAAATAATGCTTTTTGATAAAAATTCATCATGGGCTTCCCTGGTGGTGCAGGCAGTTGAGTGCCACACTGTGAAGCTATCCACAGCCTCTGCAGCATGTATTTGATCCCAGTCAGCAGACGAGAATCCCACATGAGGAGGTAGACCTCTCCTGTCTCTCCCACTGCTCCCCTCAGCAGTGTATTTCTTCAGTCTATCTGTTCTGTTCCCTGCTCTATCTCTGGTGAATCCTCTCACCCTACCATGCATCTGGCCTGTACTCTGGTTCTTGTATAAAAATAAATAAAGCTTAAAAAAAAAAATTCATCAGTAAAACCTAAAGTTGTCCCAGTGGTCTCTTCCTTGTTTCTGTTGGTGAAATCCCAATAGTTCGCCTTGCTTATTACAAAAAGCAACAACTCAACTACCACTGTGCTTTCATTTTCCTCTTCATTTACTTAAAAATGATTATTTTGTTGCTTAGAAAAAGCAATACTGAAAAAGGAGAAAAGAAACAGAGACATCATGGTATCTGATTTTAAACTATGCTACAAAACAGCACTAATTAAAACAACATGGAGGGCCTCCCCTGTGGCGCAGCGGTTGAGCGCTGGGTTGCGAAGCTGCCCGCGGCCTCTGCGGCGCCGGTTCCATCCCCGGCTGCTCCCCGGCCACTGGAGGAGGGTCCCACATGGCGCGCAGACCTCTCCTGCCGCCCGCTGCTCCCCTCAGCAGTGTACTTCGGTCCTTCTGCCTGCTCTGCTCCCCGCTCTGGCTCTGGTGAATTCTCTCACCCTCCCGCGCTTCTGACTGTACCCTGTGCATGTATAAAACAAAAAACAAACAAACAAACAAACAAACAAATAAATAAATAAAACATGCCTCTATTTAAAAAAAAAAAAAACAACATGGATTGGCATAAAAAATAAACCCATGGACACATGGATCAATGGAACAGAATTGAAATATGCAATAAAAAACCATGTATTTATCAATACTTAATTTATATACAGCAGCTAGGACATTATAGTGGGGAGAGTCTCTTTAACAGGGTGCTGAAAAAACTGGTTGACTCCTATCTCTTAAATTTTTCCATCCACTTGAAAAACTACAAAAAATAAAATTATATTTATCATATAACTCCTCTATAAATTTCTTCAATCCAGAGTAAATTATTCTTCATTGTTTTTCATAATTGTTTATCTTTCTAGTTCCTCTGATTTGAATAATGCCTGTGAGAGAATAGGTGTTAATAGGTTTTTAATTGGATGAAATTATAGCAAACATGTTTTAATCTTTTGTAGTTGTATTCTTTGTAATTCTGTGTGCATTCATATTACATGTCACAGATAGAAAATCCTTTCCATTCCAGACTGTGAGTTTAATAAACTTTTTTTTCTCATAACTACATGTGAAACATGTTTCTGAAGAATGACTCCAGCAAACACAAAGACATAGAACAAAACAATCAACCTGTGTGACAAAAGTGAGCTAATGCTGGTATTAGTCTTTCAAGGTCAGCAGAAGATCATGAGAGAAATAAGGAAGTCCAACAATATTTGAAACCAACCTCAGAAGAGACAAAAATCGTCATTCACCATTAATTGTTTTAACACTGGTTTTGTAGTTTACTGTTAGCAATAAACAGAAATATTTGAATCAAAGACTAGCAAAAATATTGTAACATTACACTAAATTGAACATAATTCAAAGATTTTTTCAAAACCTCTACCACTTTTTGAAGTCGCAAACATGAGTCCACTGACAATCTACTAACTGAATATAAAGAAGTTTTTTTTTTTAAGATTTACTTATGTATGCATACAAGAACTGGGGCACAGGCCAGAGGTGCAGGGGGTGAGAGGATTCACCAGAGGCAGAGTGGGGAACAGAACAACCAGATTGACTGAAATACACTGCTGAGGGGAGCAACGGGAGAATCAGGAGGGGTCTGCTGTGCCGTGTCGGTAGTTCCCTGACTGGGTCTTGAACTCGTACGGCAGTGGCTATGGATAGCTTCATAGGTTGCGTCTTAACCCCTTGCACCACCAGGGAGGCCCACTAAAGAACTTTTTATCTCAAATTGTATGTAGTTTCAGAGATAGAATGTACAGGTATTTCAAAGGCTTTAAGATTTGATTTGCAAGATTAGATTAGGTCTAGAAAATATAAGTGCATGATTAAAGATAAACTGTATAAATATTGAATGTTCATACATTATCCAGATAATTGGCCAATGCAGAATACTGTTCTGAATATTCAAAACATTGCACTGCCCTTTGGCCCCTGATTGTTTTCAACTGATCAAAATATTCAGGTAAGGCATGGTGTATGCTCCACGGGTACATTATATTTCCATTTTGAGCTATATTTTGCAATGGAATGCTAGATTGCAGTTGAATGTAATTTTTCCATAATAAAAATAGTAAAGCATCTTCCCTGTTAGCCCATAACAAACAATATTCATATCAAAATGATCCTATTTAATAAAAAGTGTAGCTGCTTTTATACACTTTTATAGCAGTTTGATCATATTTAGGCATAATCAGCCCTGAAATAAATCTAGTATATGTCTCAACGGAAAGTGTTAAAGCTGAATAAAAAATTGCACAGATCCAGTTTTCTCATGCACAATTTTTAAAACGATGTTCAAAATTATACAGAACTATGCTGCTTAGGCATTTCTTTAATGAATTGAAGTGAAAGATAGTGCTTTCTTATAAACAAACAGGCACATAGAAACAGTAAAGTAGAAAGGAGGATTCAGAGAATTGCATTATGCTAATCCCAAGAAACTAATTCTTGTGATGTAGTACAGGAACAGTCTATATCCCATTCACTTCAAATAAGAAAATATACTGCAGAGGCCCTTCAAACGCTATGTTACTTCAGAGTATGTTCAGCAAATCAATGTGGTGTGGGTTCATTTTTGCAATCAGGACTGTATGGGTGCTGTCAGGGTTCCAAAACTCCACCAGTTCATTTAGAAAAGGAGGTGATTTATATTTTTTTAAATAAGGCAAAATTGGAAATATAATTATCCCATGCATAGGATACTAAATACAGGGTCATGCATAGAGACAGTCATTTGAATTTTATATAGCTTTGCAATTGAAGTTTTAATGTCAATGATATAAGCTATATTTAATGGCAAATACAACACAGAATAGTTTAATAAATATTAATTTTAAGGGACTGTATTATTAATGAATGAGACTTTCTTTGAATAGATTTGTAATGTCTGATTATAAATGTATTATGATTACACTTTGATAGAACCACCATGATAATTTTATGAAAGTGTATACCTTAAGCAGGTAGATGTTTTTATTAAATTGGTAATAAAATTATTATTCTTTATTCAAAGCCATGCCAGATATGAAATTTTGCATTTGGTATAGTTAATTAATATTGTTGTCTTCCTAAGAATCATATTGATCTGAGATAGTAATAATGCTCGAATCCTGTTGGTTGTAGCAAATACACCTGCATCTAATTAATAAACTGCAATCTAATTAATAAACTTCTTAAGTTATTTAATTCAAACCGTATGTCTTATTTGAAAAGAATTTTAGTACCAAATATATAAAAAGTATTATGTGAGGTCAAGTACCAGACTCAGTTATCAAATAAGATTTATTCTTTCATAATTTCTTTTGCAAGTAACTTTGAAGCTAAGCTTGAAAGCTAATATTGTAGATCTAGAATAGGTTGATAATTTGGGTGGAGGGAAATTGTGCAAAAATTTCTGGTTTTTATCTGAGTTTTATTTTCCATTAGGGTGAATTAATTGTTCTAAAGTTACTTTATTCATCTACAATGCTGAATAAAAATCTATCACATAGAGCCAGATGCTTCTATTCAAACCCTACTCCATCTAATCTTAAATGTGACCTTAAGATGATTACACAGTCCAAAAATGCAGTAATATATTTATCTTTAAAACCAGGATAATAATAGAATCTTTCTAATAGAATTTGTTAAGGTATAATTTTCAAAAGGTTTAAAAGCATATCTCATACAAATATAAGTGAACATTTCTCAAAGTTGATGTTTAAACCACTGCTTAATTAATGGAAATGGTAGCCTGTTACGAACAAGTTGGAAAACATTTATGTATATGGATAAAAATATGAATACAGAGATTGATAGGAAATTTTATAGGTTGCTTGGTTTTATACAAAATTTACTAATGTTGAACGAATCCACAATTCATAATATTTAGGATTATCCCTTCAACTAGATAGAAATTATTTACATTTCTACCAGACAAAATTCTGTGAGTTAACCACTATCCCTAAAGAGTTGAAAAATGCTCAGTAGTTAACCCAGTAACACACTAAAAGAATATCCAGTGATCTCTCTTTCCTATATAAGTTGTAGATAATTTTCTATTCTGACAGTATTCCCTGTTGTGGTAAAAATCTGCAAAGATAATCTTGATGACAAAAACTTTTTTTTTTTTTAATATGGCCTAATTATTTGCAAAGATAAGGCAAGGGTGTTTTTTTAAGATTTATTTAAGCATACAAGAACTGGGGTATAGGCCAGAAGTAGGGCGTTGAGAGGATTCACCAGAAACAGAGTGGGGAGCAGAACAAGTGGATCCACTGAAATACACTGCTGAGGGGAACAGTGGGTGAGATAGGAGAGATCTGCTGCATCATGTGATTACCTCTCTGGCAGGGGAGCAAGCTCATACTGCAGTGGCTGCTGATAGCTTGATGCTGCTAACTTTAACCCCTGAGCCACCAGAGAGGCCATGTTATTTAACTTATTGTCTTGAGTTTTTCTGCAAATTATACTTGACTAATTTTGACCACTAATAAATTCAAATAATTAACTTCTGTGTATAATGTTTCAAAAGAAATCATAACGATTCTTAAAAATGATGTAGCTCACTTGTGCTATTCCTGAGACTGAGAAGCCACACTCTCCATCAGAGTCAACAATTTTATCTATTTGAGTGAATTTCCCTTGAATTGAAAATCTCTATGAGTTAAGATTCTTAGATTGCTGGTTTTTTTATTTTAATTCTTTTAAATGATTATGATATTTATGTTGAGATATAGTTGTGTTTCTTGGAAATATTTTTATATTCTCAGGTGATGCTTTTCAAAGTTTCTAAGTCGGAACTAAGGCAGATTTCAGACTCAGATTCTTCTGTCCCCATGCTGAGGACTCTTCCTAAGCCCTGTATACTCCTAGTTCAGTATAACTCTAGAAATTGTTCTTTCTACTCTTTTCTGAGTGTTTTCCCAATCCTCACACACATAAACTGTTGATTACTTGCTGAAGACTTGACAGCCCTCCCCTGCACATCTGCAGAGCTCTTACTTTGTGCAGCTCTGTATTTTGCATTACTTTGCCCTTTGAAATTGGCTGCCATTGTCTCTCGGAAGCCCCTACCTCTGCAACTTAGTAGAACACTTGACTCAACCTGCATTCTCCCTTTTTGAAGCACAACCTGAGGCTTGCTAGTTTCAGCCGCAGACTTTAAAATTTGGAAATAAAAGTTAACAGATGTTTCCTAGTTCCCCCAGTAGGCATGCTATCCTGTCAACATCTTTTTTTTATTATTATTATTTCAAAGATTTATTTATTTATGCATAGAAGAACTAGGGTGTAAGCCAGAGGTGCAGCTTTATTATAGACAAATGAGACTCAATTTGGACTTCTGACTTCCAAAATGGTAATATAATAAATGTGGGCTATTGAAGTCACTAGGTTTGTGGTAATTGGTTATAGCAGTAAAAGGAAACTAATACAAATCATATCAATCAAGAAGAATAATAGTCACTCTCTTATGCCTTTAATAGCATGCTATAATTCCTCAAATTTCTTTCACTATTCTCATACATACTCTGAAACAACCTATATCTACACTTTTAGGGCAAACCTATTTAGCCTAATATTGAGAAAACATCCTTCCCATCATTTTGCATGCATGGTTCCATTTCTTTGTTGCTATTGCTCTGTGTGTGTTCTAAACTACCCACATCCCATATGCATAACATTTAATTAAATTAGCTAACTTTTAATTCACAGAGAAAGGTGGAAGTTAGAAAGCCCAGAAATGTGTTAAAATAAAATGTTTTAACAGATTAGTAAAGCTTAAAAAGGCCCTTAATAGTACTTTCTATAATTATATTCATTTCTTTAGAAATTGATAAAAGTGAACAATGGGCATATATATTAACACGAAATCATTCTACAGAATATAAAAATGTGAAGAGGAAATATATAAATTTAAACCTATGCTTCATAATCAATGTTTCATCTTTCACATTTACTAGGGAAATGTTCAAATATACAACACTTCACTATTTAACTCTACTTAATAATCCAAATGTTTAGGTTGGCTGAAGAGCTTGGAAACAGGTTAAGCTGAAAAAGAAAAAAAGTATTAGTAATGTAAAAACTTTCATTATAATTATTATGTTACTACTATTTATGTGAGCTTACTTGATCAGATAACCAGTATAAGAAGTTTAGAAAGTTTATATTCAACTAGTCTCTTCATTAAAAAAAACATAATGTGTTAAAGAAAATATGTAAAAATATATAAAATGTACATGTACAATTATATTCCATAATGATAGACACAATGAAAACACATATATCTATTTAATATTTTTAAAACACACAAAATATGGGCCTCCCTGTTGGTGTAAGGGGTTAAGCACTGCACTATGAAGTAATCCGCAGCCTCTGCACCATGAGTTCGATACCCACCGGCCAGGGACAAACCCACATGGTGAGGCAGTCCTCTCCCGTCTCGCCCGCTGCTCCCCTCAGCAGTGTATTTCGGTCAGTCTGCCTGGTCTGTTCCCCACTCTGTCTCTGGTGGCCCCTCTTAGCCCCTGCATCTTTGGCCTGTACCCCAACTTTTGTATACATAAATAAATAAATATTTAAATAAATAAATAAAACACAAAGTAATTATACCAGTCTAAAAATTCTCCCTAACTGGAAGTAGATTCTGAAAATGTTGCTAAAACTAGCAGTTTCTCTAAGGATCAGCTTTCCTTAAAATTTTGTACTAAGTATGAAGATTTAATTTTGTTATACTCTGAGAATGTGTGACTATTTTATTTACTTAAACATTACTAATAGGTGTAACTCAGTTGAAACAGAACTCCTTCCATTTAAGTGATGTTATAGTAGGAAAACATTTCACACTTACACAAAAGGGAAAATTTTTTCTCAAGTACAAACTTGGAGACTCATAGATACATAGAAAGTTTGTATTTTCAGTTCTACAGTATCATCCACATGTCAAAAGTAAGCAATGAAACACAGTAACCTTCCACTCCAGATTTCAAGGGCTGGTTTCTTTTCTTGTGGGCTTGAGGTTATTAATTGATTTGAATTTATAAAATTTGGGGAAGAAAGGCTAAATAAATATGTTCTATATCACCTCTCAACACAAAGTTATTCTCTATTACTTGTCCCTGTAGTGTTGAGATAATTGAGCCAAATTCCTATCATTGGTCATCAATGGTAATAAGTGATTATCATAGTCAGAAGAGAGAGCAAGGAAAAGGTCAGGGGGAGGTCAAGATAAACTGCCACGAAGAAGGTATAAAATAGTCTAATAAAATCTAGCCCAATACATCACACAATCTTTTGCCTATTTCCAGCTTTCAGATGATGTTTCTCACTTATAGTTAAAATAATTATATGTGTTAATATATTTAAAACTCTTAAAACTGTTGTTGGCCTATGACTATATAATATATACTACTGTGTTATCTATTATTTGTGTATATAAACAGAATCCCACTATATATATATATATATATATATATATCCAAGTATAATATAGTTTCCTGTTCTTCTAGGCAGGAAATAGTAAAGCTGAATTTTAGCTTATTAATGATATACTTACAGGTAGTTAATGGTAATAATTTCTTTCTACCCAAACCAGTGATAACACAATGCTATCAAAATCTTGGGCCATCATGCTAACTTTATGTCATGGGCACTGTTGGAATTATGTTACAACAGAACTAGTCATGAATTGGCTTTCAATTACAGTTCTGAATGTTTGCATTGTTCACCACTCTATCCTCGAAATAGAACAGTATCTGGTATGCAGTATTTGTTAGGTAAAATACTGGTGAGCAAATGGATAAAAATAAGTTACATATCTATCTCCAGACATTTTAACCCTAGAGCTTTTTTATGGTCATTTTTCTATATTTCTTGTAGTTATTTTTGCTAAAATTTAAATAACCTACCTAAACTAAGTGTCCTTAACTCTTGAACCAGACACACTTGTAAATGATGAAGGGCCTCCATTTTGTCCCAGTTACCTCTTCCCTATTGATAGATAATGCTTCCTAAACAAAGCCATTTATATTAGTTGTTTTCACTCTGATGGTTCTGAATGTATATCCTATTTTGGTTATGATCTATGAGTCCCACAATGTGTTTTTACCATCCTCATTTTTTAATTCCACTTCTCTAACAGTAAATGCTAGAGTTTTAATTACTTTTTTCAAATGAATTATCAGGTTATTATGACTGGTAAGATGTTGACCCTCTTAGCATCATAATAACCTGTGACATTTTATTTAAAAAACTAACAAAACTCTTCCACTTCATCCTAATATGGTGATGGATCAGGGGTGCTGTGGTGGTGGGAGAATTACAGGGGCTACACCTGAGGAGAGAAAACAAGTACTATCCAAAAATTAACATGATGTAAGGAAAAATAGTACTACATCTAAAAAATAATAATAAATAAAATAAGATATTGATAGCTGTGAGAAAGAGTATTAATAAAAAATATTGATCCTTTGGATGGATTACTTTCTTTAGAATTATGTCTCTGTATTCTCCCTTTTTTATTACTACTACAAAATTTTTAATCAAGGTTGCACTTGATTCTTCTATATCAATCCAACCACCTACTAATATATTTATAATGTATCATTCTCTCTCTACTCTGATCCAGCCTACACATTACTATCAGTTTGTCCTTTGGCTTTAACAATTACTCTATTTGCCTTTAGTTACAAACTCCAGTTATGTCATTTATGTTTCATTTTTTTTTATTTTAATATACCAATGCTCTCACCTAAACACTAGAAATTCAAAAGGTTGAAGCTACATGAATTTCTTGAAACACATGACTCTGCATTTTGTTATCATGACTTTCATTTTTAGGTATTTTTTTAGATTCCCACAAAGACCGATAAAGGAAATCTCTTTATGACATGACACATTAAAATTCATTGGTTCTAGAATATTAGGGTTTATCTTTTACATTTGTCAAAATACATCTTGAAATGATTTTTGTGTACAAAATGAGCTATTCTAGCTTTTTTCCCCCATTATTATTAAAGTGTAACTATGAAGTCCAAGACTATGAAAGGCCATATCTTACCTTACTTGCAAGTTAACAAGTTACCTGCCTATGTTTCAACACACATACCATTCACCCACAGAGTATTTAAGTCACACTAACTTCCCTACCACAAGGTGATGTGATGAGATTCAGGTATAGTTTTAGTACCTATATGTGCAGTGAAGTATGCACCACAGAGTAGGAACCCTAAAATTATGAGGCTCAGAGCTTATATAGAGCATTTATCCAATCTGCCCTACCTCTTTGGAGAGAAAAACAGAAAACTTTGTTCTAGAATATGTAGAAATCATTTTTGGAGAGAAGAAAAGATTTCTAGGTCTATTACCTTTGGAAATTGTGCCAATGGATCCAGAGAAAGGAGTCTTTAAATCTTTTGTGAGCAATTCACTATCTCTGACTTTTAAGGCATGCTTGTCATTTAATAATAAAACATGGATTATACTGAAATGTGAAAATATTCATGGAACATTGATTTCAAACATTTTTTCCCCTCAGTATAGTTTAGTGAATAGTCATCCATTCTCCAATGATCTGCAAAGCAAATTGGTTGTATAACATATTTTCATGAGTATGGAGGTGTTTTGAGCACCCTATTCTGTTTAATTCCTTTATTTCTATTTGTTACATCAAATTAAATTTCCTATTATTCATACTTTATAAAATCCTCATGATTAATTATTATGTTTTTTAAAGCTCTGTTTCTTTTTTGAAAAGATTTATTTATGCATACAAGACCTGGGGTACAGGCCAGAAGTGTGGGGGGTAAGAGGATTCACCAGAGACAGAGTGGGGAACAGAACAGGCAGATTGACTGAAATACACTTCTGAGGGGAACAGTAGGCGAGACAGGAGAGGTCTGCAGCACCACGCAGGTAGCTCCCTTGCCAGGGATCAAACTTATGCTGCAGAGGCTGCATATAACTTCATAGGTTGAGTCTTAACCTCTTGTGCCACCCCTTATGATTAATTATGTTGTAGAAAGATCCCCTCCATTTTATCACAAAAACCTCCTAGATTAAAAATTAGGACTATTAAGAATTAAATTCTAACAACACTTTGAAAGTAATGTATTTTTCTCCAACCATATTCTCAGAATATGGGAAAATTGATTGTTTTACATCCCTACCAAAAAATTCTTATGCCCCTTTGAGGTCCATAGTTACATCAATACAAACATTTGCTGATTGTTGCTGGATAATGGCCCCATAGGAGATGCTCCTACTTAGAAAACCAAGCACTTTGACTCACCATGCCTCCTTGGACCTGAAAACTCAAAGCCCTCAACTTCTTTCACATCACACACACCCTCATTCTTCTCCCACCTTTTTATGTAAACAAAGCACTTCTACCACTTGGGATCTGGTTTTAGGGTGCACATCCAGCTTGGTGGATGGTGGATACCTTGAAAAAACATTCTCTTCCTCTGGTTTAGAATTTGGATTTCTGTGCAGGAGTGAATTGTTACAGGGCTGGGAGAGGGGCACCTCAGAACTCCCAAACCTGCCTGCTCTAAATAGATTCTGACCTCTGTCACATCAAGACAAAACATGTAGACCTTTAAAGGAAAGGAACTTTAATACAATTAGTATGCAATATAGAAAAGACAAAGAATATAGTTTTTAAATCAAGTACCCAAAGCTACCCATCCTCTTGTGTGGAAAAGTCCACCCAAACAGGGTTGGCCCAAAGAAAGGCCCAAAAGCCTGCCACAAGGGTAAGGAAACTTCTGGTGGGGAACCATAGAGCAATGTCAAAAACAGTCTGGAGAGAAAAGAGCAAAATCGACATCAAGATAAAAGCTGTCATTGTTTACCTCCCCACAGGTCTCTCACCTATATCTGTTTCAACCAGTCCAGGACCAAGAAGCAAGCACAATTTCTTCATTTGTCTCTCTGCTCCATGTGCCTCCTTCACTTCTCCTGGCTTTCTATCCTGCTTCCTTCCTTCTCCCTGATGAGCTATACCCTCCTTTGGGTGGGGCAGGGAACCTGGAATCTCCCCTTTTCCTCAGGACTACTCTGTTACAATATAACTGTTTTGGTAGATGAAATGTTACCTGATAGGGTAAGTTGCCCTGAGTCTTTTTTTTTTTTTTTTGGATTATCTTGATTATTTTTGACTGTTTAAACCTCCAAAGAAAGTTTAGCATTACTGAGATGAGTCCTAGAATTAGTGAGATGAGAAAAATATTTTTGGAATTTTATCAAAATTAAATTTAATCTACAAAACAACATGATGAGAACTTACAGTATTGAATAACCTTATTTATAAACATCTTTTATGGACTTTCTTTAATATAAAAATATTCAAAGCATAAATTATTAAAGCAACATCTCAGTGATTTATTATCAACAGAGAATATAAAATGAATAAGGCTTATTCAATGAATAAGGCTTATTCAATTTATAAGGTATTGTAAAAAAAACCCTAAAATTGTGTCTCCCCTGGTGGCGCAGCGGTTGAGTGCTGGGCTGTGAAGCTGCCCGCAGCCTCTGCAGCACCCCAGCTGGCTTCCATCCCCAGCAGCCGGGCAAGGGTCCCACATGGCGCGGAGACCTCTCCTGCCGCCCGCTGCTTCCCTCAGCAGTGTACTTCGTCAGTCTGCCTGTTCTGTTCCCCGCTTTGGCTATGGTGAATTCTCTCCCCCTCCTGCGCTTCTGACTGTACCCAGTGCTTGTATAAATAAATTAAAAAAAAAAAAAACTAAAATTATCTACCTGACCAAAAATTGAGCTCAGAAGAAATAATACTAAGCAACAAAAACCAGTTTTTTGTAATACATATTTTTCTAAAAATTTTTAGCAAATTTTATCATGAGTATGACCCAAGCTATGTTTGGAACATAATTGGTAAATCTGTCAGACCTGGTTCCGGGTTAACTATTGACAAGGTATCTTCTTTAGCTATTCTTCAGTGTAGGGGACTTGACAATGCTCAGTTCATCCTAGACTCACTGGACAATTGAGGTGACCATTTTTATGTTTACTTGATAGCTTTAGCCAGAGGAAAAAACCTTTTCACCTCTTTGTGACTGGAGGCGTTTTTACAACTTGGAGCAGGTTTCCCACTAAAGTTCAGTCCTTACCCTCCCACAGGCACTGGAGGTAGGGGTCCTATCTCCCTTGATGTTTGTGTTTCAAAGAGATGTATCTCTGGTTCTTAAGAAAGATATCCCTGGGTCATGAGCTACAAAAGGCCAGCTATAAAAGGACCTTCATAGTCTTCAAGAATTTTTGAAGATTTCAAAAAGATAAGAAAAAGCTTACAAGTTTTCTAAGTGAAATGCTCTAAGATAAAGGAGGATAGGGAAATATCTTCCTTATTTTCAACAGGAGAATTAAGACTCTTATTTTTAATTTGTGTTTGTTCTTGAAGTTTCTGGATTAATTTGGATTTCAGATACACTTTGTTAGTGGAACTATTTTCCATGGTATGAATGAGACAAGTTTACTGTATCTCTTGATCCTGGGTCCAAGTTAGTTATTTACACGGTATAGAAGGGAAAAAAAAAAAAACAAAACATTAACAAAACAGCCCTCCAAGCTCATACAATTGTATCAAGCAGAAGATCCCACTGTGATTTCCAGAAAAATTCCAGTGTTTCAGACAGAGAACACCAAAGCTCTGCTTTCCACTCAAGTCTCATTGGTAAGAAATATGATACAAAAAAAAAAAAAAAAAATCCCGAAGAAGAGAAGCAAAGACATCTGTGTAGTACCTGGGTGTGATTGGAAGCAGCTCCACAAAAAGAATTGCACATAAATAGAAATAAATATGAACTGTAGATGGAGATTTTAGTAGGTTAAAGAGGGACTTAAACAAACAAAGTAGTCACTTAACTTAGCAATTATTATAAAATAATTTATAATGCTAATAGCTATTTTGTCATTGCAACTATTTCAAATTCAGCTAGATGGCTTAAGATGAAGACCATTTTTTGTGAGAATGAAAGACTAATTACTAGCTATCCTTGCTGACAAGGGTAACATTTGTTCTTGATATGCAACTAGAGCTCAGGTTTGCAGACCTTAATCATTTAAACTCACTATTATTCTCAAGACTTTGCTCAAAAACACTTACTCCTTTTGTAATTGTAATGCTTACCTCAAAGACCTTAGCAATTACTGTTATTGATATTTCTGGAAAGTTAAAAGTCTATGTTGCTTGCACCAGCCTTATAAGTAAGCAGCACAAGTGCTTGTGAATAGTTTTCTTGTACGGTCTTCTCTGTAATCTTGCTTCAGTGATTCATATTATTCAGTAACTGAGAAAATTGAACAGTGATGCTTTTGAGATTTGAATGCACATTTATTTAAGAAAACTATTGCCATTATACACAATGTTCTGTATTAACAAATAAAAACTTTAGGTTTTCTTATTTTCTTCAATAGACCATGTAAAGAGGAGATTATAGTGCCATCACTACAACTCGCAAGGGAGAATCTTCAGACATCTCAGTAGGCCAGTAGTTGAATTAAATTGCCATGAAAAGAAGCATATAAATCATCAAATCATAGTTCTCAGTTAAGTTTATTCACATGCAATACATATATCCATATCTGGCCAGGGATGCTACAGTTGGTTGGAATGTTTCCATGCCTCAACAACCTACATATTAAATTGATTGATCACTTAAACCATCTCCTGCTTCCTTTCATCTCCCATCATTTGTTAGAGTGCTTGATGACTGACATCACCAGCAGGGTACATCACTGACAGAGAGCTGGCCTAGAGAAATAGGGAAAAGAAACAAAAACCTGTCTGTCAAATATTTGTGATCAAAAAGTGATATTTTACAGACATATTATCACTGTCAGCTAAATGAATAGGTAAGTGAAATAAATGTGATCTGAAATTAGAGATGAAAAGAGATTCTACAACTTAAATTTTCAAAGAAAGAATAATGTTGAGGATAAAATTATTTATGAATGCCACATTGTTTTATAGTCCAAAACATAGAAACAATTTTCAGATAATTCATATCTTTACTCTTCTGTAATACTAATGCAGTTTGGGAGCTGAGTGATTTGTTGGTAGTGATTTAACACTCCTTTGTTTTATTTTATTTTTTCTCTGAGATTAAAACAACACACAAAAGCAACCAGAAAATCTGAGCATTTTGGATCAGGATATCTGAATATACCTATCAATCAAACATGTTTTCTTATCAGTTGCACCAATTGGTTTCCACCTTATATGAAATAAAATGAGTTACACCATCTGGATTTCTCTGAACAGCATAAACTTAGAGTACTTTGAAATGTAATTTATTGTTTAATGTTCTCCATAGCAATGATCTGAGAGAGCATCCTATTGCTATTTTTAATTGCAATCCTGGCAGAGAAGAATTAAACCTCATTATCAAACTTAAAGAGTAAATAAGTCAGTCTCTTCTCCCTGGATCCTTACACAATGATACCATTTACCATTCCTACTATCTTGTCCTAAGGTGCTCAAATATTTACTCTGCCTCAGACTTTATGGACAGCCCAGCAATCTCAATTTTAAAAAAATCTAAAAAAAAAAAAAATTGTACTTATAAAATCTCTTTATAGGACATAGTTTCACATTGTCTACTTCTCGATGTTGATTTACACATTCCTATATGTAAGAGCTACTAATTCTACTTAGCATTGGTGTGACAACCACTATGATTTAACAGGTTTGTTACCCCTCCAATTTCTAAGATTAAGCCAAATTGTGATGGCAAGTTATTTGTGCAGAAACACTTAGTCTAATGAAAAAATCTTGTATTAAACCCTGGATTTTCAAAGTGCAATTCCTAAGGGAGTTGTTGTCAACCTTTTATCCCCAGTACCTTCCTCTGACTAACTTCTGGCTATTCAACTTTTTCTGTGTCAAGTGCATGAGTATCCCTCATTTCTTTCTGCCCTTCAGGATCCTCATCACCTTAATTGTGGTGATTTACATGAAATATTCTCCTCAAAAAACTTTCCTATTATTTTCATGCTAAATTCTAACTTGAATTCAGAATTTTTTTTTTTTTTTTAAGATTTATTTATTTATTTATACAAGCACTGGGTACAGTTAGAAGCATGGGAGGGTGAGAGAATTCACCAGAGCCAGAGAGGGAAACAGAACAGGCAGACTGATGAAATACATTGCTGAGGGGAGCAGCACGCAACAGGAGAGGTCTGTTGCACCACATGGGACCCTCACTGGTGGCCGGGGATGGAACCGGTGCTGCAGAGGCTGCGGGCAGCTTTGCGGCCCAGAGCTCAACCGCTGCACCACCAGGAAGGCCCTGAATTCAGAATATTTTGATGTAATCTTAAAATCTAGTGAAACTGAACACCAAGGAGCAAAGACAGTGAAAGAGAAGTCACATAAGCTAAAAGAGATCAATTTAAATCTGTTTTCAAGCTTATTAATAATGACGAGGCCGCCTTCTGGGATTTGTAGCAACAGGCCGGCAGGGATGTTTCTCTTTGATGTTTTATCTTTGGGCAACTGGTCCCCATCTGGAACACCTCAAACTTTCAGTAACTGTCATCTTACTTCTTCAGTTCCCTTCTGTTTTCCTGGAACAATCTGAACACTTGTTTCTCATTCTTTATAGAAGTCCAATGTGATCATGGCTAAATTTATATATATACATATAAATATAAATTAAAAATATAAATATAAATTTATATATATTTATATATATTTAAATTTATATTTGAATTATTTAAATTTAAATTAAATTTAAATTATTTAAATTTATATTTATAAATATATATATATATATATCTCATAATTAGGTGCTCAGAGTTCTTAAAAATGCTTTGTATTTTCACCATACATGTGTTCTGATTTCTCCCATGAATGAAAAATGGCAAAATGAATTTAACTTCAAACAAAAAACAAATTAAAAGAAAACAAACAAACATTTTCCTCCAACCTCCTTAGAATAAAGCACATATTTTTTCTCAGATTTAAAAAGAAACTAATTTCCTTCTCATATATTCAATGTAAAGTAAAAACAAACAACAAAAAACTGACATATTATAAATGCAATGGATATGAATAAAACTGCCTAAAAACAGTAATTTTTAACAGTTAAATATGAACAAATGTCTTACAAAGAATGAGATATTAGGCCACACAATTGTACAATTTATAAGTATATCTTACTGAAGTATATTGCAATGGATCACACTAAACATGGTTGAAATATGAAAGATGCTCAGTGAGCTCACCAAGTGTATCATTATTTTAAAGTCCGCTTATTTTTATGTTGTACATATCAGATGGTTACTGGGACTGGATTTAGCACAGTATCATAACAGCAACCTCATACATCTATTACACCAAGTTTAAAGTGACTAATTCAAGATCTTAGATAAACCTGAAAGAATCTAATGCATAGCTTGGTGAAGTCTGATATTTATTTACTTGAAAGTAGTATATATACTTGGTAAACTTACTCACTAAGACTACTACACTTCAGGGCCTCCAAGGTGGCCAGTGGGTTGAGCACCATGCTGTGAAGCTGTCCACAGCCTCTGCAGCTCGGATTTGATTCCTGGCGGGCCAGGGAGACTCCCACATGGTGCAGTAGACCTCTCCTGCCTCTCCCGCTGCTCCCCTCAGCAGTGTCTTAAGTTTGTCTGCCTGTTCTGCTCCCCGTTTTCTCTGGTGAATCCTCTCATCCTCCCAAACCTCTGGCCTGTATCCCAGCTCTTATATAAAAATAAATAAATCTTAAAAAAAAATAATAAAACAGGGCCTCCCCTGGTGGCGCAGTGGTTGAGCGTTGGGCTGTGAAGCTGCCTGCAGCCTCTGCATCACCAGTTCGATCCCGGCCGCCGGGGAGGGTCCCACATGGCGCGCAGACCTCTCTTGCCGCCCGCTGCTCCCCTCAGCAGTGTACTTCGTCAGTCTGCCTCTTCTGCTCCCCACTCTGGCTCTGGTGAATTCTCTCATCCTCCCGTGCTTCTAACTGTACCCAGTGCTTGTATAAATAAATAAATCAATCTTAAAAAAATAATAAAACAGATCTTTAAAAAAAAAAGAATACTATACTTCACATATATATTTTTCAAACAAGTAATGTCACATATTGGATTCTCCATATGTAACAGATAAAGGTGATAAGATAGTGTTTACTGGAGCTAAAATCTCAATTGTAATTAAACAAAGAGTTTATTAGATAATCAAAGTGGAAATTTGAACCTGGGAAGCAGTCTGACAGAAATTACTCTGCGAAAACTGTTCCAATAAACACAAGTCTGAATTTAGTTTACATAGTTATGAGCAGTGAAAGGAAAACAATGAAGGATTCTTTTTTTCCTTTCTAAAGAATGCACTGATGCAAAGTCTGGGGACCCCTTGTTAAATCTTTTTTATTTATTCATTTACTTATTTTTGGTTGCTTGATTATTAGTGGGCTGAAAAGATTGGCTTTACCCGAAGACATCAGAGTTTGCATACCTGTTTCAGACTCCAAGTCTATGCAGATTGCCTTGTTGTCCTGTCTAGAGCAAGGAGGAGTCATTTTCCAAAATCATTTCACAGTATGTTCATAAAGTGGTGAGGCGCAAAGGACATCTCCTATAACGTTTTTGGTTCTTCTACACTGGCAAATAAACATCAGTTTGGTAAGAGAAAGAAGTCAAAAATTAGTTTAAAAAGAAAATGTATTGTTATAGACATTCTTCTCTGAAGGAGAGGCACCATCGACCCCCTCCCTACCACCCTTGCCATGCACTGAAATGTAGTTGCCTTGGAATTTTAAGTCCCTGTAGGCCATGAACGGGAGTTCCTGAGAGGGGTAGCTACTGGGAATTACAGATGGATCTGAATGACCAGGTGATACTATTGATATGTAACAAGAAAGGCAGATAGACCAGTCTCACTCTTATTTCTGCATCCCACTTTGCCCCCCGGTGCTGCTGGAAAGGAGTTTTGGCGGAGACACATAGGGAAGACACGTAGAGACACCTGGAAGAAACGTGGGTGAAAGACATGTGGGGGGTCTATCCTTGGCAGAGACAGTGACAGCTGTTATCTTGATTTGTACTTTGTTTTTGAATTTTCTTACTCTCCTTCTTCAGCTCTTTGGGACCTGCCTAAATCCTTTCTTGTGTTCTCTGCCAGAAGGTTCCTTAGATTTCTGGCAAATTTCTGAGCTTTAGCAGACTTGCACCGGTCAAACTTGTTCAGGCGGGCATTTGTCCTGAGGGAGTGTGTAATTTTCAGAGTTTTATTGAAAAACTATTATTAGGGATAGTCTTTCTTTCCTTCTCTCTTTGTACCCAACAATTCATTAAAAATCTTTCACACTAAGAATCAACTTCCTTTGCCTTGTTGCAGTGTTATAGATGACCCTCTTTTAGAGCATGCACCTCTTAACAGTTTGTGATCCTTTGGTATATATTAATAGTACACTAATAGTGTAACTCCCATACATATGGAAGAGGTACAGCATGACTAAGTAACTTCGACACGTTGATTAAATAGCTTAGCTAAGACAGGACTTTGGGATGGCAAAGGAAAGGTGGGTTAGGGAGTTGACTGGATGTAAAGTAGACAAAAGTATGCAGACTTAAGTATTGCCTTCTCCATTGGAAAAAAAAAAAAAAAAAGATAGGGTGCCTTCCTGGTGGCACAAGGAGTTAAACACTGCACTATGAAGCAATCCGCAGCCTCTGCAGCACTAGTTCAATCCCTGCCTGGCCAGGGAGAAACCCACATGGCGAAGCAGACCTCTCCTGTCTTGCCCGCTGCTCCCCTCAGCAGTGTGTTTCAGTCAGTCTGCCTGTTCTGTTCCCCTCTCCATCTCTGGTGAATCATCTCACTCCTACCCCACTCCCCGCATCTCTGGCCTGTGTCCCAGCTCTTGTGTGCATGAATGAATAAATCGTTTAAAAAAATTAAAAATAACATTAAAAAAAAAAAAGATAAGGCAATTCGGACTTTCCAGTACAGGCCTCTACAGAAGTTTACATGTAAATATCCTTCTCAAACATACTCTTCTATCAACCTTCAGAAACTTCCCATCAAATCAACATTCTGTCAAAAACATATTTTGGGTGGCAGATTTTTTTTGTGACACTATTTATTTAAGATGTCTTGCCAAGTTTAAACTGTTAAGAAAAAAGCAATATTCACAAATTTAAGGTTATATTTTACTTTACTAGACTACTCAACTTGGTACTATAAGGACATACACAAAATAGAAGGTATGTTAAGATAGAAAGTTGGTGGGGCAAAGTTATGAGCCAAAAGATAATAAATAAGAAATACTGTTTTCTCTTAGTAGATTATTAACATGAAGATAACTTCACTGATGCTGATTAGGAAACTCCAGATTGACTGGTTTAGGATTACACTTTGGCAGAAGTAATAGGTATTAAGGAAACTATAACAGTTATTAAGTCTGGGTGGGGAACCAGCAGGAAGGTCTCCACTTTAGGCCTTCTTTTTTCTATTTCCAACAGAACAGAACTTAGCTCTAAAACAGTGTGTATTATATTAAGACTATTGATGTATGTTTTATTGCATTACTTGCTTATTTAAAAGCATATTTACCTTTTGTTAGAGGCTAGCTATTACAGGGTCAGTACAATACAGAGTAGCAAAGCAAGCATGGATCCAAATGAGATAAATAAGGAAGCTAAAATGAAAAAATGATTGATTAAATGTCATTAATTTTCTGAAGAACTTCACTTTAGATGCCATACATTCATTAATTGTTAAAATATTAATTCTTTGATTTTGTGGAAGTTCTGCTATATAGCTTTACTTCTTTAAAATATAATAATTTTCTGAGATTTAATTTTAAAATTCTGCAACGTCATTTACAATTTTTGAGGACAGAGTCTATAAAACTGAGAACACTAATTTTAGAGAGAAAACATTACCCTTGGGCCCACTAGCAATACTTCTCAATTTTGCTACTACAATGAAAATTCCAATTCATACTCACTAAAAATTGTCCTTGAAGTAGTCCTTCATTGTAACATATGGCACCCATTTTGGTCATTTCTAAGTAAGATATCAATTTGTCTCCCAAAGTAAAGAGAAGGCTGACAATATAGAACACATACAAGGTCAAGTAGTTGTAAACTGCACACATGCAACAAAATGGTAGTGTTCAAAGGCACACATTAGAACTGCTGTGCCCACAAATATATATAACACTATTAAAGATTTTTTCTTTTCTACTATGAAATTGATATTTAAATGTATATATATTATAGAGTGGGTAATACTTATAGAATTGAGAACTAAAAGCCAGAACTTGTATAAGATTTGTAGAGATGATATTGTTAACAGTGCAATCATCTAATTATTAGCCAAAGTCTAGGTTTGGCTTTCATTGTTAATATTCACCCCAGTACAAACAATTTTCAAAGAGACGAAAATCATACAGGGCCTTCCTGGTGGCGCAGTGGTTGAGCACTGGGTTGCGAAGCTACCCAGAGCCTCTGCAGCGCTGGTTCGATCCCCGGCCACCAGGTGAGGGTCCCATATGGTGCGCGGACCTCTGCTGCCACCCGCTGCTCCCCTCAGCAGTGTACTTCGTCAGTCTGCCTGTTCTCCCCACTCTGTCTCTGGTGAATTCTCTCACCCTCCCGTGCTTCTGACTGTACCCAGTGCTTGTATAAATAAATAAATAAATAAATCTTTGGGGGGGAAAAAAAAAGAAAATCATAGATTAAAAATTTTTTTTTAAAGATTTATTTTTTATTTATTTATACAAGCACTGGGTACAGTCAGAAGCACGGGAGGGTGAGAGAATTCACCAGAGCCAGAGGGGAGAGCATTGCAGGCAGACTGACGAAATACACTGCTGAGGGGAGCAGCGGGCGGCAGGAGAGGTCTGCGCACCATGTGGTATCCTCCTCTGGTGGCCGGGAGCAGCCGGGGATTGAACCGGCACTGCAGAGGCTGTGGGCAGCTTCGCAACCCAGCGCTCAACCGCTGTGCCACCGGGGAGGCCCAGATTAAATAATTTTAAAAGATAAATATTCCATAACATTTCTTAACATGCATTACTTGGATAGCTAATGACAAGAATAGTCTGTGCACAAACGGTTGATTCTTCATTTCCATTTCTCATACACAGATCAATTCTACGATGATACATCTAAGCAGAACACCTTGACATGGCCTCCCCATGCACCTTGTTCACATTTGAAAAGCTTAGCACTTCTAAACTTTGTTCTTATTTTGATTTAGCCTCATCACTTCTATCAACCAAAAAAAAAAAAAACAAAACTCCCTTAGTTAAATATAAATATTTATGTAGCAGAATACATTGAAAATCACTTGAGTGTCTGTGAATTGTGAGTTCATTCCCTTCTCTTTTTTAATAAATATGGCTATTAATCTAAAACTAAATAATTTACATAACAATGTAACCATACATTTTTAAATAAAATGTACCAGACAGACAGACATGAAAATACATTTATTGCACATGCCTACTTTTTCAAAGATCCACACTTTGAAGGAAAATGTAGCATAAATGTAATTAAACATCCTACACATAGGGCCCTGTTATGCAAAACCAGTTATGTTTTTCATTATTTCAATGATATGCTGAAAATGTAAATACAAATATTATCCTAAAAATAATCTATGGTTCTTAACAATACTGTTTTAAGTTTTGACTCTCACTTCCATAGGTTAGGTACAATTTTATCTTAGGTAACTTGATTTTCTTTAGATCATAGCACTCTATTACATGAATTTACTCCTCTACTCTATGAAACTCATTGCTCTTAAGTTGAAATAGTTACATCAGTATAATCCTTTTAGGTCTTTATGCGACAACACATGGTTTTTCTAAATAGACAGTAATTTATTAAGTTGGATAAATGTTATATTTATCAAACTATGAAAGGGTACATGTCATTGCTGATATAATATTCCCAAAGAGTGGGTGGTTATTTCACAAGACATAATATATTATTTCATTTAATTTTCATAAATACAATTATAGTAAATATGCTGCTGTGGTATCCAGAGATCACTTATACTTTTATTTCCTTCTTATCATTATAAATCATTATTAATTAGTAATCTAGATAACTGGTTATGAGCTAGTTATTTTTATAAATTTTATAATCATTCAGATCATTTAAAAAACAAATTTTTTTTTTATTTTCAAAAATTACTTTGCTTGTATTACTAACTGACATTACTTACTGATCTATGGTATAACTAGGATCATTAGCAAGTCATTTTCAAAATTAAATATTTTCCTGATCTTCCATGATGCAGTTATTTAGTTATACTTTTTAAAATTAAAATTGCGCAATCACGGGCATGTTCATGTTATTCTGTTTTTAGTGGTGAAAAATACAAAATTATAATGAATGTTGAACATATAATCTCCAAATAGCACCAATATATTGCAAATTTCAATGTGAATCTCTAATTCACTTACAGAAACACTCTACTGATTCCTTCGATAAATAATGAAGCATCATGTATAATGCAGTAGTGCAATTGCTTTGAGCAGGATTAATCAAGTAAAATTTAGGAATATTGACTGTCAATTTGTTTTAACAGTTTTATTATAGAGAAGGTCTTCAATTTGCTAACTCTACTTTAAAATGAAAACAAACTGATGCCTTGCTATATGTTTAAATTAAGCATGCTATTTTGGCCTTGACACAACCAAAATAAGAACATTACTCAATAGCAGCACAACTTGTCTATGGATCAGCTAAAACTATTGGAGCTTCGTGTCCTCCGTAGATATTGAACACAATTACTCGATGAGTAGAAAGGTGATTGTTTTTCACTGACTTGAAAGGGCATATGCTATAATTAAAAATTTGTTTAAAAAACTGGCTATGCCCTTTTGAACCTTGAGAAAATGATGACTGAAGCAGCATTTAATGAAATTGCATTGCATACCCTCTGCTAGACCTTAGGAAAAGGTCCTCTGTTCTTTGTATTTGGCAAGTCTTTGACAATTGATCTGAAGTTCTGTTTTCATTTGCATGCTTGCAAAAGATTGGGAATTCAAAGCATAAATAATATTTTTAGCTGAATTTCAAATGTTTAAAAAAATCACTCAATTCTTCCTTTTTTTTTTTTTTTTTTTTTTTTTTTGTGGGACCCTCGCCGGCGGCCAGGGAATGAACCAGCGCTGCAGAGGCTGCGGGCAGCCTCGCAGCCCAGCGCTCAACTGCTGAGCCACCAGGGGAGGCCCTCTTCCCTTTTTTATAGGAATATAAAAGAAAAGTTAGATGATTTCAGATTACTCCACCACGACCATTACCATTTGTATATTAGTGAACCAAATACATTTTATTTGCAGATTTTTAAGCCTGACAGTGACAATGAGAATTTTAAAATTATTTGATTGAGAAGCCCCTTATTAAGTATTTTTAAAATTATATATACAAAACTCTCTCCTTTCATGGGGATTATAATAATAAATAAAAGTGTCAGTCTACTGTGATTTTCAAAATTTATAACTGTTTAAGGATATTTCAGAACAAGTTCTACAGGGTACATTACATATTGTGGGAAAATTCAGAACGTGTACCAAAATTTTCTGTCTCTTTAGATCACTCCAAAGATTGAATATTTCTAAACCTATCAAGTATACTAAAAGTCTCCTGAATAAATCCCTGATAATATTGAATATTCCTGACACCATAAAGGTACATTGAATGATTGCCTTGTTACAGCAGGAAGTTACAATTTAATGTTAGGTTAAAGTGTACCAGAAAAGGGCATCCTTGGTGGCACAGGAGTTAAGACAGTGCTATCAAGCTATCGACAGCCACTGTAGCCCAAGTAGGATCCCTGACTGGTTAGGGATCAACGCACATGGTGCAGCAAACCTCTCCTGCCTCACCCGCTGCTCCCCTCAGCAGTGCATTTCAGTAGATCTGCCTGTTCTGCTCCCCACTCTATCTGGTTAATCCTCTCACCCCTCCCCCCGGCCCCTTACCCACATCTCCGGCTTACACCCCAGTTCTTATATGCATAAATAAATAAATCTTGCAAAAATAAATTGTACCAGAAAAGCTACTTTGACTTTCTGATGCACAGACGTGATGAACTTAAAGTAGAAAACAAAAAGGAGACAAAACTTACTAGAAAGTTATATTATTTTGCATAAAAATTGTCTGAGTTCTTGTTTCACCAATAAGATGATTTGTGGAGCATTCATGGGATGTAGATAGTTTAAAATGAAATCTAGGAACTATGTATTCATCAGTAAATGAATTGATAGAAAATAAATGATAGATTCCATTATTTGATGTGGTGCTCACTGACAAACAGGTATACTAGTGATGCAATAGTGTAAACCCTAAGTACAACATGAGTACAGAGATTGTGCCACATCTAATAACTTAGATTACCTCTATATTGTTCTTTGTTTTCTGTAATGACTCATTCTCTTCCCCCTTCCTCCTTGCTTACCTGGAAGACCTTAGAAAACCTTACATTGTAAGTTCTTGTTCATTTTTTAAAAAGATTTATTTATTTATTTTATACAAGAACTGGGGTATAGGCCAGATGCGCGGGAGGGTGAGAGGATTCACCAGAGACAGAGCGGGGAATGGAACAGGCAGACTGAAGAAGTACACTGCTGAGGGGAGCAGCAGGCACAGCAGGAGAGGTCTGCTGCGCCATGTGGGACCCGTGCCAGCCGGCTGGGATCGAACTGGTGCTGCAGAGACTGTGGACAGCTTCACAGCATGTCACTCAACTGCCTGTGCCACCAGGGGAGGCCCAGTTCTTGTTCATTTTTAAACCATCTCCAAAAATGTCTGCAAGAAGTTAAATGCAGTCTTGAATAGACTGTATTAAAACTATGATGACTTAAAACTATGTATTTTCAACTTTGAATTCTCTAGTGTGTGGCATACACATATACATACATGTGCACAAGACCCCAATTCTGTATTCATTAACAATACATAAAAAATATAGATGGGGTGTATGTGGAAGTGAGAGACAATAGAGACTGTTAGTCACCCTCTTGTGGGTCACTTATACACACCCTCTATTCGAATTTAAATCCCCATGTTACAACACCAGGCTTATGCCTCAGAGTATGCAACTATCCACATACAGTTGAAGAAGTACTCATTATCCCTGGAAGGGGGTACACGAGGTCATATCAGTTATGAGGCTATTTTCTGAACAAAGGTAATTCCTTTTCTAGATTAATTGTAATGTTATTTTGATATTCTATAATCATTACATATTATACTTTAGCATTATTAGAAGACATTTCACATACATGATCCCATTCAAGGCTTGAAGTAACTCAGTTCTTACTCTGTGGAAAATTTCAGCAGTCTGCATTTACCAGACATGCCTACAACTTTTCCAATTACATATGTAGGTAATGTAATAGTAGACTCCCCATCCAGAACACCATGGTTAATTAAGCTACCAGTATTTTTCCCTGCCAATCAAATACTGCAGTTGTCACTCTGGCCTTCTGCCCATTACAGTCACTATATTTGCTACTCCATGATTCATATCAAATCCGCTGAAATGAGGGTCCGGGTCATTGGAAACATATGTTTTCATCATTCTAGCTTTGTAAAGAACAGACACTACAGAGCTTTATAAGGATACTGGAGCTCATCTTGTCAACATATTAACAAGATGTTTCAAATGTTTTCCTGTCCTTTGTTTCTCTATTAGGACATATCATCAATGATAAATCTACACCAATATGATTATCTCCCTACATATCAGGATTGGTTTCCTCCTCAATACCTAGAAAATTTGGCCATCAATCTCATAATGTAGGCCACTGCTAATTTTTTTTAGCTTTTATCTGTGGGACCCTCGCCGGTGTCAGGGGATCGAGCTGGCGCTGCACAGACTGCGGGCAGCCTCGCAACCCAGTGCTCAACCGCTGTGCCACCAGGGGAGGCCCTTGTAGGCCACTGTTTAGACTAGTTTTCAGCCAACCAAACAAGAAAAAATGTTAAATCCATTCTAAATTCTTGAATTAATAGTTGAATCGGAACCTCTGTTACATGAGTTACTAATTTTTAGAAACAAATATTGCTTGATTCACCATTATATCCTATCTTTCCTGGATATCCATCCAGTACCCTTAAGATGAGTCTCTATAAATAATGTCTGGCTTCCTGCTCATACATATTGGCAAAAATTTATAAATCTTTGAGAGTACAAGGTATCTTAATCTAAGTCAGTTTTTGTATTTGATCCTAAGAAGCATTTGTATATCTGCACCAATAATGGTTATGAAAGGGAGACTGTAGAGACTGAAGAATAAATAAACTTTATAAAGTGACTGCGTTGGCTAAGATTATTGCAGAACTTTTAAGTAAAGTACAGCTAGTATGTTGCCAAGGGCAGAAGGGGCTGACTCTGTTGGTAAAAGTAGAGCTTAAAGGTTTTTAAATGATTTTTTTTTTTTTGTAAATAGTGTTGCAATAAACATAGGGATGCAGGTTTCCTTTTGAATTGGTGTTTTTGTGTTATTTGGGTAGATTACTAGGAGTAGAATGAATCAGATGGAAAAAAGATAAATATCAGATGGTTTCACTTAAATGTGAAATATAGAGAAAATAGACTAAGGGTCAGGAACTGGCAAAACTTGCAAGCTGACCATAGACACGAGGCATATAGCAGGGCAGCTGGTGGGAGCAGGGTGCAGACAGGGGAGGGACAAGAACAAGGAACTGTGGTCATGGGTCATAGGAGATGTTACGGTGGTGGGAGTACGATGGGCACTACACATGAGGGAAGAAATCAAATCCTGTACAAAAATTAACAACAATGTAAAAAATAAATTTTAAAAATATAAAAAGAAAGAAGATAGAAAATAAGACAGGCAACCACAGAGAAACCAATTTACAAGTCAGCTATCTTAAAAGATCTTGTCATAGTCACTCTCTCCTCACCTAGATGAATTTTATTTATTTATTTTTGGGATGAATTTTAAATAGGTAACCTGAGAGAACTAAATACGAGAGCTGAAAATGGTACAAATTTCATCTTATCTATAAAGTGGAATTCAGTCCAGAGATATGTAACTGCATCTATCCTCATGATCCCCAAGACTTGTGAAATTTTAGTTAAAGGGCATGCGGAGTAATTTTTCTTGTCTTGTTGGATTTAAATCCCTAATCCACCAGCATCCCTGCCGCATAGTGAGGAGACACTGTGGGGTAACTTCACTGGAATTTGTTGATTACAGAGATGCTTTCTTGAAAGGTGATCAGTGAATAAGTTTATTTATGACAGAAATAAAATTGCAGATCAAAATACTAGTAATTAAAGGTAGCTAAAATTTGTATTTCCAGTGAATGTAACGTAAGTGGCAAATATCGCTATTGTTTCTTTTTTGTCAAATTTCAGCGAAGTCTTTTCTTAAGTGTAAATTGGGGCCTCCCCTGGTGGCGCAGCAGTTGAGCGCTGGGCTGCGAAGCTGCCCACAGCCTCTGCAGCACCGGTTTGATCCCCGGCCACCAGCAAGGGTCCCACATGGTGCGACAGACCTCTCCTGTCTCGCCCGCTGCTCCCCTCAGCAGTGTATTTCATTGGTCTGCCTGTTCTGTTCCCCACTCTGGCTCTGGTGAATTCTCTCACCATCCCGCGCTTCTGACTGTACCCAGTGCTTGTATAAATAAATAAATAAATAAATAAATAAATAAATAAATAAATATACAAATAAATAAATCTTTTAAAAAAAAAGAGTAAATTGGTTGGACATGCAAAGTGAAACTTCCTAGGCTTATTTAGTGATGGCTAGTAGGTAATATAGACTTAACAAAGGATAGCAGAAAAAATTATTTATTTTTAAAGGATTTATTTATGCGTAAAAGAACTGGGGTGTAGGCCACAGGTACAGGGGGTAACAGGATTTATCTGTGACAGTAGGGAGCAGAACAGGTGTATCTATTGCAGTATACTGACAATGGGAGCAGCGAGCGAGACAGGGTTAGTCTGCTATGCCATATGTGGGTTAGCAACCTGGTCTGGGATCCAACTCAAGCCATAGTGGTGATAGTACTGAGACTTAACCACTATGCCACCAGGGAGGCCCCAGCAAAACATTACAACTTTGATTTTTGAATGGTCGAAGTGGAGGTAATAATATTGCTGTTTCCTTTAGCTATCTTAAGTTAGATGAACAAGAAAGTTTAGCAGATCGCCCAGATCGATGGTAGACTAACAAAGAATCACTAATGTAATACACTTGGTGGAGTCTGTGGTGCTGATATGAACTAGTCAAAAGATGCAACAGGCTAAAAGATACTCAAATAATGTCACTTAATATACTGAAGCTTTGTTTTCATACTTTCAGCAGAAAAAAAGTAAAACTTCTCTCTTCATATGGGTAGAAATTGAACACTTTTTTACCACATTGTCAAGGGTATTTAAATTCTGCTATATACTGTTATACTTTCGGAAGAAAAGATTTGCTCATGGTATTGGTAAAGAGGAAGCTGAAATATTGTGTTGGCATGTATTGTAGAATGTGTAAAGGAAGCAAAAAAAAAAATGACAACTAAGTCTAAGTCTTATAGTGAACCAACGATAAATTCAAAAGTCAGAAATTGACTAAAAAGACCATGAAAAATTGTGGATCATTTATTTGGTGCCTCAACAGATCTTTTTTTGAAATGGAGACTGATTACTGTTCCTAAGGAATTTGACTACTAAGAAAACAATCCACTATCTAGTGAATATATTGTGCACCTTCTTAAATTTTGGAAACTTCTTGCCTATTTAAATGAAGCAAAGTAAAAGATGCACTAACTGGCTAGGAGTAAGAAAGTTCACATAGAGACCAGCATTCTTCACATTGTGGGCTATAAAATGTTACAGTAAGGGACATGTGTTGGGCCATTGGGACCATAAGATCCAAATGTACATAAGGTATTAGACACCTTATCAACTCTTCACCTTGCTTATTTTTTTTTAAAGATTTATTTTTATTATACAAGAACTGGGGCACAGACTAGATGCACGGGAGGGTGAGAGGATTCACCAGAGACAGAGTGGGAAACAGAACAGGCAGACTGACGAAATACACTGCTGAGGGGAGCAGCGGGCGAGACAGGAGAGGTCTGCCGCACCGTGTGGGACCCTCGCCGGCCAGCTGGGATCAAACTGGTGCTGCAGAAGCTGCAGACAGCTTCATAGCTCTGCACTCAACCATCTGCATCACCAAGGGAAGCCCTTCAGCTTGCTTATTGAACTTTATGACAGAAGTAAGATTCTGCCTTGCAAAGTCCTCATTACAGGCTGTTAAGGTTATAGACCTGAAAGGTACTAAATGCCACTACCATGTATTGCTCATTTCTATAGAAACAATTGACTTGGTATTGGACTTTAATAGAGACAACATCCATCACTAAAGGTACACAAAGTAGTGGTAATGGATTTACTTTCTTAATTATCTTGCATGCAATTTGTGGATGAGAAAATGGTAAGATAATTCAGATAAAAGGTATTAGAAGATCAAAGGGGAAGTCTCAGCATATGATGGAGGAAATGGAGACTTAGGGCCTCCCTGGTGGCACAGGCAGTTGAGCACAACGCTGTGAAGCTATCTGTAGCCTCTGCAGTGCTGGTTAGATCCCTGCCAATCGTGGAGATGCCCACATGGCAAGGCAGACCTCTCCTGTCTCAGCTCCTGCTCCCCTCAGCATTGTATTTCATCAGTCTGCCTGTTCTGTTCCCCACTCTGTCTCTGGTCAATCAACTCACCCTCCCACACATCTGGCCTGTACCCCAGTTCTTGTATAAATAAATAAATAAATAAATATTTTTTTAAAAGAAAGAAAATGGAGACTCAAAGGTGATTTCTCAAGAGAGTTAATTTATCAAGTGAAGACTGTGAGTGTTTGTATTATGTTTACTATATGTATATGCATGTGTGTAAAATATACCTACTTTTTACTACAGATGGTGGCTTAGGAGGATCATTGCAAAACACAGCTTCCCTTTGACAATCAGCGAATGGTAGGATCTCCTTTCTTCCATATTCCATTGTTGAGTGATCTGATTATGACTCTCTGTTTGGTAAAGCAATACAAGAAGAATGAAGTACTTATGTCAACCATTGTAATAGTGGGATTTTAAGCAATCAAATAGTGGATGTAAAATCTCTTGGAAAAGTAGGAAAGGACAAATCTTTATCTTGATCATTTGGAAACAGCTTTTAGTTTGACTTTTTTAGACTCCATTCACTAATCAAGCTTTTATGCTGAAATACGAGGAGAATTTGTCTTTGAATTGTAAAGGTCTTTTATTATATATTTGATCACCTATGCATTAGATAACTGTGAACAAGGCTAACACACAGCTGAAGCAGTAGCTTGCAATATCAGAGCCTGCTCTGCTGTATCTGATGAACTCAATTACTTAAATTAAAAAGAGGTTGAAAATAATGAAGGAGACTGACATAAAATGATACAATGTTCACATTCATTGGACTTTAGAGCTTCAAAGAAACCCTCTCTGGTTGGATATTTTGGTACATGCATTCTGGGTAAATTTTTAGGAGAAGATGCACAATTAATGATTTCCTAATAATCACAATGAGAGACTGTACACACACTTTTTAGATTATACTCATGGTCAAAAGTAGCAATGGTAAGTGTAGTGAAGTCAACATTGGCCCCAGTGGTATTAAACCATTCAGGAATCATTGATTTATAACTAAGTGTTTTGAGCCAACTAGAAATAGCATTTTTGAAAGCATGCCATATGCTGAAAAGTACACTATCTCATACAGAAATTTTAGAGGGATTATTTTGGCAAGAAAATAGTCAAATTTGGCAAGACATGGAAAGATGATAAACAATAGATATATGCAGCACACATATCCATAAAATGACAAGGGGATTTTCTTGAGTGACACTTTGGAAGAAGACATGACTCCTTGCTTTGGATGGCTGGTTTTAAATATTAATGACTGTGGTACTAAATATCCTATGAAAAGAACAACTCAGTCTGGTAAAGACCAGGATAGGAGAGTCCACTTATGAAAATAGTCTCAACATCCCAAATTGTGAAGAGTGTCATGGAGAAGCATTCATTAAGAAAGGCTTCCTGGTAACACAATTGGTGGGAAAGGAAAAATATATTCTATAATATGTCATCAAATGGGAAGTAGATGAAATATATTACACAGTACTTGAAATATTTGTCAAAGCTGCTGTTATGCCTAAGACCACAGACTTGAGAGACCCCCAAATTCAAAGAACAGTGATTTCTAAAAACTATTTTAGTAAAAGTGTTTGATATAAATGGGGAATCATGATATAGTATGAATATATATTTTGTCTATAAACATTAGATTAATAACACATACTTGGTATAGTAAAATATTGTTGGTTGTTTGAAAGAAACTGAGTAGAAAAAGGGTGCATTGTAAAGAGAAATCACAGGAAGGAATCTAATTTGGGAAAATTGATTATCAATCCTTAATTTATATGGTTACCATGGAAATGAACTAAACTGAAGAGAAAATAAATCTAGTTTCATAATAACTGGATACACATTTAAATATATTTATTTTTTGAAAATTATGACTAGTAATGAAGGAGGAAAACATCAACTTTGTAAAATAAATATTAAAAATGTGAAAAAATGGGATCAAGACTAATATATCTCAGTTATAGGAACTCAGTGAATTTTAATTATTCTATTGGCTATAGACAAGCAAAACATGTCTTTTTATTTGCAACATCAAAAATAGATCTTTCAGAAGAAACAAAATAGGATGTCATTAAAAGTATATAGGACATAATTATATGCAGAACCCATGAGTAGAGGGTTGTTAAGTGGTTAACAGTGGATTTTCAACTATCATTCCGTAGAGAATAGCTCTACCTCATTGCCTTTTAAGAAAATGTTATGAATCTGAATAGACTTATGAAACTGCTATCTCTAGCCAACTGCCAGGATGACCTAAAGTCTATCAGAAACCATGTGAGTGTGTCCCTGGTAACCTACGGGTTAAGTCTGAGTGTTATCACCTCTACAGTCTGAGTTCAATATTGGACCTTCCTTCACTATATATAAAATCCTGGGAATAAATCCCCATGCCTCTCAATTGCATGTAGGTGTTCTTGGTTCTGTTCTTTAACTTGTCCTTTAATTTTCATGAAACATAACATATATGTGGTTATTTTCTTGACACTTGCTTCCTACGAATAGAATGTTGGGGGTTCAACATTCTGTCTCATTTTATACTTTCTTTTTATGCTTTTTTTCAGCCCAAGCTCCCAGTGTTTCATCTGATAGAGACTATTCAAAAAGTCTGTGGGTGTCTGATAAATCTCATGGGGTAAAACACCATTATATAAAGCCAAACCCAATAAGGTCTTTGATATAATTCTTCTCTGTCCTTACCTCCTGTATTTTCATCAATTGACAATATTTTTATCTAAATATCTCTGCTTGATAGGTTTATAATTTAATGTGATTTTCTCAAGCAAGGCAAACTCTTTTCCTGAATTGATTTTGTAGTAATAGAATTGATGTTTTCTAAATACAAAGTGTTTATTTATTTTTTTTTTAGTTTTTAGCAACTAAATATTTTAGTGCTATTTACAAAGTCTGAATTAGTGCAGATCAAAATGTGTTTCCTATCTATTTTTAAATGAATAGGTTACATCATCTTACAGGTGTTCAAAATAAGCATTTCTTATATTTATCATTTCTATATACAATTATCCTTATTGCTTAATCTAGGATAAATTTTAAAGAAGTGAGGCAAACATTTCTTTAAGTGCCTATTCTTTTTTTTTTAAGATTTATATATTTATGCATACAAGAACTGGGATACAGACCAGAGGTGTGGAGGGTGAGAGGATTCATCAGAGACAGAGAGGGGAACAGACAGGCAGACTGACTGAAACATACTGCTGAGGGGGAGCAGTGGGTGAGACAGGAGAGTTCTGCTGCGCCATGTAGGTTGGTCCCTGGCCGGGGATCGAACTCGAGCTGCAGTGGCTGCAGACAGCTTCATAGTGTTGTGCTTAACCCCTCCTAGTCTTTTTTATTTTTTAATATAAGATATCTCCAAACTGAAATTTTTACTTATATCTATTCTAATACACAAAATTAACTTTGCATGAGGAGTAATATAGACACATCAGTACATTAATCTTTTAAATAATAAGGGAAACTGATTGAAAACTATATGAAGTATCCATACCTGTGATTATTTTGGAACTCTATAGAAAGATTGAAAATATGTATATTTCTAATACTCTAAGTTGACTTCAAAATGCATAAAAACTGGTAGCTAACTCACAAGTACTTGAGTAATTCATTTGGGGCAAATGTTCTGATGCACCCCAGAATTAAGTTAAAGTACATAGATACTTTACTTCAACTCTATTGCTGTAACCAGCATAAGAGATGAAAGCCACACCTATGATGTCCATACTATTACCCTGTGTTTAGTAATACGTACCAAGCTTTTAAAAAATATATCTCTGCTTTTCTAAGCCTTTCAATGCAAAGTATGTATCTGTGTGATTGGTTGTTGGGGTAAGAGGTTGCATAGATTACTAGATCGAGATACATTTTACATCCAAATAAATGTCACAACTGTAACAAATTGGGATGCTCAGCCATTGTCAAACAATGTAAGGCCAAGGTTGGCAAATTAGTTAGTATTAGCATATAGACCTTTTGGCAGGAAAGGAAAGCTTTTTACTTGAAGCTGGGCATTCTGCAGGATTTGTCAACTCGAATCTGCCACTAGTCTCATTATCTCATTTGTCTTATTTAGGCTAAATTGGCAGTTATGTCTTCATGGCAAATGTTTGTTTTTACAAATGAGCAATGAAGCGGAATCTAGGAAATACAACACTAAAACAGCTTTACTGCAAGTTTTAAAAGTATTTCTAGCACTTGATCTGCAGCCATCGAAAATTTTTGTTATCCCTTAACTTTGCTTTATATTGTAAATGTGTGGCTGCAAAAATACCTAACACAAAAACTAGAATTTTTCAAGTGAACAGGATGAAAATATATAAAGTATTGAAAAAACAAAAGATATTATAATATGGGCTAAATTAACGAGTAAGAGTTTTTTCAGTTCTGATTTATGTAGTGTTTTGAGTTAAAATTCTATTAGGTGATTTTGATTGGAAAAATCATAAACCTATGCATCTATATGGATAGCTATCTGAATACACAAAACTTACACACAGACACACACACATATGTGTATACACACACATGACTTCAATCCAACATGATTTATCCTGATCAATAATACATAAGCCAGGCTTATTTTAAACATAGCTTGTGAACAAGAGTACATGTATAATTAAATAATACAACAGAAGCATTATTTTTCCTTTTTGTGGGGAGGTAATAAATACAGGCTCACATACATGCAGTGACAAAAAATCTCATCATATGCTGAGAGTGTATAGTGTGAAATTAATTAATTACCAACAATATATATACAAAAATATTAGTATTAGTTCATCTAGAATAGAATACATGATATAAAATAATATCACACTAAATTCCTAGCAAAAGCAGTAATTGAAAATATATGCTGGTTAATGAAAGTATGAAAACAAATTCAGGAAAATAAAACAATAAACAATATAATTATAGAAATTTTTCTTAGCATTATCTAGTTTGGTATTCTTACTTTAAGAAACATTCATGAAATAACAATTTAAGATTTGCCAGAAAAATGCTGCCATTCTCTTCACCCCAAAACTTCATAGATAATAGGCTCCAAAAGGATCTTTACTCAAATGTACAGATACATTATTTATGGATAATAAAAAATGTCTTCTGAAAGCAAAATAATTAATATGCTTACTAAAATGAGCAACAAAGAAACTGTATTTTAGTATAAATAAATAAAAACTGTCACATTTCATTTTTCATTTAATATGTAGTTATTGGGATGATGTTAGGTAATTCACAATACAGACTGTGTTTTTATACTCAGGAAGAGCCTTGTCCTTTTTCACAGATTCTAATTCATACTGCTTACTCCTCACTTCCATTTGTTTCAATGTTAGTGATTAGAATAGAACATCACCTATGGATACCAGTAGAGACCCCAGGTAGGAAACAGAAGATAATTAATTGGATGAAAAAAGAAATATACATCTATGCAGAGTGATGTGTAGAAAACATTTGAAAGAAATTTTGTCTGAGAAATTTCTATGACTGACAGACAAAATCCTCACTCTTAGGAAATTAATTTCTTTAAATATTCTTTAAAAAGAAAAGTGCATACTCATTATGATTGAATTGGCAATCAAAAGACAAATAGAAAACACAAAACAAAAAACAAGCCAGGTAGTGGTTACTGCAGCAATGGCTAAAATCTGTGAAAACATGCTTTCTTAGGAATACATATTACAGAGAAATGGTTTAAATTTTAGACATATAGAACCAAAAGCCTCCGGTATGTTTACAGCACAATGAAGGAGAAAATAGTAATAACTATATGTTTATTCAAACATGTTTTAAAATATGTAATGTATATATTGCAGTGCATTATATGGTTAAAGTATATGTGTATATAGCATATGTATACATTACAGACATTATTTTACATATAGTGCATATTATATATATTATTTTAAAACATAATATGGCCTATCACATATATATAGTATCATACGATACAAAGTAACAGTGAAGTGATAAAGCTAAACACTACGTTTTTTCCTTATTTAACCCTAACATTTCTCATACATGAGTCTATAAATCAGTTTGCCTGAGATAAAGAAATATTAAGAAGTTGTGCCTATTAACTATTCATTTAATCAGACTATATCAAAATGTACATACATTTTAAATAAATATCTCCCCTTTAATGAATGTTGAGTAAAGATGATGTAGGCAGATGCCCCAGGAAAAAAATCTCCCTTGTTAATAAAACTGTCTTGTTTCTTTGAATAAGAAATCAGTGTCTCCATTGTAGTAAGGAATACTGTGATTGGGTAGAACCTGAATAGAACCTAAATAGAACATTAACAAGAATTTAAAAAAAATCTAGTGGCTATTACATAATTTTCTGTGACCATTCACATATTTAATTATTCTACTTATTTGCCTACCACAAATAAATCAAGCACCCATCACATGAAGAAAATAGATGCCAAATATTATTTAAAAATTATTTTCAAATATCTGCACTTAAAACCTACTAGTTCTATTAAAATCTATGGCATACACTTATTTGCAAAGTGTTTTTCTTTCAACATTTTCATTTTGTCAATTCAGAGATGCTATCTAGCACATTCATTTGAGAATAATTATTTTAAACGGATCACAAAAATCAATTTTTCTCTTTATATTTATGAATCTATTTCCTCCAAATTTGTTATTTCCTCTCTATCTGCACAGTTCAACACAGTAGGCATTAGCCACATGTTGCTATAAAATTGTCAGTTCCACAATCTCACTCCCCAAATTTTTAGTACTCACAATCACATGTGGCCAGTAACTACCAAATTGGGTAGAAAATAAAGCATTTCCATCATTGCAGAGATTTCAACTGGACAGCACAGCTTAGACTACACTACATTGATTAAATTGACCTAATATTTCCAATATGATAAAATCAATTTAATGCATTTTACCTTCTTATTATGCATGCAGAATTCCTACTTTCCCCAACTCCTGAAAACTGCTTTCAAATTTTAATACTTATTAATGTGAACCTTTTTCTCTTTACTTTGACTTAGGCTACAACATGTAAACTAGAAAGGAATAGGTGTACATATTTTGCATGCATTTGATTGTAACAATGGGAAAGCCAGATGGAATAGAAGAAAAATGGGAGATTTTCCTATGATCCAACACTTAGTCCAACATTAAACATTTTTATAGTTAAAAATGGGATACAGGGAAATATAAAATCTGCTAGTGTTTATTAGTCAGAAGTCTAATTTGGTAGCATAAACACAAATTGTTCCAGCTTTAAAAAATATTAAAGAATTCCGAGTCCACTTAGATAATCAAAGGAAGAGTTATGAAGTGAAACTTTGGCAATACAAACTCCTGGGCAGCCCTCGAAATGCCAGGAAATAGATTTAAGGTTTTAGAAGTTAACATTCTCCTCCTCTACTTCCCTTTAATTATAGCTTCATTTTCCTGAATTTTATTAGTGTTCTCCTTGTAGCTGGAGATGCAGGCATCACAACTACCCAGACGAATGTGCTACACGGAAAGAGGCATCACAAACCCTCACGAATGTGCTACACGGAAAGAGCTCTGTCCATTGGCGGCAGATGAAAACTAATAGGGGTTTTCCTTACCTTATCACCATGAACAGATTTTGTAGCTCTCAATTTAGGCCAGTTTATTTAACAGTCACTCTGTCCAGAGGAAAAGATAATTCCCCTACATTGGCTAAGTGTAGAGAAGGAGAGAGAAGGTGTTGTTTCCAGAAGAAGGAAGGAATCTTAAGAATTAGAACAATGCTCATAGCAGGAATCTAGAAAACTTAAATAAGGGACCAGAAAAATGAATAACTATAAGAAAGTGAAAATCAAAATCAACAAAAACTATGAACCAGAGACACTCTATGAGGGGTGGGGGGCGGGGAGGGGAGGGATTGGGGTCAAAATAAAGGGGTTGCAATTGTATGGGGAATATAAAAATAAAATTTATAAAAATTAAAAAAAAAAAAAAAGAATTAGAACAATGCGTTCTAGGGCCTCCCCAGTGGCGCAGTAGGTTGAGCACAGGGCTGTGAAACTCCACAGCCTATGAAGCAGAGGTTCAGTTCCCAGCCAGCCAGGGTGATACCCACATTTCCCGGCAGACCTCTCTTGTCTCGCCCGCTGCTCCCCTCAGCAGCGCTTTCGTCTGTGTGCCTGTTCTGCTCCCTGCTCTGTCTCTGGTGAATTCTCTCACCCTCCTGCACCTCTGGCCTGTGCCCCTGTTCTTGTATAAATAAATAAATCTTAAAAATAAAAAAGAGCAATGCATTCTATCATGTGGTATGTGTAGATAAATCATGTAGTTGCTAGTACATCAAACTGATTGCTCTGGAATTAGGGAAAATGGATAAATATCTGAATTCACAAGTTGGATAAAAATCCCTACCACTTAAAGCAAAAGTTAGTGAGTTTCCAATTCGGCACCTTTAAACAGCAGCTTTAACAACAGTCTTCGGCATAGATTTTTTGTTTCAAATGAGTTTTCTTTAACATTCAATATTTGTGAAATATAGGATATACCTTTCTCACCAATGAAGTTGTGGCACTGCACAGGAAAATAAATATGACATATTAGTAAGTACATGTAGGGTAAGGAAAAATGTCAGGCTTTTCTGCCCTCCTGCCATCAGGGTAGATGATGGATCCTTGAGGTCCTGAATCCATGCCTGATGGCAGGTACCTGGAATAGGGTGTGGGCATAGGTAGATGAGATTCACCTGGGCTAAGACTGCGCTTTTAAGGGTGGTGTGACAGGGACGCCAGCAGCAGCAGAAGCCAAAAGAGAAGCCGAGAGAGAAGCAGAGAAGAAGCAGAAGAAGCAGAGAGCCCAGATAGAGTGAGGATTTGCTGGGGACTGGGAGGACTGCCAGCCTCCTGGCCCTCCAGCACCCCTGCCTGCCATATGCCTGGTGAACCCCAATAAAAGACCTGCAAAAAACCACTGAGGACTCTGACTCCTTTACCCGGTCTGCATGGGATCCTAGAAAACCTGCACTGTATCCTGTCCTGCCATTACAATTGGTGTAGCCAGCAGGATGATCCATGCAGACTTGTATTGGAGCCCTCCGAAGACCTGGAGGGACTAAGGAGTAACAGTGTCTGCCTGTAACAACGCTGGAGGCGCCATGGCAGCACAGAAGGTGGATACGGTCTGGGAACTGTGGGATGAGACCTCGCATGGAGGAGACGCCCGAGAGGACCAGCCAATGACCCCTGAGGCAGCAAGAATCATTGGGAGGAGAGGACCACGATTCGGAGCTCGCCGGTGCTGATGACAGGGAGAGGCCTAATGGACTTGGACTGATGGACTCGGACTGATGAACTTGGACTGACAATTCTGCCAGAAGGCGGAGGACCTTGGTAGGTTATGTTGTTTTTGAGAATCTGGGGGTGGCCAGTGGGCCTGGATGGCCAAAAGCAGCCTGTGTATGCCCAGCAGCCAGGCAGAGGAGAAAAGCCCACTGAGAAGGCAAAAGCTGGTACTGATGCTAAGTTGAGAAGCCCTGAGCAGCTGTTAAGCAGCCTGAGTATGCTGAAGCCCTGTGAGTCTCGTAAAATCACCTGTGGGTGATGCCCTGCTCATTCTTGAGTGAGGGTAAGGAGCTGAGGAACCCGTCGTTGGGGGACGGGTGGGGAACATGGCTTGGGGTGGAGCCCAAGCCGAATGCAGAGTTTGGATCCCCGACCCATGTGCTTGTGCAGTGGGTTGGCCTGAGTGCAGGGGTCTGCGAGTCGCATGGGTGGCTATGAAGGCCGAGTGTTGGAGCGACTGCAGACAGAAACCCTGAGGTTTGTCAATTACCAACAGAATAGAATCACCAATCCCAGAGTGAGTGCATCCTGGGGGTGGATGCGGTGTGTGGCTTGTAGCCGAGACTACAGCCAGAGAAGGCCAGGAAGCCTGACGGCTCCTGGTGTGTTATAGTAGATGCCGTGATTGATTCCCCTCCCTCCCTCGTATGAGCAGTGCCTTCGGCAGCAGATTTGGTGGCTCATCTGCTGGTACCAATAATTGTCTTTTGCACTAGGTTGGGGCCCTGCCTGGACTTGTGTTCTGTTGTATTTTGTTATATTGTGATGTATTTGCTTTTGTGGGCCATGGCTGCATTGTTTGTTTGCTAAATTTTATATATGTAGATTATATGGCAGAAAACCCTGAAGGGGTGGACTGTAGGGTAAGGAAAAATGTCAGGTTTTCTGACCTCCTGCCATCAGGGTAGATGATAGATCCTTGAGGTCCTGAATCCATGCCTGATGGCGGGTACCTGGAATAGGGTGTGGGCATAGATAGATGGGATTCACCTGGGCTAAGACTGTGCTTTTAAGGGCGGCGTGACGGGGACGCCAGCAGCAGCAGAAGCCATAAGAGAAGCCGAGAGAGAGAGAAGCAGAAGAAGCAGAGAATGCCAGAGAGCCCAGATAGAGTGAGGATTTGCTGGGGGCTGGGAGGATTGCCAGCCTCCCGGCCCCCCAGCACCCCTGCCTGCTATGTGCCTGGTAAACCCCAATAAAAGCCTGCAAAATTCCACTGAGGACTCTGACTCCTTTACCCGGTCTGCATGGGATCCTAGAAAACCTGCACTGTGTTCTGTCCTGCCATTACAGTACATTTAGGCAGGAAGTAATGGCATAGGAAATGCTCAAATTAAGGATAATGTCTTGGCTATTTAGGAAGATTGCACATCAAATCTTTTGATTATGAAGAATACTAGCTAGGTTGTACTTATCTCATCCTCTGCAAGAAGGTATGAACTCGTCAGTGGTTCAACAATTATTTGTTCTTTTCTTGGTGTTCCACACTATGGCAAAAGGATTGGTTCTTGGAATTTGCTTCTGTATTGTAGTGGCAGGAAGAGCACGGAGCAGGAACTCTATGATCCTATGCAGACGGGTGAAGGAGGAGAATCCTGGAGCCCTTGGTGGCTTTTTAGGCTTTTATTGGGATTTTACCAGGTACATGGCAGGCAGGGGTGCGGGGGGCCAGGAGACTGGCAGGCCTCCTAGCCTCTGGCAAATCTTCACTCTTTCTGGGCTCTCCGGCGTTCTCTCTTCTGCTTCTCTTGCATTCTGCTGCTATTGTTCTCTTCTGGTGGTACCGTTTTCTCTCTCTCTCTTGTTCTCTTCTTCTGTTCTCCTTCTGGTGTTGTTCTTGACGCCGCCCTTATAAGCACTGTCTCAGCTCAGGTGAACCACCTACGCATGCCCACACCCTACTCCAGGTGCCCGCCATCAGGCATGCATTTAGGACTGCAGGGATCCATCATTAATCCTAATGGTGGGAGGGCAGAAAAACCTAACAGTCATTTATCCTACATGTATATATAAATGTAAATGTATTTCTGAGTGTAACACCAGATATATTTCAGATATTTTGAAGGAAAAAAATTGAATATAAATGAATCACTTTCCTGGATGAAGAAATTAACTCTTCCTGTTTAGTATCATACTGTTCTATATTTAGTAAAAATTATTTTATAATGATGCATCTACTCTGAAATTTATTAATTTTTTAAAAAGAGCAATTTACCAGAAAGGAATTTGGCACAATCTTATGTAACAGAACCTCAAAAAAGAGTCATCTCTAGTCTTCAAAACTGGATGGAACCAATACAGGTTTTGAAGGAACATTCAGGTTATTAATTGCTAACAGATTGCATTTTCTAATTTACAAGTGCTTACCCCCAAATGCGATCAAATTACCAAAAAATGGTTGCTACCTGCATAGCATATCTCTTTGAAAGATTAGGAAAAAAAAAAAAAAAAAAGGTTGGTCGCTTAATATGTGTCTGAATTTAAAGACAGGAATCACTAATTGAACCTTGGTTTTTATTTATGTGACATCTCTGTTTGGGAATCAAACCAAGACTATCAAGTAATTTCACAACAGCCATTGAAAAGCGATGGGATATTATAATGTTTAGTCACCAGTTCTTTGGTTTGAATTTAAGCAGCTGTGAGCTAGAAGTTAACATCTTTGTATCCAATTACTAATCTCCTGAGAAAACCAGACTTATTTATTTCCTCATTTTAGATTCAAAGGGGTCATTTGTTCCTGATTAAAGACTAACATTGATTCTTAAATTAAAAATATATATATAAAGTTTTCTAATGTCTATTACTTGATTTTCCCAATGTGACTTGTAAGTGTGAAAATACAGTTTAGTCAAGCAGAAACCCTCTTTACAGAACCAATTTCGCTCTAAGTATCAATCTCAATGTGTTGTACTTTTTGAAAAAACACTTCCCCTTCCACAGCATCAAAATTGGAGATACTGAAATTTCTTTCTTTTTTATTTTGTAGTCTTCACAGTGTTGAAAAGTTGAATTCTTTTTCTTTTTCCTTGCACGGTTAAGATGCCCAATCACTATTGTTCCTTTTTTCCCTTTCTAGAGTAAGAATGAATATTGCTCCTGTCAGTAATGGCAGCATTTGAAAAATAGTTTAGAGAGTAGTGCTGTGCCTATCAACAGCCAAGTACATGAGCAGTCTGTCTCTGCAAGTCCCCAGGTCTCATTAAAGAAAATGTGTGGAAAAGTAGAGCTAACCCTGCTGGATATGTCCCTACTGTATTTTATCATAAAGCTTTCCATTATTGCAGAACATGGCAGCCAAGTTATAAATAAACTGTCTGTGACTCATGCTAAAGGACAATAAAGCATCTGCACCAGACAGAGTCACCTTCTTGTTCTAGTAAGTTTTCATTCCAGTTTTCCATTCAGGTCTTCTTGTGCTCTTAAATATGATCCCCCTACTACTATTTGGTCAAATGTATTTCTAATCTTCACTTTATTCTCTCAAAATTTCTATTAAAATTGCTAAATAATAGAATTAATTTTTATCATACTACATGTCAGAGGAATATCTTTGTCCCTTATTGGTTCTCATGCCTCTTCCATTGACTAATTCATTTGCTAATTCAGTTCACAAATAAATTTTGATAGCCTGCTATATGCCACATTCTGTAATAGGCAGCAAAAATATCATACATGAATGTCTTCTGAAAAAAGATTATCTGTATACTCTACCTGTAAAAAATGAGCCATGTTGCATTAACATTGGTCACCCAATTGGAACAGGAGGACCATCTAAATACTTGTTCTTAATTCCCAGGTAATTTAGAATGATCTGTAAAGTTTTTTAAGACTAAATTCCTCCAGTCTCTCTTCAGACCTCCTGTATTAAATTACCTGATTGTAAATGCTGGTATGTACATTATAAAAAATAAATCCTAGGTGATATTAATATTACCGATTGAGAATCATTTTTCTAAAATTATTACAGACTTTCCACTTTTTTATTAATATAGATATATCAAACACACAGAAACAGTACATGATAAATAAACACTAGCAATGAATTTTGGAAATTATTTTATAATCATTTAATACATGATTGCATATGTTTAATTAGCAGCATATGTTATAGTGCTGCAGGAAAGAGAACTAAATTTTAGTATATTTAAGGAACAGCATCTGTTAGGGACTGAATTATGTCTCACCAGATTCATATGCTTAGTCCTTAAGCTCCTAAACAGAATGTATTTAATGATAGGACCTTCAAGGAAATAATTAAGGTTAAAGAGATCACAAGGGTGGAGATCTACTGATAAGACTTATGAGTCCTCTTTCCTTCTTATAAAGGAAAGGGGATGCCACAGACCTCTCCCTCTTTCTCTCTCTCTTTCTGTTAGTGCATGTGTGGAGAGAGGGGAGGTCACGTGAGAACAGTGAGACAGCAGTCTCTGCAGGTCAGGAAGAAATGTCTCTGCAGAAACCACCTTTGCTGGCACTTTGACTTTGGTCTTGCTGTCTCCTGAACTGTGAGAAAATATCTTTCTGTCGCCTATCACCTTAGTATTCTAGTATCCTTAGTGTTCTTAGTATACTGAGACTAATACAGAATCTTATGGCTGTTTCTTCTTTCTTTTGTTCAGATGAAGATAGGAAGAAATTAGGCATGAGTAAATAAATGATAAGTAATGTAAACTGACCATAGTATTGCCAGAGTGTAAGGGCAGAAATGGATACAGAGCAGGTTTTCTATAATCCATCAGATCGGGTAAAGGAGGAGTCAGAGTCTTCAGTGGCTTTTTTGCAGGCTTTTATTGGGATTTACCCAGTACACAGCAGGCAGGGATGTTGGGGGGCTGGGAGGCTGGCAGGCCTCCCAGCCCCCAGCAAGTCTTCACTCTATCTGGGCTCTGTGGCATTCTCCCTCTCTCTCTCTTAGCTTCTGCTGCTGCTGGCATCCCTGTAATGCCGCCCTTAAAAAGCACAGTATTAGCCCAGGTGAATCTCATCTTCCTATGCCCACACCCTATTCCAGGTGCCCACCATCAGGCATGCATTCAGGACCGCAAGGATCTATCATCTATCCTGATGGCAGGAGAGCAGAAAAGCCTGACATTTTCCCTTACCCTACACAGAGGTAATTACCCATTACTGTTGTAGATGATAGGAAAAAACAAGTTTAAGAGAGATACATCTCATGTAAAATAAGTCCTGTCATAACATGATGACCCATCATATTAATAATAAATGGTCATATGTCAACATTAATTAAATCAAAAACATGGACATCAGTCGCTGAACTCATTACTGGATGATTTTTTGTATTAAATTAATTTTTTAAAAAATTATTTATGCGTGCAAGAACTGGTGTGTAGACAGGAGGTATGGGGGTGAGAAGATTCACCAGAGACAGAGAAGGAAGCAGAACAGGTGGATCTACTGATATACACTGCTGAGGAAAGCAGCGGGTGAGACAGAAGAGGTCTGCTTCACAATGTGGGTTAGCTCCCTGGTCAGGTATTGAACTCATGTTGCAGTGGCTGTCGATAGCCTGATAGCACTGTCATTTCTGGATGATTCTTTGAAGTTCTTTCTGAGTTGTTACTGAAACGGAAGAGATACTGCCAGTTACATATCAGCAAAGAAAGAGCATGCACAAAGATCTAGAAAAAGAACAACAAAAAAAACCCCAAAACCAGTAGAAGAAAAGAAATAATAAAAACCAAAGCAGAAATAAATGAAATTGAAACTAAAAAAACAATCCAAAAGATCAATGAAACCAAGAGCTGGTTCTTTGAAAAAATAAATAAAATAGACAAACCCCTAGCCAGGCTCACAAAGGAAAAAAGGGAGAAAGCACAAATACACAGAATCATAAATGAAAGAGGAGAAATCACAACGGACACAGCAGAAATCAAAAGAATAATCAGTAACTACTATGAACAGTTATATGGAAACAAGTTCAACAATCTAGAGGAGATGGACAAATTCCTACAACTCTACAATCACCCAAAGCTAGATAAAGAAGAAATAGAACACCTAAACAGACCAATTACAATTAGCGAAATTGAAATGGTAATCAAAAACCTCCCCAAAAACAAAAGCCCAGGACCTGATGGATTTACAAATGAATTCTACCAAACATTCAGAGACGAATTAGTGCCTATCCTTCACAAACTCTTCCAAAAAATTGAGAAGGAAGGGACAATACCAAACACGTTCTATGAAGCCAATATTATACTAATACCAAAACTGAATAAGGACAACACAAAAAAGGAAAACTACAGGCCAATCTCCCTAATGAACACTGATGCAAAAATCCTCAATAAAATTTTAGCTATCAGAATCCAACAATATATCCATAAGATAATTCACCACGACCAAGTTGGATTCATTCCAGGGGCACAAGGATGGTTTAACACCCAAAAATCAATCAACGTTATCCAACACATCAACAAAAGGAAATATAAAAACCATATGATAATATCAATAGATGCTGAGAAAGCTTTCGACAAAGTGCAACACCCATTCATGATAAAAGCCCTTGAAATTCTTGGGATACAAGGAACATACTTCAACATCATAAAGGCCATCTATGACAAGCCAACAGCCAGTATCATTCTCAATGGTGAAAAGCTGAAAGCAATTCCATTAAGATCTGGAACAAGACAAGGATGTCCACTCTCACCACTGCTTTTCAATATAATACTGGAAGTCCTAGCCAGAGCAATAAGACAAGAGAAAGACATCCAAGGAATCCAAATAGGAAAAGAAGAAGTCAAACTATCACTATTTGCAGATGATATGATAATATACATAGAGAACCCCAAAAAGTCCACAGAAAAACTAATTCATCTCATCAATAAGTTCAGTAAAGTGGCAGGATACAAAATCAACACGCAAAAGTCAGTAGCCTTCCTATACACAAACAACAAATCTGAAGAAGAAGAAATCAAAAAAACCATCCCTTTTATTATCGAAACAAAAAAAATCAAATATTTGGGAATAAATCTAACAAAAGAGGTAAAGGACCTATACAAAGAAAACTATAAAACACTGTTAAAAGAAATAGAAGAAGACACAAAGAAATGGAAAGACATCTCCTGCTCATGGATTGGAAGAATAAACATTATTAAAATGGCCATCCTACCAAAAGCAATATACAGATTCAATGCTATTCCAATCAAAATTTCAATGTCATTCTTCAAAGAAATAGAACAATTATTGATGAAATTCATATGGAATCACCAAAAACCCCGAATAGCCAAAGCTCTACTGAAAAAAAAAGAAGGAAATGGAGGCATCATACTCCCAGACTTCAAACTATACTACAAAGCCATAATCATCAAAACTGCATGGTATTGGAACAAGAACAGACATACAGACCAATGGAATCGAATAGAAAATCCAGAAATAAACCCACAGATTTATGGTCAACTAATCTTTGACAAAGGAGCAAAGACTATGCATTGGAGCAAAGAAAGTTTGTTCAATAAATGGTGCTGGGAAAACTGGGTCGCTACATGCAAAAGAATGAAGCTTGACCACTACCTCACACCATACACAAAAATCAACTCAAAATGGATTAAAGAACTAGACATAAGACCTGAAACCATAAAATACATAGAAGGAAATATAGGCAAAACACTACGGGATTTGCACATCAAAGACATCTTTACAGACACATCACCCAAAGCAGTGATAGTGAAGGCAAAGATAAACAGCTGGGACTACATCAAATTAAAGAGCTTCTGCACAGCAAAAGAGACAATAACAAAAACAAAGAGAAGCCCCACCAACTGGGAGAACATTTTTGCACCCAACACTAATGATAAAGGACTGATCACAAAAATCTGCAAAGAGCTGATGAGACTCAACAACAACAAAGAAAATAATCCAGTCAAAAAATGGGCAGAAGAGCTAAAAAGAAACTTCTCTGAAGAGGAAATGCAAATGGCCAACAGGCATATGAAAAAATGTTCAACATCACTTGTAATCAGGGAAATGCAAATCAAAACTACCATGAGATACCATCTTACACCAGTGAGAATGGCACATATTAAAAAAACTAGCAACAACAAATGTTGGCGAGGGTGTGGAGAAAAAGGAACTCTTCTGCACTGTTGGTGGGAGTGCAAACTGGTCCAACCACTGTGGAGAGCTGTGTGGAGATTTCTGGACCTACTAAACATAGAGCTTCCATATGATCCAGCAATTCCACTCCTAGGTATTTACCCAAAGGACACAGAAACATCAATTCCAAAGAGCACCTGCACCCCTATGTTTATAGCAGCACTGTTTACAATAGCTAAGCTTTGGAAACAACCCAAATGCCCAAAAATAGATGACTGGATCAAGAAGATGTGGTACATATATACCATGGAATATTACTCAGCATTCAAAAAAGATAAACACATGCAATTTGCAGCAACATGGATGGAGCTGGAAGGGATCATGCTCAGCGAAATAAGCCAAAAAGAAAAAGAAAAATACCGGATGGTCTCACTCATAGCAGGAATCTAGAAAACTTAAATAAGGGACCAGGAAAATGAATATAAGAAAGTGAAAATCAAAATCAACAAAAAACTATGAACCAGAGAAACTTTTTGGGGGGTGGGGGGCGGGAGGGGAAGGATTGGGGTCAGAATGGGGCGTTTGCAATTGTATGGGGGAATATAAAAATAAAAAAAAAAAAGAAAGAGCATGCAGATTGCAAAGTGTACCCACTATAATGACCAGCAGGTGATTGGTTGACTTCCTGGCTTTAGTAGATGGAGTATTCACCTTCAAATGAGAAAATGAAATATCAATATGCAGAGTTCAGCACAATTTATTGTGTAACATTTTGTAATATGTCTTATGTAAAATTTTATGAAAAATAAATTAGAGAAATAATGTTCCCTAATTCATGACAGAGGAGAAGCAAATATGTAATTATTTATATTTATAGAGTACCTATATCATGCTAAGCAATGTCCTATATATTTTATATCCCAAAGAGTCAATATACTCTTATAATTTAATATAGGTCAGTATTGTAGATGATAATCTAGAAAAGGCTTTAAAATTATTATTAATATTTTAAAGAAAATAAAAAGATAAGTGGAAACTTGGTAATTCTGAACCTGCAGACATATTAGTGATGTTTACTAGCCACACTAATTTATTTTGCCATAATTGTATGTACCTATTAGTTTAGTGAGAGTCACTTCCTAAGACACAAGAAAGTTGCTTTTCCCAAAACAACAGCAACAAAAATAACAAAACCTTTCTGTAAAACACCCAAAATGATAGATAACATACAGGTAACATTCTGACACAAAAGATTTTGGCTATTTTGTTTAATGCTATATGCCTAGGTGTAGGTGGTCAATAAGTTGTAGTTGGCTATTTGAATATGTACCTTCACTTTCTGAAAAACAATGAATGTCCCAGCGGTCATAAGTAAAGAGGAAACAAAATCCAGAGCTATAAACTTGAGCTGAAATTTAGCACCCTTCATGGGTGACCAGAGAGGAAAAAAAGTTACAGTTCTCAGGAAATAAGAGGGTAAAAATGACAACTCAGACAGGGAGACAAATGATACTGCAAGAGATGGGTGAGATTTGACTGAGACCTCTGGAATAAGGTCAGGAGGTTCCATGATCTATAGAATCAGCAACTGGATGAGTCAGGGAAATCAGCAGAGAGGATGAGCAAAACAGGGAACATAAGAAAATGTGTAATTCATGGCTTGAGCTGTGTGTGTAATGGCTGGAGGAGTGGGTTTGGTGGGGAGGAGGGTCCAGTAAATGTCACTACTATGGTTCTTTGTTTTTTCAGGAATAAAATAGAAATGTTCAATAATTTCACTCTTCACCACTGAGATTTTCATATTAATTGTTTAAGTGTAAATCCTAAAAAAGAAATATAATTAAATAATCATCAAACCATAATCAAAAAAAGGAGAAATTAAGAAATGTGAATAAGTTAATAAAACAGATGCATTTATATAAGTGGTTGATATAAATGAACTGACTTCAATAAACATCTAAAAATACTGTGGAACACACAGCAGGTGGACAAACAGCTACTATTAAAAAATGAGCAAAATTCCCTAACACACACATCACTTTAAAAGGTATATAAATGGCAAAAAAGCATGCAAAAATATTTTCCACATCATATGTCATCAGGAAAATGCAATTGAAGCAATATGATCCTATTATACACCTACTAAAAGGGCCAAAATCACAAAACAGACAGCACCAAATGCTGACAAACTTGTGGAGCAACGGGAACTCTCATTTATTGCTGATGTGAATGCAAACTTTCCATCAGTACCTTCACTGGCAGTTTCTAACTAAACTCAATACATATTTACCATACAATCCAGCAGTTACACTCCTTAATATTTACTCAAAGGAGGTGACAACTTATGTCCACAAAAGAAAATTGCATATGGAAAACTACACATTTATAACAATAACAACTATTTTTTTGTAATTTCCATAGCTTGAAAGTAATTAAGATCCCCTTCTATAGGTGGAAGGATGCTAAACAGTAGTGCATTCAGGCAATGGGAAAGTAGCACTAAAAAGAAATTATTTATCAAGCCATTAAAATACATGGGGTGATCTTATTTTTTTTAATGAATTAGTTTATATAATTCTTACATCATTTTTCATTTTTTCATAATATATGCATTTTCATTTTGGTTATATTCCTCATACAATTCCCACCCCCTTTTTCTGACCCTAATCCCTCTTCTCCTCCCCCAAACCCCCACTGTAGTGTGTCTCTGGTCTATAGTTGCTTGTTGATTTTGATTTTTACTTTATTGCAATTAGTCTTTTTCCAGGTCCCTTATTTAGGTTTTCTAAATTCCTGCTATGAGTGAGACCATCTGGTATTTTTCTTTTTCTTTCTGGCTTATTTCACTGAGCATGATCCCTTCCAGCACCATCCATGTTGCTGCAAATTGTATGTGTTTATCTTTTTTGATTGATGAGTAATATTCCATTGTGTATATATACCACATCTTCTTGATCCAGTCATCTATTTTTGGGCATTTGGGTTGTTTCCATAGCTTAGCTATTGTAAATAGTGCTGCTATAAACATAGAGGTGCAGGTGTCCTTTTGAATTAATGTTTCTGTGTCCTTTGGGTAAATACCTAGGAGTGGAGTTGCTGGATCATATGGAAGCTCTATCTTGACCTACTAAGATAGAGCCTCCATAGGGTGATTTTTAATTCATATTCCTAAGTATAAGAGGATAATCCAAAAAGATTATATACTGCATGGTTTTAACTATCATATTATAAAAAAACACATATAAAGATGATAAAATGTCAGTGGTTATCAGGTTATCTCCATAGGGAGAGGCATGGATGAGTAAGCAAAGCACCAGAGAACAGAAGACTATATTAGGGCAGTGAAACTACTCTGTATTATGCTATATGTGGGAATATAAGACATTTTATATTTGTCTAAACCCATGGGAAGTACATCACCAGGAGTGAATACTAACATAAACCATGGACTTGGGTGATTCTGATGTGTCACCAAAAGTGAATCCTAATTTAGATCATGGTGTTAATGATGTAATCAATATAGATGTATTAGTTATAACAAATGCACTACACTCGAAGGGGATGTTGAATGGATAAACTTTGTTATGACATTTAAACTTCTCTGATAATCTATAAAAAATGAAAATATAATAAAACATCTATTAGAGGCTTTTGAATAGCATGCTATATGTTTGCAGATATGTGATAAATGAAAATTATACAGTGGTTTCTGAGAAGGATCTAAAATGTGCTTCAGTTATTATAAATATGAATTGTTTTAAGTTGAGTGGCAGCTTCATGTATATTTACTATATTATTTGCTTTTCATTTTTGTGTGCTGAAAATATACACAAACATAATAATAAGAAACATGAAATAGACTGAGGATTATATATGTGGGGATAGAAAGCTTTAAATGAATACCCATAACAAATTCCACTCTCAGTAAATATTTCCCACATTTTTTTTTATTTTTACCTTTTTAAAAATATATTTTTATTTATGCATACAAGAACTGGGGTGTAGGCCAGAGGTGCGGGGAATGAGAGGATTCACCAGAGACAGAGTGGAGAGCAGAACAGGAGGATCTACTGAAATACACTGTTGAGGGGAACAGCGGGTGAGACAGGAGAGGTCTGCTGAGCCATGTGGGTAGTTCCCCGGCCAGGGATCAAACTCATGCTGCAGTGGCTGGCAATAGCTTGATTATGCTTAGACTTAACCCCTTGCACCACCAGGGAGGTCCTTCCCCAAATATCTTAACTTCAACCTGTCATCCCTTTATTCTCTCTTTGTTCCTGCTTATACTATTTCCCCTATCAAGCCTCCTTCCCATTTTTCACATTTTTCATTCCATCATGTGGAACTGTTCATCTATGTGTCCAAATCTACTATAGAGCTCATCACAGAGGTAACACTCTAATTAGCAGATCCTGTTTCTACCCACACATCTACTTACACATGCTCACACATACACACAGTATTTAAAAATATGTGTGTATGCATTCTGTTATACATACACAAGATAATGTGTCCAAAGCAGATAATTATTTTACATTATTCTACCCCCCCCCCAGTAACTAGCACATAGATAGTTGCTCATTGACAGGATCTACCAAATAAGGTGTCACTTAGTATACTTCTGGAGCCTTTTTTTTTTTTTTAATGTATGTGCAGAAAAGAGTTTTAAAGAAGAACAAACATTACAAATCAGAGAAAAAATATGAAAGAAGGAAGGAAGATGAGCTGAGATAAACTGTCAATTACCAAAGAAGGCAATTTTCCTTAAATTTTGTTCTAAGCAGTACTAAAATAATTTATTATTGAAGCTTAAAATAAAAGAGATTTGCATAATATGCTAAAGCTGTGAATAGAAAGTATGCAGTACATATATAAACAGGCTGTCATGATCATGTTTGCTTTTTAAAAATCTATGATCCTACTGACAATAATCATATGTGTGGCTAATTCTTGTCCAGTTCTCCTAACCCTAGTCCCATCTCTGATTGCCACAAACCAATAAGAGTCCACCACTGAGAATCCTTGTCTTCTGGCAGTTTGTTACCTTGTGGCTCTAGGAAATTGGTTTTGGTTTGTTTATTTTTGTTTCTGTTTTTCTCTCAATTTAACCCAGGTAACTGGCAAAGGATTAGGCAGTTGTTCAATTCAGACAGCACATATATTAAGTCTTCTGTTGAATTCTTTTCGCACTGCTCAGAAGCACCATTTCTTAGGAGTTGAAAGACCTGCAAATTATGTGCTTTTGGTAACGTGATAGAGGTTGGGCTAGCTCTTTGAACATACTAAATTGTTGGGTGTTGTTAATTTTCTTTAAACTTCCACTAGAAATTCAGACAAATTTAATTTAGAATTTGAATAGTTTTATGGATTCCTTTCAACACATTTCCACCATCCTATATTTTTTGGCCTTTTTTTGGTTGAAGTTCTTTCAAAAGATTAATAATCAAATTGTATCCACAGAATATACTTTCCCCTAGATATTTTTACAAGCATGTAAAAAAATATGAAATGCCAGCTGAATTTTAAGCTGTTTTGAAGAAAGAAACATTGAATATTTGTTTCCAACAGGGATATGTTGCTAATATATGAAGGAAAAAAGTTTGGCTTCAGCACCTTGGAAGATATTTTTGGATTATTCAGAACACTGAGGAAAGTGAATAGCAAATGCACAAATTGAATTTTGGCTGATGTACTTATATTTCCTAAATATGACTCTTAATGCTCTTTGGAGAATGTCATTTTATGAACTGGATTTGAACTCAGAAGTTTAGCTCATTAAAGATTAGATCACCATCCAAAAGGATTTAGTAAAATATAAAATGTCTGTGTTATAAGTACCATAAGTAAGAATAAAAGGGAAAACAATGCAGTTTTTGGGAAAAACCCCAGTACCTCATGTATTTCCCCAATTACTTTGTTTACTAGTTTCTTGTTTTACTTGTGTCTGCTAGCTTATTTGAAGCGTATTTGGAATTAGATCTAAATCACCTTAATTATTTTTAATTAAAACAATTGCATATACTGATATAGCCAAATAGTATGTAACAAATCTCATTATAACCTCCTCGCAAACACTGTTTTGAAAAATACCATAGTAGGCACATCATTAGAGAAATGCACACACTAAACCTCTGGAGTTCATAATATATGATTTAAGTTAAAAGAAAAATGTGTTAATGTGTAATGTTACCTTAGGATTAACTATATTATTGGGTCCCTTCATTTCAAAGGTGCTAGCAGATACATATTCCTATGTCCTATATCAAAGTACATAGATTATGAATTGTACTTGGTATTTTCTAATATTATGATATGTAAGTAAAATGCTGTGCCCTCAATTTTTGCCAAGTGAAATATGGAACACTAGTGAATAGGTCTTCCCTGACATACATCCGTCACTCAGTGGGAAAAGAAGCAAAATTCCAATTCAGTAAAAGTAAAATTTATCATCACCTGGGAAAAATGTTACAAGTATGTGTATACAGACACACACACACACACACACACACACATCTGTATAGAATTCTACATATATACATATATGTGTATAATATATGACAGACACATATATAATATAGCATAAACTATTGTAAATGAGAAGTTGAAAATATATATAAAACAGAAAATTGTTGTCCTTGATAAAATTACTTGAGAATCTTGACATTTATATTCTTTACTCTATGTCTCCGTAATTTCCCCTCAACTTCCTAATTATATTTTTTCTTTTGTCTTTTTTTTTCATTTTATGGAAGTAACTTTTGGGAGTAGTGTGCCTTTTCTTTTTAAAATCATCTTTGTTACTGTAGATTCAAAGTACCAATTCTCCCAAGAGGTTTCCTAGATTGTAAAGAAGTTGAGCCTTATTTCTTTTCCTTTTTCTAATTATTCAGTTGTATTATAATCTATAAACTTATCAGTTATTAAGCTTTTCAAACTGTTGATGACATGTGGCTTTATTTAGATTCTTTGTCTTATTCCATATTTGTTTTAATGGTGCGTTAACATCCCTTTAATGTGTGAGTCTCAATCTTGAATGTTTTCAGAGTCCAAGTAGAAAAAGTTAGGCATATGTAAGCTCTTGAAATACAGATTAGTGAGAAACTTGGAGAATTAGAAGTTGCTTCCCTTTCTTATAATTATTCAAATTGAAATTCCCATAAAACACTATTCTAGTCAGGGCCTCCCCCGTGGCGCAGCGGTTGAGCGCTGGGTTGCAAAGCTGCCCGCAGCCTCTGCAGTACCGGTTCGATCCCCGGCTGCTCCCCGGCCACCAGAGGAGGGTCCCACATGGCGCGCAGACCTCTCCTGCCGCCCGCTGCTCCCCTCAGCAGTGTACTTCGGTCCTTCTGCCTGCTCTGCTCCCCGCTCTGGCTCTGGTGAATTCTCTCACCCTCCCGCACTTCTGACTGTACCCAGTGCTTGTATAAACAAACAAACAAATAAATAAATAAATCTTTTTTTAAAAAAAAAAAAAGCACTATTCTAGTCAACTCAAACCTAAGGTGCCTTTGTCAGTTGTAAAGTCTAATGTAAAGAAATGTACAGAACATATCGACCTTTACACAATTAAAAATAGACAGGCAGCCTGGTGGTACAAAGGATTAAGCATCAGCACTATGAAGCAATCAGCAGCTACTGCAGCAAGAGTCCCATCCCCAGCCAGGGAGCTACCCACATGGCACAGCAGACCTCTCCTGTCTCACCTACTATTCCCCTCAGCAGTGTATTTCAGTCAGTCTGCCTGTTCTGCTTCCCACTCTGTCTCTGGTGAATTCTCTCACCCCCCACACCTCTGGCCTATATCCCAGTTCTTGTATACATAAATAAATAAACCTTTATTTATTTTTTTTAAGATTTATTTATTTATTTATTTATATGAGCACTGGGTACAGTCAGAAGTGCGGGAGGGTGAGAGAATTCACCAGAGCCAGAGCGGGGAACAGAACAGGCAGACTGATGAAATACACTGCTGAGGGAAGCAGTGGGTGGTAGGAGAGGTCTGTAGCGCCATGTGGGACCCTCACCCAGAGGCCTGGGATTGAACCGACGCTAAAGAGGCTGCGGGCAGCTTCTCAACCCAGCGCTCAACCACTGTGTCACCACAGAGGCCCAATAAATAAACCTTTAAAAGATTGACAGGCAAAACAAACACTCATGTGCTTAATTTAAATAACTAAGACACCAATTGAAAATTATCATGATGTCATGCTAGGGATCTTTTCATCAATGTTAAAATGAAAGCAAATGTGCCCAGGTGATTACCTGCAGTTCAAATTAAAAACATATGACTATTAAAATGTTTCAAATGTATTAAATTGATTTGCATGGCCAAATTTGCAAAATGAAAAAGAATTATCTCTTAGTAAAGATAAAACAGGAAAAAAAAATTAAAGTATTTTTCACAAAATGGCTGAGTAATAAATTCAAGAGAATTTTATTGCTACTAAAAATAATGCAGGACTATTAAAAAGGACTAACCCAGTAGTGACTATCAAAGGCAGTTATCACTTTTGAAGAAAATTAATTTACAGATTAAAAACCTAAAAGTGAGGCTTTTGCATATGTAAATGTCATGTAACTGTGAGTCAGATTTGTCTTTTAGGCAGCATTTGCACAAGTAAGGAACTACCATCAGTATTATATACAAATAAGGAGGAAAAGGAAAGAAAAAAATAAACCAAAAATGGTATGAGCTCATCAATATCATAATCTAAAGGAGGGTTTCTCAGAGGGTGAGGGGAGGAATATCAGAAACATTTTCTTAAACTGTGTGAGCTGGGGGGCCTCCCTGGTGGCGCAGCGGATTGAGCGCAATGCTGTGAAGCTGTCTGCAGCCTCTGCAGTGCTGGTTCGATCCCTGCCAGCCTCCAAGCAACCCAGATGGCAAAGCAGACCTCTCGTGTCTTGCCCGCTGCTCCCCTCAGCAGTGTATTTCATCAGTCTGCCTGTTCTGTTCCCTGTTCTGGCTCTGGTGAATCCTCTCACCTTTCCATGCATCTGGTCTGTACCCCAGCTTTTGTATAAATAAAATAAATCTTTAAAAAATAAAATAAAATAAATAAACTGTATGAGCAGAGATTCTTTTCAGACAAGAATATCTACACAGACTCACTAGCCAGCAGAGGTAAAGAAAGGTCAAAGATTCTATTTAGCATGGACTCATTGAATATCAGCTCTGTCCCTATGCACACCATCATCCAGATTCCATGAGAGTGTAGTCATACACACTTGTACAGAGCTCACAGTTATGCTACATGGACTCATACATATTCACACATGCACACTCCCACTCACGTTTACTCACACTGCCATTCACATTCACACCCATGATCATTCACACTCTACTCCAATGATAGTAGAGATACTGATTAAATCGTATAAAAAAAATTTAAAGGTGGCCTCCCCGGTGGTGCAGCGGGTTGAGCGCCACACTGTGAAGCTGCCCGCAGCCTCTGCAGTACAGGTTCAATTCCTGGTCATCTGGGGAGATTCCCACATGGCGTGGCAGACCTTTCTTGTCTCTCCCGCTACTCCCCTCAGCAGTGTCTTCAGTCCGTCTGCCTGTTCTGCACCCTGCTCTGTCTCTGGTGAATTCTCTCACCTTCCTGCACCTCTGACTGTACCCCAGTTCTCGTATAAATAAATATGTTTAAAAAAAGACAGTGAGGGCCTCCCCGGTGGTGCAGCGGTTGAGCGCTGGGTTGCGAAGCTGCCTGCAGCCTATGCAGTGCCGGTTGGATCCCCGGCTGGTCCCCAGCCACCAGAGGAGGGCCCCACATGGCGCGCAGACCTCTCCTGCCGCCCGCTGCTCCCCTCAGCAGTGTACTTCGGTCCTTCTGCCTGCTCTGCTCCCCGCTCTGGCTCTGGTGAATTCTCTCACCCTCCCGCGCTTCTGACTGTACCCAGTGCTTGTATAAATAAATACAATAAATAAATAAATCTTTAAAAAAAATAAAAAAAGACAGTGATTTTTCATTATTAAAAAAAATTAAAGGTGCTCAAAATTCTTTTAAGAAAATATAAATGTTTTTAATTTCCAGCAGACTTATATTTACAATTTGAGAAGTTTTCCATTGCATTACTATGCACCAGCATTTTTCAGTCTCTGTAGAGTCATTCCTTCTATATGGATTACAATTTCATTTTCCAAATTTTGCTAAACTCAATTTATCTTTGGAATACAATCATCTATCAAAATAGATGCCTTATAGCAGGGCAAAATGCAATGTTTTCATTGCATGTTCACCCATTTAACATTATTAATTTTGATAATAAAATTTATTTTTCTTTCTCTCTCTCTCTTCTTCCCCACTCTCTAAATTTCCTTACCATTGGACAATAATGAGAAGACCTTAAATATATATGTAGCTTAAGGGTATTCTAATGCTCTCCCTACAGCAAAATAGACATTTCCTATTTTCTAAAGAGACAGGTGAGTATTCACACTTCATTTTAGTGGTCATATCTAAAGAATCCAAGCAAATTGCCTTACCTTCTATGATGCTATAAAAGGGAGATGCAATTTCTCTTCTATTTAAATAAGACTGAATATTTTTTCATGTGTTGTTATGAGAATTAAATATTCTGCTTTACATTAAGCAATTAACATATAAAATGTTACCTAGGAAATAGCAATTATCTTTGAACAGGCAATATGGCCTTGGGGAAAAATATTCTTTGGACAGAAGTAGATTTTTAATTCTGAACTTTTACTAGCTATCTGCACATGCCATTTTAATTTTTTTTTCATTTATAATACTGGGGAATAATCTACAGTGTAGAGATTGAAAGGGAGATAAAATATGAAAATAACTGAAACTAGAATATGACTAAAATTCATTAAATAGTAACAATTATTTTTGTGGGTAGTGCTCAAATCTGGAAATCTGCCTGTAGATTTAGGTATCGTTTCTCATATTGCATAAATTCTCATATATGCATAGATCAGCTACTATTCAGCAGGCACTGTTGTAAACATATGAAGTCTGTCAGGGATTTAAGTATTAAAAGATTCCAGTTCTGGAGAAACTCAGATGACAGGAAGGCAGATTTTTTTTTGTTTAGGTATCATAAATATAAATGACATATAAATATACAAAAGATCTCATTTCATAATTCACATAAATAATCAAGACCATTTTCTGGTAATTTTATATGAATGGTTGACTTTCTTTCCCTCACATTCATATCAAAGCATTAAAATACACACATAGGCCAGGCACACATGAACGGGAACATACATACATATATGCAAATACCAAATGAAGGAGGAGAGAACTGCTATGAAAACAAGACTTTCCTTTATTTGCTTTTGGTAAGGGGTAGGTAGTTTTTAAGGGGAAGTGATTTTTTTTTTCTGATTATAACTCAAGTTAAGAAACATGTGTTGTAGACAGACCCCATGAAGAATGTGGAAGAAAAAGACTTCCCTCACCTAGAGAAATGAAATTTCTCAAATGTTAAGTGGAATAAAGGTAATAGATTGAACAGCAAAGACATTCATGTCTAGTGGAAATGTTAAGCAGCAGAGAGTTCCTAAAGAATTTCCAAACATGGTATGAATGCTGGGGATGGTATCATCGGGCAGAGAAAAGCAACATGGTAGTAAAGTGGGTATGAGGTTACAGAAAAAGAGTAGCAATGTATCTTCATATATATATTTCATATATATAAATTTTGTTCAAGGCAGTTTCATTGTCATTTCTGTTTTTGGTTAGTGCAACTGTAGCTGCCTAAGAACAGTCCAGGTCTTTTTTTGTTGTTGTGTTTGTTTGTTTGTTTTTTAATGAAAAGTAAACACTGCTTTTATTCTTTTACTTTCACAAATAAAAAGATGACATTTTATTCTTCCCTCCTAAGAGGCTGCAAACATTTCCTTCTGTGTTCATGGAAAGGGAAACTACATTTTATTCTCACTAATAATTTAAGAGCATTGCTTTAATAAGCCATCAAGGTTTATGAAAAACAATGCACAACAATATATATTTAGCACAAGGAAAAAAAATAAAGTACAGGTATTTTAGTGAGTAAAGCAGTGAAATAAACATGAGAGAGGAAATCTGTGTACTTAGGAGAAGAAAAGAGAGTAAACTGCATTAATGACAGTACTTCCCAACGGGGAGGCTTAGCTGTTAATATAGAAGTTGCCCAAGAAAGTAGATGGTCAGCTTCCAGGTGAGTAAATCCAGGACTCTACCCAGGAAACTGGTTTTTTTTTTTTTTTTGTTTTTTTTTTTTTTAACCAGTAGCACTAGAAGCTGAGACATCCTGCACTAATGCATTAGCCCTCCCATGGCTGAAAGCTTTTCGCTACCTGCACTCAGACTCTGACAGGTCACTTCCCATCAGTGCCCAGAGAAGGCTCCTATCCAATCCCATTCCTTAATTTGCTTAGTTCCTATACATCAGAAATGAAGTCCATTCTATGACACTTAGAGTCTCCTGTGTTATTTTATTACTCAATATGAACTTTATCCTTCTAATGCGTAGAACAGCCAAAAGTTTCAAGAGGAAGTAGAACCCCAATTGTGTGGTGGGCTGAGTTTCAGAAGATGAACAAAACAGATGAAGAGACACCCTGTTGCATTAACACTTAAAAACAAGCAAACAAACAGAAAATAGCAGTAGTGCATCCGTCCATCTTAACAATCTGTTGTTAATTATTGGTGTCATCTGGTTGAGTTTATTAGGTTTGTGTAACATGATTTTAAAATAAGAGTCTACAGAATATCACTGGTAATGTCAACTCTAGAACTGCAAATTCTCAATTTTGAAGTCGATGACACTTGATTGGCCTGCTTTGCATAACATTTACTCACAGTTCTAGAGGCTGGGAAATATAAATGTTTTAGTTGCATCTGTAATTTTCATGTATAGACTTTTAGTTTTTGTCCTAGAATCCATGGAAGGTTATTTCCATGGAAGGTCATTTGGAAGATTCCCATTAGCAGCCTATCTTTTCACCCTCTGGTTTTTATAGTTTCATAAAATACAAAATGTTGTCTACAGGTGTCTACTTTTATACTTATAAAAGTCCCCACTAGTATTTATATATTTATAACTTGAAATTTCACTTTCCAACTTGAATTTCAACTTAGAATTTCCATCTTAGAATTCCAACTTTCACTTTTCACTTTCCAACTTAGAATTCCATCTCTACCTCTATTAGCCATTATCCCTTTTGTCAACGTTATGGTGACAGGAGTATCAGATGTGGGTTGTTTGCAGTTCCAGATATAGTGGCATGTTGATGCTGTATGGAGAGGGATAGTCTCTCATGTCTCCCTATGACAGTTCTTCCTTAGCATCTTGTTGAAGCATAGTGTTTTATCCAACTTGGAAAAGGAAAAATTTAAAATTGGTCGTATAAGATTTTACATGTTCAACATGGGTTGTATGATGACTTGTTATGATTTCAAATCCATGTTTTGAAAGCTTGTTTTGGACAAATGTGTTTGTAGTTTGAACTTGTTTTGAATAACTCGTTTTGATGAAATTGCTTTTAAATGGAATATTAGAACTTTTTAATGGATATGAACATATGCAGGATGATATAATCAAAATTGTGCTACTGAGTGCTTATCAACATGAACATATGGAAGAGAGACTTAGACATGAGGGACATTTAAACTTTAAATACCAAGAGTCTCTGAGGACTTATTTTAAAGTGTTTGGTCTGGGTAAGTCTACTCCTTGATGATCTAAGTAGCTCTCTGAAGTCCTTGAAGCATTAGTTCCCACTGAGACAACATGAAAAACCATGTAGCAATCCCATGAAGGAGGTTAGCTTGCCTGCAAACTCAGGCACCTTTTTTCCTGCTACCATGTTGCTCTAGAAACAAGGGGCTTTGATTCTGCAGAGGCAGCTGAATATCAACTCTTGGTTGGCTAAGCCAGCTCTCCAAATCTCCTAAGAACCAGCTCATAGAGGGTACACTAAATTTCTTAATAAGAAATAAAGCTATAGTTTAGTTCTTTCATCTTCCCTTTGTCTAGAACAATAATATAATCAGTTTGTCATTGGTTTGTAGTATGTTATTTCTGTGCTGACTTAGAGAACTTATAATAAGTTCTGCATGATCTTGGTTTGTGAAATATTAATGTGATAAATGGTAATTCCTGCAGTGAAATTATGTTAAGAAATTTATTGGCAAAGATAGCCTCAGTTTCTGAGAATAATTTTCCATGGACAAAACAACAAGTCAAGAGACTCTCTTCCTGAGGTTAAGTTATTTTTATAATAAAGTCAAACTTTTATTGTTAAAGACATAATTTTATAGTAGTTATTTTAATGTGTATTTAAAATGTGGCTTTATGATTAACTATAGATTACTATGTATTAACTACCTGTGGTTTTGATACAAAACATTCAAATACACATTGATTATAAGCATTCAATTATTTAGTCATAACCTCTTGGAACAGTCACAGTTATATTAACTAAATTAATGAAAGTAAAGGAATTTGAATATTGAAATGTTAAAAAACACAAACCCACAAATAATATACCGATATGTGCATTTCTTGAAAGTGAGAAACTATTTGTAATTATCTTGTATACTGATATAAAATCTCAAAAAGAAAAGGTTTATATTACTGCCCACTCAGAAAGCCTTTAATGGTTTATAGGGTTTTTATCACAGTAAAAAAAAAACTTACACAAGCATTCAGATCTTATTGATCTGAATTGAAAAGAAACCTTTAAGCTTCAAATATTCATTTATTGCATTATTTGCGTACTCTATAAAACTAAAATAATATAAAGCAAATAAAATCTAAATAGTTTCAGAGATTATTCCTTTTTTCAAAAGAGCAAATCATCCTCTAAGAGATTTCTACACCTTTGTCCATGTGATCAGCTGAGATGCTTCTAGTAATAAAGGGTAGTGGAAATTGTTTGCAGAATGACTGTTAACAAAATTGGCAATAGTATTGTTAATAGAATAATTGTGCCTAGAGAGGGAAGAACACAAAGAATATGTTTTCCCAATGAAACACCCAGAGATAACCATACCCTCATGAATAAATGACCAGTCAAACAGAGTTGGCCTGAATTGGGGACCCTGAGGCCTGAAAACTTGCCACAAGACTAAAGCACATTCTGGAGGGGAACCTTAGGACAGAGACAGAAGGGGTCAGGGCTGCCTGTAACCAAATGGGTCATTTAAAATACAAATCAAAATAAAGGCTGCCATTGTGGCCTCTCTAAGTGTTTCTCTACCATGTGTCTCTTCCAAGTATCTCTATATAATTCTCCTCCACTTGTCTCCCCTAAGTACCTTAAGTCCCTGGTGCAAAGCGAAAAAACAAGTGGATCATTCTTTTCCATGTGTGTGTCTCTCTTTCTCTCCAAGTGTCACCCTACCTTTGTCACTTCTGTGTCTCAAACTTCCCCTCGACAATCAGCTCCACTGCCTGTTAGGTTGGTCAGGGAACAGGGAATCTTCTGTTCCTTGAATGAAAGTAATACTCTGGAATCTTGTGAAGTTATTTTTTTTCCCTTCATAATTTTCAGTGTCCATAAAGTACCTAGAATATAAATATGTGAATGGATATTATAAGCATAGATGTGAATATAAAATATAAAAACAAACCACAATAATATGACCTATCAAAAAGTTGAGCCCAAATATTAACCACAATTTTCTTCGCATTAAAGCTATACTAGTAAGTCATTAAATTGTGTAACATAACCTCAAAAGAAAACAAAACAAATTTAGTCTGAAAGCAATGTTTTTAATTTGACATTGCTGTTAAGCTACAAAGCACTGTGGTCTGATTATCATACATCTTTGCTTAGTTTGAGGACACTGAATCACACTCATTTGCAATCATCAGTATGAATTTGTTGTATACTCTGCACAGATAATAAAATGAACATGCTATTACAGGTGGTCTACTTGCATCTATTGGGAAATCATCTATAATTTCACATCATTTTCAGTTATATAATTTAAAAGATAAAAAATATCCTCAAATATTGAGATGTTTTCCTAGTGACACAGTGCCATCTACTCAGTTACAACTCAAGTGTTCAATTGTAGATTTAAATATGTGTCTATCGTACAATAACTGGTATATTTTTGAAACATAATTGTAACTGAATTTTATAAATAGTTCCCTTTCCATAGGTTTTCTTCCATAATGAGTCAGAACAGTCATGGTAGCTTTATCTATTTTCTCATAACTTCCTCACATGCAAGTTGTGAGTATATTATTACTCACTCTACTTTTCTATGAGGTTCCAGTTAAATTTTGTGTTATCTATAATGTTTATACTTATACTTAAAGTAGCACTTAATCGAAAATGAAATATAATGTTGTTGTGTTTTTTTTTTTAATTCTGAGATTTGTCTTACGGATATAATTAAAATTTGAGGGAAAATATTTTTGGATCATTATCATGATTTCCTAGTAGAGGAATTTGATGTGTCCTGTCATCCTCAGTTAGTTTTGCATCTCAGAATAGGAGACAGTTCCAAATTGGAACCCTCCCCAAACAGGCCATTTATGTAGCATGTCAACACCATGGTCCTTTCAGACAGTGGAAAGATACTTAGGTTGAAATGTTATTTAACATCAAGACAAAAATAACATACTATCTATTTATAGCTTGAAGTATAGAATGGAAGTTAGTTAACATTTTATGTAATAGCTTTTACCTTTTTCTGGTCTTCAGAGCATTGAGAATTTTAATAATGATTAATAATTCCATTCTAGTCCTAGTGTGATTAAAATAATTAAGATAATAACAATAGCAATAAAATTAAATTTATGACTGGATTTCACCGAAATCTTGGCTAGTGGCAAGCATTCAGTAAAATATTTTTCACACATGATTACATTTAATTTCACCCCAGTGTTATGAAAAGATGCATTATTATCATCTATACCTTACAGATGAGAATACTGATGGTTAATACTCAAAATATATATCATAAAGCCAAAATTTTAGTTTATGAGAATGAGACAATTTAAATTATTTATGTTATTGATCCTCTCCTTAAAGCTGTTATTTGGCATTTATTATATTGATGTTTAGAGTTTGTCTTAATTACTAAGGGTTTTTTCCCCAAGGTTTTAACTCATTAGAAACTAAAAATTTTCTGCTATCTTGTCCATTTCACTTGTACTATAATGAGAGCTAATCTTCAAGTTGTTTTAGACATGTGCTTTTATCAAATTGTAAGCTTGCCTGTTTCTCCAATTACTGTTTTCACGAACCTGTATTATAACCTTTGTATAATGCGTGCATTACACAGTTGCAGAAAGGTACACTCCATTGAGATCCTTATTGTCAGATGGCATTTCATGGAATTCTTTATTTAAAATCATCCTTATGAAAATTAGCTATTTTCTATAAAGTTCCCAAATTTTTCAAACAAAATTTTTCTAATGTTGTCATATTCAACATAACAATAATGATGCTAGAGAATCACCATAATTTAGCTTTATGCATTGAATGCATTTGAGAACTTCATTTTCATATATCTTTTAATTCTAAATATTTTGAGTTTTTGCTTCCTTAAGTGTGAGCGCTAGTAGTATCAAACCAGGTTAAGCTTTACTGAAATGACTCTGTGCTACAAATAGCCAGACTAAAGTGGGCTCAGAATTGTTCTTTCAACGTGAAAGTATTGCATCTTGAGCATTTTTTGTTTTGTTTTGGAAAATTTCATCTCTTGTCTCTTAAATGCTTTATTCAGCCAAGATATGAGGGATAAATGCAATTGAATTTTAATGGATTGGAAAAATATCATTGCTAACACGATCCTTCAAGATAATGACAACACAACCCAGTGAATATTGCTTGTAGTCAGAAGTCTCAGAGGCAGATAGCAAGTATTAATGTAGTGACAATTACTGCCTCAAGTTTCTCCTACATATATTTGAAAAGACTGCAATTTTTTCTACCTCAAATGATAGCTCCTAAAATCATAGAATAGCACTACTTAATAGAATTCTAAGGATAAAAAAAAATACATGGATTGTTTTTCTTGATACATGCAAGAATTTATTAAAAATATTCTAGAGTTTTCTAGACTTGTATAGAAGTTTTCACTTCTGGCTAGCGGCTATAATAAACTGTAGAAATTTTAAGCAATACAGACTCTTAGTAGCACTGAGGTGAAGTTTAGGTAGATAATACTTTTCAAAATGTTTCATAGAAGGGAATTCCATAAATGAATGGCAAAATAGCCTACCCTCCAGTAGATAAATATTAAGTTCACTGGACAAAATATTTTTTAGTAATTCAACTTTTGAATATACTGGCGAGTGACCAGAAACTTACAGTCTAACCTTGGAAAAAGACACAAATTGGAGGCAATTTGCAATTGTTTGACTTTTTGCCCAAGGGCACACTCTAGTGGGTCTGCCTAGGAGTGTTGAAAAATAATCAGAAAAGTATAATCTTACTGATTTGAGGATCAAAGGGTTGCGGTTTTTGGGTTCTGGAAGTATCTGGAAAGTGAGATGAAAAGTTCTGGAAAGAGAATTACAGAGAAGATACAACACTGCATATTCGTCCATATTCTTATATGAGCTGTATATACTTTCAGAAGGCTCCAGTGTGCTCAGTAAAAAGTACTTAGGAAATTGGCGGGGGGATTAGTCACTGACCACCACGGAGGTTAAAGTGTAAGTTTAACCATGTTATTTACTTGACATTCTTCATAAAAATATAACAGAATTCAGATCAGTGCAGGATTATCCAAAACATGATATTGGGGCAGGGGAGGGGGCAGGGGGAGTATCAGATTTCTGAGTTGGTTGAATATTCTAAAAATAAAATAATGTAATGTTCTTCCTAGATGCTTCTAATTATCATCCAGGATTTTAAACAACTGTATTCTTGTCTATTTTTATTGAACTATTTTTATTGAGGTAACAATGGTTTATATACTATATATAATTGGGGGTATAGTTGTGCACCTCTTCAGATATATGTTACAATATCACTTCAACAAACAAAGCATCCATAATCATCTACCATATTATGTTGTGCTATTACCCTCACTCTCCCCATCTGTCAGCTTCGGTTCTATAGTCAGGGTTTTGGTTTTCTTTTTCTGTTTCTGTGTTTTGTTTCTCTATATTCCACGTATGACTGAAATAATTTATCTTTCTCCTTCTGACTTGCTATGCTTAGCATAATCTCCTACAGTTATATCTATCATGTTGCAAATGACAATATTTAATCTTTCTTAATAACTGAGTAGTATTTAATTATATATGTTCTGTGTGTGTATTTTTATTCAAATGCTATATTATTTATTATTATAATATTGTGGTATTATTTGAAGTTTGGAAGTATAATAGCTATATTTTTATTTTAGGTCAGAATTGCTTTGGCTGTTCGGGTGTTTTTTGGTTCCATTTAAATTTCATTAAGGGGTCCTCTATTTCTTTGATGATGAAGTCGAAGCATTGTCACAAATTGCTTTAAACCTCTATGTGCTTTGGGTAAGATGATCGTTTTGACAATGGTAATTCTTCCAATCCACGAGCAAGGGATATCTTCTCATTTCCTCTGTATCTTCTTGTATTTCTTTTAATTATGTCTTAAAGTTTTTCCCTGTTCAGGTCTTTCACCTCCTTTGTTTCGTTTATTCCAGAGAATTTAATTCTATTCAATGCAATCGCAAATGGAATTGTTTCCTTGCATTTCTTTCTCTTCTTAAAAGATTAATCCTCACTGGTGTAAGATGGTATCTCATGGTAGTTTTGATTTGCATTTCCCTGATTACAAGTGATGTTGAACATTTTTTCATATGCCTGTTGCCCATTTGCATTTCCTCTTCAGAGAAGTTTCTTTTTAGGTCTTCTGCCCATTTTTTGACTGGGTTATTTTCTTTGTTGTTCTTGAGTCTCATCAGCTCTTTGCAGATTTTTGTGATCAGTCCTTTATCATTAGTGTTGGGTGCAAAAATGTTCTCCCAGTCAGTGGGGTTTCTCTTTGTTTTTGTTATTGTCTCTTTTGCTGTGCAGAAGCTCTTTAATTTGATGTAGTCCCAGCTGTTTATCTTTGCCTTCACTATCACTGCTTTGGGTGATGTATCTGTAAAGATGTCTTTGATGTGCAAATCACATAGTGTTTCGCCTATATTTCCTTCTATATATTTTATGGTTTCAGGTCTTATGTCTAGTTCTTTAATCCATTTTGAGTTGATTTTTGTGTATGGTGTGAGGTAGTGGTCAAGCTTCATTCTTTTGCATGTAGCAACCCAGTTTTCCCAACACCATTTATTGAACAAACTTTCTTTGCTCCAATACATAGTCTTTGCTCCTTTGTCAAAGATTAGTTGATCATAAATCTGTGGGTTTATTTCTGGATTTTCTATTCAATTCCATTGGTCTGTATGTCTGTTCTTGTTCCAATACCATGCAGTTTTGATGATTATGGCTTTGTAGTATAGTTTGAAGTCTGGGAGTGTGATGCCTCCATTTCCTTCTTTTTGTTTCAGGAGAGCTTTGGCTATTCGGGGTTTTTTGTGATTCCATATAAATTTTTTTTTTTTGTCTTTGGAAAATTTATTTATTTATTTTTTATAATAAATTTTATTTTTATATTCCCCATACAATTGCAACCCCCCCATTCTGACCCCAATCCCTCCCCTCCCGCCCCCCACCCCCCAAAAAGTGTCTCTGGTTCATAGTTTTTTGTTGATTTTGATTTTCACTTTCTTATAGGTATTCATTTTCCTGGTCCCTTATTTAAGTTTTCTAGATTCCTGCTGTGAGTGAGACCATCTGGTATTTTTCTTTTTCTTTTTGGCTTATTTCACTGAGCATGATCCCTTCCAGTGCCATCCATGTTGCTGCAAATTGCATGTGTTTATCTTTTTTGAATGCTGAGTAATATTCCACGGTATATATGTACCACATCTTCTTGATCCAGTCATCTATTTTGGGGCATTTGGGCTGTCTCCAAAGCTTAGCTATTGTAAACAGTGCTGCTATAAACATAGGGGTGCAGGTGTTCTTTGGAATTGATGTTTCTGTGTCCTTTGGGTAAATACCTAGGAGTGGAATTGCTGGATCATATGGAAGCTCTATGTTTAGTAGGTCAAGAAATCTCCACACAGCTCTCCATAGTGGTTGGACCAGTTTGCACTCCCACCAACAGTGTAGGAGAGTTCCTTTTTCTCCACAACCTCGCCATGAGATATAAAATCAAATTACTGTTCAAAATATTTAGTTGTTAGTCCATTAAGTCATAACTACATCTACAGTTTTACCCAGTGATTTCATGGAAAATAATTATCTTAAAATCAAACTTTTTTTTTATTATTATCTTGCTTTAAAATTTAATTGGAGGGCCTCCCCGGTGGCACAGCGGTTGAGCGCTGGGTTGCGAAGCTGCCTGCAGCCTCTGCGGCGCCAGTTTGATCTCCGGCTGCTCCCCGGCCACCGGAGGAGGGTCCCACATGGCGCACAGACCTCTCCTGCTGCCCGCTGCTCCCCTCAGCAGTGTACCTCCGTCCTTCTGCCTGCTCTGCTCCCCGCTCTGGCTCTGGTGAATTCTCTCACCCTCCCGTGCTTCTAGACTGTACCCAGTGCATGTATAAACAAAACAAACAAACAAACAAACAAACAAATAAATAAAAAACATGCCTCTATTAAAAAAAAATTAATTGGAGCACCAGTGGTTGGTTATCATCACAATAAGTTAACATTTTTAAACTCCTCGTGATTTGCTATCATTGTAGCAAGTGTTTGCATACATTTTCTCAGGTAATCTTCAAAATCACACAACAACTACATATTTCATTTACACTTCTCTCAGCTAGGCAGAAATGATGCAACCTCTTCAGGTGATTCTAACATACTCTTATACTTAAATTAGACACATTGGTTTAAACTTTCATGTGATTAATACTTCTCAGGTAAAAATGTAGATTCATTTATTTGGAAAACACCAAATGTGTGACTTATGTAGACATCTGAAATGTAGAATAATGCATTAAAAACATCTGTAATATAGAATAATGCATAAAAAGCATCTCTTAGATAAATTAATTTGAAAATTTATATATTTAAGGATGGGTTACATTTTGCTATGGAGGTGTCACCTAATACTGAATATTTGTGAAAGCAAAACCAGACACTTTGAAGCTCATTGTGGTAAATAAGTGTTAATTGCCTTGGACAAATTGGTCCTGTAGAACATTAGTCACTTCACATCTGTGAACCAATCAAAACAAAATCAGAATTAATAGTCTGACTAGAAAAGTGCCGGCATTACTCAAATGTCAAATGGAAAGAATGCTTGGGAAGAATGTTTCTATTAAGCAAGTCTTTTTAAGTAATCCACCAAAGCGTCCACTTCGGAAGGGATGAAATAGAGTCAGAAAACAAAAATTCTGTTTGACATTTGATATATATAGAGAGATATAAATAGATAGATAGATATGTATATATGTGTGTATGTATATATAGATACACACTATATGCATATCTATATGCATATCTTACCAAGGACTGATGAATCTTAATCAGAAAAAAACCCATAGGTAATAAAACCATCAATGCATAGGAATCTAGTCACATTGAAAGCCAAACTTAAGTAAGAGCTAAAACCATCAAATCATAGAAGAATATACTCTTGGAAAACTTCTCGGCATTCTTGACATTGATCATGGGCAATGGCTTTTGGATCTGACAACAAAAATACAGACAAGAAAACAAACCCTCAGTTTTCTTTTTATAGGTTGCTGTCACTTTCAAATCTTGTGTCTTATTCTCTATGGGGTTTGGAATGTTATCAAGGCTTATAGAGTTAGGAGGAGAGGGAAAATTTTATCTTTTCATGTCAATATTTAGTTATAATGCTTTGTTGAGAGAGAAAGTTTGTGTAAGGTAATTTTTGAGTGTGTGTATAATTCATGGAGATTTTTCTATTGGCTTTAATGAATAGAAAAATTTTACATATTCCATAAACACTTGATAAGAATTTTCTTTATTACTGCAATATATATTATTAATTTAAGATGTGGATTTTAATGGTTTTAACATCCAGGTAATTTCTTTGTATTTCAAAAATATTTAATGAGTAGAAATTATATAACATCTTTCACGTTCTCAGGCAACTAATGGGTACAATATATATTGGCTCTCTCTATATATGAGATATATATGCACATATCTCATATATATACATATGTCTGTGTATGTATATATATATCATCTGAAATATATTTGAGATGAATTTTATCTATATCAATATAAAATGATTATTGTCTTTCTTCACTATTATTGTCTTTCTCATTAAACTTTCAACCTACAATATACAAGACATTTAGTCTAGTGAGTGCTATAGAACAGAACTATAGTGTGACCTGAAAATGTAAGTCACAAAGGCACTTTTCAATATTCTAATTGCTATATTTAAAAATGCAAAAAGAAAATACTACAACTAATTATAATGTACTAATTTATAGTGATAAAATTGTAATATATATGCAATAATAATATACTTGCAATAATATTTTTATTTAACTCAATATAACCACAATACTAATATTACTTACTATTTAATAAATATAAAATAATTATTGAGATATTTGATCTTTTTCATGCGAAGATTTCAATATCCACTTTGTACTTTATACTTTAATGTATCTCAATTCAGACTAGCTATATTTCAAGTGATATACAATCTCACTTCACTTGGCAGTTGGAAACTACCCTATTGTATAATACAGTGCTCGAAAATAGGGCATTGCAATTAATACAACAGATGAAATTTATCCTTATTAAAATTACAAAACTCCAAGGAAACACTGTAATACACTCCAAGAAAAATTGTGAGCTAGAATCAAACCATTCATTAAAAATAATCAATTTGACATGTAAAATAACTGAATAACACCAAAAAATAAAATTAAAATAGATAGAAACAAGGATAAAATTATAATAAATTTTAAAAATAAAATGGAAAGATTTAACAGACAGAATGTTTATATTATTATTATAATAATTATTATTATTAAATAAAAATTTGTTTGTCTTACCAAATTAGACTCAATTGGCCATCCATTCAAGAAAAAAAAAATAGCAAGAATTAAATAAGTTGCTTTAGGAATTGGAAGGTGGAAAGTTATTGGTTATAAAAGTTTTCTTATAATACAGTGATTTACACAGATTTCAAGGAGAGAACTGGTTGGATTTAATAGTTAAGATATGATATTTATCTCTGATTTTGAAAAAGCCTAAAGTGAGAGGGTTGGCCTGCTCACAGAACTGGCAATGGTTAACTGCTAATCCCTCACTTTCCTTCTGGTTTGGAAGGATAGACACAGGAAAAATTCCAATACTGAGCAATCAGATTTCTTTTCATAGAAAATTGATTGTTTAGCCGACAGATACAAAGAAGGTGTTTAGCACTGAGTTGCTTTAGTAGAGGCTCTGCAGAGAATCCCCGGGAGTTCCTTCAGCTAAGGTCTTGGGGCTGTCTTTAAAAGTATGTTTGTTCACTTCTTCTTTTAAGTTTTCAGTCACTCCAATAACCTTCCAATAAAATCTTTTTTTTTTTCCACTCAAGTGAGCCAAAATTGTATTGCTAGCTAACAAAAGAACCTACTGTCAGAGATCTGTGAAAGATGTGAAATATCAGATTTCAGGGTAGGATTGTTGCTTCTGATATTTCTAAACAAATCAAAATAATAGAATGACTATTTTGACACTCAAAAGTTTACCTTAAATAAAGAGTAAAATATGGAGTGTCATTATGCCTCCTCAAGGAATTGCTTATTGCTTATATTCATGGGTCTGAGACAGCAAAAGTCATTTTAGAAAACAAGATATCAACAAAATATACTCACAGCTAAGTTTACAAATGCTTTACTTCTTTTTCATGATTGTTAGAATGTTGTTGAATAATAGCTTATTAGAGAATGTATAGGTACAGAAAACTCCCCACTATGTTCCTTTTCTATCTTAACCTTTTCATAAATTATCACTATGGCTTCCTATACTGGAAAACATAAACAACTTGCTCCATTCTTCAGTCTTTTTCTCATTGATCTTTAGCCAGATTTATTATTCAATGTGACACTCAGGATGAAGTGAAATGTCCAGAAGGAAGAAACAATGTCATGTTCAAAAAGAATTTATAAGACTTTCCTAATTTATATGTTAATTATGTGGAATTTTGCATGTGCAATTTTGAATATCCTTGGTCAAAGAAAATGCAAATTTTTGTTATTTCATTACCTAGGTATACACGCTTACACCTAGGCATTATTTCCCTCATATGCACAGACACATGTAGATTCTGCATTTAATATGATGATTTAGAAAGTTAGCTATTGTTCCTTTACCTGGCTGAGTTGGGAAATATGTAACATCCAAAGTCTAACCCATGCTCTGCAGCATTGGAAGGTTATAAATAACTTAATATAATATAGAAGGTTGGCTAGCAGGCCTGCAGAGATAGGAATATTTGATTTATATTTTTATGTGTGCTCTTTCCACCCATCCTAATCTGTGTTCTTTCTAGATTCTGAAAGTTGACAGATAGATATACAGATAGATACATACAGAGAGGTACTGAAGATATGTACAAAATATATGAATGTACACATACAAAATTTATACATACACACATATATATGAGAGAAATATATATGTATGTGAAATGATTGATGAAGGTGTATGAGAATCTTTAAAACTTGCTTTGTATTTTTCCCTTTGTAATCAAAATGATGATAGCAGACTAACTAACCCAGTGGAGATTTATAATCTCAATTTCAATTGAAATTTTAAGAATACTTAGCTAAATGAGTTCATTTCCTTCAGGATTTTGGGGCATGTGGCCAGAGTGATAGTCTTTATCCATTGCAGAGTAGTCAGGGCTCAAGGAACAATATGGAATGCAGAATTCTTAGATAAACAATGGATTCCTAGGAATTAAAATTAAAGACAACGTAACTACTTGATTTGTAAACACAATTCAGTATTAACAAATAGTTCTGTTTTGACTTGATTCACAGCCACAAAAAATCAAAACCTTTCAAAAAGATAGCTAATTGACTTCAGTTATCAGCCATATCATCTATTCAGTATACCTTGATAGGAGGAGCCACAGTCCTTTTCAGGGTGAACTTTTTTTTAAGATTTATTTATTTATGCATACAAGAGCTGGGGTACAGACCAGATGTGTGGGGGTGAGAGGATTCACCAGAGACAGAGTGGGGAACAGAACAGGCAAACTGACTAAAATACACTGCTGAGGGGAGCAGCGGGCAAGACAGGAGAGGTCTGCTGCTTCATGTGGGTAACTCCCTGACCTGCCAGGGATCAAACTCATGCTACAGAGGCTGTGTATAGCTTCACAGTGCTGTGCTTAACCCCTTGTGCCACCAGTGAGGCCCTCGAGGACTGCATTTTTATGAAATGGTGTGTGACTATTAATAATATTTTTCACATTTCTTACAGATAATTAGTCAAGAAAACAAAAAAAAAATGAAGATTTTGAGAGAGTGAGTGTAATTCTACTCTAACTATAATTATTAGAATTCTGAAATTTTATTGTGAGTTATCAATAGGAGTGAAAATGTGTGGGCATAAGACTTTTTTGGTTCCTTGAATTTAATCTCCAATCTTTTTTCCATTCCTGGAAAATGAATATCCCAACATTACTTAGAATAGCCTATAAACACTGCTATATTATGGAGAAGCAAAGGAAAGCAACTGAGTAATATGTCTCAACCAAATCATTATCATCATGTCATTGCCATCTTTCTAGAGAAAGGTAAAATATTATTTTATTCATCAAAGACTTGAAAGTCACAGATGTAATAACAATCTGTATCAGTCCAATTCAGTTCTCTAGCTTCATTGTTAAAACATTTGCATATTTCTAGAGAGCAATATAGAATGATGACTCAAATATAACTTTTTACAAAAACTATAACTGATAACATGGTGTGGTGGATAAAATAATGGTTCCTCTGAGATGTTCATGCCCTAATTTGTGAATATATTTCATTACTTGATACTGGAACTTTGCCAATTAAATTTTTACATTTAAATTTAATGACCTTGATGTGGGAAGCTTATCCAGGTGGCCCAATCTAACCAGATGAGTCCTTAAGCATGAAGAATTTTCCCAGCTTTATAAACAAAGAGCTGTGCTATGAAGACAGAAGCAGGATCAAGAGACAATACATTACTACTTTTGTAAATATGAAGGAATTATGAATTAGGAATGTAGGTGGTCTCTACAAGGTAGAAAAAAGTAAAAAAAGAAATCAGTTATCCCTAGAACCACCATAAATAAATAGCCCTACTGACACCTTGTCTTTAGAACCAATGCGACCCAGTTTTTTTTTTGTTTTTTTTAAGATTTATTTTATTTATACAAATGCTGGGGTACAGGCCAGATATGCGGGAGGGCGAGAGTATTCACCAGAGACAGAGTGGAGAACAGAACTGGCAGACTGATGAAATACACTGCTGAGGGGAGCAGCGGGCAAGACAGGAGAGGTCTGCTGCGCCATGTGGGATTCTCGCTGGCTGGCCGGGATCGAACCCGTGCTGCAGAGTCTGTGAACAGCTTCACAGTGTGGCGCTCAACTGCCTGTGCCACCAGGGAGACCCAAGACCCAGTTTTTGGTCTTCTGACCTACAGAATTTGAAGGCAATAAATTTTTGTTATATTGCTGATTTTGTTGTAATTTGTTACAACAGAAGGTTGATATTGCTCATATTGATATAGCCCTTGATATTTGAGGTGTAGCTCTTCCATATGGTAAACAATAGCTACCAGAATCCATTTACTTTTCTTGCAGAGATTGTAGAAGAGATGTTACTGTGTTGCCTCAGTGCTATACTGATTCTTACACTTTTTGCCACTATGTAGTTCACAGACTCCAAAATTCCTCACTATTCTATAGAACATCATCCTGGACTCCCATACTGAGGCTCTCATAACACCTGAGAGCAATAAGGATCAAACACCTAATATTTTTTTCAAGACCTAGAGTTGTAAGAGGATGAGAAAGATGTCCTGTTAAAAAAGAATTTCTCCTTCAGTAATGATATTTGTGGAACATGACACAAGTATATTTGGTATTTACATCAATACCTGTTATTATCCGCCAGGCCTAAGGAAAAGGTTCAATGTCGATGGCTTTGGAGTAGGCTTTAAAATATTTTCTGATGGAAACATTTCCTTAATAACACAAATATCGCACTATCAAACGTAGTCCAGTACAAGAGAAGGATCTCGCACCATTCTACATATTTCAGAAAGAGTTTTTGAAACAGTGGCCTTAAGGTCTGGTAGATCCTACAAAGTGAAAACAGTGGCATGTTGCAGACTTAGTCTTAAATAGGATAATTATAAAAGAGAAACCAAAGACTTTTGACTAATATTAAGTACTTTAGCAAGAATATATTGTTGAAACTATATCTGTAATTGCTTTTGAACTCAAATTTTAAAAATCTAATGTTTTGGAAATCATACCAGTATGTTACTTGAAGTACTTATCACAAAATAAAGTGACTTAATCTAATGAACAGTTATAATGTCAGATAATTCCTATAATATTGGATCAAAAGATGTAAAAATTACAGGACTTTACATTTTAAGATACTAATTCTCCTGTGTACAAGTTTACTAACTGATATGTATACCTCTGCATGATGGCTGCTTTGTGGTAAACTAAAACAGATGACTCAAATCCAAATTTAAGGATGATCAAATTGAGAGATCTTTCAAGTTGTGTCTAGATATACACACTGCATACTTATTCTAAATTTGATTCCTTCAGAAACCTCACAGCTTGAATGAAAGTCATTCTAGAATATAGTATATGTGCTGGATTGATGAACTTTATTTGGTACTTTCTTGTCTACAGTCATTGGTTGAGTTAACATTCTTAGTTCCAGACACTGTAGCTATTTTTAAGAAAGAAGAGATTATTACAGATTAAATAGCAGGCAGTTTAAAAAGTCATTTATGAGCTAGAGAAACCAGACTCTTCTAAGAACAACTTAAAGAGACATACTCCACAGTCAGTTGAAAATTCAGCACCTCCAAGAGCCACATATCCCTGTAACCACCTTCAAAAACAGAATTGATTTTCTATGTCCTGAATGTTCTTCCTCTTATTAACTTCCATATGATGTAGTCTAGAGGCCAAACAGGCTTTCAAATATAATTTTGTTATTATTTCAATTCTACATTTAAACACTTGCATGTATACAATGGTGAACTATCAAAATTTAGGAATCTAATGTTCATATTTGTTTTCTAAAAATATAAGTTTCCAGTAAAATGAACCAGGACTTCTTGAAGAAATAGCTGATTCTAGAATTAGTGCAGGGAAAATATAAGAGTGTCTGGAATATATTATATTTCAGAAAGTAAAGAAGTACAACAGTGAGGAGAAGAAAGAAGAAGAATGGGAAACACAGAAAATACAAGGAGACTCTTCATGACCAAATCTGGATGCATGTAAACAATGTATAAAATAAAATGTATAAAATAAATATGCATGCATCTCACATGACACTTTATTGAAAAAGTAAATGGAGAAAAGGAAAGAAAATCTTCCTTAGAGAAAAATATCAAAATATTACATGTTGTTGCTTTCCTTTTCCACAAAGTAAGACAAATTTCCCTCCCTTTGACTGTGGATTAAATTTAATGACTTAACATCTAATCAATAGAGTAAAAGGAGGGAAAAATAGTTATGTGAATATTGGACGAGTGGAACACAGAGTTTTTTCACAGTTTCTAGGTCTGTTTTTCACCGTGACCTTCCAGCCCAGGTGGCCTAGGAGCTAGCATGTAGCCTTCAGATGTAGTCCACTTGAATGGGAAACAGTACATATCTAACCTTATGTAGTTTGTATGCACAAACACATATTTCTATAAACGAGGCTTAAACTTGGTCCTGTGCCCACTTTGTCTATGAATCCTATAAAATTTAACAGGCTCTTGGGGCCTCCCCGGTGGCGCAGCGGTTGAGCGCTGGGTTGCGAAGTTGCCCGCAGCCTCTGCAGCGCCGGTTCGATCCCCAACTGCTCCCCAGCCACCGGAGGAGGGTCCCACATGGTGCGCAGACCTCTCCTGCCGCCCGTTGCTCCCCTCAGCAGTGTGCTTTGGTCCTTCTGCCTGCTCTGCTCCCCACTCTGGCTCTGGTGAACTGGTGAATTCTCTCACCCTCCCGTGCTTCTGACTGTACCCAGTGCTTGTATGAATGAATGAATGAGTAAATAAATAAATATTTAAAAAAAAAGTTAACAGGCTCTCCCTGTGGGGGCCACTCTCTGGTCACTCCTGGGGCACAGGGCCACTGCTGTGGCCAGAGCCCAGATGGCTGCTGCTGGACACTGCTGCTGTTGCTACCTGTAAATCTCCAGTTGCTATAAAAAAGATTAGTTGTTGGTCCACATATGGGCTTCATGACCTATTTTCTCATCAGCTGCCATCAAGAATTGGATAAGCTTGTACCTGTGGCCTGACCATGAAGAAAGCTGGTTAATAATTAATGAAGTGATTGAGGTTGGCCTCACCAGTACGAAATCATATTGATATGAGGTTTCATGAGAAAAACATCAGAAGATACAATACCTGACCAATGTTCTTCAAAACTGTCAAGGTTATGGAGAGCAATTAATCCAGTGAAATGTTGATGTGGGTCCTGTAATATGGTGTATATTTTATTTTATAAAATTCAGTAATTACTGGGCCTCCTTGGTGGTGCAAGGGGTTAAGACACAACCTATGACGCTCTCTGCAGCCACTGCAGCACTAGTTCGATTCCTGCCAAGGAGCTACCCACATGGCACAGCAGACCTCTCCTGACTCACCTGCTGCTCCCCTCAGCAGTATATTTCAGTTGCTCTGTCTGTTCTGTTTCCCATTCTGTCTCTGATAAATCTTCTCACACCCCACACATGTGGCCTGTACCCCACTTCTTGTATGCATAAATAAATAAATCTTTAAAAAAAACTACCAAATTCAGTCATTAGCATGTACAACTTAATAACCAAAATGCATGCAGTTAAATAAGTTGTGTATGTTTATTAGTCAGACATCAGCAAAAATTAAAAAAGTCACAGATAGTTTTCTTACCTGTTAGAACAAGAACACGCTGAGAAACTGGGTCATCTGAAAAGAATTGGGGGTTTAGAAGGAAAGGGAACTTTTAAAGTTTGGTGGACAGAACTTGGTTAATGAAGTGATCTTAACAAAAATTGTTAAAAATTGATTAACTAGAGTGCTTGCAACAATCTTATTTTATTTGTAGAACACATACATCAAAGTGGAGTTAGTACAACATTTTATTGGCATGTGATAAACTGGAAAGAGCTTAAGCTTAGTGTATAATAAACATCATAGTTGGTTTGAAACAATTTTCATCTTTTTTATAAATCCTGTTACAGTCCATCTTGAAAAGTTGTGATTTCTGTTACCTGTCTCAATGCCCTTAAAAATTTAGATATCAGAAGAATCATTTTTCACTTTATTAAAGCAAACCAAACACTGAAGACGATTAAATAATTGAAGTAAAATGCATTTTTCAATGCTTTCAATCATATCTGCTCTGTAGTATACCACATTCTTTTCTATTCAGTGTTAATGTTTGTTTTATTTTTAACCCTATAAAGACCTTGTAATTGTATGCTGCCATGATTTAGAATAGAATTAGCCCAGAACAGTGTTTATAGCAAAAAATTCCATTTTGCTAAATCACTTGCCTATTCCACAAGTCATACAAAATTGCTTTTAAAAAAGGCTCCTAGAAATCCTTCAATATTTTTATTAAAAGTTAAATAATTTTCAAACATGATTAATAAATGTAATAGTTATCCTTCATTTACTTTACAATTTAAGTATGACACTATCTTCTTGTATCTTTTTTACTAAGAAATTCACAGTATTCAATGCTCACCTAATATTATTAAATATATCAATGTATGAGGTGGTAAAAGTGACCATGAAGAGAGAAATTTGAGAAATATTTTCAAATGGTAAAAGATTAGGGACCAGAGGATAGAAAAATATATATTTATATAATGCTTAAGTGGTAATATTATCAGTTTTGTCATTTTTTAAAAAAATGTAAGTGAATTTTTAAGTTATTATAGTCATTGGTCATAACAAGTTATAAAAAAAAAAGGAAAGAAAAATGCCTTGTGTCTTGAAATAAATTGCCTTTGAACTAAGGAAAAAATATGACTAAATGAGAATCATTGCTAGAAATATGTGTATGAATAAATATCTAAATGGTTAATCCCTTCCATCCATTCATTTTATTATATCTGTGGAAAAAATAATTTTCAATTCATAATTAAAAAGGCAATATCTCATTTATAAGAAAATACGAGTTCTTCAATGAGTTTTTAGTTCTTTGAATTCCAGAGAACATATAATCCACCATTTCTCTTATTTTATTATTTTGATTTCCCCATATACTTTGATTGTCTCAGGAACAAGAAGTCATAATTGAAGAACATACCCTTTGCTCAAAGTCTAAAGGAAAGACTTTAGAATATTGCCTTATACCTTATAACTGAATAAGCAATATTATTCTTCAATTATATTAGACTACAGTAATCAAACTCCATACTGAAATTGGAATATTTCCAGTAGTTGTATCTTTGAAATCAGATTAATCCTGATAATTTTTCATTTACCTTACAGAAAATTGTAACTGTCTTTTGCCAATAATACCAGCATGATTGTAACACATCTGATAAACAACTTTGTTCCATGAATAACATAACCTATTTACCTCCTACCCCTTAAAAAATTCATTAAACAAAACTCTGGAATATTGGAACCTCTGATTGTTTTCTCAAGCTCACCACCAAATCCACATATATTTAACAGCAGTTTTCTCAGTTCAAATTGATTAAAAATGAAGGTTTGTTAGGGCCTCCCCTGGTGGCACAGCAGTTGAGCACTGGGCTGCGAAGCTGCCCATAGCCTCTGCAGTGCTGGTTCGATCCCCAGCTGCTGGCGAGGGTCCCACATGGTGGGACAGATCTCTCATGCCGTGCCCACTGCTCCCCTCAGCAGTGTATTTCATCAGTCTACCTGTTCTGTTCCCCATTCTGGCTCTGGTGAATTCTCTTACCCTCCCACAGTTCTGACTCTACCCAATGCTGGTATAAATAAATAAATAAATATTAAAAAAAAGAAGTTATTTTAGAATAGTCTATATTTCAAAATCCTCTATCTTTTTAACCACTGATAGGAAGCTATTGTCATTGATTAGATTCTACTGTTAGTCCTTGAGATATCAAAATGTCCCTTCTTTACAATTTTACTCCATTACACATTGATCTATTTTGTGGGTCTTTATTTCCTTCACACTCCCATACAATGCATATAGCAAAATCAAACATCTGATAAGGAACTAATATCCAAGATCTACAAAGAACTAATGGAGCTTAACTAAAAGAAAACATGGCACCTAATCAAAATATGGGCAGAAATGCTAAATAAGGCATTCTACAAAGAATATATGCAGAGAGCCAACAGGTACATGCAATAATGGTCATCATCATCACTAACCATCAGGGAAATGCAATTCAAAACCATCTCACAACTGTGAAACTGGCCCATATCAAAAATTACAAAAACAACAAATATTGGCAAAGGTATGAGAAAAAAGGAACCATCATACAAGGTTGGTGAGAATGGAGACTGGAGGTTTCTCAAAATACTAATGCATTTGCTAGATGATCCACTCTTAGTTATCTGCCCAAAGAATAAAAAAAATCTCTAATGAAACAATGTATGTACTCCTACACTTATGGCAGCAGTATTTACAATAGCCAAGATATGGAAGCAACATAAGTGCCCAAAGACAGATGAGTGGTTTAAGAAGATATGAAACATATACACAATGCAATATTATTCATGTAAAAACAAACAAAAAGCACAATAAATTTTGCCACTAACAACAACATGAAACTGGAGGAGAATCTGATAAATGGAATAAACAGAAGAAGAATAACAAATTTAGTTGATTTTACACATATGTGGAGTATAGAGAATCAAAACAAAGGAAAAGACAAACCGAAATCAATGTAGACCATAGAAATCTCACCATAGAGTTGAGCCTATCTAGGGGTAGAGGAAGGGTAAGGAAGCTGATGGGGATTAGGACTGATGGGCTGTGGTGGACTATGTGGGTGACTTTGTGGTAGGTGTTCTGCAGTAACATAAATTTGAAGAGGGGTGAACTGATATCTCTGAATCATAAACATTGTTGTAAACTAATTGATCATAGTAAAAAAAATATATATAATAAAAATAGAGCAAAAGTGGCTTTATGATTATTATTCAGAAAATGCAAAAAAATGCTTTATTCTTCATTGATCACATTGGCACTTAGCTAAACTTTTGAAGTGTGTATCACTCAAAAAGTAGTAAGAATCTAGTAATTAATTTGAATTAAAGACAATCTATGTATTTGAGAAACAGTGCCTTGAACTGAACTGTTTCTTTTTTTTATTTATTTATTTATTTTTAAAATAATAAATTTTATTTTTATATTCCCCCATACAATTGCAAAAGCCCCATTCTGACCCCAATCCTTCCCTTCCCGCCCCCCACCCCCCAAAAAGTGTCTCTGGTTCATAGTTTTTTGTTGATTTTGATTTTCACTTTCTTATATTCATTTTCCTGGTCCCTTATTTAAGTTTTCTAGATTCCTGCTATGAGTGAGACCATCCGGTATTTTTCTTTTTCTTTTTGGCTTATTTCACTGAGCATGATCCCTTCCAGCGCCATCCATGTTGCTGCAAATTGCATGTGTTTATCTTTTTTGAATGCTGAGTAATATTCCATGGTATATATGTACCATTGAACTGAACTGTTTCTGACCTCTGAATAGTCATTTCACAATCCTTCATTAGTCAACACTACTGAAAATGCAGAAAAATTATATCAAGCAATCAAGTATATCACATTTATTTTGAAGCTGATATTTGTGAACTTAGACCATGTACTGAAAAAATATTTACCTGTTCTTCCAAGTAGTTTCATAGAAAATTGATTTTTTTTTGTTTCAGCAAAAAAATAAACCAAACTGTGCAATACAATTTAAGAAAGTAATATATATTTTCCTTGAGAAAATTTTAATTATTTCATTTATTTGCTACTTATATTTATTAGTTCTCATTGTTATATATCATTGTCTAATTGTGTATATTGCATAGTAGACACACATTTCTTTGTATATACGTATTTTAGTTATGTGGAACCAGTTTGTTGGACTATAAGTCAACATTGGCAACATTTAAGTTTAGAATAGCTAAAAACTATTAAGCATATGCCATGGGACTGACCCTGTTGCCTTATGAACCGGTAGTGTTGGGAGCAACATGGGAGGGAGGAAAGACAATTCAAAGACCAAGTAGAGAGAGACAGAGATCTAGAGGGTCTTGCACCTCTGAAGATGCCGGCCAGTCTCACACTTGTTGGATATCAGATTCAGGGAAGTTGGGCAATTATGTGTAGGGATGTGTGGAGGAATGTGCATGGTGGGGATGTGGATTGGGGGTACATATTTGTCTGGCCCAAGTTGGGGGGTGAATAGGGGCTGTTGCCTGGGGGCCTCCATTGTTGCTGCTGATCAAAACATCCCATATCTAGTCCCTGTTTACACTTAACTTCCTATCAAGGGTTCTAGCTGGTTATGCTAATCTGGCCATAATGTCTGCCTGCTGTTTTCAGCAGATATCCTCACACCAAGATTGTTGTCCTGGTGAGAGGCCCCCTGCCTGACTCTACTTTTTAGCTTGACTAGCAGAAACTTTGGGCACCAAGACAACATCCTGAGAACAGGAGGGTCTAGAGAATCCACATGATGCTATACTAGGTACTTTTTGCATGTTGCTTCCAAAATATAGCTACAACTACATGCTGATATTTAACAATGGAAAAATAAGTTTTCTTTTGTGGATGTCAGTTTCTTCATACCACCCATATTTTCCACTTATTTCATGTTATTGCTTATCATTCAGGTTCCTGCAAAATAAAAGTAGTTATTAAGAAGAAATATCTAGTCCTGATTTCCTTTAAAATCACTGTGTGCCACGTATACTGATAGTCTCTCTGTGTTTCTTTGCAAAAGACCCACAGGTATCTTTATTTCAAAGATGTTTTGTTGCAAAGAATAGAATTCAGTTATCAGGGAGATGAACATCTTATTATAATTGAAATGCTTAGAATCCTGTGACATAGGTAAAACTCAGTGGGTAACTACTTCATTAAACAATTGTGGACATAGCCAGGCTTGGGTGAAGAATTGAAAATTATACACTTTGGCAAAGATTTTAAACAGGCACAACTTTTTTTTTTTAATTTAAATTTAAATATATATATTCATATTTAAATAAACATATGTATATATTTTACATCATTGTTCATTTGTGTACGATATTTGATTTCTCCTCTCTGGTGTAGTGCCCATAAAATTCTGACCACCAATTCACCCATGCACCATCACCATAGTCCCTTGTGTTCTTCCCTCCCCTATTTTGATTCCTCTTCCTCTCCCTCCCCTGCAGAATGTCTCTGATTTATAGTTGCTTGTTAATTTTGATGATGATGATGATGATGATGATGATTTCCTGACCTCTTATTTGGTTCCCCTATATTCCTCCTCTAAGTGAACCCATCCAGTGTTTTTTTTTTTTTTTTTCCCTTTCTGGCTTATTTCACTGAGCACAATCCCGTCCAACTCCATCCAAGTTGCTCTAATGGTATGATCTTTATCTTTTTTTGATTGCTGACTAGTATTCAATTGTGTATATATACTACATCTTCTTGATCCAGTCATCTATTTTTGGGCATTTTGGTTGTTTCCATATCTTACCTATTATAAATAGTGCTGCAATAAACATAGGGGTGCATCCTTGGCATCATTTGTGGTTGCTTGTTGGTTTTTGTTTTTTTTTTTTTTTTGTATGTACCATTCTTACTGGTATAAGGTGGTATCTTATTGTGGTTTTGATTTGCATTTTCCTGATCATAAGAGATTTGAACTTTTTTTCATATACTTGTTGGCTATTTGCATTTCCTCTTTGGAGAAGTGTCAAACAGGCACAACTTAATGTTATAAATTGAATTTATTCCAAGTTACTGAAATATTTATGTGTTGTTTCTTTCTGCTGTCAAATAACTTGGTACACGTGAATGCTATTTAGACATAAAATCATTGACATTAGGTTACTAAATTATTGTGCAAGCAAAGAAAGTTGAAATCCTTTTACTTTATTATCAGTTGAAATTGATACACTTTGACTTTCAGAGAGTATTCTTAGTGTACTCCAATAAGAATATGCTTTAACTGAGACTCCAGGGATCCATGAAGATTTGATATACTGTTAAATAAAAGAAAAAGGGATGCTGGAGATGTCTCTTACAGAGGATGGTTTAGTTGCTGGCATACTTAGAAGAGCTTATTGATAATAACCTATTAAAATATAGGCAACAAGAAAGCAAAAGGAGAGAATTATTGTAAAGGGAGAGTCAAGGGAAATGGCAAGAAATACTAGTGAAGGAATTCTACCTTCCATTCACGTCATCTTTATCATTTTACTTGGCATAAGAGATGAATCCAGTGCAAAATTATAAAATTGTGAGCTGGAAACAAGATCATTGCAATTATAATCATGATTACTATGATAAATTGCTTACCCAACAGTGAGAAAAATGCCTAAATTTTAAATGATATGCAATACTATAAGAATATCTAAAGTACCATTTATTTTGCTCAGATACAAGTAAGCACATATTGCTGAAAGGTAAAACTCTTCAGTTTAACCTATTTCCAGGAAATATTTCATAATCTGCTTTTTAAATAAAGTCAAGAAGTTAAGTGTTGTTTTTTCATAAATGAAATGATTACATTTTACTTGTTTTTTTGTGGAGAAAATAAAACCATGTTTTGTTTTTTTTTTTTAATTTTTTTTCAAATATTGAATGTTAGGGACAGGTCCACAGACCAAAGCCATAACCAGGCAAAATCTTCATTTGGATTCACTCTTACTATTATGTAAATAAGAGGGAACTGTGCAAAATTTTAAGAGGTTATAATTGTATTTATTTGCCAAGCATGTGTAAATGTATCATTATGATTGACTGTACTTCAAAACAATTAAATGCATTTATCAATTAATTAAAAGAAAACATTTCTATTTCACAGGATTTAATAAATCAGTCTATAAGATATCAGTTTTACATTTAAATGTCCTAAGTTTTATTCCTCTATTTGAAAAGTTATTCTTAATTTTATTTTTGATATTTAAATGTTTTTTGGCAAAAGAGTCGGTGTCATTTTATTTAGCTCAGTTTCAATTTGTTTCATTTTTTTTAATATTGAAAGTTTCATAGTCAACACGACAACAAAAAAGTGTCGCAATAGAACTCATTTTTATCATATTAACATATGCATATTAATATCACACATTTTTGCTTTAAAAATGAACATAGTGATTTCCATGTGAGATTAATCATTGATACTGCCTTATGGGCATTCTGAAGTAAGCTGTTTCGGTTTTATAACGTTCATTTATGGTGATTTGCATTCATTAGTATTAGTATCAATTGTTTTAAGCTACATAAAACTACCTTTCATATGATAAGAATCATGACATAAGGCAAACTTCCTCTATCTCTTGAAAAATTTTGTCTGTCTTACCTGTTTATTTAATAAAGCTCATGTCTGTTTATCTGTTCCTATTGAAATAACATGAATTATGACTTTATGGAAATAAAGGATGTTATAATAAAAAGATAGCAATTTATGGGTACATAAATAGAACTGTGATTAAATCCTGACTTACTTTCTATCCTGAGCAAGAGACTTGACTTCTCTGATCCTTAATTTCTAGTTGTATAAATGGGACAAAAGCACCTCCCCCTAAGGTCTGTCTCCTAGGTAAATGATGCATAATTAAAGCTTCAAACGGAGAACACATTGGTAGTGAGCACTTCATGACTGTGAGTTCATTACCTTCTCCCTCTACTTTGGGATCACTGCTCTCCTAAAACAGGAGCTTTGCTGGTGTCAAAATATCAGTGTAGTGACACTTCAGGAGCATATTATTCATTCATTTCATATTCATCATTGAACTTAATGGTAAAGATTTTTTTGACAGGCCTTAGAAGTCAAAAGTATTAAAACCATACATTTAAATTCCATAAATGTATTTGTTGCCCTAGGAAATTTTAATGTTATTTGACGCAATACATTGGTATGCAACTACAAATTTAAGTATGGTAAGTTTTCAAAAAGTCTTTGGGATGTGACCTCTTGAAAAACAAAATTCTAAAGTCTTCCTATTTATTGAGAGAATATTAAAAGATGGAAAGACCTTTGTACATGTTTCAAATTATTAATTAACTGATAATCTGTATACTTTAGTAAGTCAGTCAAATACCCAAGAACACACCATTACTCACCTGATGCATTGGACACTATACCAAACAGTGGGTTATAGACTCTCAAAATAAGTCAGTGAGATAGACATTTGTAACCTTGTCAAATTAAAACAAATCCAGATAAAAGAGAGAGAGAGAGAGAGAAACAGACTCATATGCAAGAGAGAGAGAGAGAGAGAGAGAGACTCTAATTAATTAGCATAACTGGTAACTGGATATCTTAATAAGGAAGTGCTCCAATCTCCAAAATCTGCTGATATCTTAAGTTCAAACAGAACAAGAATTTTTCTCAAACAGGCTAAATGAGGAACCAGCAGTGATTAGTAGAATATTTGGATATCTAGCAGGAAAACTGGAAATAACTGTAGGGGTCAGCCCAAAAAGGGTCTCCTGTAGTTAGCAAACTCTGGTTAGAAGCTGATAAGAGGATCTTGTACCACAGTACCATTCTGCCTTTCAGATTAAAAAAAAAAAAAAAATGTAGCAAGAGGCAGGAGTGTACTGTACTTGTATACGTGTATTGTCTTTGATCTTACTCTCTCCCTTTTCTTCAAGTTTTTATCACCCTCTCCACAACTTGAGCATAAGTTCACCAAGGCAGGGACTTCTGTTTGCTCATTACTTGTCTCTAGAAGTTTGCATAGAGGTTAGCATACAGAAGATATTCAATAATTATTTGTTAAATGAATTTGAAAATGGGAGAATAACCTATGCCAGTGCATCAGAAAATTATGTAAAAGTAGAAAAAAGATTTGTTAGTGCAAATCTTAGTAATAAAACTGTATAAGTGGCAGCAAAAACTGAACACCATTACTATGTCCATAATTATCTATATATAAATGAATAGACCAAGTGTGATTTAAAAAATTGAAACTTTAAAATGGAAATAAAATTAACCCCTTTATTCGCTATTGCTTCTTGCATCTTATTAATTTTCATACTGTTAGTAAGCTAAAAAAGTAAGAAGGAATCTCCATTAATTTCATCAGATGTAAGTATAACTTGAATCATGTCAATGATAAAAATTATATACATGTATATTATATAGAATCTGGACCTAAAGTATATTAATGTTGATCATCAACATGGTGTTAGAAAATGTTAGAAAGTGTTAGAAAATATACCACTGGGTTTATTTTATCTGTTTTCTATCTAGCTTTATCAAAATATTAATATCCACAACTTCAAACAAATAAAAGCAATACAAATTAATATATAATGTATACTTAAGCAACATACCAATTACATCAAACTGGCAAATAATTCCTAATATAAGATAGATTGAAGTTTTAAGTGTATATCAGCACACTAGAGTAGGCATATTCTGAAGCTAATGACATTAGTATTTTATAAAATAGGAATTACAGTTTAGAACTGTATATTTGAATTACAGTTCTGGTGTAATGTCTCAAAGCATCTTAGTCTTCTTTTTCACTCTTTGTAGATCTTTTGAAATATACATTTTTTTTTTGTACATGGAAGGTATTCCTTAAATACTAGTTGTAATTAATTACAAGAGTTCTGTATTAATAGATTTTGAAAGATTTATAGCTCAACAAAAAATATAATTGTCTTCAAATATCCAGGTTAAACAGTCACTTGGTTGCCACAATTAATGATGATAAACTGAAATTTATGCAGTAAATAATTACTAACACTGTAATTATGAAAACTATGTACTTTGAAATATTCTAGAAGGAAAACTTTAGGCTATAAACAGATTTTGTTGATGGACTGCTATAAGCAGTCTCAAAATATATTTAAAAATGTCATATGAGATTTTAGATTTACTGTATTTATTTTCAAATGGTAAAATTAGGGCCTTGTCTAATTTCCAACAATTATAATGCCCTAGACAGAATCTTCTGCTTTTTATGGAGGAAATGTCACATTGCTGGAAAAAAATTCAAAAGCAGACACAATTATTTTCTTTCATGGTAGATAAGCTATTGCATTAGGTTAGAGAATGTACTTGGTAGCCAGCAGTATTAGTCTCTAATACTGACATTATTTAAAATTTTATTATTCTAAATAGTTGAGTAACTGGAGTACTGGAAAGATGCTCTAAAAGCTGTTTTGATCTTAGTTTCTGCAACCTTTGATATTTAACCTTGGTATTCTCACCAGCAGTATAATTAACCCTTTTATTCTAATGTTACCACTTGTATTTAATTACCTTTAAGACACTCAGGATCCTAGAAAGGTGGAAAGAAACATCTTCTCAGAAACAGATCATAGAAATGTGAAACCTGTTGAGGATATAATAATAAAAATTCTACTAATTACATATGTACAGCACATTTTAATCTTTAATATGCCGTCACGTAAAAAAACGTGTAGCAGCAGTAATACTGTATTGTAGAGTACTAACTTTACATATTAATTGTTCCCGAAATCATTTTTATCTTTTTCCTTTGCATAATGAACTATAATATAGGCTCTCAGAGGGCCTAAAATCCTCCCACACATACTTTGATGAGAATAGATGAGAAAAACTGCTAATTTGCTTTGAAGTTAATTTTTGTTTCACCCCTAGATTCTAAAACAAACTGCTAAGATATTTTGTGGATTTTCTAGGTTATGCTATGAATATTTTACAAAGTAACAATTGAAAGTTCAAAATGAAAACGTTTTTGTGAGGGAAAAATATTCAGTAGTTAGATTTCAGTGAAACAGCTTAGAATCACAATTGGCAGTTTTAAGATGTATAATATTGATCTTTGCAAACAAAAATGGTTTCAACATCTCATATTTTCTACTCCAGCAAGTATATCTATTGCTAACTGGATTTCTAGAATATTTTTTTTTCCCAATAGTGTATTCATTAATTTGCTCGATTTCATTTGAATGCCTGCTCTACGGCATTCAAAGGCAGTGAGGGTAAAGGCATAAATGACATATAAGAAGTAATAAAACATGGGCCTCCCTGGTGGTGCAAGGGGTTAAGTCGCAATTCTATGAAGCTATCCTGCAGCCACTGCAGCACAAGTTTGATTCCTGGCCAGGGAGCTAACCCACATGGCTCAGCAGACCTCACCCACTGCCTCATCCACTGCTCCCATCAGCAGTGTATTTCAGTCAATACACCGGTTCTGTTCCCCACTCTCTCTGGTGAATACTCTCATCCCCCATGCCTCTGGCCTGTACCCCAGTTCTTGTATGCAGAAATAAATAAATCTTAAAAAAAAAAAAAAGAAAGTGTAGAGGGTTGGGGGTAAGAAAATCTTGATGCAGAACAGAGGCATCAACATTGAAGACAGAGAAATATTAAGAGGCGTGAGTGGAAATCTAAAGATTTCCTGAATCAAAGAATTGAAGAGGTAGTGGAAACAAGTGAATAATTCACAACAGCGCAACACAATAGAAAACATTATGTGAGTTATCTGGGTAATTTTATATCTTCTAATTATATTAAAAAAGGAAAAAGAGGGCCTCCCTTGGTGGTGCAGCGGTTGAGTGCTGGGCTGCAAAGCTGCCCGCAGCCTCTGCAGCGCCGGTTAGATCCCCGGCCACGGGCGAGGACCCACATGGAGCGCAGACCTCTCCTACCACGTCGGCTGCTCCCCTCAGCAGTGTATTTCAGTCAGTCTGCCTGTTCTGTTCCCCGCTCTGGCTCTCGTGAATTCTCTCACCCTCCCACACTTCTGACTGTACCCAGTGCTGGTATAAATAAATAAATAAATCTTTAAAAAAGAAAAAAAGGAAAAAGAAACATCAAATGAATTTCAGTAATAACATTTAACCTAAAATATAGACATGTTACAAGTAATCAATATAAAATAATTCTTTTTTTTAAAGATTTATTTATTGATACAAGAGCTGGGGTACAGGCCAGAGATGCAGGGGTGGTGAAAGGATTGACCAGAGGCAGAGCAGGGAACAGAACAGGTAGACTGACTGAAATACACTGCTGAGGGGAGCAGCTGGTGAGACAGGGGATGTCTGCTATGCCATGTGGGTAGCTCCCTGGCTGGCTAGGGGATTGAATTTGTGCTACAGAGGCTGCGGATTGCTTCATAGGGCAGTGCTTAACCCCTTGCGCCACCAGGGAGGCCCAATACAAAACAATTCTTAAGGAGATATTTTACCTGCTTTATTTATTATTAAGTATTCAAAACATCGTAATTCAGTACACTATATTTTTATCAGAAATACTCCAATGCTTAAATTTCATAAAATTTAAAGCGCAAAATTACATTCATGCAACCTTGTTTTTCCAAATATAATAAAAAAAAATTCCCAATAATGGCAGCATGTATCAATTTAAACAATTAAATTTAAGGAACAGTCCATAAAATATAAAATTCATCTTTTCAGTTTACACTGGTCATGTTTCAGGTAGCTGTTGGGCACAATATAGTATAGTGCAGATTCAGAAAACACATAGCAAAGAATAACTGAAACTGTTGGTGTAAAATTGGAAATGGTAGATGAGGGAAGTGGAATGAAACATTGTAGAAGTCAGATGTTTTGTTAGAGCAATTAATGTCTGGTAAAATCTGTCAGTGAGGAGGAGCCTCTGAATGAAGCTAGGGTGGATGGGGATGCTAATCAAATACAAAACATAATTGGGAAACAGATTTTTCAGTATTAAATCTCAATCCAAATCACAGTAGAATGTGTCAAACTTTAAAAACACTTCTGAAAGGTTGGGACCAACACATAATTGTTTAAGTAATAAAATGTTGTAGTTCCTGTTGCATTGCCCCATTCTAAGACTGACAACATCCAATGTACTTCTATACATTAAGAAAGTCAAATTGACTCTGGTTACTAGATTTAAGACCTGAAGTTATGTCACTGAGCAGAAATAGATGATTCTCTTTAAGAAAAATAAAGTAACCCTGACCCTCACGCCATTTTGCTGGGTTTCATCATCATCTGGACCACCTACAATATCGTAGTTTTGCAGCACATTTTTGTTGACAGCTGCATACCCAAAACCTATTGAGATACGGTGTTACATCAAGAACACCATGAACCCTATGCAACAAAATATTCAGAACCATTTTCAAGATACTGCACCATGAGAGTGTGACACAAAGAGCAGACACAAGCACCATACCAGCAAAGGCAGTCATTGCTCACAAGAGTTGCCCACTCACTTGTAGAGTGAAGTGTTATGAATAGCAATGACCAAATGCACTTATCAATCCACAGACCTCAGGAGGGCATAAGGTCAGGGCGTGGTGATTTCTGGTGATGACAAAAATGTTTTTATCATTCAGATATGAAAAATCTCCTGTTTGCACGTTCATTGTCATTGAATAAACCCATTTAAATATAAAAAGCCAAATATTAATTCAGTAAAAACAAAAGCATATTACTGAATTAAAAAAAAAATTGAAGTAGACTTTGTTTTTCCTAAAGAGGAAAAATTGTTCTGTAGCAATTATATAACCAAATTAATCATCTTGTTTTTTTAAACAATTACCGTTAGCTGTGGAATCTCAGATGAGCATAACTAGTTGATCCAGTTATCACATTCTTACTAAGCATCTGAAAAATGTCAACACGGATCCAATGTGGAACATGTCAGGCTAGTCAATCTGTGTTCTGATTATTTCATACATTGCAAAGCTGAACCTTCTTGTCCCAATAGAGCTTCTCATCTCTTTGGGGTGCTGTTAAACTCAATATGAGGACTTAATTTTTAATTGTTATAATGTACTGTTTTGGGTAGTTCCAGTTTCATACAAATAAAACTATATAGTGATATGTGTGTTAAGTGACACATACATACATACATATATATATGCACACATATATATACACACACATAATATATATAATATAATGGCAATCATTCAATTTTCAAATTGTTCCTGCAATATACACTTTCGGTAACTAAAGTTCTCTAGGATCATAACATGATATAAACATGAAAGAATTCTATTATAATATTTTGGAAAACAGAGTTTTTTCCCCCACACACCAACCTGGAGAATATACAGGAGAAAGCAGCTAGGGCCTCATAGCAAGTCTGTGTCAAGCAAGCAGATATCTCTGAAGCCAAAGTCAAAGAGTGCCTTGCCTTTTTCATCTTGAACCTACTTTATAGAATTTCTCAAATCATTTTTTCTGCATTTGCTGCACTTTTACCCGTTTCGTTGAATTTATCTTGACAATTGTTTAAAACTATCTGATAAGATGATAAGATTTTCTTTTTGGTTGGTTCTGGAGAGCTGTTCCTTCTTTGTGGTGACCTTGAAATCTTAAGTTGCCCTACATATGTTGTGTTTTCTTGTCTGCCCATTTTTCTATATAAATATTATCCATAGAATTCAGTACTCTCCAGTAATAGCAAATTGAAAGTTTTAGGGGAAGCTCAAGAGAGAATGTTAAGGGGGATGTGACTCCCCCTATTTCTGACTCCCTAAGCTTGCCGTTTACATGTTTAAGAATGCTGTACTTTCCTGGAGAATTAGTCTATAAACATGCCCCTCTTCATTTTTGATGGTTTCCTAGTTCTAATGTCTGAGGTTAATAGTGATTACAGTTTTATTTATATTAGTGTAAGAATTATATATTTTTCTCCATAAAATTTATTTTAATCTATTTGTGTTTTTTTTTCTTTAAATAGGAATTTTTACATATTTGGGACTTATGTAATTAATTAATTTTTTAATCCAGTCTTACAGTCTATGTCTTTTAATTGGTATAGTTGGGCCACTCACATTTAAAGTGATTCTTAATATAGTTTTAAATTAATATTCACTATGTAACTTTTTCTATTCAATATATTTCCTCTCACTTTTTTTCTCCTAGTTTTTTCTACCCTACTGGTTTTGTTAGGGGGAAAAGGGTGTCCTAAAGCTAATTCCATACAGGCTTTGTGTACTCCACCCCCACCCCAGGCCAAAGCCAAAGATACTGGGAACTCCAAATCCTATCACCACCAAAGGGAAGGTGGCTGGGACCTGAGGGTGGGGTTAAGCAGCCAGGTTGGTATAAAGCCAGACACGTGGGCTTTGGAGGGGGTACCCCATTTTGGCTCTCCAACAGGTCGCAGCATCGAGCGAGCTCTGAGAGTGCTTTTTGGGATTCCAGGTCAGCGGATCGGGTAGGACGCATTAAAGGCTTTATTTCCCTATTTTCTCCCTGAGTTGTACATTTTCCTTATTTCCTTTTCCCTTGTAAATAAACCTTTTATTAACCTTTTGTGTGTGCCTGTAGTGGAGTATTAATAAGTCCCTTGTGAGCGCGGGTGAGGACCCACAGCCAGGCAACCCGTTCAATATCGGGGCTGCCCTATAACAGTTTTAGTTGAGTTCTTTTTGGGATTCTTTTTTCTCTCTTCTTAGTGTATCAATTATGTATTTTATAAGAAATAGTGATTTGCCTAGATCTTATAATACACATTTTTAACTAAGATCACCTTTAAGTATCAGAATAACAAAATGTTCCTAATTGCTGGTGATATAATTGTTATTAATTCTACTTTTGCAAAGACTATATTCACTCAAAGCATTATTGTTATGTTGAACAAAGAGTTATATTTCAGATCAAATAAGAAAGAGGAAAAAAGATTTTATTTTACCCCTATTATTTCTTCTCCAGTGGTTTTCCATTCTTCATGTAGATAAAAGTTTCTGACCTATGGCATTTTCTTCAGTCTGAACATTTATGTTTTTAACGTCGCTTTTAGGGCATATTTGCTAATAATTACTACCCTTTTTTTTGTTTGTTTTTATAACAAAATTTTACTTCTACATTTTGAAGAATACATTTTCTGGTTATATAATTTTATTTATTTTTTTCTGGTTTTGTTATAGGACAGGGAGAGGGGCAGCCCAAACCCCGCAAACCTGCCTATTCTAAATGGGTTCTGCCATCCGCCGCATCAACACAAAACATATGACACTTTAATGGGAAGGAACTTTAATAAAAACTAGAAAACAATACAGGTAAGGCAAAGAGTCTAGTTTCTAAATGAAGCACCCAAAGTTACCCGTCCCCTCGTGGGTAAAACTCCATCCATATGGGGTCGGCCCAGAGCAAGGCCCCAAAGCCTGCCACAAGTCTAAAACATCTTCCAGTGGGGACCCACAGAAAAGGGTCACAAACAACCAGACAAGCCCGGAAGGAAAAGAGCAAAATCAACATCAAGATAAAAGCTGCCATTGTCACCTCCCCACGGGTCTCACCCACATCTGTGTCACATAGTCCACGACCAAAAGACAAGCGCAGTTTCTTCACGTGTCTCTAGGCTCCATGCGCCTCCTCCGGGTCTCCTTGCTCCATCCTGCTTCCTTCCTCAGTCTCTTCTGCAGCTTCTTCTCTTGCTGCTCAGCTCCACCCTCCCTTGGGTGGGGCAGGGAACCTCCCCCTTTCCTGGGGACCACCCTGTTGCAATCCCCCCTTTTAATTTTTATTCCACCATATCTATGGTGGCACAAATGTTAGGGTGTAGTCTTAGGAGACAGTCTTTTTTTAGGGTTCCAATGTGTGTAAGAGAAGCAACAATTTACTTTACTCTTCTTGCTTGTATAATTTCTAACAATGATAATACCAGTTCTTATCTTTTTTTTCCCCCTTTATAGGTATCTAAATCCCTGGCTTTTTCAAGATTTCCTTTTCACATTTGTTTTCTTGTTTGTTTGTTTTTTGTTGGTTGTTTGTTTTTTATTTTTTTGTGTAGATATTTAAGTATTTATCCTGCTTGATATTACCTGACATCATGCATCTGTGGTTTTATATATTTCTTTAATTTTGGAAAGTTCTCAAACATGGTTACTTAAAACATTTCTTCTGTTCTTTTTTTCTCTTCCGTCTCCTTCTGGCATTCTAATAATAGATATGTTACTCTTTTTGATTTTTCCAACATTCTTATATTTTTTATTCTTTTTCAAATATAGATTTCATTTTTCTTTTTTTTTTTTTTTCTATTTGCATTTCAGACTTCAAAGTCTTTCTTGGCCTATGTTAAAGCTCACTAATTCTTTTCTTGCCTTTAATCTTTTTGACTGTTTTTCTCCAGTGATACAACCTTCATACCCTTCCCCAAACTTGCATGTCTTTTCCATGGTTATAAACTCTGTAATCTACTTCCTTGATCACGACCTCATGACCTTAGTTGAGTTGGGTTTTTTAGTTTAGTTTTTGTCTTTTTATGAGATAGCCAAGATAAAGGAACTGGGGGTATAAATAGATAGGATAAGACTTTTGAACAATCTTTCCAATGGAGAGTACATCTTTAAAAAAAAAAAAAAATTATACAAGAACTGGGGTATACAGTCAGAAGCGCGGGAGACTGAGAGAATTCACCAGGGAAAGAGCTAGGAGCAGAATAGACAGACAGACAGACTGAAGGGAGCGGTGGGAGAGACAGGAGACGTTTGCTGCGTCATATGGGTTTCTGCCTGGCCGGCTGGGGATTCGAACCCACACTGCAGAGGCTGCAGACAGCTTCACAGTGCGGCTCTCAACCTGCTGCACCACTGGGGAGAACTGAGTACATCTTATAGAGAAAACTCAGGATGTCTTTCACCATGGTTAGTCTTCTTATCCCCAAGAAATGGGGGGATCTTTCCCAATTTTTCTCAAAATCCAAGATAAAACCCATCAGTGTTTAGTAACCCACCAAGATTGTACCCCTAAGATATTACTTAGTATTATGCTAGTCAAAACTTCACCACTAACTTCATCAAAATTATTGTTTATGCTTTTCCTCTTAATGGGTGTCAACTGCAGATGGCTACTGGTCCAGTTAAGCAGATCTTTGCTGTGCCCTTCTGGATGCACCTTTCTCCACACTTCAGAACCAACATTTGCACTGTGGCAGTTCTCTGATGGGTTAAAATAAATCTTTTTTCTTTTTTTTTTTTTTTTTTAGTTTGTCCAGCTTTTTCTGGTTGTTAGTATGTGATAACACAATCAAACTTTCAGACATGTAACTGAAGACAATACTCTAATTTGTTCAATTTTTAGTTGCCCCTGTTTCACTTAGCCATTTCTTCAAATTGTTCCTGCTAATATTTGTCATTTAGAGTTGTGTCTACCTGTAGGCTATATCCATATACTTTATTCTTTCAATACTTTTACTTTTTATATAGTGTCACTCTCAAAATCCCATATGTATTTCCAGAGTATGAATTCAATGAAATTTATTAGCCTGATTTCTTTCATTCTGACCAAGATATGTTGAACATTATGTCCTTATTCCCTAGGTTACTGTTTCTTTCTGCTGAAATTTCTTTTTCTTTCTGCTGCATGTCTCACTGCTTAGAAATCTAATCATAGCATTAAGTTAGGCATGTATCTAATTTATTCAAATCACCATTTAAAAACAGAACTCAAGTGGTTTGTTTGTTTTACATTCATATACATATTAATATTTTTAAGTAATATAATGATGAGTATTCAAATTTCATTTTCTTATTACTTAAGTTCTAGTGTTTGGTTTCTAGTAACTAGAAAACAAAAGCAGGGACATAATGATAAACTGCATATATTGACTAAAAGAAGATAGGAAAATCAATTTATTGAAGATTCAGACTTATTACCTTATAATTAAAAAGGTCTTATGGTTATTTAATATGCACAATATATTATTTATTACCGATTTAACTTCTGTAGGAAAATATTTTAGGATGAAATTTATAACTCTAACCCATGAATGAACATGAACACACATGCTAGCAATTAACTGCTTCAATTATTCTGTATTCTTCAGATAATTTCTAACATTACCTTAGAGTTGGTGACTTCATAGCAGTGAGGGGTGCTTCTCTACCTTTGTTCTCACTAAATATGCCTGTATACCATGTGGGACTGATTTATAAATTTAATTTTACAGTTTATGTAAAATGCCCTGGGTAGAGAGACGAGTTAACTATTTTTAGTTTGAACATCCCAAACAGCTGTCCACTAACTCCCCTTGTTCTCAGCTGATGCTCAACAACTCTATCTGGAATAAAATTAATAAGCTACTCAGAAAGAAAGTATTTATGAGCAAGATTGAAATAGTTATTTATTTTAAACCTTGAGGACAATTGATATTTTATACTGTTGCAGTGTTTCAGATGTATGCATTTGTAGTGTTTCTCTGATGACCTACATGTTCCACTAGTACATACAGTGGCTTTATAAATTCAAGACCAGTGAGATGTACAGAGAAAGCATTAACTTCCTATACACAATTTTAAAATAACAAATATATGCCCTAAAGTCATCATTTATGTTTCAGATTTAAAAATATATTTAAAATGCTATGTTTAACCTGTTGATTTACTTTTATAAAAATTCTTATGTGACAATCAATGACTGAAGACAAGCAAACAACAATATTGTTTCTATATAGCCCATATCCTACAAATGTTAACGTTACTGTGGTAAAACCAAAGTACAAGCCCTTCTCTCACTTTCAATGTGAAAACATATTATTTTCTGTTTAAATTCATGGGCATCATTAAGATTAAGCAACAGATGGGCTGCCTATAGAAACATTTTGAGTTCTAGAACCCAGTAAGTGACACTAAAGCTACTTTATTGGCAACTAAATCATGTCAAGAAAGTTAAATCCAACTTGCAGTTAAACACCAAATGGCTGTTTATTTATAGTTTACCTGCCCGTTCTGCTACAACTAACATGAAGATTAGAACTTCTGCTTCTTTCATTGATAGTCATGCAAAATCAATTTACATTTTAATTTTGAATAATTGTAGTGGAATAATCTATGCTTTAAATATGTATATAGAATAAATTAATGTTCTGGAAACAGAGGACACGCTTCATTTTCTGACAAAATATCAAAAGAAGAGGCTTGAAAGATGTTTCCAAATACTTTGTGAACACAGGAATAAAGAGGCATAATGACTGGCAAATGTTTACCCCCAGTTAGATTTTAGCATAGTCTGATATACCTGTGTCCTGAATTTTCTCGTAATTTCTCCACTATAACTCATAACCTCCTCATGTAAAAGCAAACTTAAGTCAAGTATACCTTGTGGTCAGAATAAATAAAATACTATCAACTGCTCAGTGTTTATATTAAATATTTCCAAATTAAAATATAGAAGACTATTTTGAAGATAAATTTTTTTGCCTGACTCCCCCCAAATTAAAAAATGATTATTAAGCCCTGGTAATTTATTTTTGTTTGAATACTAAACATATTTTTCTAATTACTTGATATTTATAATGAAAATTACATATGCGGGGCCTCCTTGGTGGCGCAAGGGGTTGAGATGCATCCTATGAAGCAATCCATAGCCACTGCAACACAAGTTCGATCCCTGGCCAGGGTGCTACCCACATGGCGCATCAGACCTCTCCTAACTTGCCCACTGTTTGCCTCAGCAGTGTATTTCAATCAGTCTGCCTGTTCTGTTCCCCACTCTGTCTCTGGTGAATCCTCTCACCCCCCACACCTCTGGCCTATTCCCCAGTTTGTGTATGCATAAATAAATAAATCTTTGAAGAAAAAAAAAGAAAATTACATATGCATAGTGATATGAAACTGACTATAACTTCAAAAATTCTTCAAGATAAGAGAGTCAAGCAAGAAGTGGTTACCAACCACCCTTTGCAATAACTCAGATAATCTCAATTTGCGATGTTTTGTCCAATCTATTTGGGCAATGGTTAGAGTAAAAAATACAGCATTTGGAATGATGAATAATGTTGAATGTAATTTCACTGACTTTATTTTATTTAACTGAACAAACTTATTTCCTTTCTAGTTATAAGGTCAACTGTTACCACAGCACTACCAACTAAAATCAAAAGGAGATCAAGCTCTTTCATTTTGAGCCTCTAAATCACACAACCAAGTTACAATAAATGTATCTTGGCTGAATTCAAGGGATTACAATCAGAAAAGATATACTTTCTCTTCTCTTTCTACAAACCCATGATTAAATTTCCTAGATTAGCAGAAGGGATATTTGTAGTTGTCAAGAATTAAGCTAAAATTTTGATAATCCCTTATTAGTCAGAGGTGAAAAAAAAGCAGTAGTTCTATATTGTTTGGCATCGGCAACTTCTATAAAACTGTTTCACAGTAAATGGCATTTTATCTCTATAAACAATACCAATATTTGATAGTTTAATCAAAGAAAAATGTTAACCACAAAATTTAAAAGTGGCTAGTGGTAAATAGTTTTTGTAATGAATGGAATCATTTTTCTAATACAAATTACAATGAAAACTTATAGAACAGTAAACATTAAGTAATAAGATATTTCTTTCTTTTTTTTTTTAGATTTATTTATTTATTTATACAAGCACTGGGTACAGTTAGAAGTGCGGAAGGGTGATATAATTCACCAGTGCCAGAGCAGGGAACAGAACAGGCAGACTGACAAAATACACTGCTGAGGGGAGCAGTGGGCAGCAGGAGAGGTCTGCGCGCCATTTGGGACCCTCGCCTGGGGACGTGTAAATATACATCTGAGTTTAGGATCTAGACATCAATAGAAGAAAAGAGTAACTATTTAACATAAATATGCTACAGTGAATTTAGAGATCAATAATAATGTAGTAATTCATCAGTTATATAAATAAGTTAGTGACTCAAAAATCTGGCTATTTAGCCTAAGTGGCTATTTACATTACATTTCTTGATCACACAGTTTTCACCTAACAGCTCTTAAATTGCTAGATACAAAATCAGTTCTTTCTTTTTGCACATCATAGCTTTGGGGACTTTTTTAATGTTTCAGTCCTTAGAAAGTTCAATTTAAGTTTTTTTTTTTTATTTTTTATAGAGGCATGTTTTGTTTATTTATTTATTTGTTTGTTTATTTGTTTGCTTGTTTATAAATGCACTGGGTACAGTCAGAAGCGCGGGGGGTGTGAGAGAATTCACCAGAGCCAGAGCGAGGAGCAGAGCAGGCAGAAGCGAAGTACACTGCTGAGGGGAGCAGCGGGCGGCAGGAGAGGTCTGCGCCATGTGGGACCCTCCTCTGGTGGCTGGGGAGCAGCCGGGGATTGAACCGGCACTGCGCTGCGCTGCAGAAGCCGCGGGCAGCTTCGCAACCCAGCGCTCAACCGCTGCGCCACCGGGGAGGCCCTCAATTTAAGTTTTATTACATCATTTTATATGTCTTATTAGAGTTTTATTTCCAACAAGAATTTTATGTGTTCTTTCCAACATTTTGCTTATTCAACCATTTGGCCTTTGTTCCAGTAGATATTGGAGTTTTGCAGACTTTTAAATGACTATTAAAACTGGAACCTTGAGTAAATCGGCTCACTAAAGATTTTACAACTTCTTTGCAAATGTAATAAAATTTTAAAATCTAATAATAGTGAGCTTTTCGTTACATTATCAATTTTCTTTTGATTACATTGATTATTTTAATATGACTATTTCCCAATGAATTTTGCAGTATTTTTAAAGCCTGTAAATATACTCTCATAAAACCTTAAGCAATGTGGAAGGATATTGTATGAAAACTGAATATGTTCCTAACATAATTTTCCCTACTATAACCCCCCACTCCCCTCCCTGTCCTCAAAAGTATTGTTTAAGTATGATATTTGTTTTCTAGAACTTTTCTCTATTTTGTATTTCCCATTTCATAAATTGTGTTAAGTAATCTAAAATAAATAATGTTTGTCTTATGCATCACCATTTCTACTTACTTGAATAATAACAGTGTAATGTCTGTGATTTCATACATTTTTTCATATTTATAAGAAATACAAGTATATATGCATTTTATGTTTTTTTGCTTTAAAATTTTGAGATCACATTACAAACAATACTTTGAATCTTGATATCTCTCATTTAAAATGCACATTAACCCCCAGGTAAGGCTTTACCTCAGACAATTGTGCGATATTCTAATGTGGAATTAACTGCCGTTCTATTCATTTGTCCTTCACTAACAAATATCCCAGTTGATGTCAAGTTTTTTTTTTCCCCTAAAATGAAATTATTGCTATATGTATTTGACCATTTACCTTTTATTTTATTTCTATATTATAAACACAATTGAAGGAAATTTACTTTTCTATATTATAGTTCTAATGGATTTTGCTAAATTTTTAGTGACTTTCATTATTTTTATTAGATTTTGAAATTCATTATGCAACATTCAACATGAGTAACAATTTTAAATACAAATCAACTTTTTTTAAGATTTATTTATTTATACATACAAGAATGGTGTGTAGTAGAGCTAGTAAGGCAAGCTTTACTGCCTTACTTGATTTGCTTGACATTTTTGTGTAAATAATTGTTATCATTTGCTGCTTCTTTATTTCCAATCCATACCCTTTCAATTGTTTTCTTGTTTTCTCATTTTTGAACAGTGTCCATAATTTATCACACTCCTTCCACAAATGAAAGGACTCATTTTTAGTACTTTATTTCCTCTTTTTGGTGCACCTCCAAAACACTTTTTTCTTATCTTATAGTTAGTACTATTTAGATTTACCTATTTTTGTATTATTTTCTTTGCTCAGTATTGCTTATTCCCTATTCTACCTTGATTCTGGGTTCAATTTCTTTCCTCATGAAGAACATTCTTTACTTTTTTTCTCCCAGTGAATATAATAAACTCTCAAAGTTTTCATTTGGCAGAAAAGGTTGTTTTTATTTTTTTTTTATTTATTTATTTATTTTTTTTTTTTTATAGAGGCATGCTTTATTTATTTGTTTTGCTGGTTTGTTTGTTTGTTTTGTTTATACATGCACTGGGTACAGTCAGAAGCGCGGGAGGGTGAGAGAATTCACCAGAGCCAGAGCGGGGAGCAGAGCAGGCAGAGGGACCGAGGTACACTGCTAAGGGGAGCAGCGGGCGGCAGGAGAGGTCTGCGCACCATGTGGGACCCTCGCCGGTGGACGGGGAGCAGCCGGGGATCGAACCGGCGCCGCAGAGGCCGCGGGCAGCTTCGCAACCCAGCGCTCAACCGCTGCGCCACCGGGGAGGCCCAGAAAAGGTTGTTTTTAAAATCCTGACATTTGAGTGAAAACTTACCAGGGTATAGAATTCCAGATTGAGTTACTATTTTTCCCTTCAGTATTAAGAAATTATTACTATATTATCTTTCAATTTCTGATGTTACCATTGAGTATTCTGCTATTTTCTTATATCTATATATATATAGATATATATGTATATAAGAAATATATACATATTATATATTAGTGTCTACCTTCTTAAATTTGCTAATTGCTTATTTTTCTGTGTCTTTGATATTATCAAATATCACTACAGGGTATCTTGGAGTGGATCATCATGCTTTTGTTATTCTACCAGAACCTAAAGACTCATGTCTTTCATATGTTCTGGAAAATGTTGTCATTATCTCTTTCATTATTGCCTTTCCATTGGCTCTAACATCTCCCTAAAGAACTTTTATTAACTACTTGGAGATTTTAACCCCAGTATTTAATGTATTTAATACCTGTTTCTTATCGTAGATTGTTTCCTTTGGTGTTATTTAATGTTGAATTGAGAGTTAATCCCTAATGACTTTCATTTTTAAATGTATTTCCAAAGAGTTTTGTGTTAGTACTTTCCAGGAACTTTACTATTTCAGAGCAAATATTTATGTTTATTTATGGCTTTAGGAATTACTAGACCATGCAGGTACAGTAAATGACAGATCATTGTTAATCTGAATAAAATATATATTTGCACTCAATGCAAGACTGGCAAACTCTCTTGCCATTTTCTATGCAATAGGTATACTTTTAGACTAGTTTATCTTTTCAAAAATTATGTCATTTAACAATTAAGGTTCTGTGCATTTTAATGGGGAACAAATGATGTTTTGGTTCTAATTGGTTGGCTTGTGTGAGTTCAAGGTCTCATTTAGTCCACTCAGGGTCTTTAACTCAAATTTTTACATTTCCAAGACTAATACCTCTGTCTTTCACCAGATACAATTTCTTAGGGCAGTCATAGCCTTAGTCCCGATTTGTATTGCTCTGGTTAGAAGTTTCTAGCTTATTTCTGAACTCTTTATCATTTTTCTGGAAGGGAAACTATATATTTCAAAGGAAATTTGCTCCATTTAATTTAGCATTTCCAGGTGATTACAGCAAGAGGTTATTTAGGTGATTTAGTGCACCACAAACAGACAGAAGTCCTCATAGCCTGTACTTTATTTTCTATTATTTCTATACCCAAATCCTCTTCTCTGGTTAGACTTTTCTTCTTTCTAGTGCAATGATATGTCATACTCTTTAATATTGCTCTCCTTTTGGTTATGCTATTGAAATGATCTAGAATACCCATCCTTTCCACTGCCTACCCTTATTCTAGTCTTTAAGAAGCAACTTAATAGTCATCTCCTCCACAAAATTTGTCATTCCTCCAAACATCACTGACTTTCTTCTTCTATAACATTTCCTAGAATTATAGTCGGTATTTACTTATGAGTTAGAGCTGGTCTTCTATTATTTGATATTGTTTTTGTCTTATTTTGCACAATTTCAGGGAATTAAATTTGAAGAAATGTGGTATCTTTGTTCTGATTAAAGCACCAAAAAGTCTTAAGATATTTAATGTGTTATTATTCCTTCAATGTGCTAATTATAATTAACAAAAATATAGAAAATCTGTAATTTGTGTAGACTCTACTTTGACAATGTAATTTTTTCTGTGTTATGTATCAATAAGGCACATGTCATTTATCATGTTATTATCAATAAGGCATATGTTATTTATCAATAAAGCACATGTACTAAATCAAAAGCAAGTCTTATGGTGTACATTTCCACTGAATAAAATTCTACCTTCAAATGCTAAAAAAAAAAAAACAACTTAGGGTGCAGGCCATGGTTTCAGGGGGTGAGAGGAATCCCCAGAGACAGAATGGGGAGCAAAACAGACAGATGTACTGAAATACACTGCTGAGGGGAGCAGTAGGTGAGACAGGAGAGGTCTGCTGTGCCATATGGGTTGCTCCCTGACTGGGGGATCGAACTCATGTTGCAGTGGCTGGTGACAGCTTGATAGTGCTCTGTCTTTAACCCCTGCACCACCAGGTAAGCCCACAAATCAACTTTCATTAAATATTTGTTGTATAATCCTTTTTGTTTATTATTATTGTTTTTAAGATTTATTTATTTATTTATACAAGCACTGGGTACAATCAGAAGCGCGGGAGGATGACAGAATTCACCAGAGCCAGAGCAGGGAACAGAACAGGCAGACTGATGAAGAAATACACTGCTGAGGGGAGCAGCGGGCGGCGGGAGTGGTCTGCGGGCCATGTGGAACCCTCGCTGGGGGCCGGGAATAGAACTGGCGCTGCAGAGGCTGCGCGCATCTTCGCAGCCCAGCGCTCAACCTCTGCGCCACCAGGGGAGGCCCCATTTTAATTTTTTTAATTGAGGTAACTGTTTTGCTGTACTATCTGTGATTGTGAAGTAAAGGGACAGACCTCTTTGGTGTATGTTGCCACACTACACCCACCATCGAGGCCCCTATATTGCTCCATTATAGTCTATTGGGCTTCTCCCTGTTCTTTTCAACTTCCACATTCACTCGGGTAGCTTGAAATTTAAGTCAGATTTGGGATTTTTTGATTTGATTTTGTCTGTTATTGTGTTTCATTTTTTTATATTCCACATATGAATGTAATAAAATAAAATGAATTTTGATTATTTTATTAAAAGCACAATATTCACGGTACTCTGATCATAAAACTACTATGATGCTATCCCTTCTCATGGCTATCTACTTAACTATTGGATTCATTATTTGCTCTAAAACCAACAAATAAACTTATCAAAATAGAGTTAGGATGTGTGTATTAGTTTTAATTAAACCAATGCAAGTGTTGGTTTAACTACCCAAAGGAGTTTCTCTGCCTTTATAATATATGCAGTTATTGACAGTTACATAACTTCATGATTGTAAGTGTGTAACTTTTTTAATCACTGAGAGTATTTAAATCATTTTGAAATATAGTTTTCTACAATGATAAAACAAAAATTCTCCCTTTTACAGAAAAATAAACTCATTAATGAAAATGTAATTATAATGATTTGAAACTGGTACTGAAGGGATTAACTCAAGCTGATCTATTTTATATTTTACAAAAGTCTGTATATTTTTACTGTAGAGTCAAAACTAACTTTTATTTCAGTGTTCAAGCTGATTTAGAAAAATATTAAATAAATAATGAACTGGAGGCACGGCAGACCTCTCCTGTGTTGCCGGCTGCTCCTCTCAGCACTATATTTCAGTCCTTCTGCCTATTCTGCTTCCTGCTCCATCTCTGGTGCATTCTCTCACCCTCCCACGCCTCTGGCCTATACCCCAGAGGTTGTGTAAAATAAATAAATCTTTAAAAAAAAAAAAATAAATAATGAACTGGAATTTTTTTGTTAAAATGAATCATACCAAGATATAAAGTGGTCTCAGAATTGCATTATAAATAGTATTATTGTTATTCCAAACTTTCTCTTAAAAAAACAAATATTATAACAGAATTTATGCCTATTTTTTGGCCTATATCATCTTGTCAAATAGGTAAGGATTTAGGAATTTGGATTGAAGAAGATATTTTCAGTTTCTGGCTACTGCAACTTTTCATGGTGTTGTTTCTTTTAATTTTCAGTGACACTGTACAACTCATTTGTGTAGCTTGCACATTTGAAGCAGCATTTAGATTAAGTGTCAGTGTTAATATTCTTTATTTGTTGTAAATTTTTTACCTAAGTACAGATTGCAATTCACATTGTTATTTGTGTTCAAAGATTTGACAGATGAAACAAAACGAACAAGGAACATACCAGATATATCATTTACTATGTAACATAAATTCAGGAATATCTTAAATATCAGTTGGAGACTTTCAGAATTTTATTAATACAATAACATGATGATGATATTGTTCATCAAGCATAATTTCCTATAAGGTATAATTTTAATATGATTAGAAGATAAAAATAATCTTCCAATGAAATTCAGTTTGATATAGAAGAAATCAAACATATTCCATGTATTCTTGATTCTTATGAAATTTGTACCATTTCTGTATGACTTTTAGTTAGAAGTTACGAAGAAAATCCATCTAATTTTAAAAATAGATGATAATTATATCTTCATGCAAAATCATTTGTGTGTTATAGTATACTTATAATATAGTAATTCAGATCTTGTCATTTGCTTGGAAATGAAGTAATTGAAAAGGTATATAATGGAAAGAATTTCTTATGAGCTTCATTCTGATGTGTTTAATGTTTGATGGGTATATGAGTTTAGTTCTGAAGAACTTTTCAATATCTTAATTTTAGACTACACAAATGAAGGATATAATTATTAACATAGCTTTAAAGATCATATTTTCATTTATTAAAATGCTATTCAAAGGTCTACAAAATTGAATAAAATATTTACTCTTCTTTAAAATGACTGTACAATGGATATTTAAAAATCACTTCATTTTTAATACTTACAATTGGCACAAAGTGCATGTTGATTGAAAATGACTTCTGTATCATCATAATTGAATCAAATCCACAAGCCATTACTTTTTAGTTTTACATTCCACACAGTGAATGTATTTAGGCACATTGTCTATGGGGCCTTGTGCTAGATAGTATGCTTTACAACAATTAATAATGTTTATTCTTTTTAAATTGCAAGGGAAAAAGTAACATTTAGCATACTTTACATTATTTTGGAGTAGATGCAATTTATTTCAAAAGGTATTTTAGTTGTATAGTGAAAAAATATAACACCCATATATTAACCATTCAAAATAAAGAAGACTGCTCTCTGAATTTCCTTAGTTCCTTTTAAACTCATTATATTGATTTCTTTCTCACAGGAAACCTTTCTTTCAGCATTTCTTATAACATCCCATTGCTTTTCTTCATGGTTTTGCTTACATGTTTGCGTCCTAAATATTACATTTTTTTGCTTACTTAAAAATGATATTAAAGTAATCAAGTACTAAATATTTTCCATAAATTTCTTTTTTGCCAAAGTTCCTAAATTGGTAGAATATTATTTGTAGGCTCAATTAATATTGTATAATTTATTTATGCATTTTTTGTTATGGATAGTGGGTTATTTCAGTTGGTTTTCTTCATATTCCTGGTACTGGGATATATGTACAAGATTTTCTGTAAGTATGTATAGCTATGGGTAAAAATGGCTATTCTATATAGTGTATATAAACATATACACTATGTGTGTGTGTATATATACACATATATACTATATATTGTATAATATACTATATATACTATACATTGTATACTATATATACTATATATTGTATAATATGCATATTATACAGTATATGCATATATATAATATGCATATTATATATAAAATATATATATGGCTATTTGTAGCTTGTATGTTCATTTTATTTAATAAAATCCCTTGACAGATTTTATATTTCTGTGTAGGCCAGTTATAGTTACAATCATTTTTCTAGGAATTTATCTTATAAAATTTTTAAAGTTTATTTTCAATAATAGAACAATATTTCCCGTTGGTACTAAAAAAAGTCTGTGGCATTTTACTTCAACTTCCTTTTACATTCTTTTTAATGTACTTGCATGCAAAAATTCACCAGGAATGTTAGGAGGTCTCTCATCTTGTTCTTTCTTACTTCCCAGGTTCTTGTTTTCTCACTCATGCTGCATGAGTTGTGGAATGAGTTGTGGTGTGTGTTGTGGAAAGGGCTTGATATACATTGAGCATTTGTTCATATTTTTTTAAATTAAATATGTGGAGCTGATCTGAAGCCTGATTGTGTTAGGTTTTTCCAGGACTAATTTTCAGTTGATATCATCATTGCAGGGGCTCTACCAGTCTGCTTGAGTGATTTTGAGCACTCAAATATGGTAAATTCAGGTTCCAAATCCTGCTATGATTACCTCTGTCCATATTGTGGAATTAACTTATTTACTAGAGTATAACAAACTATACCATGTAATCATTTGCAAATTAAATTGTACAATGTTTTAAAAATCTTGAACTCTAATTATTGGCCATCAGAAACGCTTTGGAAGAACCTATCCTCAGATATCATTGAGCTTTTTTAGAATAAAATTTAATTTGCTCTTGGGTCTACACAAATTTAAGTGAGGATCCTGTCTAGTATTAACGTGCAGACCAAATCCTCAAAATTGCTTTTGTTCACAAGCCCTCTTTTAAATAATAGTTAGTTAGTATCTCCACCAAAATCACAAGATGGCGATACCAATACCATCTTTAGATAATTTATTATCATCATATTCGTAAAAATAGGGGTGGGGGTCCACTGTTCTATATAATTCATTCCTAATAGGAAGTTCATCCAAGTTCAATGTGAAAGACATTCTCTTCTCACAAAATTAGAAAACGATTGATGTCCTACATTTGAGTATGGTAGATGGGAAAATACATAAACATTATAGTGGCTTACAGAATTGATCCTTGCCAGAAATGCCAGAAACTAGGACATTATGTTTTTCCTATTTTATCTTATCTAATATTTGCATCCCTTTACTCAATTATGTCAAGCATCTCTAGTCTTTGTTTTGCTACTTTCTGTTGGACACCACACATAGAACAACTTCAATGTAAAACATTGCTTAAAAAATTCTAGAAGATATTAACAGTCATCATGTCACCACTTAATATGAGATTTTGAAGGTAATTTTTAACCTTTTCATTTTCTAAATTGTATCTTGTCCTATTAAAACATGTTTTCTCCTTCTTTCCCCATTAAAGTTTTTGTTATTGTTAAAAACAAGAAAATGTATCAAACAATTCAGAGATTCCTCTTTCTGTACATTCAGTAAGTGGCAGAGGAAAGTGATATCATCACAAACAGTGACTGCTTATGTTCATTTATTATGCAAAATCACCCAGATGATCAGTTCCTTGTTGAAAATTGTAAAAGGAGAAAAGGTTCAGAATGTCATAAAAGCAGGGAAAAAAAGTATTTTCATGAATTCATTGACCTTTCCGTTAATATCATAACAGAGCATAATCACTAAGGCTTTTAAATTAGCAAGGTAGCTCAATACAGAGGGATAGCTTGAGAAATCTCAAGGGCTTATGTTGCCAGAACAAGATCCTGACACTAAAAGTAAAAGGGTAAATGAGAACCATGTTTAGTGATGACCTTTCGGTCCCACAGCTGCTTATCACGTATCTTGTCTTTTTGCCTTACTGTTGCACTTTAGCTTATTAAAATTAATTGTATTCTATTTTAGATGCTAAGAATTTTTAGTTCATAACCTGTGCTGTTGAATGAACAGTAACATTTTTTCTGTCATTCTTGATGCATGATGAGAATAATATCTGTTATCTGATTTAAATTACTAAGTAATTTAAATATCTTTTACTAAGTAAAAGATCTTATATTGTTAGAAAATAAAAAAATTAAATAAATAAGACTTGAAAAAGTCACAAAACAAGTTCCAAATCATTACATGAAGGAGTTTTTGAATAATAGAAGGTGAATAAAATGTACTGAGCTTATACAGCTAATATATTTCCTCCAGAGGGATTTCATATGAAATTTTATGCATGTGCACCAATTTTTTCTTTTGATTGATATTATATACCAACAGAAAAATCTTTGTCTCTCCTGATTGACAATATTAATGGGAATATTTAAATAGTTTATGGTTTCATATCACTCCTACAAACAAGTACATAGTTTTGGGAAGTAATGATTGAACCTCTGATGTAAATGAAAAGTGCATTTTGTCTTTTTATAAAGGAAATTAGTACCTAATTTTTCTATCTAGTCTGATGAAACATTCTTATTTGACACATACACACTCATATTTATGTATTTCTACAAACATTTTGTTAAATAAAATAATGAAGAAACTTTGTTAAAGGCAAAATTGTCAGCCATTGGTCTGAGTCCTTTAACTTTCATCGATACACATACAATCATACACTACATGCTCTCCACATATATCATGTATGATTATTTAATTGTCTCAACATTCATAGAAGTTAGGTATCATTTTTATTCTCACTTTTTAAGTACAGAAACTGGGCCATGAAAGACTCATCCCAAGGAGAAATGATTACTTTGGGGTAGAGGATTATATAATTTTCCTTCCAACTAGGACATTGCTGAGTAGAAATAGGGCTGATAATAGAAATATGAGCATAATCATAGACTGCCCTAGGAAACCTAGATGAATGCCCACTTTACAATAAGTGGCATAACTGAAACTAACACCCAGCATTCTGATAGCATAACTGATTCTTTAAACTCTATTCTACATTGTCTAAAAACCTGTGTCAATAACATGTAAGTCACATTTTCTATTCTGTCCTGGCTAGCAGACACACCAGGCACCACTTACTGACACCAGGAAAAGATTCCATATATATGGAGGATAGCAAGGATCAGAACTATGCCAACCACCAGCAATACAGGTTCAAACACTTTTGTGCACTGTATATTGTTGCCAACATCACCAAGGAAAACACAACACAATCAGTCTCCAGATAGAACAATGTGAGAGTCAGTCACCCATGGCCAGTGGGTTCCTCCCAACAGCCAATGCAATATAATTGGCCAACACACCATTCTCCTGTCCCCCAGCAAAAGACCTCTTCCTTTTCCGCAGGGTCCAGAAAGTATAGTGGGGTTGGCCAGGTGCCAGATGATGCACATACTTAAGCTGAACAAGAGCATACTTTAAATCAGAACAAATATTGTTCCACACATGGAGATAAGCCCCTGATGGTAGTGAGTTCTCTTTAATCTCTTAACAAGGAAGTGTTCCAGGCAGAAAGCTCTGATTGGACAAATGTGAGGAAGGCAAATCACAGGATGACAGCTTTCCTGATATATTCTGTTTCATTTGTGTATGTGTTTGTGTGTGTTTAATCTAAAGACAAGCATTTATTGAGGGTTTATGGTTTGTCAGGCATTGCTTATTGCTAGGCCTGTGTCTTTGAATAAGCAGATTTGTTATGAATTTATATTCATTTGGACAGGAGAGACAATGGATAAGAACAAAATTAATGAACCACAAAGAAATGGAGAGTATGACATTGTGATGTAGAGTGTTTTTGAAGCAGTGTAGGATGGGACAGTTGAGACAACAAGAGATCAGAACATAATGAGAAGAGAAAGAGGAAGAAACAGACCATATAGAGTTTTGTAAACATGTAGAAAGGCCCAAACTTTTACTTTCATTGACATGGAGATCTATTAGCAAGATTAGGAGACAGAAGTACAATGATTTGATTTGTTTTTTTAAAGGTCACACTGCTGAAAAAGGGAGCAGGTGGAGCAGGGACACCAGTTAGCTACCTGTTGTAGCAATTCACTTGAGAATCTGGTTTCACTTGAGAAAGAGGTTAGGAGCAATTCAATTTTCAGTGGGCAAATTGACTCAAAGCTATCTTATATGAATTAGATATAATAGCATATGAGAGAAAGGAAGAAATATAGCTTTTAAGTTTGAAAACTAAAGAATAGCGTTTCAGTTGACAAAGTTGCATTAAATTGTGTGTGAAGGAGGTTTTACATGTCTTCTTTACCATCAGGGAAAACCACATGGTTATTAGCATTAGTAGAGAATTCTGAATCACTAACCAGCATGGGGGATGAGATTTTTATTAAGATCTGTGTCTGGGGGTGGAGGGGGCCTCCCTGGTGGCAAAAGGGGTTAAATGTCAGCACTATGAAGCTATATGCAGCCACTGCAGCCATGAGATTAATCCCTGGCCACAGAGCTGAACCACATGGCACAGCAGATCTTTCCTGTCTCGCCCACTGCTCCTCTCAGCAGTGTATGTCATCAATCTGCCTGTTCTGCTCCCCACTCTGTCTCTAGTGAATCCTCTCACCCCCTGCATCTCTGGCCTATACCCCAGTTCCTGTATGCATAAATAAATAGATCTTTAAGAAAAAAAAAAATCTGTGCCATGACCCAAAATGCCTAATTGGCTTATGCTGAGAGAGAGGGGAACACATATTAAGTCAATCACATCTATCACATAAAATCTTGGCTTCATCTCTAGCCATATCAATTATTACCACATAATGAAATTCTATATAAATTGGCTTTCCAGAGCATAGTGTTCTGATATAAAAAATGTGCATACATCTTTGAAACACCTCTCTATTCTCCTTAATACAAACTCTTCAAAAAAAATTTTCATTTTTTCCCAACTCCTTCCTGTGTTCAAGTCTTCACATATGCTGTCATTCTATCTGCTTGGAAAACAAATCATTTTCCATTCTTTAAAAATCTCAATTGAAGTGGCACCTCAATCTCTTTCACAATTTCTCAGTTACCACCCCCAGACAAATTAGATTTCTATCTCATAGTAATTTGTACTTCTCATTCAAAGAAGTGTTCAGCAGTGATTAGCTATTGATAATCATTCAAATAGCTATTTCTTCACTACTTGTAAAACCTGATTTATTTGAAATCCTATATGGATAGGGTTGCCTTGTGCTCACTACTTTCACCCATTTCTAGCAGAGAAAGGTGGCACATAATTTACTTGGACATTTATATAAGGAGAATAGGATTGTTTAGAAAATAGAGAGAAAAAAGAACAAAGAGTAGGAGCCTCCCTGGTGGTGCAAGGGGTTAAGCATCAGCACTATGAAGCAATCTGCAGCTACTGCAGCAGGATTTTGATCCCCAGCCAGGGAGGTGACCCACATGGTGCGGCAGACCTTTCCTGTCATGCCCGCTGCTCCCCTCAGCAGTGTACTTTGGTCAATCTGCCTGTTCTGTTCCCTGCTCTGTCTCTGGTGGGTCCTCTCACCCCCCACACCACTGGCCTACACCCCTGCTTTTGAATGCATAAATAAATAAATCCTTAAGAAAAAAAAAGAACAAAGAATGGTAGAAAAAGAGGAAGCATTTACTATCCTAACACCTTCAGCAGTGGTGGGTAATCACAGTAAAAATAATAGGTTAAATTGTTTCGCCATATGGCCCCATAGCACCCTGTCCTACTGCTTTCATAACAGTCTTCACATCTGAAATTAGTTGTTTAATTAGTTGCTTATTGTTCACATTCTCCAGTGGATTTGATGTTCCATGTGGAAAATCTGCTCAATCTCTTTCACAAATGTATTCCCAGGGTCTAGAACTGTGCCTACCAAAAATTGTGAGTTGAATTGAATTATTAATAAAGCATGGTTTATAGTTGTGTTAACTATATGATTTAATTGCCTTCTCAGAAATTATATTCCTAGTCAAAAATTGTTCTTTGGCCTCTTAATTGAAATGGGCTCTCATGTTCTATATCAGCATATTTAATAAGAGATTTTTTACTATATACCCATTCATTATAACTGTTCAGGTCATCAAAAATAACCCTTACACTTATTATTTATTTGCCTCTTCAGCCTTCAGAAAGGAGTATGTTCAGAAGAATTTAAGTAAGTTTCAGCACAAGAATGGAGACTTAATCTTGCATCTGTGTGCATATGAACAAGTAGATTCTTTTAATCTACTATTCCCTCATCTGACAAATACACTTTGATAAATGGAGCAGTAATTGTTGGACATTATAGCATTCATCATCATCTTTGTTTCTCTACAGTAACAGCCCCGCCCCCCCACCCCCAGCTCAAGAGCTGTTTTCTTTTTGGCAAGCCAGTTTATTTCTCATAGAGTTCTTTTAAAGCAAATGTCATGTGGGGATATCGCCAGGTAACCTTAAAGCAATGCTTTTTTTTTACCAGAACTTTATTTTATGGAGTGCTTTTTTGCAGAAAAGCCATCTCAAAGCACTGTCAAAATTGGAAACAAAACAAAAGTCGCACAGTCAGAAAAATCAATGATCTTTCAAATAATCCAAGATTAAATCAAATCAAACTAGCTTTAAGCTTAAACTTTAAAGTCAGTCAGGAGTTGGCATACCTGAGAGGCCCAATAAGACTAACTTTTGGATACTGGTGTTGCAATGGAAGGCATCCTTTGATTGATTATAATTGATTTTTCCAAAGTCTGAATAAACATTTAGAATCAGCTCATAAAATGTAAACATTGAAATGAAGTCAGACCAAAATAACAATCCATTGTACAACCATAACTTTATTTTTCTCAGTCAATTTAATTAAGAACCTTGCTTTTGAATTTTGCTTTTCATCTATCAGTACCTAGAAAGAATTGTCTCAGTTATAAATGGCCAGCCAAAGAGTCTCTGATTTCTTCACTCAGGAGAAAAAATGTGAGAAAGAATGGAAAGGAAAAACATTCTTGGAAATAACACATTTATTTGTATGGTTTAGGCAACTCTGGAACTAAAAGGCTAGAGTTTCTCAATAGTCTTTATTTCAACCCAAATGTATTTTTCAAAGAATTAGATGAAATTAAACATGTATATATTGGCAATATGCCTATAATTTACTGTGTATATCTGGTCACCCATTTTTTTTTTTTTTTTAGATTTATTTATTCAGGGCCTCCCCTGTGGCGCAGTGGTTGAGTGCTGGGCTGCGAAGCTGCTCGCAGCCTCTGCAGCGCCGGTTCGATCCCCGGCTGCCGTGCGAAGGTTCCACATGGCGCTACAGACCTCTCCTGCCGCCCGCTGCTCCCCTCAGCAGTGTGCTTCATCAGTCTGCCTGCTCTGCTCTCCCCTCTGACTCTGGTGAATTCTCTCACCCTCCCGCGCTTCTGATTTTACCCAGTGCTTGTATAAATAAATAAATATTAAAAAAAAATTATTCATGTATACAAGAACCGGCGTATAGGCCAGATGCGCGGGAGGGTGAGAAGATTCACCAGAGACAGAGTGGGGAACAGAACAGGCAGATTGATGAAATACACTGCTGAGGGGAGCAGCAGGCGAGACAGGAGAGGTCTGCCCAGCCATGTGGGATTCTCGCCGGCCAGCCGGGATCAAACCCATGCTGCAGAGGTTGCGGTCAGCTTCACAGCGCTGCGGTCAGCTTCACAGCGCTGCGCTCAACCGCCTGTGCCACCAGGGGAGGCCCTGGGCAACTAATTTGATTATCAGCATTCTGTAAGCATTCTAGGTCATTGGTAATTTAATTCCACAATCTACCGGGTTATAAAGAACAACGTATAACTGAGAAATACCTTGTTTGAAATAATATTTTCTGGGGCATGGTATACATCCTTATAACTTGTTTGTATATATTAACATAATATCAAACGATGCTCATGAATATATGTATGAGAAATATTTTTATAATAGTCTAATGCCAGCACCAATAATTCTATTCTTTTACATTCCATAGACCTGACTTAATATATTAGTATTTTTTCTTCAATCGCTGCACACATTTTCTTCAGTAGGAAATAAAATTATACACCAAAAACTGATTTAGAACTAAATGACATCTTTATAGAGTAAATTTCGTACAATAGCGATTTACTGTCAAGAAGGAACGTTATTGTTGTGGTAAGCAGAATAATGGCTTCCAAAGATACGCACAACTTAATTCTTGTAACTGTGAATATGTTAACTTTTAGAGCAAATATGATTAAGTTAAGATTCTTGGGGAGAGCATCCAGGGTTATACAGGTTGGTCCTATTTAAATACAAGTGTTCTTATGAGAGGAGGGCAGGCATATCAGAGAGAATGAAATCTGAAAATGTGGTATTATTGGTTTTGAAGATGGAGGAAGGAGCCATGTGTCAAGGATGCAGGTGACTGGTCTCCGGAAACTCAGAGAGGCAAGAAAACAGACTTTTCTCTAAAATCCCTGGAAGGGTTGAGACCTTGCTGATAGTGTGATTTGATCTCAGTGAAACCTGTTTCAGACATCCAACCTCCTGTAAGATAATACATTTTTGTTTTTAAGCCACTAGATTTGTGGTAGTTTGCTATAGTACCAATAGAAAATTAATATAATTGTTTATAAAGAAGAATAAGAGTAATAAGAATAATACTGTACTAACAGCAGGCTTGCTATATGCTTAAGCATTATGTAAAACACTGTACAGGAAATATTTCATCTCATCTACAAAACAATGTTATGAGATACTTGTTATGAGATGGGGGAAATGTGCTTTAGTAAGAAAAACATATCATGGGCCTCCCTGGTGGTGCAAGGGGTTAAGACGCAACCTATGAAGCTAACCGCAGCCACTGCAAGCACCAGTTAGATCCCCGGCCAGGAAGAAATCCACATGGCACAGCAGACCTCTCCTGACTCGCCCGCTGCTCCCCTCAGCAGTGTATTTCAGTCAATCTCCCTTTTCTGCCCCCCACTCTATGGCTGGTGAATCCTCTTCTCACCCCCCATCCCCCACACCTCTGGCCTGTACCCCAGCTCTTGTATGCATAAAAAAATCTTTAAAAAAAAAAAAGAAAAAGCATGTCAGATTAATAAAGAGGTAGGATCATCACAAGTAGTATCTAGTCTCCCCTATCTGATACTGTAACAGAAAATTCTAATGATCACCTCTAGTCCTAAATAACTTTGCCCCTTTTTTTATGAATTCTAACTTTTTTTCTAAAAATAACCCAGGCACAAAAAAGTGCCCAGCCAAGAGGAAAACATGAGTCATTAGATGAGAAATGAATGTGACTTTCATTTTATTCATTCAACACATCCACAGAGCTGTAGGTCACTGCAGCTATCTCAGAACAATTGTCCTTTCTTTTATAAATGTTTGTCCTTTGGGCAGGGACCATGCTGGAACCATCTGTTACTGCATTACTGGCTGTAGTTGATTGGGCGCAAATTGGGCACTGTATCAAGTTTATCCATACAGTTGCCCCTTCTTGGGAATTCAAATTGGTGTTGCAAAAGATGTACTTCATCTGTTCTGAGCTGAATGTTCCTGTAACTTGGATACTGAAGAGCACTTAGCAGTAGTGTTTTTCACCACTAGGAATAGAGAGAGAAAGGAAGTCCCTTTTACAAAGAATGAGGAAAGAATTACATATAAATGTAGATATACAGTAATCTATATACAGAACAAATATTGAATTACAGAGAGAACATTAAAATTTTTCCAGGCCCTGGTTCTTTTATACTACAAAAATATATATATATATATATTTTAAAAAAATGCTAAATGGTTGTCCTTCCCTTTATACTCTTGAAGATGCCCTCAAGTTCTTACAATTTGTTATTCAAGTTAGTTTCACTGTTCTTGTGTTTTTTGAGAGAAAATCACATTGTTATCAAATATTGTACCAGATCCTAGACCAAGTAATTCACCATCCCTTCCTTCCAAGAATTTATGTTTTGATTCAGTTGTTTAAAGCAAAATTGAAAAAGTCACTATTTTATTTAGCATAATGTATATAAAATTGATTGGTGTATTTTAGGTCACCATAAATAAACATTGAAATTATCCAGAAAGTCAAAATTCAGTTATTGGCAATTGTCATTTTGTCATTCAGTAACTTTTCTGTCACAGCTTCCTGAAGGCACTCAGGATAAAATTCTAATACTAAATATGTAAAAACCTCTTATTCTGTACCTTAACTTATTCCCCCTATAATCTAGTCAATCATATTCACTCATCAGTTTTCCAATTATGTTTCCCATATTTGATTAATTTCCTCATTAATGTAATAATTGGTGATCGTAAAAAATCATTTTCTTACCTCATTACCATGACACATAATCCCTGCTGCTTCTATATCATCATCATCTTCCTGTTCGACTTTTAATCAATTTACCTTGAAAATAAGTGTCCTAGAAATATTAACTTCATATGCTTTAAAAAAGTCACAGATAACAATTTGTTCCATTTTAAATGATTATTTTATGGGGAACAAGATACTCCACTCAGTTTTTCCTCCTATAGCTTCAGGTTTTCCTTGAAATCTACCCTCCATGAAGGAATCTTCAGCTTTGAGACTAAATTCCAGATTTGGTCTTAAAAACATTTTTTTTTTAAACCTACAATGTATTCTTTACTATAAACCCATTATTCCTCCTCAATGGACTGATGATAAAAACATGTCCCTTTTCATGGACAATCAGTATCAGCTCTCCATGTCATGCTTCCTAACAACATTTTACATATTTTGCTGCAAAGTTGTTGTAAGCATACTTACAAACTACGAGTGAAGTGCCTCCCATTTCTGAGCTTTTACTCATTTTCTTCTACCTTTTTTCATTCTACCCTTCTTTCATAAAGCACATCACATGCTGCTTTTGGATCCAAGTCATTTGTTGCAATGTTTTTTTTCCAAAAATGTTTTTTTGTCATTTTTGTGAGCAGATGTTGCTTTTATTGGTTAATAAAATCTACCAAGATACAATATTGACTGCAAGATACAGGGGGTCAGCAGTAATTGTTTATTCCAATGACCCACTATTTTTCTAAGTCTTTTCAGCACTTTTCTAGTTTAACGCATTCTCTTACCTTTCATGTAAACTGGTCTTCCCCATCTTTCCCCTCCCATTTGTTTTTATATCACCTTGCTAGTTATGTACCAATGTACCATTGTAGCTACTTAAAACATCATATGGCTATAGAGTTTATTCTAAATAAATGCATATATAAGTATACATATATATAGTTTCTAAATAGTATATATATATATATATATAAAATAAATAAATGAATGCATAGATTGATTTTTTGTGGGCTCCGTTATAGAAATAAGCCCTGTATACAATATGTTTATGTCCTGTGTACAAATGAACCCTCTCATTTTTAAAAGAATGTTTTATTATTCTTGATGAGAATGCAATATTTATAGTCTCAGTTAAATTTAAAAGTACTTTTATGTTACTTTTGTTTTATTGAACAAGTTATTTCCTAACATACATAGGTATATAATTCAATATCAAGATCTAGTTTTCTATCTATATAAAAGGTATGGTTGTTGGTGTAGCGACAGATTGGACAGAGAAAAATTGGACTTTTTTTTCATTCATTATACTGTAAACTGCATTTGTAAAGTGGACCATTTCTGAGACTAATTTTGTATAGGCTTAGTAGTCCCTTTGGGAGATAATCTAGTATAAATAAATAGCTACTTTTTTAGTAAGAAAATTAGAGTTAGAAAGTGAAGTGGCCCTCTTCTGTCCAAACACTTGACTACCTCCATTTCTACAAATTGAATTTAAATCTGATGCAAAAGTTCAAATTAATGTCATCATATGATTTAGCAAGTCTATTCTTACATGTTTCCTATATATACTTCCAACAGAACTGTATATACATTAAACAATAAAATCAGTATTAAGCATTCATAGGAATACTTTTCAAAATATCCCAAACTTAAAATTCCATAATTCCCGGGGCCTCCCCGATGGCGCAGCGGTTGAACGCAGGGCTGCGACGCAGCCGGCAGCCTCTGAAGCGCTGGTTCTATCCCTGGCCACCGGCGACCCCCATGGTCCCACATGACGCACAGACTTCTCCTGCCACGCCCGCTGCTCCCCTCAGCAGTGTACTTTGGTCCTTCTGCCTGTTCTGCTCCCCGCTCTGACTCTGGTGAATTCTCTCACCCTCCTGCGCTTCTGACTGTACCCAGTGCTTGCATACATAAATAAAAATAAATCTTTAAAAAAATAAAAAAATCCATAATTTCCATTAACAATGGAAATAATAAATGAATTATAGAATTAAATACTATGCAACTATAAAAACAAATAACCTGCTGCCCTACTTTTCAGGGCCTCCCTGGTGGTTCAGGAGTTAAAGTTACTCTCGCCAGCCACCGCAGCATGAGTTTGATCCTGGCCTGGGAGCTACCCACATGGCTCAGCAGATCCTCTCCTGATTCACCTACTGCTCCCCTCAGCAGTGTATTTCAGTAGATCTGCCTGTTATGCTCCCCACTCTATCTCTGGTGAATCCTTTCACCCTCTGCACCTCTGACCTACATCCCACCTTTAGTATGCTTAAATAAATAAAATATCTTTAAAAAAATGCTTTTCAAAAAATAAAGATTGAATGAAAGCAGCCACACATGAAATATACGTGTATATTTTCTGATTCCCCTCATATAAAATGAAAAAAAAAATGCATTCAACCTAAACTTCCTAGAAGTCTGGATAACAGTACTCTGGGGAATCGCATAGTTACCACAAGGTATAATGAGAGGACTCCTGATGTGTTTCAGAGACACTTATTTCTTTCTGTTTTTTGTTTTTTTTTTTTTTTTATCTGAGCACTGGTTATACAAGGGTGTTGTGAGTGAATTATATTGAATTATATAAGGATGATATATGTTTGTTTTTCTCTAAATATTGTATTTCAAGAAAATTTCAAAAACTGTACTAAAATATTGAGTACTTATAGATTATATTCCAAATACATTTGTTTGTTTGTTACTTTTGATTACATGAAACAAAACTATACTTTATTTTCAAAGTGCATGCCAAATTTATAACTACTATACATCATAGCATTTCATATAATTATTGTAGATTCCAAGAAAAATATATGAGTATTTTTCCTGATGGTTAAATAAAATGCTACCATATATTAAGAGGGATACTTTTTTCTCTGCCTAAAAACCTCTTACTTGTTTTTTAAGTTCTTACTTCTTTTATGAGGCCAACTTCAGTTGACACCTCCTCTGTGAAATCATGTCCATTTGCACCACAGCGCAGTAGTGGCTCCCTCTATTAGAAGCCACATTCAATGTTAGTAATTCAGATAACTTTTAAAGCATTGTTTGGGATGACCTGTTAGCAGATCCAACTTCCCCTACTAGATTTTGAGTTTCAAAAGGACAAGGTGTATCTTTAAAAATCTAGTTTTACTGACACTTAAACAAATACACATGGAATAACTAGGATAACTTCAACAGAAACTGTTGGAAACAAGAAAGAGGACATAACTGCCCTGGATTAAGATCCATCAGCAAGGGTCGACGTATTTGAACAACACTTTTTTATGCTTTCTTTTTTTTTTTTAGAATTGCCTTCATTGATTTTTCCATTGTCATTGTATCAATCTACAGTCATGGAATTTCTAGTATGCAGTTTTAAGAAACCTATTTCTGTACTATAGGATAAATGGAAGTTATTGAGGACATTGTGTGTCATGTTATATGCTGTCTTCTATGTTATGAAATACACAATGAAAAAATATCTCTGGCCTCAGTCACAGCAATACGTAGATCCTCTGGATATTTTTAATCATGTGAGTCAAACTGAAGCTTAAAACGTATAATATCAACTTTTAAAATATTTTATTTCATCTTTGTTTCAAATATTTATGTGAAGTATCATAAATAATTTCTGGAATAAGCATGGAATGATATGCATGAATAAAAAATATTCAGTAGACATACTTTGAACAAACAGACACAAACATGTACAGCCTTCTAGGTTTACAAAAGAAAATTGCTGAATGAGAACTTGAGTAAATGGGTGTTATAGTAAATATGTCAATTATTTTTAATCCCACTCTTAAGTTTAATGGCAATTAAAATTTTAATAAGAATTTTTATGATACCAATCAAAAATTCATCTAGAAAATATGCTGAAAAGTAGTTTTTTTTAGCAGTTACTTTCATAATTACAGATAATTTAAATGAAAAATTAGTGGAATAATTGTTTCAAATACAAAACAACTCATTGGATATAAGATACAAAAAAGTGAGTAATGATTGATACACACTATTTTGGCATAATTAATATATTTTCAATGTCAGAAATATTATTTGACCTACTTTTAACTAGTATTAATGTCTATATTATATTTATATTTGTCTATATGTCTATTCTAACATTTAATTTTTTGAATATATAACTTCACTCAGTAGTTCTCAGAATTTAATGAAAAACATGCATCCCATACCTCCATACATACAAAACTGAACAAGGATAAGGGAGTAAAATATACATTAGACTAAACTCTGCAATAAATGAATCCTTGTGTCCTTAATATTATAGTTATCAAAATTTTTGAGTGCCCTATATTCATATGAAATCAATGCTGGTATTAACATATAATGAAAAGCAAGTTTTGTTAATTCAGTGTGAATTTATACTTCTTTTTTTTAAATTAATTTATTTATGCATACAAGAGCTGGGGTACAGGCCAGAGGTCTAGGAGGGTGAGAGGATTCACCAGAGACAAAGTGGGGAACAGAACAGGCAGACTGACTGAAATACACTGCTGAGGGGAGCAGCGGGCAAGTCAAGAGAGGTCTGCTGCGCATGTGGGCTGCTCCCGGGCTGGCCAGGTGTCCAACTAGTGCTGCAGAGGCTGCGGATTGCTTCATAGTGCGGTGCTTAACCCCTTGCACCGCCAGGGAGGCCCCTGAATTTTTACTTCTATAATAAATAATTATGTCATTTGATCTTATTAAAAAAAAAGAAATTAGTGGACATTTAAACTATTTTCAGATATATATTACTTTATACTGTAGGCAAGTAGTGTCATGTCGCTTATTTTGAGAATTATTTCTCATCTTCTTCTTTTTCCCCAAGCACAAACCATTTGGCTCTTTGAATTTCTGTCAGCAAATGCAAACATTTAATTTAAATTCAAATAGAAACCAATTATATTAGAAGATGCTCATCAGCAATTGTGGCATTCCAGGAACTCTAGCCCTAGCTAGGAGAATTATGAGGCAAATAATAGCATTATGGGTCCAGAAGGAGATTTTATTTCAATAATTCAGTGATAAAGAACTGATTTCTTACCTCTCTGAAATAAGTGAAGTCAATACAAACACAAAACTTTTTTCTCTATAGCTTAACCATGTTATAGAAGGAGCTTTATGTTGATTTCCCACAAAATACTAGGACACCTGTCACCTACTATATTCAGTAAGCTAAGATGTGCCATATATGTACAGTAAGCATTGTGTAATCTATATTTCAATAATTTATATTTGAAATTTCATATCACCTAGTCTATTTTCACACTGATTTAACAAATATGTAAAATAATTAGCGAATTGTTTTAGGATTTGCTTTAGCCACCCTTTTATTTTTCTGTATATCTTCAAAATCATTACAAGGGGCCTCCCCAGTGGCACAGTGGGTTGAGCGCAGCACTGTGACGCTGTCTGCAACCTCTGCAGCATAGGTTCGATTCCCAGCTGGCCAGGGAGAAACCCACATGGTGCAGCAGACCTCCCCTCTCTCGCCCACTGCTCCCCTCAACAGTGTATTTCAGTCAGTCTGCCTGTTCTGTTCACTGTGCTGTCTCTGCTGAATCCTCTCACCCCTCAGCACCTCTAGCCTGTACCCCCGCTCTTGTATAAAAATAAATAAAAATCTTTATAAAAATTAAAAAAAAATTACAAGGTATGAAGTAAAGTTACTTAATTGATAAGCTCTCTGATTTGTCAATATCAATCACAGGCTCCCCATTCAAGCCATATACAGATATAAACAAATATGCTATCCCAGCTATCTTAACATGTAAAACTCGCTTGATTCAGACACAAAAACTCACATATTTTTAAACAGCACAGAGTCTTTGAATATATACAGATATTGTAACAACCAGAATCAGGAAGATAGTTATTTTGGATTATTTTCCAGTCACCTGAATACTTTCAAATGTACATTTTCAGGTTAGGAGCCTGAAAATGCTCACCAGTTTAGGATCACTTGACCTGAGACCTGAAGAGCTCTGGCATTTCTACCTTACAATTTTGAATCAAAATTTCATCAGGAGAAAAATGGAGAAAGCAGCAAATCATAAGTATTCTTATATAATATGGGAATGAATCATTTAGTATAGAATTATAGGTTAAAAAGGAAAAATTTAGAGTGAAAATGTTGAGGAAGCCTTTAAGTCATTACAAAAGGTCAGGGATCTGCCACAGAAGGTCAGGGAAATATACACTGCAGAACAACGTTAAACTGGGTTCTCCTAACTTACAGGAAAGAAAAGAAACCATAAACTTTCCCATAATCTGTTTTAATGTAAGCAGTGAAATGCATGGTTCTCAGGAGCTTGTTAGGAAACCATAATGATTCTCACACTTGCCCAGGAATCTGTCTGCAATTGACTTCAAAGACAATGACATCCTTTCCCACCTTCACTATTTTACTCCAGGTACCTCTTTTTGGCAAACTCTATTCTGGAACTGTATAGAAAAATTAAATCATTACTTTTCATATAAGAGTATAATATTTTTAATTAAAATAAATTGAGCTTTTTCAAATCATTTTGCTATGTACAGTATATATTTTCACTATCCTTAAAATTCTAAATTTTCATGATATGTATTCACAAATTCCTTACTTTCATTTTTGAGTCAGCCCTTTGAGAGACTTAGACCTACAACACTGACTTTGGAAAGCATTAACTAAGAAAGAAACTTTTATTATATTTTTTCATGCACCCTCCTTTACTGAATGCAAGGCATTTCTCACTAAGTGTAGATCATTGAATTGACCAGACCAAATCAAAGATGTGTGGCAGAGAGAGTTTTAATGACTTGAATCAAGTAAGAAAGCAGACCAATGGATCACTCCCAAAGTATTATCACTCCTTCTTAAAAGGATTAAGTATTTTTATAGGACTATTAGTATTTGGACAGGGCAGGAATGGCTGGAATATCTAGACGCTTGGCTGCATTTAGTTTCATGGCTAGATCATGTCTCTGTTTGCATCACATTGTTTACAAAATGGCAGCTAAGCATTCCAATTGGCCAAAATTTTGTTATGTAAACAGATGTTAAAGAACTTAATGTGATAAGTGCCAGGGGTCCACTGTGTTGCATGTTGTATTAGTGTTTAATCAATTTGGGCAACAATGAGTGCCTGGTCTTCAATTAAACAGCATTTTTTAAAAATTTATTTATTTATGCATTCTAGAGCTGGGGTGTAGGCCAGAAGTGGGGGTGAGAGGATTCACCAGAGACATAGTGGGGAGCAGAACAGGCGGATCCACTGAAATACACTGCTGAGGGGAGCAGCGGGTGAGACAGGAGAGGTCTGCTGTGCCGTGTAGGTCAGCTCCTTGGCCAGGGATCAAAATCATGCTGTAGTGGCTACCTATAGCTTCACAGTGCTGAGACTTAACCCTTTGTGCCATCAGGGAGGCCCTAATTAAACCGCTTTAAATAGCTCCTAGGATCTTTCTTTTTAAAGTGAGTTTGCTTTGTAGTATTTCTGTTTCCTGAGAAAAACCTTATCCTTTGTAAATGTTCTACACAATATAAAAAGCTTACACTTTTAAAATATATACTTTCCAAAATTTGTTTACAGTGTATGATAAAAATGATGCTGAATGACGTTTATGATTGTGACTTGGTCACAAGAAAACATTCATAATACTTTCCTTGATTCTCACATGTCAAAACTAAGCAAAATACACAGAAAACTGAGTGACAAAAATGTTATAATTTTTTTTTAAAGCATCTGCACCCTCACACTGACACACTGATTTCATATAAGATAATCAAGGACTTCTAGGTCAAAAACTTCCTGAATAAAAGTGTCTATTGTGACACCTAGCCAAAGATTTCTGAAATCTTCTGGATAAAGCTCACCTCTAATAAGTATGTGTCTCCATTGACTGAAGTTGATGTGTAGAGTCATCAACCAGCATATTGAAATTGCTTCTTCCATGCCAAATAAGAGTTTTTGCCAAGAAATAAAGTCATTGTTATGTCCCCTGAAGCCTTTGCCTGGTGTGAGTATGGCTCAGAGCAGCTGCCTGTTCTTCCTAAACTGTGTCTATCAAATCATTCCCAGTATTCATCTGCTCCCTTACTGCACTGATAGCAAGGAAAGGTAGTGAATAATGTTGATTATCTGACAAAAACAAGTAAAGACATCATTTTGCTTTAGGACAAAATGTGATTGGGACACTTTTTTTTTTTTTGAAACCTCTTTACCTTTCCTTTCTCTTCATACTAATCCTTCTAGCCTGTTTTTTATACCATTGTGTTGTTCAGAGTAGGAGAAAGAACATAAAGTCCTTCATTGAAGAAGCTCTGTGCTATTTTTTTTTTTTTTGATTTGCCAGAGTCCAGATAAGAAATATGAGGAATGTTCTTGGACAATGTGTGACCAGAACAAGAGAACTCAAATTGATTAACTTGATACCCACTTCCTGAAATTGCTTGATAGATTGGAGTGATGTAGTAAAAAGATATTGTGTTTGTTCCTCTTTGTCAGTGCTTAAATAATTTATTGTATTCTATTTTATAATTCTTTCTGGAAGCATCTATTAAAAATTTAAAACTAGATTTAGAGGTTTGGGGAAATGAAACAGAAATGGATTTCATACAAACAAAAGGTAATACTGCAATAGAGAATGTGGCTGAAAAAGTCTATACTCCTTTTTATAGTTGAAGTTATCTAAAATATACTAATGTTAATTAGTAAAACTATAAAACTATAAACTATAAAAAGCCTTTGTATATTTTTAATTAAAAAGGACCAAAAAGATGAAAACAGATTATATAAATCTTAAGTAATCTCAAAGTTTAAAGGATAGTGATAGAAATCTTAATTTAGAACTGTTGGATTCAAGATGGCATCAGAGACTATTCCTTGCACCACTCCCCAGTGGATGATTTAGGTTAACCCGTGGAATACTGCCACTCAAGTTCTATGTTGGCTAATGAGCAAACTGTATTTGCTTATCTTTAACATTAAGCATAATCGACTGACTAATACACTTTCAAACAATGACTCAGGATGTGCCATATGTTTGAATCTAGTCAATCTTGTCATGTTACCACCCACAGAAATACACACCCCCATCACCATCAACAAAATCACTCTAAACCTTCACCATTTCAGTCTGTTTCACCTCTTTCGATTATAACTTTTAAATAAAGACTTGTGAATCCCAGACCATGTTTATAATTTATTGGTTTTTTTTTTTTTTCAGTTTAGCATTTGTTTTTCATGTTTAATTTGTCCAAATTTATAGTGACGTTACAGCCTAATTTGGCACATTACTTTTCCATAGCAAAATTACTTAGGAAATTGTAAATCCTCAAGATTTATGATTTACATATTTTGTTATTAAATGAAGGGTTCAGATGATGCTTTCTAATTGAGAAAATGTTACAGATCATGAATACATCTATTCCAGACCATCAAAGACAATACAACATGTTGAACCCTCTCATTTTAATGTAATTCTTTCCCCAAAAATAGTTATTAAAAAATACTATCAGAAATTTCATTACTGCAACTTTTAAATATGTTGATGCACTTCCAGTGTATAACTTACAACCCGAGAACATTCTTCTTCCTTTATCTGATGGTGTTAGTCGATATTAAAGCAGGAGAATTATCATCAAAACATCAAAAACAAAAAAAGAAAAAGATCACTTTCCAAAATGGTGAATTGACTTTTAAATAAAAGTTTTAAATTCACTGAAGTCTCTAAAATAGATAAAAATAAGATCAGCAATGACCTGCAGGAGGAAAATCAAAGACTGACATGCCACTCCTCCTAATAGACCTTGCTGCTGTTAACAAACTACCTATATCCATCAAAAGTTGGTTCAAAAGATTGAAGGTGAGGTCTCAGCCCTGATCGAAATGAAATGTCAGTAAGGATAAGAGAAGAAAGATGGAGATTGTATTAAAAAGAGAAACTATGTTTAGAAATAAGCTTTGGGACATACAAGAAACCAAAATGGCATCTATATACAGCAGAGCAAATTCATGGGGTCTAGAAAACCAGGTTACTTTGTCTTTTTGAAGCACTTGTTGAATTCAGAGTTGAATCTGAACATAAATGGATTTAAAACAGAATCCTTTTTATTGATTTCCAAGGTAAGATGACATATGAGAAAGAGAAGTAGAAAGGAATAAAAATTGCTAAGGTTGTTAAAGCCAGTTATTTTCTTTATTTCTCAAAAATTTCAGTATAAGTATAAATTACATGCATTAATCTACTTTAAGAAATTGTTTACAATATGCCATACTGAGAAAATTGGCCATTAATTTTTTTGATTTTCTTCATATTAGTCTGCGTTATTGCACACACCAAGGATTATAAAATGACAAGGAATCCAGACTCCCACTGACACTCCAATTTGAACAGAAGGACAAAAGATTTAGAGTTTCAAGGAGGCAGTGGGATGATGGAAAAAAACATGCATCAGTCCTGAAAGTCTAGGATGTTAATTTCAGCCCTGAAAAATCTAGCATGTTTTCCTGAAAAGTCGCACTTTCCCCAGTTACAAAATAGGGAGCTTAATCCTTAATGTTTGCCTGACATCTCCAAATACTGTCTGCAATTTTAAAAGTATGTGGAAAATTTCAGCTACTGTACAAATGTGGCATTTTCTACTTCTACAGCTATAATTTTAAAAGTCTGACAACTCAGTATTTCTCTAATCATAAGAAAAAGATCTGAATACTCTAATGTCATGACATTGCCAGTTACAATTAACCTTTTTCCCGTGACTCCAGTTCAACCAAATCTGAGCTACTCTCAACAGAATTCAGGGTGACTTTGTCTGTTATTCCTCAAACATTAGCCGCTTTCCTGACTATGGAACTTTCTGCTCATCCTGAACCCATGTTTAGTTCTTTCCATCAATACAATATTCACCACATCCTAAAATTCTTTTCAGTCACTGGCAGCCTTAGACACCAATTTGACTTCTCCACACTTAGAGAGACTGGGTTCTTTATCCCTCAAATTCACCTTGTAAACCAACTCACAGCTGTCACTTCCTGGTATGTAATCATACCACCATCTGTTCAACTCCAGCTAAGACTTGTAAGTATTGTCTCTCCTCTCTATCACTTTGGTAATCTCTTAAAATTTTATGTTTTAATATCCACAAGTTAGTACACATTGTGAAACCACAAAGTATTGGTCATACAGTTCCTCCTTCTGATGTTTTTTTTTTTTTTAAAAAAAAAACATTATTTTTTTTAAATTGATTTATTTATGCATACAAGAGCTGGGGAACAGGCCAGAGGTGTGGGGGTGAGAAGATTCATCAGAGACAGAGTAGGGATAGGCTGATTGACTGAAATACACTGCTGAGGGGAGCAACGGGTGAAACAGGAGATGTCTGCTGCACCATGTTTGTAGCTACCTGATCGGCTGGCCGGGGATCGAACTCATGCTGCAGAGGCTGCAGACTGCTTCATAGTGCCGTGCCGAACCCCTTGGACCCCCACAGAGGCCCTTGATGTTTAAAGTTAGAATGAAATCATGTTTGATAAGACAGATCAAAACAAATATAATTTTATATTTAAGTATTGCTGAAATGAAAATACTTTTTAGTGTTCATGCACGGGATTTAAAACCAAGTTAGAAAATTTAGTACCAAAGTCTCAATTTTTTTAGTTAAAATGCTGTTATTTGGAGAGAAATATGATGTGAACATAAACAGGCCATGAAACTAATAACAACTAACTTGTTTGTGTATTATCCCATCTCCAAAATGGTTCTAACTTTCTTATATATACTTAAATTTTTTTTATTGTCATTATTGTTTCCAAGCAAGTCAATAAATACATACATATATGTGACTGAATATATCTTACGTATAATTTAATTTGCGTTAGTCAAATCTTTGTCATTAAATGATGTGAACATTAATCGCATTGTCCAGAAAACTTTTCAAGAGACCCTCATTTCTTCACTGTAAATATTCAAAATTACTTTTAAGATTTGAAGTAGCTCCATTAGTAGAAGAAAATTGCTTCCATTCTGTAGATATGGCTATGTCTACACAAATTAGACACATACTATAGTCGTATAGAGATGAACAACAGCTCCTTGTGGAAATACAGTGCACACAGCAAAAGAAAATAATATAGTAAAACAAAGACAATGAGGGCACAATCAAATGCAACACTAAAGATAATAAAACCTTAACCTTTAACTCTCCTTATCAGCTCCACACCAGGAGACACACACACACACACACACACACACACAAGAAAGGGTAGTATAATGCAACTTAAAACAATGTGTGTTTGTAAGATAGCTCTACCTTACAGTATCCAAGTCAACAGATTAGAAAATGGGCTGGACAGTGCAGTGGGTAATAAATATACTATGAAATCAGGAAGCTACTTCCCCACTAAGAGCTGAATATATGAGATAAACACCACATTTTTAAAGTATAAACACAAAATCCATAAACATTCAGTGATCTTTCTACTTGAGTATCCTTTTGATTACGATTTTTCATAATGCAAGTCCTCAGGTATTCAAAGATTCTTAGAAGTTCATGCCCATTATAAAAGAAAATCTTTCATTTTCCTTTCTCCTCAACATTATTAAAACAGTACAACCTTAATAAAAACTGATCATCAACAAAATCTTCAACATTCATTTGACATTTCCCTTCAAATTTAAATAAGAAAAAGCTTCCACAGATTATTTTTTTCTATTCCAGAGAGGTTTAAAACAGAATTTAAAAGACGTTGGGTTAAAATGTCATTATTTCAGGGGTTATATAATTATATTGACAATTACTGTGACCATCATTCAACATTTATCAAGCACCCACATTATGCCATGTAGTGCATAAATACACACCCACTGCCACTTCGTGCTTTTCTTTGCTTTATAACAGGTGCTCTGTGTGTGTTTTCTGTAGGCAAGTTTATTTTTAACTTTTTTTCAAGATGCAATTAATAATACTATTCAAATTATAAACAAAAAAATGGTATTTGAATGGTCCCTAGCAAAGGCTATTTTCAAAAAGGCCCTTTAATCTTAAAGTCACTGAAATCTCTCTTCTAAGTGTGTGGCCTCTAGAGTGAATGCACAAAATAACATTTCTACATGATCCAGTAGAAGCAGAAAAAATATAGATCTATTTTTGTAATCATCTTTAAGGAAAAAAATAAATTTTGCTAATACGCACCATGTAAACAGTAGCTGTTGGCTTTTATATTCCATATACCAGGTGGCCACATGTTAGCTAGGTTATGCGTGCTGAAAATAAAAATTAGTTTTACATGCAGACAGGTCTCACCATTCATTTTCATTATATTATAATTTATTTTAGTGCTCGTGTATGCAGTTAAAAAGTTTGTTAGTTAGTATCTCTAGCTTAACTATACTAATCCTCGCAAAGTGGATATACAGCTTAGATTTCTCCTATTCCTCCTCCTAAAATGTAGGGATAAGCCCAATTATATAAGCTTAAGCAAACAAAAAGAAATGACAACATTGACAGTCATTTAAATTTTCAGGTAAAAACAATTACCCTTTAATAAGTTATAAGATGAAATTGTTTAAAAAATTCAGAAAAATATTTTCTAAAACACTATTTGACACATGAATCTGTGTCCTCTATTGTTAATAAAAATATTACAGTTGTAATTCATTTACTATATTATTCATAGACCTATTATTACACAAAGAAGTTGCTGCAAGAATTGCATGAACACCATTCATGTGCCCAATTATATAAATTCACTAATTTTAAAATATGATTTGGGCATCCCTGGTGACACAGGCGGTTGAGTACCCCTCTGTCAAGCTGTCCACAGCCTCTGCAGTGAGGGTTCGATCTAGGTAGGCCACGGAGATATCCACATGGCGCAGAAAACCTCTCCTGTCTTGCCCACTGCTCCCCTCCGCAGTGTATTTCAGTCAGTCTGCTTGTTCTGTTGCCCTCTCTGTCTCTGGTGAATCCTCTTACCCTCCCGCACATCTGGCCTGTGTACCCCAGTTCTTATATGCATGAATAAATAAAATCTTTAAAAAATAATAAATTATGATTAAACCTTTATGGTAATTTGCTGACTGGTAAGGGTTGAATAAGAAACTATTTTTTCACTTAGACACTTATATTTATCCAGGGGAAAATAAATGGGTTATAAAACCTAAAGATAAATTGCATACTTTTGCTCTACAAAAAGAAAAGAGATTCAAATATATTGACCTATCATTACTATTCTGGTAGACACTAATCAGGTAGTATATTATAATGGTATATGCTTGATCATATCTTGAGGCAAAAAACAAATGTATTTGTACATCTAAGAAAAGTAGAATATCTTACAAAGAAGGTGAAAACTCAAGAAATTTGTTCTAGGTAAATAGTGTTTAGAAAATAGTTTTAGGAAATATTTCCTTTGTTATGCCATTTAGTTGTTGGAAATGACATATGTGTATTGTTTGCTAAAGAAAATCATATCTGTACACTAAAGAAAAACAAACTGACAATAATTTGGAAACAGAAGTTTCTAACTTGTTAAAAAGTCTTCCAAAAGCTTAGTAGATTATAAAACTATTTGTGTATATTATAAAAAGTCAAGATATTGTGGCTAGTTTGAAAAAAAGCTAATTATAAAAAAAAAGCCAATGAATAAAAAAAAATTATAGATCTTCAACCACAATAAATATTAAAATGGTGAAAATGACTACCAGGATAAAATATGAAAAACCACTGATACAATTTATCCATTTAGATATTTATATTAGAGTTTCTTTTCCAGCATTGAAAGATATTCAAATTAAATACATAAAGAAACTCGACTAAGAATCAGATTTTAGTTAAAAAAACACTTGAACAAATATTTTTTTTAAAAATAATGACTATCAGGCCTCCCTGCTGGCACAGGAGTTAAAGACACAGCCCTATCAAGCTATACCCAGCCACTGAAGCCTGAGTTCAAGCCCCACCAAGGAGCTAATCCACATGGCACAGCAGATCTCTCCTGTCTGTAAATTTTAGACTACAAATTCTAAATTAATAGGAATGTATAAACTGCATCACCCAGTAAGTACCGGTTGTTAAATTAATAGTGTTAAGATGTAAAAATAAATTTGATGTTTATTAAATGAAATTAATATAATTAAAATGAAAAGGTAACTTATACAAGTCATATGACATTTAAAAATCTATTGTGATTTTTATAGTACACTGATAAGAATTTTTCAAAGATTCTTCTGAAAAACCTCCTAATAATTTCTGTATACTTTCATTACTGACACCCCAGAGTAAAAAATAGGATGCTCTTTTTTAGTGTGATGTTTATTAGTTTATTTATATGAAGAAAGACATACAAAAGATGTTCACCTTTGGGAAGTCCATAGTGAATTACATTTTATTAATTATCAGTTTCTATATAAGACCAAAGAAGCTAAGATCATTTGTTTATTTTTAATTAAAAGGCAAATTGACTGAACATAATTGAACTTTGAAAATACACTTAAATCTGATTTTTGATTAGTGAAATCTTTCTCATCAATAATTTAACTACTAAATTGATAAATCCCAAAGCATTTCTTTTAAAATCTCATTAACATGCCTACATTCTCTTTTCCCTGTAACTCCTGTTTAATTACAGCAAAGTCTTTATTCAGACACAACCCCAGAGAAAATTTTTAAAAATTGGTTTCTTAACAAAGATGAGATCTAACTAAAGGTCATGTGAAATTGTACAGGAAGCCTCGGGGATGCTACTGGTGACATAAGACAGAGAAACTGTCCTTGGGGAAATGGTCTTCCCAGATCTCTGAATACACAAAATACGTCATGCTACTTAACTTGCATACACTTTTTTCTTCATGACATAATTGTGACACTAACTGCAAACCGAATTTGTCTTCATGGGGAAAGTGTATACAAGTTTAAGTAGCATGACATAGAGAATAAATGACCTAAGTTTATAGAATGAATTATAAAAATCAATTAAAATCATAATTTGGCAGAGAAAATGGGGAAAAGGAGGCATTTTTTTCTGAAGATCATTTTTATTAAACTCATTGATACACCTACTGAGACCTAGGAAGGAAAAATTTTACAGAAAATAAAGGACACTGTAAGATCAAATCCCCCAGTATTTTTTCAAACACAACACTAAATATCAAATCTTAGGTTTTATTTGACATATCTTAGGTCTTCCTGTCACTGGCCCCTGTCTTCAAACTTCAGCTTATCTTAGATTCCTCTTCTTTTCAGAAAAGTAATAAACTAGTGCCTGATCAGTGAATACACTCCCCTTTACTGAACTTTGTTTCTAGTTGAACTGCTAAGTTGTATGTAATCATCCCAGCTTCCTGCATAGCAGTTTGATTAGTTCAAAAAATCTAATTTAATTTATTAAACCACTCCTAAGTCCAGACTCTGTGATCCAATGCCACACTGTAAACTAAACCCTGATCATTAAAAAATATGCAGTTCAGTTTTGGCATTAACCATATATTCTCTTGATTCATATAATAATTTTCCTTAATCCCTCATGAAAATATTTATATATTTTTATCTGTAGCATTTTGAAATACATAACTTCTACAAAGTCATTCACATTTATCTTATAACTTCCACCTGTTTATTGTGAGTAAGCAAGGAATAAAAATCACCTTACAAATATGGAATTTTGGCTTTTCCTATGGGATTTGTTTCTCAAATGTAACAATTATCATTTAGTGGCTTTGACATGTTTGCCACAGAGCCTATGACAAAGACACAGCTCTATATTAAAGTTGTTTTCAATACTAGATTTTAAAATTCATAACATAATATGACAAAAAATCCAGAGTAATTGTTTTGCAACTGAAATAACTATCAAAAGATGTGAAACTATGAATTAATACAAAGTTAACATGAAATTCATAAGTTTAAAATATAAATTCCTACAGGGCCTCCCCTGGTGGCGCTGTGGTTGAGCACTGGGCTGCAAGGCTGCCTGCTGCCTCTGCAGAGCCGGTTAGTTCCCTGGCTGCCGGCGAGAGTCCCACAAAAAAAAAAAAAAGAAAAAGAAAAAAATATATATAAATTCCTACATGCAATCATTAAAAAAGAATGCTTTCATTGTATTTAAGCTAAGTGAAATATCAACAGGTATAATCTCCCTACTAAGGACTCTAAATTTCTCCACATTGGCAAATCTTGGAGCACATTATTAGCCATCCTCATTTTTTTGGATTCATATCTTGATATCCTCTTACTGAAATAAATTCCTATATGTGTTATTCATATTCACTATTGTTTAATGAAACTGAAGAAAGTTATACATTCTCCAAGATTTTCATAGTTTCTATCTTACCCATTCTTTATTATTCATAATTAACAATAAAACAATTGCTACCTGTCATCAAAATGGATCAAAACTTAAACTAATATTCTATATTTTGTGGCAATAATTATTGATTATTAGGTTCATGCAGGAGGTCAGGCCTTTAGTAGATAGTCTCATATGAGAGGAGTTTATTTCAAATCTCATGCTAAGCATTTAAACTCAGGTAAACAAAAACCATGTCTACATTTCTTTTGCTATTTAGGCTTTATGGGTATCATGACACACTTGTAGGAAATTCAGAAGCTTTAGAAACTTATGGTATTTTATCATACTTTCAAAAGTAGGCATTCTATGCCGCCTTCTCAAACACCCCATATTGATGTAGCTACTCATTTTTATTGATTTTCTGTCTCCAATCTGTTCCTTCTCAACTCTCTGTATCTGTCATAGGCTGAAAATAATATAATTGCTTTAGTTAATCACTGCTTGATCTATTCAATATACAATTCCTCTGTCAAGCAGAGTTCTCTTATCAGACTATTGGATAAACCACAGCTCTTAATTTGCAGGATATATATGGTGCCTTTGCAAAGGCTTGAATTCCTGTTTGGGAACAGAAGGGGAATCATGTAAGACAAAACATCAAAAATATATTTAAAATTATTTGACTAGTCCTTTTGGAGAATGATGTGGGGGTGAAATGGCATAGCAAATTTCATGTATTAACAAAACATTTTTTTGTTTCTCTTCTGTTGTGATATTATAATTTGAGAATAAATTAAATAGTAAACAGTTTAATTTTTCCATCCATCAAATGATATGCCTAACTTAAACCATGTTAATTGACCATAATAATTTAAATGGGAATGCAATATTTAAGACAATCAGAAAAGGAGGAATTGTTCAACTGCTAAATTCTCCATCCCAAGACCCAGAATAACAGATCATTTGTTCTGGATATGCTTACCTTAGATGTACTTCAATATTAATTTTTGGTTGTGATGGCTATTTTAATATTTTGATATTTTAATATTTAAGGACCTCCACTGTTTCCTGTTCTTCCCAGGCTATTGGAAACAAGGATTAGAGTCATATCTTAGCACATCATTGTGATGGTTTGGATTTCATGCCAAGCATAGCAGTTCTAGTCTTTGCACATGGTTCAGTCCATTTGTAGTGGTCTCCAGATTTTTTTCTATAGGTGCATTATATACATACCTACCTCTCTTCCACAAAGCACCAAATATTGGATTTTTATATCAATTGGCTTCACCCACCCCCAAGAATATCAAAGAAAGAACAAATAATCTAACAAATATTGGTTCAAAAAGTTGATTTTGTTGGGCATACAATTTTTTAATTCCCAAGATTTTTAAAAATCAAACTTTCTTCCATCTAGGTGTTTCTGCTGAAGTAATATTTTTTATGATTGTGATATCAAAGTATGTGTAAAGGAAGAAAAAACATTAACAGTGAAATGGTTAAATCTTCCTTTACTTTTTTATCTCAAATTAAAAATTAATAATCCCACATAACTATAAGGGACAGACACAGTATTCCATTCTTTGGGGACATATATTTTCTTATTTTTATTATTGACGTGAGGAAGATTGATTTGTATAGTAGTTTTTAATTTAGTCAGTATTAACCTCTTGTAGTTCATCCAGTTGGTGGTGGAAGAAATATATATGACTGTTATATTTCACTATCTACAATGAATCTTATGTCTCCTGAATTTAATAAAGTTGTTTTTAGTTCTTCTTTTGGTAGCCTGCTTGTTTTTCTTAATATAGGTTGTTGCTGTTGCTTTAAGTAGAAAACCTAAAATAATTGGTGTATATAAAAAAAAAAAAACCTCTATGCACAGTAAATACCTACACAAAATTAAAGTCTCATTTGTGTCTTTCTTATGAGTGCTAATTATTAGTCCTTTAAATGTTTTTGCATAATAGGGAAGCCTGAGTGGCATAAAGAATCACTCTCCGACTTTTGTTTATTCACAGAGGATGATGGCTTCCATCCAGCATGGTAGCAACTGAAAATAATTGATTGAGAGTGTAGAATAAAATCATAGACTTTGTGAGGCTGAGTGAATGCTACAGGGAAAAGAAAGAAATCTGACCCTTTGCAGTTAATCTTTTCTTATCTTGTATTATTTTAATTAATTCTACCTTTTGTTTTTGTCTTTAATATTTCATTTGTAATGAGAGTAGAAAGGAAAAGGGCAGAGTAACAGATGTAAACACTGTATATACTTATATAAACAGGAGTCAAAGTTTCTACTCTGCACAAACCCTATTTATATCTAATTATATCCTCTGTGCTTTTACTTGCTGGGAACATGTAATACTAAATTTAGTCAGGTGGGAAGGGCAGACATTCCAGCTCAAAATTTCTTCCTCACTTAATGTGGGAATTTCTACAAATTCCTGCTACAGAAATGACCCATGGGGAATGGCTGTGACTAGAATGATTATTTCTTGATTGTTAGAAGAATAATTAATAATAACAAATATTGAAAAAAATACTATCCATTGTCATCACCATCTTCTCTGTCATCATCATCATCAAATTCCCCCCCTCTCCCAGACATAGTCTTATACAATGACAAGTAATAGTTTATCCAACAGACAGTACAGTTATCATGGTTCTTAAATAATAAAGAGAATTGCACAATTGAACAATTAGAGAGACTTTAGAAAATAGATGAGAAAAGGAAATCAGGTGAAAGTAGTTCTCTGCTAAACTTTACTTGATACCTAAACTTTATACTAATGAGTGAGTTTTAAGGATATCAACAATTATTTGATATATAAAATTCTCCAACTTGTGTGACTGACTTTGGTAGGTTGTTTGTTGTTTTTCTGACTTAACTGACAGATTGTGCCATATTTTTTGCCTGTCATTTAAATACATTCGTAAAGTGGCTCTAAATTGGAGAGTGCTTGCCTTGTTGAATTTTTGCTCACTCCTACAAAATGACACAATAGTGACAGTTTGGCCATAAATATAGTGTGAATAAATCTAAGGATATGTGTGTTCAATACAAACAGCTTTAAAAAATAGACAGTAAGCACTTAAACTCCAGCCAGTCCTTATATTAATATTCCTCTCAGAGTCCCTGGACTAAATAACATCTAAAATTTACATCCACACAATTCCTGAAAGTATAATTATTTGTTGATATGCTGCAGTTTCTTTACAATATGCCCTGATCTGAATATGAAAATTATTTACTGGGATAAATGAAAATTTTAAATTACTGGAACTTATTGAATATTCCTCAAAGGTTATATTGCAATTACTATCTAATAGCCCTAAGATTATTACTTCAAATATTTGAGAACTGGCAAATAAAATCTTAAGTAGGAGTTCGTACTGTAGTTAAACTCTTATAAAAGTATTCATTAAACCAAAACTTCCTGTCATGGTATTCATCTCTGTGGTATATAAACAGAAAAAGTAGACATAGGTATGGACATTGAAAAAAAAATTCTTCTGATTTACTATATATTCTTCTCTGTCAGGTTTTAATTGCTATGTATTGTTTTTATAAATCAAAATTTCACTTCAAAAAATGTTGGGCAAAAGTTTCCTTGAGTTTGAATTAAATTTTTATCATTAATAATGCACATATCATTATAATAATATTTTAAATACAAAGATCCTAGATCTTAAGATAAAAAAACATAAAACTCAAGTTCCCAAAGAGATTATACAATGAATTTCTCTGTTTAAAATAGAGAATGACTTTATATAGACATGTGCTTTCAATTCCTTTAGCAATTTCTTTTAACTCAATAGTATGGGTAGTTCTGTGCCTGCACAGTCACTTTAACAAGACTTTCATTAAAATGGTTAAATACCTTTCTGAAACAAGTTTTCTCTAAGTGTACAGTAAATAATGCCACACCAGATACATGCTGATATGATCTACTGAAGGGAGAGAAATCCTTTTCTGAACATTAAAGCATCAGAGTTTTTCATGATACCATTGTGATCTCAAAGAGAGAACCATGTTTCAGTATCATAATCTCCTCCAGACTGTATGTGGACAGATGTATTACTGAGTTCTGCTTGCTCCTCTCTTTTGCTGAAAATCCCTCTTGCTAGTGCCATAAAAGCTGACCCTTTATTCAGTTTCTCTAACAGGCTTGTCATAGTCACCCCAAATATATTCACCCCCAATAATCATCAATAGCATCTTTCACCGAGACCTACCTCTCTTCTTCAGTTATTCAATGTATTCCTTGAGTTTCTGAATCTGCTATTTGTGAATATTTTGCTTCTACTTTGACTTTTTAAAGCTGTTTTTGGGTTTACATAGTCTAAATTATTTTAACTGTCCTTCGAGTATATGACTGAAGAAGATATTGGGTAATTATTTGTTCATTCATTGGAGCAAATGATGGCTAGTCTAACTTTTTGTTTTGATTGGGAGCTGATATATCAAGTGTAAAACTTGCGCAGAGAGCTTTTACTGAAATAGTGCCTTCAGCAACTTCACAAATTACATCTCATTCTTTCTGTTATAGTTTCTGCTGCTTTTGTAGTTTCTGCTGTTGTTAAAGAAATTCATGGTTTCTTTGTATTATGCTTCTCTGTTATTTACCTTGATAAAAATTTAATCTGTGCATATTTTAATTATATTTCAATATATTCTTCAGTATTTCTTTGCAGTATCTCTCTTTTGTCCTTAAACTGTGCATTTCAAAGTAGTAGTTGTATTTTAAAATATATGAACTCTTCAGCCTAATAAAATTCATTTAATGTAATTTTAAATTTTGTTATTAATTGAAAACTGTTTTATTTCATTAAGCTGAAATTAGTGCTCAAAAATCTTTATTGGATTGGTTGTCAAAATTCTGTTTAAATCAACATTGATACTTATCTAGAATTGAATAGCATATATAAAAGTGAAAGTTAAATTTTTCACATATATGCATGAGAACACAGCTGCTTCTCTATAAACTTTTGAGAAAATTTTGTTTACTTGTCTTATTTAAATAAAAAATGTAAAATAACTGTAATTATTTGTAAATCCACCATATTCTATCATTCAGTTAGTTTTTTTCAGCATGGAGGCATTCATTTTAACATATTTTTTAATTTTTTTAAGATTGATTTATTTATGCATGCCAGAGTTGGGTTGCAGGCCAGAGATGCCAGGCTGAGAGGATTCACCAGAGACCAAGTGGGAAGCAGAACAGGCAGATCTACTGAAATACACTGCTGAGGGGAGCAGCGGGCAAGACAGGAGAGATCTGTTGTGCCATGTGAGTTAAATCCCTGGCTAGGGATCAAACTCTGCTGCAGTGGCTGTGGATAGCTTCATAGTGCTGACACTTAATCCCTTGTGCCACCAGTGAGGCCCCAATAATGTTTTTTTTAAATATAGTCAACTTTTATTGCATCTTTGAATATAAAGAGAGATGCATCTGTTAATGGTAAATGGATCACATTTAGTGACCAAGACCAAACAGGTAAGTTTAATTAATACCATAAAGTTTCTTTGGTGGTTGGCTATGGCACTGCACTGTAAAAAAAAAAAAAAAAAAAAAAAAATATATATATATATATATATATATATATATATCTCCATGATGTTTGCATTAATAACTCCAAAATAACCTTTAGAAGCACCATGATATAATCTCTGGAATCCTAGTCTAGAGTAGCTCTGGAAGAGGAAAAGCACTCAAGCAGCTGAAGAGCCCCCTACCAAATGACCTGCATATTGTTACAGATTGACATGCTGTTAGCAATATTAAGTGATACGAGCTGAACATCAGTCTTCACAAATTCTTTTAAACCTCACATCAACCTCACAACAACTTATATTTATGTTTATGTCCTCATTAAAAAAAAATTCTGCTCTATGGAATAGATAGAATGTGGCAACAGAAATATTTTCAACTTTATAAATATAAGCACTTTACATAAAATGTTTTCTGGTGACTAGTATGTCTAGATCTCTAGCAAAGTGAGGAGAGAAAATGTATTTGAAAACTGTTATCCTCTTTATTGAAACCATGTTCTTCATTTGACATAGTATGAAATATAAGTAAGATATGACAGCTAAGTCCAATAAAATGAAGAGAGCATGAGGAATTGGGAAGTTTTTATAGTAATAGTTCTGGCAGTTTTACCATTGTCTTGCTGTTTTAACATCTACAAAAAGAGGAAAATTGAAAAATCAAGGAAAATGAAGGTGAAAATATTGCACCTAAAAATTGTACAGGACACGTGACCAATCCTATAAACAAGAGTTGTTTCTTTCTATTAGCTCTCATAATCTAAAAAAATAAGCTTTTATTAACAAATAAATTTTCTATGGGGGGAGGGGATCAGTTGTCACCGTAAATCTGAGCTTCCAATCATCATAAGAAACTAATTACAGGGGGCTCCCTGGTAGCGCAGTGGTTGAGCACTGGGTTGCGAAGCTGCCCGCAGCCTCTGCAGCACTGGTTCAATCCCCGGCCACCAGGCAAGGGTCCCACATGGCATGCAGACCTCTCCTGCCACCCGCTGCTCCCCTCAGCAGTGTACTTTGTCAGTCTGCATGTTCTGCTCTCTGTTCCAGCTCTGGCGAATTCTCTCACCCTCCCCTGCTTCTGACTGTACCCAGTGCTTGTATAAATAAATAAATAAATCTTAAAAAAAAAAAAAAGAAAGAAATTCATTACATAGGGGACTTAACGGGTTAAACACAGCACTGTAAGGCTATCTGCAGCCTCTGCAGCATGAGTCAGCTCCCCAGCTGGCCAGGGAGCTACCCACATCGCACAGCAGACCTCTCCTGTCTGGCCTGCTGCTCTCCTCAGCTGTGTATTTCAGTCAATCTGTCTGTGCTGCTCCCTACTCTGTCTGTGGTAATTCCACTCACACCCCACACCTCTGGCCTGTACCCCAGTTCTTGTATGCATAAATAAATAAATAAATCTTTTTTTAAAAAGAAAAGAAAAAAATTACTAGTGATTGTATTTGAAATCAATGAAAAATGAAGACATTTGAAATTTTAATTTGCTATATGCAGCCTTACCATACTTCAATTTGCATTCATTTATGACCTATTTTGAAAATACTTAGCACTATTATAAGGAAATAGTTTGAATATAACTGTTGGTCATAATGACAAACATGTAGTGCAAAAGTTTCATAAATCAGCATACAAACAAAAGTAGTGACTCAGTATTGTCTCCTTTAAAATTGTAGAGACCTGCCAAGTCATCCTTCTTCAGTAACTCTCTTGTAGAGTAAGGTACTCAAAGGTCAAAGTCATCAAGGAACTAGGGATTTTCTTCTTTTTATACTAGGCAAGCAAACACCTGCAGGACAAATAGAGTTCACTGCCTGTGTTTGTAAATAAAGTTTATTGGATCACCATCATGCCCATTCTTCACATATTACCACATGGCTGCTTTTATGTTATAACAGAACTTAGAGTTGGAATAGAAACTGATGCTCATCAACCACTGTGTAAAAAAGTTATAGTCTGCCCCCTTACATAAAAGTTTGCTGACATCTATTTTATATAATTGGATGAGCAAAGGACTATTTTTAAGCTGGGTGATCCACATAATACCATCTAAGGCAAGCACTTTCTGTGTTTATATTTGCATTATTCCATTTCTATTCATACTGTTTCATCAGAGCCACAGCGTGTTGGGCTCTGGCACACTAAATGCCTCCCTTTATTTGGGTACATGATTAATAAGTTCATCTCTTATTCCTCACCAATAGTTGACACTCACTGAAATGTAGAGACTTATTTTCTTTTGACATAGCAACAGCATATTCAAAAAGCTACAAAATAAGAAGAGTTGTTATTAATTATATGGCAACCCACTTGGGAAAATTGACAAATGTAACTTACTTTTGCAGCTCTTGATTAAGTTGCAGGAATTGAAAACCCATTAGTTAATTTTAAGGCTAGAACTATTTTACCTATTCCTACCAGACATTTCTTTTAGCTTTGCTATCAAATTTCTCCTATAAATAAAATCCAATATCAAGGAGTATTCCTATAGTTGTAAGTCAATTATAACTTTAAGAAAATAAATTATGTAAAAGAATATACATCTAACTGCAAAACACAGGAAGATATAGTAAGTAGCATGTTAATGACAGTTTATAATCAAGAACATCATTCGCAGGCAGAAGACATAGTTTCAGACTGAAATAGGAACCTTCCTTTCCATTCTGTTGTTTGCAAGGGATATCCATGTTGAAATTCCTTGAGTATTTTGAAATATATATATATTTTTTTTCAGTAGCTTTGTCATGAGAACACTCATGGGGCACTGAGTGCCAAGAAGATGATGTCAATATAAGGGAGCTGAGTAATAATAAGTAGGACATAGTGGAAGGTGTGTGGAGGACAGGCAGGAGTGAGGTACTGGGAACTGCACCTCATAATGGAAAATATGTTATGGAAGTGAATCAGAAGCCTAAAGACATGTCCTTTGAAAATGAATTGACTAATAGTAATAAAAATAGGCATGATTGGTTTAATCTTAATTGCTTTCTTGAGGAAAGAATCAGTGAGAGCCATGGGTAGAACATATGGTGTATTACATTTGGGCCTGTGACCAATAATACCTCTTTCTGGGCTCATTAGACCTGGAATGGAATGATATTACAAGTGGTTGTGGTATGCACATCTTGATGGCACATAAATTGTGGAGTCAAGTGACTGCAGAATCTCCACTAGAAAAGAAAATTCATGTTTAATGTTTAATACATTCAAAAAAGGCATACAATTTATGTTGAAGACTGGAAATTTGCACTGTGAAACAATGAGAATATGTATTTCATCTGCCTTTTTCAGTTATCCCATTCACAGTGTCTTTTATTTCTTTTGTTCCCATGGTCTTTATTTTCTAGAATTACATAGTATTTTCTACCAACGTGGGAAGAGTAAGAGGAAAGATTCCCCTAACTAAAGGAAAGTGAGTAGGTAGATCTTCTTTTAAATTTCTTAATTTGCCAAACTCATAAAACAGCAACACATTGAAAATTATATAGCAGTTGGTTTTCACAAATGAACTATTCACCTTGTAAATATTATACCACTCACGGGTGATAGTAATGATATCTTTTGTTTTTAAACACACAATGACATAGACTAAAACAAATCACAGCTTGCTAATATAAAAACCAGTTGTTTCTTTTTTTCTCCATTTGGCTTCTACTCTTAAAAATACTATGTAACGGGCCTCCCCTGGTGGCACAGGCTGTTGAGTGCTGTGCTGTGAAGCTCTTCGAGCGTCTGCAGCGCTGGTTTGATCCCGGTTCGGTCCCACATGGTGCAGCAGACCTCTCCTGTTGCTCCCGCTGCTCCCCTCAGTAGTGTATTTTGTCAGTCTGTCTGTTCTGTTCCCAGCTCTGTCTCTGGTGACTCCTCCCACCCTCCCGCGCATCTGGCCTTTTTCCCCTGGTTCTTGTATAAATAAATAAAGAAATCTTAAAAAAAAAAATACTATGTAACACATCTTTAACATCGCTTGAAAATCTTATCAATATCATTTCTCAAATGGCCTTTGCATTACCAAGCTCTCAGATAGTAGTAGCATTTGGATTGTCTTGCTACTATATATCCTACTTCTCATTTTAATCTTTTTTATTTTATTTTATTTTTTAAAAAGATTTATTTATTTACACATACAAGAACTGGGGTGTAAACCAGAGGTGTAGGAGGTGAGAGGATTCACCAGAGATAGTGGTGAGCAGAACAGGCAGATGTCCTGTAATACAATGCTGAAGGGAGCAGAAGGCAAGGCAGGAGAGGTCTGCTGCACTGTGTGGGTTGGCCCCCTGGCTGGGGATCAAACTCATGCCACAGTGGTTGGTGATAGCTTGATAGTGCTGAGACTTTAATCCCTGCACAACCAGGGAGGCCCTATTTTATATTTAAATATGTAAGAATGACAGTTCTTACCCATTTTATTTCTGATCTAGTAATATTTGACACGCCTCATAATTGAGGTCCATGTTCTGTCAATTTATTCTTTTTTTTTTTTATAGAGGCATGTTTTATTTATTTGTTTGTTTGTTTTATTTATACAAGCACTGGGTACAGTCAGAAGTGTGGGAGGGTGAGAGAATTCACCAGAGCCAGAGCGGGGAGCAGAGCAGGCAGAAGGACCGAAGTACACTGCTGAGGGGAGCAGCGGGTGGCAGGAGAGGTCTGTGCACCATGTGGGACCCTCCTCCGGTGGCCGGGGAGCAGCCGGGGATCGAACCGGCGCCGCAGAGGCTGCGGGCAGCTTCGCAACCCAGCGCTCAACCGCTGCGCCACTGGGGAGGCCCCTCTGTCAATTTATTCTTGACTTTCTTTTTTGAATGAAGAAATCTAGAATTAAACAAATGAATCTTTGAGGAATAGTATACAGTATTTAAGAATGCAACCTCTAAAGTAAAGTAATCTGTTCTTAAATTCAAAATTGAAACATCGTTCCTCAGTTCTCTTATTTATAAAGTGGCGTGACCTACAGCATATAGTTGTGGGAAAGATAAATTAAGATAATGAGAGTCAAACACTTTCTAGGCCCCAATACATACGAATCCCCTTCAAATTTCTAGGATAAATGAAATAATTCTTGCATGACACTTAACCAGAGCTGCTACTAATTAGCATTCAATCAATGTTTTATTATACAGTTAAAAATGACATTAATATAATATTGTGATATATGTTATAGACACAATATTTATATCTCAGCATGTTCTCAAAATGGGTGATAAGTTATATGAAGTAATCATCACTGAATTGTCCCATGATCATACTCAGTTGCTAGTAGTTAGTGACCTAGTCTCTTACCTCCTATTTCTTTTGTTCAACAGTAAATATAGTCCTGTCTACAAGAACATATTGCCTATTAGAGTCTTTTTTTTGAAAATATAAAAAAAAAAAATGGAACCCAATGCAAAATAATGTTGTTTTACTTCAACTGAGACTTTGCCTTATTTTATAATTATTTTGTTAAGTTCTGGAACAGATTCCTTTTGCCATTAATGATGTCTACTAAAGAGATTTGTTTGTTTTTTTTTTCCTTTCATTTCATCAGTTGTAAGAAAAATGACAGCTTTTTTTTTTTTTTTTCTTGTAATAGACTATTCTTGGAGCAGTAGTAGGTTCACAGCAAAATTGAGATGAAGGTAGAAATTTTCGAAATAACCCTGATGTATTGACATACATACATATTGATATACATAACATTTGCCTTTTTTCTTTACTGATATGATATACATAACATTAGTTTGTTTTTTTTTTCTTTACTAAATGATCAAGTTTGACTGACATGAATTCTTCAATATATATCTCCTTCATTTTAACTATTTTAGTCTTTAAAATATTCCCTTGGGGGCCTCCCTGGTGGCATAAAGGGTTAAGTACCACACTATGAAGCAATCCATGGCCTCTGTAGCACAAGTTTGATCCCCGGCTAGCCAGGGAGAAACCCACATGGCGAGACAGACCTCTCCTGTCTCACCCGCTGCTCCCCTCAGCAGTATTTCAGTCAGTCTGCCTGTTCTGTTCCCCACTCTGTCTCTGGTGGATCCTCTCACTCCCTGCAATGCATTTCTGGCCTGTGCCCCAGCTCTTGTGTGCATAAATAAATAAATCTTTAAAAAAAAAAAATTCTCTTGGGCCTCTTTGGTGGCACAGGGGTGAAAGTCTCAGAGCTTTCAAGCTGTCACCAGCCACAGCAGCAAGAGTTTGATCCCCAGCCAGGGAGCTGACCCATATGCTGCATCTCTCCTGTCTCACCTGCTGCTCCCCTCAGCAGTGTGTTTCAGTAGATCTGCCTTTTTTGCACCCCACTCTCTCTAGTGAATCCTCTCAACCCCCCGCACCTCTGACTTACACCCCAGTTCTTGTATGCATAAAAAAAATATTTAAAAATGAAATAAAATTCTCTCTTTTCCTTCATTATCTTATCAGCGTCATTGATTTTTTTTTTTTAAGATTTATTTATTTATTTATTTATACAAGCACTGGGTACAGTCAGAAGCACGGGAGGGTGAGAGAATTCACCAGAGCCAGAGCGGGGAGCAGAGCAGGCAGAAGGACCGAAGTACACTGCTGAGGGGAGCAGCGGGCGGCAGGAGAGGTCTGTCTGCACACCATGTGGGACCCTCCTCCGGTGGCTGGGGAGCAGCCGGGGATCGAACCGGCGCCGCAGAGGCTGCGGGCAGCTTCGCAACCCAGCGCTCAACCGCTGCGCCACTGGGGAGGCCCCAGAGTCATTGATCTTTTAAAATAGTTTCCCCAGTTCCCTTTTCTTCATCATCCTCTGGGAACCCACTCCTTTGACTGTCCCTGCACACTGAAAATATTTAACCTTTCCTCTCAATTGGTCTCTGACCTGTTACTGTTCAGTATCAGTAAATTTGGTTTTCTTCTCCTTCATTTTATCTTAACTTATAATTTTAAACAAATGATACATATTGACTGCTTCTATTTAATCACCAACTCTCAACTTCCTAAGAAAAGCTTGAAATGTTTTGGCTTCTAAAGAAGCTTCCTTTTCAAAATTTACTCATCATCTCTTCATTCTCAAACTGGAAATTCTCACAATGCTTCCACTCTTTAAAACTTAGGATTTGACTGCTCCTTGAAAAAGTCATAAAAGCAGGAAAGCATCAGTGTGTTCTGGGAACAGATCCAAATTTCGTCCCAAAGTTATAGGAACCAGGAAAAAGAAAAAAAAAAAAAATGTGGGAGAGAAAACAAATACAAAATCAAAACCAGTTAGTTAGAAAAAAAGATTTTCTACCATGAGATGTCACTATTTAAATGCTTATTGTGTACAAGGCAAGAGATGGTTCTTCCTTTTAACCTGGTTTTGTGTGTATGTGTGAAATTGGCATAATTAGCTCAAATCAACAGAGTCTGCAGTCATTACTAGACTAGCTGTTTTTTCTCTCTGTGATTTCAATACTATTGATTAAAATAACAAATTAAAATGAATGTGAAGAGGTCCGTGAAAGAGGTTCAACACAGCTGGAAACACGATAGCAATGAGGCATCAGAAGAACAAAACCTGTAAATACTATTCTTGAAAATAGGAAAGCATCAAATTATCCTTGGTAGTAATTGATTACCAGCAATTAATAACTGTTAAATATCATACAAACTTATCCAATTTAGTGCTTGATTTTCAAAGTTTGTGTCATATTTTAAAGAAATAGGGATAGTGTTTTTAGTGGTGGATTTTACTTAAGTAAATAGAAACTTCTGAGCTAAAAAATGATCCTATCATATATAAAAAAAAACTTAATGTGCTAATATAGCAGTGCTTTTCATCAGGCAAAAGACTATGGATAAAATATTTCCTTTACATTCTTTCAGCAACTCCACTCCTAGGAATCTACCCAAGGGACATGAAAGCACTTATTCGAAAGGAAACCTGCACTCCTATGTTTATTGCAGCACTATGCCCAATAGCTAAGATATGGAAAAAACCTAAATGCCCCCAAACAGAAAAATGGATCAATAAGTTGTGGTATACATACACAATGGAATACTACACAGTGATCAAAAAATAAACTCATGCCATTTGCAGTAACATGGATGGAGCTGAAAGGGTTTATGTTAAGCAAAATAAGTCAGAAGGAAAAAGAAAGATATTGGATGGCTTCACTTATAGACAGAATATAGGGAAACCCAACAAAAGGTCAAGACAAAGAAAAAACTTGCAGGCAGACCATAGATCTGAAGCAATACAGCAGGGGAGGGGGAAGGAGAGAGGTCAAAATAAGGGAGAGAAGAGCACAAGAGACCATGGGTGCTGTGGTGGCAATGGGGATTATGGGTACTATACTGAGTGGAGAAATCAAATATTGTACAAAAATGAACAATGATGTAAGAAATATTTTTAAAAATTACTTTTTACAAAACAGTGGATAAACAAAGGTCTCTAAACACAGAAATTTGAATCTTTTTTTAGGCACTATATAATAAGTATAAATATTTGTATCCTCTGAAATGAACACTTCAAATTAATAAGTATTAGTGTTAGAAGTTTTTTTCCTTTACTTTTCTAAATAACTGAATGGGAATTCTTTCCATGTGGCAAAGTGAAAACAGAAAGTTTCATATCTAGGCAAAATTAAAACATAAGTGAAAAGATTATATTAGTGACTATAATTAAATATAATTTGTATTTTTAAAGAGGATTCAAAATAAAAATAACAATAATGTAACAATTTAATAATAGAAATATAAAGCATTATGAAATATTATTTTGTTTCACCTCAATTTTGTTCTAATTCATATTATATTTCACTAGCACTAATATTGCCTGATTTAACAAAAAGACCTATAATGCATTCCCACCAATTTTAATAGGAAGAAAAATTCACTTGAGGCTACAATTTTGAGATACAATTTTCTAATATATTGAGGAAACATATAATTTATGAATCTTCAAAAGTCAGTCTACACATTACCTGAAATCATTTTGTGTGGCAAGTAGTTGTGAGACCCAAATTCCTTAAAATAGAACTCTATTTACATACACCCTATTGGTTCAGTTTCTCTAGAGCACCCACGCTAATAAATTTTCTTTCTTTCCCTTTTCTTGAACTTCTTTTGTTTTTAAAAAAATTTTCACAGTAAAATTATTTCAGAGAAATAAAATTTATCTTTAAGTTTTACATATTTTTGATTCTGTTATAAACCATATATACATATTTTTTTAAATTTTAAATGAAGTACTTTTTTCTTACATTGCTGTTAATTTTTGGATAATATATGATTTCTACCCTCAAGTGTGGCCCCTTTATTTCTCCCACCACCCAAGTACCCGTAGTCTTGTACCATAGTTTCTTGTGTTCTTTATTTCCTACCCCCAATGCAACATATTGTCCCCTTCCTCGATGCCTTATATCTATGGTCAGATTTCTAGGTTTGTCTTTGTCTGACACTTTGTTTGGTTCCTCTAAATTCCATATGTAACTGAAACCATCCATTATTTTTTTTTTTTCCTTCTGACTTACTTAGCTGCACATAATCCCTTCTAGCTCCATCCATGTTGCCATCAATGGCATGAGTTTAGTGTTGTTGATAGGCCTAATGAATCTTGCAATCTTGCTCAGCACCATTGTAGTTAAATAATTATTCCTGTAATTATTGCTTGTATGTCTTTTTCACAAAAACTTTACTCAAGTATAGAAGCTTTCTTCCCTGACATACACCTTTATTTTTTTTCCTACCAGAGTCTCTGACACAAAATATCTGAAGTTTCTAGAAAATAAAGATCTATCCAAGGAGCTACTCTTTTTATCCTTAGATAATTTTAGGGGATGCAATAAATACTTGTGCAAATGGATAAGGGATTTAGCATAAAATAAAAAGAGTTATAATTTTTTGAGTAATAAATTAACAAAGATTTATTTTGCAATGTAATAATGTAGAATACAGTACCGCACTTTTAAAATACTGCCTTACCCTGCCACTCAAAAGAAGTCTAGTCAAGTTTTCTGGCATTTTCTCCATGAAATGAGCATATGTTTATATTCAGGCCTCTTTGGAAGACAGAATGACAATCCCTTATAATCTGACCTCTAGTGTACACTTAACTTCACCTAGTTATTCAATAGAATACTAATCTAGGTACTGCCAAGAAAGGATATGTAGATGTAATTAAGTTCTCAAATAGGTTGACCTTGCAACAGGAAAATTTAATGAGTGATCCTTCTGATTCTTTAAATCTAGATTTTTAGGACAGAGACAGAGGGAATTAGAGAGATTTGAAACATGAGACAAATATGATGCAAGAAAGATTCTGCATTTCTGACTTTGAAGATGACAAATGGAAAGGAGTACTAACAGCTTCTAGGGCTCAGAGTCAGGCTCAACTGATAGCTGGCAAGGAAGTAGGAAGCTAGAAAGAGTCTTTCAAGGAATTTTGCTGATAACCTTGGAAACAGATCCTCCCTTATATCCTCAAGACATAGCAGGCCAAGATCTTGAATTCCAGTCACTGAGACCCAGAGAACCCAACTGTACCATACCCAAACTTCTGACAGTCTTGTGAAGTAATGAAAGCTGTAGTTGTAAGCTACTGCATTTATAGTACTTGTCATGCAGCAGTAGAAAATTGATATGTTTCTTTATGGAAACAAGTAGATTGGTTTGCAGGTGCAAAGGAAAATTGTACAGGGTTCAGATGAATTTGATTTGCCTTAAAAGTCAAACAGTGCCTTTTTGCAATTCACTTTCAACTGCTTAACAATAAAGATTTTTTAAATACTTAATTTTCACTGTTTTATTTCATTATTCAATATTAAGCAGTATTGAATAATAAAACTAATCAAAATATAGTAAATAAGATGATAAAATTAAATCATTAAAATTGTGTCTCCAAATGAAAGCAATTTACTACTTTGTAACAAAAGCCCATAAATTATCTCTAATCCACAAAGAAATTTTAATGGAAATGAAGATTTTAAAGCAAGATTTTTAAACTACATTCTGGATACTTGGCATTGACTTGTTATTTATGCTTCAATACAAAACACATGCTGTCTTGTTTGTATATACCGAGAGATATTCTAAATCTACAGACCTCTAGAGTCTGTTTCCTTCAACATCCATTGACCTTCATCACTTCTATTTCATGTGCTTGTTTGAACTCTGCCACTTCATGTGGAATCCACAAAGGGGAGAAAGACGTCCCAGCCCCCCTTGCTTTTGAAGATCAGATCTGTGCCATTTTTCTGTGCCCTCCTATAAAAATGTTGAATCTGCAACCTCTACACCATGATGAGAATAATTGCTCTGTGTAACTGGAACAATTCTTAAATTCTCAGTCAGGAAAACTGCAGGTGGATAAAGCAAGAGGAGAAGGGGCGAGGTGAAGAGGAGCTTCTGATTTCTGCAGCAGTGCAACAGCTGCTACATGAGATTATGTACAATTCCCAGCACTTCTTACTTCTTCTTCATAATGTTTTTGGAGCAATACTGAGCATCCCTTGTACATCTGAATCCCTAGCATTATTGTCTCCTGTAGCTTTATTACCATAATCAACTTGTGAATCATAGTAACTAACTCAGTAGGACTCCTATGGAGAATTCATTTTCATAACCTCTTTTGTTGTCACAAATGTGATCCAAAAGGGTGCCAAGTCAGCAGTTCCTCCTGCTTATTAATATAGCACATTACAGAGATTCATTTAAAACTTCAACAGATGTAATATAATGAAACACTCCACTTATAATTACAATTATGCTAACACTTAATAATAATTGGGCTTCTGAGTCTATATTTCATTTTGCTCTAAAGACAATTGGATCTTTGCAAAAGTGTCTAACCCCTCAGCAGGTGTTCTGCTTAAAAAGCCAGCAGATTTAAGTGAGAAAGAAAAAAGTGGTTGTGGCATCAGCAACAAGTATACAAATGGAAGGTAGAAATTAAAGCAAATCAGGGATCTAGTTGTTCTTAAAGAGCAGATAAGGTTGCAAAATAAATTTTAGGAGGTTTGATAACAGTATATAAATACATGAAAGTAAGAAGCAGTAAAAATGAGTCTTGATATGATTAACACAGCTTGTTGCCATTAAATTAATATGTAGAATTATATGTCAAGTGTAAACAAGCTATTCACAAATAGCTCATCACATCAAATTCTGTTCTAGGAGATTTAGTAATATCAGGGACTCTAAATATCCATTCCAGTGAATACCGTGATACCTATTTTCCAACATACCATGTTTACCTCTTTTATAATATCTATATCCTGTCACAAGTATAGCTGCAAAATAAAATTACACACCAAATACAATAATGAGATATTGGAAAACAAACCCATTTCTCCCCCTAATACAAAATATGCATTTGAGTTTTTATTGACTCAAATATTCTATGTAATTTAAGGGTTTTCATCTCACAGTGAAACATGTAGGTTTTAATAGAATTTACTATGTGATCCTTTCACCTCCACAAGCTTAATTTTAAGCAAATGAGTAATTTTAATCAAATTAAATTGGTAGTGAGACATAGTGATAAATATTAACATGATATTTATAGTCTATGCTTTAGGAAAATGTATTTGTGGGTACTCATAATTATGCTTTCATTATACAAGTAAATCAGTGTTTTTATAGGTACTAGGTGTAAGGTGATAAACAGACATCCTTCCTTCAGGGTATATACAATCTAGAAAAAGAAGTATAATCAACAAATATATAATGAAAACTTGTAGTAACTTCTATGATTAAAACAAAAGTTGAGGGCCTCCCTGGTGGTGCAAGGGGTTAAGCACTGCACTATGAAGCAATCTGCAGCCTCTGCAGCACAAGTTCAACCCCCGGCTGGCCATGGAAATTCCCATATGATGCAGCAAACCTCTCCTGTTGCTCCCGCTGCTCCCCTCAGCATTGCATTTCAGTCAATCTGCTCCCCACTCTGTCTCTGGTGAATCCTCTCACCACCCACATCTCTGGTCTGTACCCCAGCTATTGTATGCATAAATAAATAAATCTTTAAAAAAAAAGTTGGGGGCCTCCCTGGTGTCGCCGGCGGTTGAGCGCAGTGCTGTGAAGCTGTCTGCAGCCTCTGCAGTGCCGGTTGGATCCCTGCCAGCCTCAAAGCAACCCACATGGTGAGCGGACCTCCCTATCTGGCCTGCTGCTCCCTTCAGCAGTGTATTTCATCAGTCTGCCTGTTCTGTTCCCTGCTCTTTCTCTGGTGAGTCCTCTCAACCTCCCGCACATCTAGCCTGTACCCCAGTTCTTGTGTAAATAAAATAAATATTAAAAAAAAAGTTGGTTTATGTAAAAGAATATTCCAGGGGATGGAGTTTAGGATGATCTGGAATGATACTTCTCACAAGGAGGCATTTCAGCTGATAGCAGGTTGCTCAGGAGAAATGTCTTAGGTGAAATGTATGTGAAGAGGCAATAGCAGACTGAGTAATGTTTCTAAAATTTTGTGATACAGATCAGTGCAGATGCAGTAGATCATGGATGGTACAGAGCAAAGCTGGAGATACGGGGTGAGTTTAGTTGACAAAAATTCTCTTAGGGCAAGTCAAATAATTTTGAGTTTAATTTTAGCTGAATTGTAAAGTTATGGAAGTATTTAAGAGTATGCGGAGTGGAAATTTAATCATTTTATATCACTTTGGATGAGCTATAGGAACAGTATTGTGGGAGCCTCCCTGGTGGTGCAAAGGGTTAAGATGCAGCATTATGAAGCTGCCCCCAGCCACTGCAGCACAAGTTCGATCCCCAGCCAGGGAGGTCACCCACGTGGAGCAGCAGACCTCTCCTGACTCGCCCGCTGCTCCTCTCAGCAGTGTATTTCGGTCAGTCTGTCTGTTCTGTTCCCCACTCTGTCTCTGGTGAATCATCTCACCCCCCAAATCTCTGTCCTGTACCCCAGTTCTTGTATGCATAAATAAATAAATCTTAAAAAAAAAGAAAGGGTATTGTAAACTATGAAAGGGAGACATGGGATATGGACATCAATTCAGAAGTTACTGCAAAAATCTAGGTGACTGATGAGTAAGCATTAGAAATTAAGCCTTTGGGAGCAATATTTAAATTTTACAATGCACAGAGAAAATTATCCTGTTAGTGGTACAACACTGTGTATAGAGTATAAAAGTATAAGTATTAAGTATATTTTTTATACTATTTAAAAGTACATAACGTTCTAATGAGTAGATTTTGTAAGGATATCAATAGTCAAAAATAAATGTGTGGCAAATATGATGAAGTCATCATTGAGCAAAAAGACAAATGAAAAAGTAAATTCATTGTTATAAGCTATGATATCTTGTATATTCAATAGAGCAGAGACATAATTTGCTTATAAATTTCTAGAAACTAATAAAAAAGATACTGCTTCTATTTATAAAATATAGTTTGAAATTCTACAATAAAACATTTCTCAGTTGTAATAAAATAATGCCTGATATTCATATTTAATTGGAATTTCTTCATCTAAATCCAAAAATGAAAATCCTATGTCTAGAAAAAATATGACCACAAAACTCCTTAATACTTATGCTGAAGTTCTACGCCTAAGCTTACTATTTCTTTTCAAGAACTCATTTTAGTTTGTGCCAGCTGCCATTTCAAATGCTTCAAGATCTCAGTGCAGCATTGTTTGGTCTCTGCTAGACCATTACAAATTCAAGCAAATGTTCCAATATGAGGAAAGATTAAAAAAAATATATGAACAGAATCCTTAATCCAAACAGGTTTTTCCACATTGCACTGCAAAGTGTAACTAGTAATCTCTAATGGAATTAGTTCAAAATCTATCCCTTAATCCAAGAGCAATGGCCTGACCATCAGCAAGGAAGTCTGCAGTGCTGATGGCAGCTGAGCTTGTTATCAGATAAAGGGCAGGCCTCTCATAGGACCTGGATTTGTATACTTGTTTTGCATTCAGCAATGTTTTCAGGTCTCTGGGCTTTACTTACCCGGTCATAAAATGCTGATAGACCTGGCTGAACATAGCCGTCATAAGGATTAGAGATGGCATGTAAAAATCATCATTACAGTGTCTGATGCACATAATGACTATTTTTCTTTACCTGTTTGAAACAGAAAATAAAGCTGATTTAATATTGCCTCCCAAAACTGAAAGGTTGCAGAACTAATTCCAGTAGAGTTGCTGATCTAATGAAATTGCCAAATGGCAGGACATTTTGTTTTACAATAAGATATAAGGGACTAGGAAGGTATTTTATATGGTAAGTAATATATGGTAAATGCACACTGTACATCCACCAATTTCTGAAAAGTTGCTCTAAGGACAGGATGTGGGGAGATGGAGGACTGAAGCAGCAGGAAATTGTAAGGAGGCAGCACATCACTGTAAATCTCACCATTCATCAAATAATGCGTTAATCTTTCACCAGAGGATAGAATATATTTACAAATTCATTTTTGCCTTCTTTTTTTTTCTGTTTAGATATTTTAACATTGATTCCTTAATTTTAGAAATATGAGATTTTCACATATATGAAATTCCATGCTAATTGTACAAAATAAATGTGTAAGAAAACAACCATTTTATATCAAAATACCTCGTGAATTTTCTCAAGGATCTCAGTTCACATATCCTTAGCTCTGACTGATTAAACTACTTCCATTTCTTTTCAGGAGCTGAAGGTCAGCTCTCTCCATGGGTCCTTTATAGTCTAGAATACCTGAGAAATTTTGAAAGTTGTTTTCACTCTTCAGTTACTCTTTCAGACTTTATTTATAAATGTAAGTACTTTAAGGATAATTCAACATCTACTTCTTATTCTCTTTCCAGAAATAACATTAATTTGGAAAATAAACTACTAAAATGAAAGTGCATTTGGGCATAAAGACCTGCCACATTTTACCATTGTTTTGCCTATTATGAGGATTAAATAAATATTGCCTAATATTTAAAAACAAATGGAGTTTCAACTTTTTGTGTTTTTCTTCCAGTCACATTGAGTTAGGGAGATATCAAAAATACTAATAATAGTCCTAAAATAAGTATAAATTATAATGTTTTTGTTCACATTAATCTTGTGTGGAGAAGACTGATAATAAAATAGATGCAGGCTAGCTGCTATTCATGCATTTTGTTTTTTTATTTTCCACTAACTATTCATGGGAAGCCAAAACTAAGGGATTCTTTTAATGCAGAATAGGATTGACAGTTACATAATATAGGAAATAGTCCATAGTGCAAGGTCTATAGAAACAAATCCAATAATGTAATTAAGGTAAGTGGATAAAAGGATATTTTGCTCCTTTTCCTATTCCCTAGTTCAGAAGCACAAGGTAAAGGCAACAGGGAGATTAGGCATCCAAACATGGTGCTGTCCCTTGAAGCAACTTGGTGCTATTGTTATCTCATCAACCATTCTGAAATTGCCATTGTCATAGAACAATAGGTGAGAATTCTTTGGTGATAGGGAAATAGTTGAGGTACATTGAATTTTGAGGTTTTTTTCTTTTCAACAGTGATGTATTGCTGGCAGACAGAGCAAGATTCCTGGTAAAATCTTATAATATGACTCTCCATGTGTTCTATTTAGACCAGGATCAGAGAGGAAAGCAAAAGGGACAGATGAAAAGATTCACAGTTTATGAAAGTATTATGGATAAAGCCCTCAGACAGTCAAAATTAAACTATATACTGATGTACATTGAACTACTGATCAAGTTTGGTTAGAAGTGTCTCCAATCAGCAATCAAGAAGATGAAATTTGAGCCAAAGGAACACAAAACATTTATTTGATAAACATGAGATTTTGACAGATTACTCTCAATTCAAGGTTCAGTAAATCAAGGATCACTGAGGATTGAAAAACAGTTATCTTCTTTGTCTCTTATGTTTCATAGCATCTTACTTGAAGAAGTCAATATCTTAGCTGGATTGTCATATTCTCATAGTGCCCTCTACTGCCTTTATGGCAGACTTGGAGACAACAGGTTGGTTGACAGCTAAAGTGCTTTCAGATACAAAACACCAATAATAAGAAGGAAAAAATACAATCATATTTCCTTTTTACATGGGATATTGCTTACTGAAAGATATATCTATATATCTATATCTATATATATAGATATATAGATATATATATAGACATATATATACACATTTTTTAAAAAGATTGATTTATTTATGCATACAAGAACTAGGGAACAGGCCAGAGGTGTGGGAGGGTGAGAGAATTCAGCAGAGACAGATTGGGGAACAGAACAGGCTGATTGACTGAAATACACTGCTGAGGGGAGCAACAGGCGGGACAGGAGAGGTTTGCCTTGCCATGTAGGTTGCTCCCTGGCTGGCCAGGATCAAACTTGTGTGCTGCAGAAGCTGTGGATTGCTTCATAGTGCAGTGCTTAACCCTTTGCGCCACCAGAGAGGCCCTGGAAGATATATTTTAAAGCCATCCTAAGTTCTTCTAAGAAGTATTCAAGGTCAAATACTCCTCATGGTTTTTTCTCAGACTTTTGATCCACATAAACCTGAAAAATGGATAGTTTAGTAGATTATTAACTTCTTAGCAAAAAAACTTTTTTAGCAAGTTAAAATATTTGTTTAGTTAACTTAATTGATAAAATAATTTGATAAGTTAACTTAAATTGTTGCCTAAAAATCTTTATACTGAAGATTATGAATTCAAAAAGTGGTATTCCTTCCCACTAATTTTTGAAATAAACATTTTTCAAACCACTAAATGATATGATACTACTTTTACAAGGATAAAGTCCAGTTCTATGTATGAAATTTATTATCTTTTTCAATCCAAATGTTTACAAAGAGAAGAAATCATACAAAATATTTTTAATGCAAAGAAAAATGAAACAAACGAGAAATGGTTTAGAACAAATTCCATGAGGTAATTGCATAACATTTTCAAATTACCAGTTATACCTTTAAAATCTCATCAGGTATATCTCAGGGAATCTAATGACTTCATAAAACAGTTTCAAGCATAAAATCAAAAAGTACTTAACCCAAAGTTTTAAAGAAATTCTGTAGCAAGTTAACAAGAAATGGAGTTTCAAAGATAAAAACATAGATATGAAGCTGTATCTGCAATCACATATCGTAAGCCAATTTTATAACACATAAATACAACAGCAGACAGTTTTACTTTGAAATTTGTTTTGTGTCAAATCGCATTTTGATATTTCTTTTTATAGTGAGCAAATGCACAAACAAATGTCAAAATGAAAAGTAATACATTTTATACCTGGTTTGTGTTAATAGTGCAAATGTATCAATAAATATTGAAACTAAATGTAGAAAAAAACACTACAATTTGTTCTCTTTCCAAAACAGAAACAGTAAATCACACAAACACATAATTTGTTCTGTTATATATTGTAAAGGTTATGTTTATACTACTAGCTGTGAATGAGATTAATGAGTTTTCTCAGCACAGTAAACCTCCTCCATGAAAACAGAAGCTAAATTGCAATAAATCATAGGTTTATGTTCACGTATTTATGGGATAGGGAAGATTTAGAGTTCCTCAGTAGAGAAAGCTATCCCAAACTAAAATTGAAAATTATGGCATCTGTAACATAAAGGTAGATAAACTGGGGCGAGCTCAAAGTTGTGCATTCATATACTTTAATAATGTCAGTAATTTATTAAAAGTAATTATCATGGCAGACTTTCATGGTTATACTTCACCAGAAGTGACAAAATGCTGGTTCAATATGTTAGTTACCTTCACATGGTTATGTATCAAGACCAATTAAATTAGAGCTGTCATTATTCTACATTTCCCTTAAAACTAAATACCATCTTTTCCTCCAAAAAATGTGCCAACAATACTATAAGTGATATGGTACACTTCATCCACTATAAAATATGCTATCATTTATGCCAATAGCTTAGTCTTGCATCATTACTTAAGGAAGTGTTTTGTGTTTTTTTTTTTTTCACCTACTAATCATATCCAGCTATCTGTTATGCAATGTACATATAAACAAGTTTTGGATGGAAAGTTTGTGCACAAATGTTGAAGAAAAGCTAATAATTAAAAATGGGTAGCATCTTTGTCTCTTCAATTTGTTGCATTTTATTGGAAAGATTGATATTATAGCAATACAAAAGCAAATGCTAATACTGTAGTAAATGTTATTTTGCCCATACCTCCAAATGAAAGATTCACAACTGGAAATGATGGAGCGAACTTTCTCCTCAATATCTTGAGAAAAAGAAGATGAAGAATCAACTAGATTTTATTTCTTCAAAAATCTTCAATCCAAACTGAGGGCTAGAGATCAATATCAGATTTGGCTGTGTGACTGGTCCCTACCTTCTGAGATTTTGGGCTCAGTATTTATATATAAATCACATGCACAGAAAGAATAGATAATTGTCTTTGCTTAACAAAGGGAGGAAAAGATCCAGCTAATTTTCAAAATTTTTGATTAGCTAACAGAGATTTAGCAAATGTTGTTTATTGATAAAGAAGAAACACTATAATTTCAAAGCAACCGCTTCTCCTTACAAAGTTAATTTAGCCAGTTATCTGTTAGAAAGATTTAAAGGCCAGAATTAACTTGAATCTCTTATCCTAAATGTGCCCTTATAGATTTGATGGAGTAGTCAGGCCTTTATCTCATGCTCTTCTTCCTGCAACTCACAAACATGAGAGGGACTTGGTCTGCATACATTTGGGGAGTTTCCTTCATTTCTTGCCACAAAAACCATTGTTTTACTGATTTTAACCTCTTGAAGAGGTCCTAGTGAGGTGGAAGTAGACATTTTACAGTAGAGCAAAATGTAGAAATTTCTTTTCTGGTTCACAACAGGAAGGCTCAGTATGTTTGAAATGTCATTAAATCAAAGAAATCTTTAATTTCATTTCAGCCTCCATCCTAATACTAATACACTTTGTTTTTGGTTTGATTTAATAGCAAATGTACAAGCAGATACTAAAATTCATATGGAACTATTAAAAAACTAGTATATATAGGTAAAACTTGAGGATGAAAAATTCCAAAGATCTGACTTCAAGATTCAATATAAAGCTAAAAAAAGCACATAAAATATATTTTAAAATGGAACAGAGAGCACAGAAATAGATATACATATTGATTTTCTATAATAGCACCTGAACAAATCAATAAATATTTAGGGCAATATTGTTTAACAAATGGTACTAGAGAAAAAATCACATATGGGGAAAAAATCCATACTCCTTTCTTAATCCACACAGAACAATATTTTCATAAATTTGCCAACTTAGACCAGAGAAAAAATAATAATAAAATATTATAAAATTCAACTTCATTAAAATTAAACACAAATAATTGTGCTAAGTAAAAATACTTTTAAGAAAATAAAACAAACCACAAACCTGGAGAAACATGGAAAAGATTTTAGCAGTTTGTTAGAAAATTATGTTCACTGGAATTTCAAGAACAGGCAAAAAATATACGGTGGAAAAATCATAGTAATTGTTGCCTTGTGGGGAAGAAAATGCTTAATGTGAAGAGGTTTGAAAGTACTTTGTGGAGTGAGATAATTGCTATATGCATCTGAATGTAAAATATAATGATTGAGGCATAGCCTGGATTTAATCCCAAGGAAATATCTAACAATCCCAATTAAGACATATTTCTACAGAATCACTGCCATATGGTTTTAAAAAAGGTCAATAGCAAGAATGGAAAATAAAGACCAAGCATGTATTTCAGATATAAGGAACCTAATGAGACAGGAAAAGTAAATACGATGAATGAAACTTGAATTGTTTTGGGGTATAGTAAAATAGCTATAAAAGACATTATTGGGGCAACTATTAAAATTTGAGTTTGATTTGAGATAATGTAAAAATTACATTTTGCAGATTTGGATAGTATGCTATGATTCTGTTAGGAATCCCTTGTACTAAGGAAATACGTATTAAAATATTGAGAAGAAAATGGCACATCTCCAAATTCTTTCAAAGGTCCTAAAAAACATGTGATTGTATCTAAGAAAAAGAGTTAAAAAAAAAAGAACAATCACTGAAATATTTGAATTTTATAAATGATACACAGGAATTGTGTTATTTTTGTAGATTTCTCTAACTTTAATGACTCAAAAAAATTATATGTGAACAAAATCAGAACAACATGAAACATGAAAAAAAGAGAGAGTGTCAGGATTGATGGAAAAGTAGGAGATAATATAGCAGACACAGTTTCCAGCTCTGAGAACACATGATTCCTTTGGTTTTAAAAGACACGATTGTTATCCAGATGAAGGATAGTGGAGGAAAGCCTTGGAGAAAACAGTGAGGAAAAAATAACTCACCATCTGGAGGATAACCGTACTTAAAGAAAGGTACATTTGCTTATGAGTTTTATTTAACCGAACAATGTCTACTAGAAAGACAAAATTTAACGAGAACCTTAAAGGCTCAATTTATAAAAAAAACATTTTTTGAGTCTATATGTCTCACTCAAAGAGCACCCGCTGAGAAAGGTCTGTTTAGTCTTATATTTGCCACTTCGTAGTCAAAAGAAATTTAAATTTTATGAATATGGATTTCTCACTTATAAGTAAAGCAACAAGGATATCCAATACATTAATTCATGATATCTTTATGAAAATGTAAGTACATTTCATCTAAAGTCTCTAAAACAAGAAACACTTATTATTTAATAGCAATTAATTTACAAATACCATACGAAGTATCATCAGGCACCTGTATAAATACAAAAATTATGCCATTTTCAATATTAATATATATAAACAACTACCATATATCACTAGATTCTATTTTATAATCTGTAAATGCAAAAAATAAGCAGCAATTGTTTAAGCAAAATTTTGTTTAAAAGTATGGCCTTTGAACATAACATATAATCATTAAGACATTTACCTTGATGACCCTTCTGTCTTTTTTTTAAGGTTTATTTATTTATGCATAAAAGAGCTGGGGTGTAGGCCAGAGGTGCATGGGGCGGGGGTGAGCTGGTCAGAGGATTCACCAGATGCAGAGTGGAGAGCAGAACAGGCAGATTAACTGAAATACACTGCTGAGTAGAGCAGCTATTGAAACAGGAGAGGTCTGCTGTGCCATGTGGATTAGCTCCCTAGCTAGGGATAAAACTCATGCTGTAGTTGCTGTGGATAGCTACATATTGCTATGTCTTTAAGCCTGTGATACCAAGGAGGCCAGACCCTTCTGTCTTTTAAGATTATATTCGATTTTGAATAGTTTGATCTGTGTAGCATTGGCAAACACTTAATTTTGCAAAAAACAAACAATTTTGCAGATGTTTCTCCGTTACATAATGTATTTGAGCTACTATCTTAGGAACTAGGCCATTTTTATACATTGAGTTGCTGCATATACTTTAAATGTCAATACATGCTCTCAAGATTATGCAGGTTTTCCATGGAGTCTAACCTAGAATGTTGCCACATATCTAATGTAACATACCGATTTAAGAACAATCACAGTAGATTTTCCTCACACTTTATTTTTTTACTTTTTAAGTTGTGTCTAGCAATCTGGTTAAGTCCATTTCTATTGTTTTCAATAGGATGTTAGCAGTTCTAAAAAACCATGGAAAATCACAGTCATATATTTCCAAAGGTCACTTAACATGAAAATATTAAATTTGAGTCATGATATTGAATATAATAAGCACATTTATGTATGTATACATCTACATGCATTTTTAATGAAATCTGAAAATGTCATAACATTTCAGCAGATTAAGTAAGTCACATTGAATGCTTTATAAATCAGTGATGATAATATATGTAGCTTACAACATGAGAAGGATCTTTGGAAAAGTAACATACATATGTAAATTGTGTCCCTATAAACATCTGACTCTTCTTGGTATTTAAACCAGATTTTTTTTTTAAATTTTTTATCCTGAAGACGTTTTAAAGAGCACTTTTTATTTCTCAAAAGATGTCAAACTGCTATTGTTGGGGTGCAAAAGAAATCACTCTATACCCCTCTTGATTCTTACTGGTTGACAGATAATCAAGCATTAGACAGATTGATAAGAGAGGAAAAAGCCTAAAAGAAGTTTAATAATAACATGTAAACCTTATGGATACATGGAAAAGAATGAGCATGACTGAGGAACTCACCATATAGCTTGAGATCCCATCTTAAATAGATTAACTAAGACAAGGGAGTTTGGTGGGAAATAGAGAAAAGTCAATTGGGGAGTTCACCAAGGAAGGCACAATAACCAAATGTATGCAGATTAAGCTCTCCCTTTTCCATTTAAAAGAGATAAAGGGATTATATCTCCCCAGTACAGTGAGGGTGTTGTCCTCACAGAGGGGAGTTTACATGTAAATATCTTTGTCAAAGTAACCTCCACCCAGCCTTCAGAGTCTCTTCCATGAAATCAACCTTTCAACAAAAGTACATATTTTAAGGTGGCCTATTCTTAGTCCCTACATTATCCAACAAAAGAAATTTTAAAAGTAATTGTGTATTCTCTTTTGCCTAGACCATTCTTTTCATTCTGTGAGAGAGGTTTTTATAAGATGTAAATCAAATCCTTCCTTCCTCAAATCTACTAATTTTATTTTACTACATGTGGGATAAAGTTTGACCTCTTGTTTCTACAAGTCCCTTATATATATTGGTACTTGCCTCAATCTGAAATATCAACTAATAGCCAGGATATTTTCTACTTTTCTCACCAGTTTCTTAAATGCTGCCCCTCTTTCTGATATTCAAATAGGCCCTACACAATAGTTTATTGTTGCAATTACCTTGAATTCTTTATGAAAAGGTTTTCCCTCTAGATTTTTATGTGCTTGGCTAACTCAAATCATTTGGACCAATATCTAAGCATTGCCTTCCCTGAGAAACTATTACATTGATGAAGTCTGAACTTACTCTTTTTTTTGCAACTCAGGGTCTCTAATTTGATGCCCTGTTTTATCAAATTCATAGCTTAATAGTACATGTGATAATGATTAGTATACTTAAAAAAAGTTATCATCATCCCCATCCCTAAATGATATTATAGCATGGTCCAAGTAACACAAGGATATATGCCTTCTGTATCACTACAATAACTCAGCACCAATAGTAGGGCTTAAAATAGCCATTGAATAGTGATTTTTGAATCATTGAAACAATGAAGAACTAATACAATATAAACTTTATACACAGTTCTCTGATTTCCTGATAGAAAATTAAACTACAAAGAAGTGATAGTTATTTCTCAAAATCAGATTACTCTGTATTTGCGAGGAATAGTGTATGGTTTTGTTCTCACATTCTTTAAACTGAGCAAATTTTTAAAAATGTTTTATCTCTGGAATTTCATGTAAAATTTCCTTGGAAAAAATAATTGTGCTTGTTAAAAAAACAACACAAAAACTGTTTTAATACCAATAAATGGGCAGCATTGGTTGCAATGTCCATAACCTTAAGCAGATCTATAAGATTTTTTTTCCCTTTCAGCTAAAATTTAATAGATGTTGGACAATATTGGATTTAATATTACTTCCCAGACAAATCCTTGTAGCAAAGCATTCTGTGTAACTGCTCAAGTGTAGAACCATATCCTTTAAAACTAAAAACAGGTTTTTTTTATAAATATTGTAGATCCATACAAGAACACTTGACTGAATATAAGGTCATCACATCTCCGTTGGAAAATGAGCTATGGAGCACAAGTGATAGGGTCAACTTTTACTTTCTTAGGTAAGTTTAAATTGAAGGTGCAGATCTTGTCCCAACACCATAATATTAGTAGGTTCTAAGGCTATCAGACAATGAATAATCGTTAGAACTGTCATTTCATTTAGTTCTCAGAACATTTTTGTGAAGGAATACTATTATTTTCATTTTATAGATGATAGATGTATTTTGAATCTGGAGACATTGCCCCTGATCGCTTTGCTATGAGTCACTCTAAGTCTCTTAAACACAATTTAAACCAAGATAACTGAAGGAGGAAAATTGCTTGGTAGTTATTAGCTAAAAAATTGGGACAGTTGTTTCTCTAAAGAGCATCTTTGACTCTAATGTGGATAAATCACAGGCTATATGTGATAATCATTAATATGAAGATTCAGTTAACTGCACTGTTGTTAAAAGTGTCACACTTGGGACCTCCCTGGTAGCGCAGGCGGTTGAGCGCAGTGCTGTGAAGCTGTCTGCAGCCTCTGCAGTGTGAGTTTGATTCCCAGCTGGCCAGGGAGATACCCACATGGCACAGCAGACCTCTCCTGTCTTGCCCGGTGCTCCCCTTGCAGTGTTACCGATCCATCTGCCTGTTCTGCTCCCTGCTCTGTCTCTGGTGAATCCTCTCACCCTCCCGCATATCTGGCCTGTGCCCGGATTTTTGTATGCATGGATAAATAAATCTTAAAAAAAGTCAAAAAAAGATAAAATCAAATAAAAATGTCACACTTTTTATACATGCACGCGCACGCACGCACGCGCACGCACGCGCGCGCGCGCGCGCGCGCGCACACACACACACACACACACACACTCTGTTATGAGATTGCTCCTCAGAATGATCTACTTAGCCATAGGTCTCAGGCAGGCTATTACTTCAAACCATGAAGAACAGATTTAAAAGAATGATTAGACTTGTATTCATAAAGAAATATTTCAAGTGACAATACTGTAGAAACATCCTCATGGTAACAAAGGAAGACATGATTCCAAGGATAGTAAATAACTGATAATCTATAATGTGCATATGAGTGATAAGGGATATCTGTCCATATGAATATCTGTCCATGAATATAAATAAATAAAAATATTCCAAAATATTTGCATTCAGAGACAAGATGACCTCTGTATTCCAAGTTCTAGCTGATGGAATTCACAGCTAGTTACCAGAAATGACTTCTGTGATAGCAATAACTAAAGTGAGTTTAAGAAAGGCCGGGTCATAATTATAGCTATGGAAGTTTTCAGTTGCATCATCAACATATGAAGCATCAACTAGGTGAAAAACAGTCACAGAGCAAGAGGGCCACCCATTCCTTCCTTGTGAAGCACTATGCTTCATCCTCAGATCACGAAGTTATACAAGCCAAATTGCTTCTCCATTGTGCCCAGATATTATAGAATACAAATAGGGAGGAAGAATGATAGATTAAGAAATCTGAGAAATAATTATATTTATTCTCTTCAGAGATTATTTAAATGAATAATTCAGTATATTTTAAACCAGATAGGACCAAGATTTTTTTTTTTTCTAACTGATTCCTGGAGATTTAGGAAAAAAAGACAAGATTAGTTCAGATGAAAAATAAAGAGACCATAATATCATTTCTAAATAAGTAATTTCATAAATAATTCTCTATACTTTTTATATTTTTTATAAATTCTCATTTTGTATATTTTATCCAAGTTTCAATCTCAAGCAAGAGTAATTCTAAAATTATGCAAAAATACCTATATTGATTAGTGATATTTTGTAGAGCATTAAAAGAATGTTCTATTCATGGAGGTAGTCAGTAATCTAAAAATATTTAGAAATTAAATTGGCCTATACTTACATTTTTGTCAAAGAGGTAATATTTTTTATAATATGTTCTATGGAATACTATATTTAACACATTGTTTCAAATGTGCAAAATTCATCAAATCTATCATTTATCCTTCTTTTATATAAATATTTATTAAATTTGTATTATATACTTCTTATAGCTTGAAAATACAAAAATAAATATAATACTATATATACTCAGAGGGACATGTAGTTGCTAAGTGTGTGTCTCCAAAGATATACAAATAAAAATAATGCAATAAATAAGGACTGTCTTAGAGTCTATTTCAAAATGCTTTGGGAGCATAGTAGAAAGAACAGTAAAATTGCTTTCACTACTTAGAGGTATTCAAAATGTAGGCAACTTCTGAGCTGTATCATAAATATAATATTTTAATAGCCAAGTAATGGGGAAAATATTCTCTGAGGCAATAGGAGTGGCCTGTGCACAGGCACTGTGCCATGAAGAAAATGTGTAGAAAGAAATGCTAAATAATGTATACATGACTGTTATTTAGGAGGTGAAGTAGTGATTGATATCAAATATAATTTCAAGGGAACCTGATGACAGGACAAGTCTCGCAGTCAAATAATATAAAATGAACAACTGAAAATTATTTAATACTGGAAAACATAGCAGTAACATTCTGTTGATCCAGCTGCCTGTATTCTGATCTTTCTCTAAAACATCTCCATTATTTCACACATGTGAATATCTTAAAATATGTATCTATTAATAACAGGAGTGTTTATTTTGTATCTTACAACTCTTAGATACAAAACTTCCCCCAAACTCCCTATCATTTAAGAGACTAGCTAGGGCTCCTTTGAACAATATTTAAGATACTTCACAGACTGACTAGTTTCTCCTGCTAGCATCCCACTTTCTGCACACACACATTATACTCTGGTCCTATAGAGACTTGTCATTTTTGTCCATGTTTCAACTCAGCCTAATTATCACTTTTTTTCAACTCTTCTTTGATGCCTTTAGAGAGCTAGTCACACCTCTCTGCCTGGATCCTTGAAAGAAGTTGTCAGGGAAGGACCTTATGAGAGTCTTCCAGTCCTGAGACAGTCTCTGAATAACCTCAAAGTTCATTTTCAACTGTTTCTTAATTTTCTCCAAGCTATTATGTTTTGATAAACATTTCCTACATTAATAAACAAATCTAATTGTAGGTGGATTGTCTTTGCAGGTACTAACTTGAATGAAACTATGACTCACTTAACCTTATTAACTGCATTTTAATTTTATCTTAGAAATGTTACGGTCTTTCAGAATTGTGAGCCTACATTTCATATTATATACAAAGTTGTCTATTAATTATATTAATACATTAACTAGTGTTAACTATTTTATATCATATAGTATAATATAGTGTGTTCATTTGCTAAGACTTGCAACAAAGCATCACAAAGGAGGTGATTTAAGGAACAGAAATGTATTTGCTCACAGCTTTGGAGGTTGAAAATTCATGGTCAAAGTATCAGCAGAGTTAGCTCCATTTGAAGACTATGAGGAAAAATGTATTCCATTCTTCTTGAGGTTGACTGACAACTTTGGCATTACTTGTAAAAGAGAGACCACTGACTCTTATGTCATTATGGCATGATTAGTTCATATAGGTCAATAGCCAAAAAAAATATTATTCTTTTTCCTTTGTATTCTGTTGATTTTTATTGACAATACTTAATTTCTTTCTACATTGCACAAATGTGTTCTCATTTTTAACTTTTTGCCTTATTCTTCCTTCAGTATTCAATTTTCTTTACTTGCAATGCTACTTCCTTATCAGCATCTTTGGGAGTAATCTTTCTAGGTAATCATGTTTCTTTTCTCAGCTATTGTAGCAGAAGAAAATTTGCTATTCTGATATTATTCTTGTCTAGATAATCTGAATCTGCCTCTCTGGTGGATTCTAGGGTTTTGTCTTAATCAAAAAATTCTGAGTTTTCACTACAATATGTCTCCCAAGTCAGGCATTTTCTCAATCTGATAACTCATACTTTTATTTGTTCTGATAAAATGTCTGCTTCTCTACCATTCATTTTATGCCCTCCTGCTTAATCTTCTTTTAAGTGTATGTTGCAGTACCTCTTCCTAATCTCTGAGTCTCCTTATTTCTCTTTCATGTTTGCCATCATTTCATCCATCCATGCTATACTTTGGGGCACTCTCTCACTTTGCCTTTTAATTCAATTGATATGCTAACATCTGGGATATTATCCATGTTCTTTTGAATCCAGACCTTTCTCTCATTTTATCAGCACCAAATGATGGCAATTGCCATGCAGGATAGTTAAGAGAATTGTTCTGCAATTGTTTGTACTATTTTCGCTTCAGCTATTAACTGCAAAACATTACAACTTACTTACTGAGTTCAATCTAATACTCCTTTAATGTCCTCATAAAAGAAGTTTTAAAAGATCAAACATTTTTCTGCCAGCTATAGATATTTTTATAGTAATTTCTAGTATAATTACATAGGACCACACTATTTCTGGCATATTCAAGTATATTGTATAGAATATACAGTATCATTGCTTCATTTGACAATATTCCAGCATGCCATTAGTCAGTCCTTTTGACTGGAAATCTTGAACAGTGACTATTTCAATACAAAAACACAGTGTTCTGAAACAATTTTGCTCAGATTAGAAAAACAATTATTCTTTTTTTTTTTTTAAGATTTATTTATTTATTTATACAAGTACTGGGTACAGTCAGAAGTGTGGGAGGGTGAGAGAATTCACCAGAGCCAGAGCGGGGAACAGAACAGCCAGACTGATGAAATACACTGCTGAGGGGAGCAGAGGGTGGCAGGAGAGGTCTGCGCGCCATGTGGGACCCTCGCGGGTGGTCCGGGATGGAACTGGCGCTGCAAAGGCTGCTGGCAGCTTCGCAACCCAGCGCTCAACCGCTGCACCACCAGGGGAGGCCCAAAACAATTATTCTTACTTAATTCTTGAAAGTTATGGTTTCTCTGGAAACATAAACTCAAGACTAACGTTACCCTAAAAGGGATGTTAAGCTCATAATAACATTGAAAATAAATTAGTTTACTATTATTTATTCACACCAAAATAGTCTAATGCACTGCTAGGAATTTTTAAACATTACACGATGATCCAATTTTTACCTAAAATCTGAAATATAAATCCAGATTCCATTCACATTTTAAGTGTAACTTATCAATGGTTTAATGAAATAATTAAGAATTTATTAGGCTCTCAGGATTATTCTGGGCTTAAACATTTAAGTTTATTTTCATAGTATAAACCAGACCATGAGGTCAAATACTAATGGTAAAATGATTATTGCAGATAATGATATTTTTGATGCAGGATAACAGAAGATATTTAATTTGCCCAAAGTGATTAAATTTTCCCCTTTGTCCTAGTTAAAGTCAAATCTTAATACATTATTCCTTTATAGTGGAATATTAGAATATTCTTTTTTTTTAAGATTTATTTATTTATTTATTTATACAAGCACTGTGTACAGTCAGAAGCGCGGGAGGGTGAGAGAATTCACCAGAGCCAGAGCAGGGAGCGGAGCAGGCAGAAGGACCAAAGTACACTGCTGAGGGGAGCAGCGGGCGGCAGGAGAGGTCTGCGCACCATGTGGGACCCTCACCCAGTGGCCAGGGAGCAGCCTGGGATTGAACCGGCGCTTCAGACGCTGCGGGCAGCTTCGCAACCCAGCGCTCAACCGCTGCGCCACCAGGGAGGCCCATATTCTTAATGATTCTAAATTACATGTTCCCTAAAGATTTTTTAAATTGCATCTATTAGAAATTTTGTTATCCATCTTAAATTTATTTTCCATTTCTTGTTGCTAAAATATTCTTTTTGTTTTAAATGATTATTACTTGAATTTTAAAAATGTAGAAAAATTAATTTGCTATTTGAATGCTTGTGTTGTTATATATATGTTCATATGTATGTATGTGTGTGTATATATATATATTCCCTTCAAAAGATTTTGATATCAGTCTTTCTCTCAAAAAGAACTTATGCTTAGCTAATATAACATTTATTTCATATTTTTCTTCCATTGCCCAAGCTTGCTTCTAAATACATTCAATATATGAGATACTTACACATTTATTATTTTTCTCTGATAACATACCCTTCTTCTACCTTCAGTATTTTTGATTCCTAATAATGGAAAGCAGACTTAGTCTGCAACAAAGCACTAACAATTTTTCAAAGTAATGTTTCGGAAGCCAAGACTTAGCTTGAAAAGTTAAAACTTGGCAGGCACGCTTTATAAGTCCTGATCTTCTATCAAATTTTAATAGTTTTAATTGCCTAATTATCTGCTCCAGTGCAATAATAATGCCTTTTAATATTTCATTTTCTACTACAGGATAAGGTATTCCAGTCTGTGCAAAAGAACCTTCTAACCTTTTGTTGAATGTTAAGTTGAAGTTCTTCAGTATAATCTTGCACTTTTGTAAATCAGCTCCATCTGTCATCACACTTTCGCCCCTTCCTCCTCCCTCCTTACCCAAATGTTACTTGTTTATTCAAGAAACACCTCGTTTTATTTCCTTTATCTTTTTGTCATTGGAAGCTCTGCTTTTTATATCCATTTTTATACTCTTCAATAAATTCCTACATCTATGTGTGTGTTCTTTCATGCAGGCAATAACCTGGTTTCTGAATCTTATATGCCACCCCATGCCTCTGAAAATTTTGTTCTCTACTCCTGATCTTGCCATTAGCACCTCTCTTAATCTTCCTCTTCTGTGCTGTACTGAATAGTTAGAAGAGAATCAATGTTTCCTTTCAGGCACTGACAGGAAGAACTGCCTTGGGCACTCTCAGCAGAACAAGGGACCATGAGGTCAACAACAATAAGAGGATTAAAAGACAATTCTAGGCATGAATTTCTACTTAGGAAATTCTGTGATCCATCTTGTATCTTCTTTATTGAATGGATCAATCTAAGAGGATATATAATAAATATCAAAAAATATTTATTTGCAACTTCTAGGATTTATTATGCCATAAGTGCACAAGAAGTTCTAATGTTTCATGCACAGAATTATCATGAATGTTTAAAATAATGTTATTTCTCCCCAAGATCAGAACTCAGTTTCTATTTCCCATACCAGATTCAGCCCATCAAGTTATTTAGCTTTGTTCTGTACTTAAATACTACCTGCTTCCTCTGAAATTTGTGAAGCTACAAAAATAAAAATAAAATGTTTAATTTTGTTCATTATAAGGCAGCAGATGAACCACTCAACAGTAACAGGGCTTTAAATATTCATTAGCAGTGATGGTCTGATTAGAATCAATTTGTGAAATTGTGAAATTGTTTGCTTTTACTGGAGAAGAAAAGGTAATAGGTGTTGTTCATTTGAGAAAATTGATAAGACCAAGGCAATCACCTTCACTGAAAGTCACTTGTCTTGAACATAAATTTTTCTTTAGAAAAAAAATCAATGCATTGCAATATGTAGAGAAAAATATTAAAGTGAAAGTTTTCCATCAGTAATACAGCCACTATTAATGATACATTTAACACCTCACTAATTATTGACTATATTACTATCCCCTCTATTACTATATAACTATATATATGATTATATATAATATGACTGTATTGCTAACAAAAATTCTCAATGATTTAGGGCAAATACAAACTAGAATTAAAGCTTATAACTTAACCCCATCTTTGGTCACAGAACTTTATTTATTTTAATATTTTATAGGAATAGAAATAGAAACCACATGATTCTTCAAATAATACATTTCACAAATAAGGATCTAAAGAAAAACCTTTCACAAGAGAGAAAATTTATATGCTAACAATATGCTAACCCAAGCTTAGATTTTTTTTTTTTTAAAGATTTATTTATTTATTTATTCATACAAACAAACACTGGGTGCAGTCAGAAGCGCAGGAGGGTGAGAGAATTCACTAGAGCCAGAGCGGGAAGCAGAGCAGGCAGAAGGACCCAAGTACACTGCTGAGGGGAGCAGCGGGCAGCAGGAGAGGTCTGAGCACCAACTGGGGCCCGCGACGGTTGCCGGGGAGCAGCCTGGGATCGAAACTGCGCCGCGGAGGCTGTGGGCAGCTTCGGAACCCAGCGCCAACCGCTGCGCCAACGGGGAGGCCCGAAGCTTAGATGTTTTTGTACCATACCTGGATCATTATTTTACAGTAAACTCTAACACAAAAGAATGTATTTCATTTGATTTTGAAAAAGCCTTTGATGAGAATTTTTTTTAAGTTAAACTTCTTTATTTTTTTAATTTTAATTTTATTTTTATACTCCCCATACAATTGCACCCCCCTTATTTTGACCCCTATCTCTTCTTTCCTGTCCCCCAATCCCCATAGAGTGTCTCTGGTTCATAGTTGTTGATTTTGATTTTCACTTTCTTATATTCTTTTTCCTGGTCTCTTATTTAAGTTTTCTGGATTCCTGCTATGAGTGAGACCTTCTGGTATTTTTCTTTTTCTTTCTGGCTTATTTCACTGAGCATGATCCCTTCCTGCACCATCCATATTGCTGCAAATTGCATGCGTTTATCTTTTTTGAATGCTGAGTAATATTCCATGGTATATATGTACCACATCTTCTTGATTCAGTCATCTATTTTTGGGTATTTGGGTTGTTTCCAAAGCTTAGCTATTGTAAATAGCGATGCTATAAACATAGGGGTGCAGGTGCTCTTTGGAATTGATGTTTCCGTGTCCTTTGGGTAAATACCTAGGAGTGGAATTGCTGGATCATATGGAAGCTCTGTGTTTAGTAGGTCAAGAAATCTCCACATAGCTCTCCATAGTGGCTGGACCAGTTTGCACTCCCACCAACAGTGCAGGAGAGTTCCTTTTTCTCCACAACCTTGCCAACATTTGTTGTTGCTAGTTTTTTTTAATATGTGCCATTCTCACTGGTGTAAGATGGTATCTCATTGTAGCTTTGATGAGAATTTCTGTGACAGGCCAAAGTTGAAAACTACAAGCAGAAAGGATACAGGACGTAACACCGATCAATTAAAGATTTGGTTGAGAATTGAAGAAGAACATTTGACACAAAATTATCATTATTAAAGTTCTAGTTAAAGTTTTGCTGGTAATATATAGGAGGCTGATATCTGACAAAAATGGATGCATGTGGGGGCCTCCCTGGTAGTGCAAAGGGTTAAGACGCAACACTATGAAGCTATCCGCAGCCACTGCAGCACTGAGTTCCATCCCTGCCCAGGGAGGTAACCCACATGGCGCAGCAGTCCTCTTATGATTCGCTCGCTGCTCCCTGCTCCCCTCAGCAGTGTATTTCAGTCAATCTGCAGGTTCTGTTCCCCCTCTGTCTCTGGTTAATCCTCTCTCCCCCACACCTGTGGCCTATACCCCAGTTCTTGTATACATAAATAAATATTTTTTAAAAATGGATGCATGCTGTAAAAGAAAATATGTTAAGAAATTGCTGCCGGGCCTCCCCTGTGGCGCAGCGGTTGAGCGCTGAGTTGCGAAGCTGCCCACAGCCTCCGTGGCGCCCGTTCGATCCCCGGCTGCTCCCGGGCCACCAGAGGAGGGTCCCACATGGCGCGTAGACCTCTCCTGCCGCCCGCTGCTCCCCTCAGCAGTGTACTTCAGTCTGCCTGCTCTGCAACCTGCTCTGGCTCTGGTGAATTCTCTCACCCACCCGCACTTCTGACTATATCTAGTGCTTGTATGAATAAATAAAAATAAATCTTAAAAAAAAAAAAGAATTTATCTCCATTAAAAAAAAAAAGAAATTGCTGCCTATGAAATATTTTATATTTTCTTGGAAAACATTTCATTAAGTAGCAATGTTGTGGGAATAGTATGTGCAGAATGAACCCCACCCACTGGTAGATTCAGCCCCAGCCCCATGCCAAAGAGATTCCAAGCACTGAAGATTACAATTTCCCGTTTGCCATAATCTGCCCTGACTCTCGACTTTTTTATGGGGGGATTTCTGGGATTAAGGGGGAAATTAAAGGGGAATTAAGGGGGCAATTAAGCAGCCATGATTAGTATGAAACTATAACATGTGGGCGTATAGGAGTTTGGTTTCGCCTGCCTTAAGGGTGCTCCTGGGGTCCCAGCTCAGGAATTGTTACTGAAAGAATGTGTTGACTAATTAATCTGTCTCTGTCTTTCTTTCTGTCTCTGTCTCTGTCTCTCTCTCCCTCAGCCTTCCCCCTCTTTTCATTTCCCTTGCAAATAAATCTTTTACTAAACTTTCTATATGTGCCTGCCCTTGGCTTCTGTTCTGAGTTATTTTTATCTTATTTACTTTTCAAAATTTTTTTTATACTCTTACATCATTATTCTCCCTTGAGGTGTAGTCTCATAGTTCCCCCATCTTGAGTTTTTTTGAGCTTGCTCATGAAGAATCACACCTAGGCCACCCCATTTCCTTTTTGGGTTGCCCTGTAGCAGCTTTATTACTATAAGCTAGACATTTATACTTAATTCATTTGCAAACCATTACTCTTCAAAAAAAATCTGATTTAAAATATGTACTTATATGACACATTTACCGGTATCTTTAAAAATCACCTTCTATTTCAGATATCTTAAGCTCAGCTCTTAAATCAATGAAGACAAATCTTTAAAAAAAAAAAACACGTAAACACGTGATGAGTTTGAGAATTATGCACACATAGCTGTGTTAGAGATCAAATTTATGAGAAAGGAAATGGAACTGATACCTTAAAGAAGTTTGGCTTTACCAAAGATGTAGGACATGTTTTTGCAGGAGTATGTTATTTTACTGCATTTGTTTATATTTACGTGTATTCCTGTAAGTGTTGCAATAGTTAACTTTACACCTAACCCATACAGTGAGCGGCAGGGAGGAGTGGTCGCTAAGCAACCTAAGCAGGAGAACATTAAGTACCAGATTTTCCTCATTTAAATCTGTTTGAGAGCTAGAGAAGTGAGAGAGATTCTCACAGGCAGAACTTTTCAAGTTGATTTGGCTAAACTAAGCAGTCTGCAGTTTGTAAGTTTGAAATTGTCAGGATAGCAAAGGCCAAAACAACAGAAAATGCTTTAAGAAAATACTATTACTATGACTAGGAAGATTTTTCTTTAAGGAGTATTTTTTCTTAACTAAAAAGTTGTATTTTAAAACACTAGAAATTTTATATTTGGTACATTTTTATTCTTCAATTATGTGCAACTCTGAAAACAATTATTTTTCAGGTAATTTATAATTCCATAAAATTAACTTAAACCCATATTAGGTGTAACAAAATAGAAAATTTCTACTCTTCTTTGTAAATTTAAGCACAGAAAATTTGTATTCCTAATAAGATTCCTGACATTAATAACCCAGAGTGAAGAGAGATGAGGAGTGGATAAATCTTTCATTTTAAATAACTTTAATATATTCTTTCTTTTTCCTTCCTATTATGACTTTCAAAAATAATTATTTTTTGTTTGAATGTATGATTTCAAAACTATGATTGCATCCTCTTAATTTATAATTGAATTTTTGAGCTTTATATTAAGTGTCACATGATATATTCTTTTATAAATTAACATTTTTCCTAAAGTAATAATTTTTGGAAATCACTTGTAGCTTTATGTAATCTATAATTTATTCTTTTATCTTCCATTTTTCAACTTGGCAAGTCAATTTCTCTCATTGTGGTTTTGATTGGCAACTTCACAATTGATAATGGGATGAGTATTATTTAATATGTTCTTGTCTGTGATTTGCCCCATGGGAGATAGTATGAACCTGCTTTAGGTTTATATATTCTTTCCTATAGAACTAGGAGTGGTGTTTGGGGCATGGTTATAAATTGTGTGTGTCACATGTGTCCCAAAAAATGAAGAACCCAATTGTAATTTTCATGATTACCAAGATTACCCTTTGTCCTGAAGCCAGTAATATTCCAGATGGCTTTGTTCCAAGACACTGTTTCCCTAATTAAGGTCATATATTAGGGTCAAAACCCACCTACAATGTGAACATGTAGTGTGAGAAATTACTGTGTGCTGTTTTAATACACTAATGATTCTGAGGAGTTTTAAAAATATATTCTAGGCACTATCTTAGTTGGATTTGAGCACTGAAAATATTTCCTATGTTGTGATTTGTTTTTCATTCCTTTTGTGGTATTTATTGATTTAAAAAAGAAACTCCTAAATAAAATGTATGCAAATTTATCAAGTTTTACCCTTCTGGTAAGTCTAATTTCAAAGTCCTTTTCCATTGAGTAACTGTGTTTGCCATATAGTGCTTTTACTTTGCTGATATTTGTGCTTTTATCCCATTTTTTAGAGTTTTAATCATAAATGGATGCTGAATCTTGTTAAAAACTTTCTATGTATCCATTGCTATGATATGGTTATTTTTTTCCTTTTATTGGTGCTGTAAATGATTTTGATTGATTTGTAGATATTAAACCATATGCAAAAAATCCCATTTGGTCAGAATGCATGATCCTTTTTTTTTTAAAGATTCATTTATTTATACAAGAACCGGGGTGCAGGTCAGATGCGCGGGAGGGTGAGAGGATTCACCAGAGACAAAGGGGGGAACAGAACAGGGAGACTGATGAAATACACCGCTGAAGGGAGCAGCAGGCAAGATAGGAGAGGTCTGCTTTGCCATGTGGGATTCTCTCCAGCCGGCCGGGATCAAACCTGCACTGCAGAGGCTGTAGACAGGTTCTGCAGTGCAGCGCTCTACAGCCTGCACCACCAGGGAGGCCCCGACTGCATGATCCTTTTAATGAGTTAATGAATTCAGTTTTCTAAGATTTTGTTGAGAGTTTTTTGCATTTATATTCATCAGGGATATTGGTCTATAGTTTTTTTTGTTTGTTTGTTGCTTGTCTTTTTTTTTTTTTTTTTTTTTTTTTGGTGGTGCCCCTGTCACTATTGGTATGAGTTGTATTGCTCTCATAGATATCGTTGAAGAATTCTCTCTTCCTCATTTTTTGGAAGAATTTGAGAAGGCTAGATATTATTTCATCTATAAAGATGTGGTAGAACTTAAGAAAACTCTGTTTCTGAACTTTGGGCTTTTTGGGAGAATTTGGATTACTCTATCAATTGCCTGCCTTATAATTGGTAAGCAGGTTTTCTCTTTCTTCCTGATTCAGTCTTAGCAGTTTGTATATCTCTAAAAATTTCTTCTACATTATCCAATTATTGGTTACCCAATAATATATTGTCATAAAGATACCCATAGTAGTCTCTTTCGAGCCTCTGTATTTCTGACCAGTGTATTGTAACTTTATATCTCTTACTAACGTACGCATAGTAGATCAAAGGCTTTACTTACCTAAATTTAAGTAAACAAATGACATTGTCATTTTTTTTTTATTTTAGTGCAAATGTGCCTGGAATATATGGTGAGTTTTGCAAGTGTGTGAAGAAATATACATATATATATAAATAATAAATACAATATATACATTTTAATATTTATATACCCCGTGACGAAACTAAGTCTGGCATATAGCATGTTCTTAGTGGCTCTTATTGGAACAAATTAGTGATTTAATAAATTTATAATTCAGTCAATAGTCCAATAGTAGATTACAAACCACTGAATTTTCTTTGCTTTTAGTGGCATTAGTTTTAAAGTGTAACCATATGCTTTTTGGACCCAATAATTTCCAAGATATCCCTTCCAAAGCATGCTTATTTATAAAATATCTCTCATAATAACCAAGGCAGTATGCAGAAACTTAGGAGGAGTCATTAGGCTGGTAGCCAATGAATACAGGTCATTCAAATAGAGGAAGGTCGAAGGCATAAAATAATTAAAATAGTAGTTTCATGACTTGTGATATCTAATGGAATCCTTTGGTGAAGGACAGAAAAGCCACTCAGCAAAATAAAGGTGATCTTTGGATAATAAAAAAAGCAGAGTCGGAAAGTATCAGTCCTGCACAAAGGACATAAACATTCAGTACACAGTGTCCTTGAGTAAAACAACACAAAGATAAAATATTAGAACTATTTGGAAGATTCAAAGAGAAGAGAACTAAAGTCATCCAGAGAAGAGAAAATTCAGAAATTATAAAATTCTGATATTAAATTTCCCCAATTTCTAGTGAAATGGTGTAAGAAATTCATATCAGAAACCCAGTATATATTATGTAGCACTTGTCCCAAAAGTTAATTATAGAGAACACAATTTTCACTCAATCATTCATTTATTCATTCAGTGAAGTGAAATTTTTTGGTATATTTTTTATGTGTTTGCCAGTAGCAATATGACAGCTTCTTTATCTCTCAATGCCTCATTTTTTTTTTTCACTTGTAAAATGGGGGTAATAATCTAGTTTATTCATTGAGTTTCCTTAAGATTTAAATGAACTGCTCCATCTCAGAGGATAGTCCCCAGGTGGAGGACAGGTCACTACCTGTGGGTTTTCACTCACGGACTCAATTGCAAAACCACTCCGGCTCAGGGAAGAACAACATTGGGATAACTTAACAAACAGGAAACAAATAATTTTTAAGACCAGCTCTCTCACCATAGTGTCCAGAAGTCCCAAACAAAAGCCTACTCATACAAGATGGTGCTCACCCATCAATGAGGGCCTGGAGCTTGTGACACACATGCAAAGCAGTGGTCCCAGTTACTGCAGGGCAGGCACTGCTGGGGGCCCGCCATGTTGGCCCAGGAATCCAGAGGTTTGTCACTGGAGCGTGCCCACAAGGACCCCATGCTCCTCCCTGTATCCCTCAACCAGGAGCCATGGGGTTGATGTTGCTGCCTCTGCTGAAGTTTGCTCTCGCACACAGCAACCTTGCACTGCAGCCCCAGTGGGTACTCAAACCCAGATCTAGCAGGGCTGGCCATTAAGCCTGGCCCACTGAGGTGGATCTCTGAGCAGTGTTCCTACAGTTTCCTCTGCAGGGTGTCCTGCATGTTGCCCATAGGCAGTGCTTCTGGACAGCCTAGAGGAAACTCCTGCTGCAGCCTGGCTACCTCACTCAAGCCTGGCTTGCCCGGAGAGGAGTTGTCTGCAGGCTGCATGCTCTGGCCGTGAGCAGGAACTCCCACCTCAGCTGCAGCTTTTAAAGGAGAAAGAGCCTGATGGAGCAGGAGGGCAGGAAACAGACACTGCTGCCGCCATTTGTACCCCTGGGATTGGAGGGGGAGGCTCCATCAACTAAGCTTCCACATCCCTCTGCCTAGTCAGTGGGAAAGAGCCAGTCTTGCCCCCTAGCTTGTGCTTCTGGGATCTGGTTTTACTACTAATATAGAACTCTGCAGGAAATCTAATTTTTAAAGACTGTGTGTGTGTGTGTGTGTGTGTGTGTGTAAAGCAACAGTGTTTACTTTTGGAAAGCAAACCATATAATCTAGAAGGAAAAAGTTCAAAGAAAAGCATGCTTTATCAATGGCTTGTGAAAAGAAGATTAACTAGGGGGCCTCCCTGGTGGCGCAGTGGTTGAGCGCTGGGTTGCGAAGCTGCCCGCAGCCTCTGCAGCGCCGGTTCGATCCCCGGCTGCTCCCCGGCCACCGGAGGAGGGTCCCGCATGGCGCGCAGCCCTCTCCTGCCGCCCGCTGCTCCCCTCAGCAGTGTACTTCAGTCCTTCTGCCTGCTCTGCTCCCCGCTCTGGCTCTGGTGAACTCTCTCACCCTCCCGCGCTTCTGACTGTACCCAGTGCATGTATAAACAAAAAAAAAAAACAAACAAATAAATAAATAATAAAACATGCCTCAATAAAATAAATAAATAAAAAAAAAAGAAGATTAACTAAACTGGATAAATAAATAAAAGTAAGATTGTCTTCAAATTCTAATACGATATTCATCATGATATAGAAACAGCACACAGCATGGAAATGCCTCCTAGGTTGACTGATAAAGTGAAAACATATATTTTTTTTTTAACCTAGTGCAGGAATCTCTTCCTTACAAAGTAAATGAAGGAAGAAAAAAAGAAAGAAAAAAAGTAAGCTAGGCATGCTAGCTACATGGGGAAGAGCAGGTTACCTGTCATCCATGATCATGAGTTTCACTCTATTACTGTTTGATATATTCAAGCATACAAATAAGTATAAAAATGATGGTAGATGACCTCCTGTGGGATTCTGTGCACAGAAAATGGAGGATGAATCAGCCTGAATTAAATTGTGTTTCTCTCTCCCACAGATAAATATTGCATACTAAATCAGTTTCAGTGTACTCACATTGCCTTCCATTTAACTTAATATATGCAGTGCCAAGTTATTTCAAACTGAGTACAGTTTGACTCTATGTACATAGTTTGTCTAAGGTAAAAATTGGAAGAGGTTAAAATATAATGAAATTCTTTTCCCTCCCCCATAATTTTTCAGGAAATTGTGAGAAAATTCTATAACCTGGAGCACTGACTTAACTGATATTTCTAATACTGCATAGTGGCAAGAAAAATCTATATCCTTGAAATTCTAAGAAAGTGTACCAGATGATTTCATTCAGACACTTCTCTAAACTAAAGAGTTTTTTTTTTTTTTTTTTTAAAGATCATTTATTTATACAAGCACTGGGTACAGTCAGAAGGGCGGGAGGGTGAGAGAATTCACCAGAGCCAGAGAGGAGAGCAGAGCAGGCAGACTGACAAAGTACACTGCTGAGGGGAGCAGCGGGTGGCAGGAGAGGTTTGCGCACCATGTGGGACCCTCGCCCGGTGTCAGGGGACAGAACCGGTGCTGCAGAGGCTGCGGGCAGCTTCGCAACCCAGCACTCAACCACTGCACCACCGGGGAGGCCCCCAAGAGTTTCTTTAGTTACTATTTTAAACATTTAGAATAAATCAGTTAGGTTATATAGTCCAAAAAGTTTGAAAAATATTTTTTACTGGGTAACTATCTTCCTGAGTACATTGTCATCTACATATCTCAAATCAGAGAAACGTATTTTTTTGTGCAGAAATATTTTCTCTATTTATTAAATTTCACATTGATTAAACTCTGTGTGTGTAATATAATATGCATATTTATAAGCAGGTACAGATTGCTGGATATAAAATTCCTGAACAGTCATGACAAAAATAGAATACTACTTGCTCTGCTTCCTTTCATCTGACATTTTAGCCAACACCTAAAGAAAATATGAGGGAGAGGGAAGAAAAACAATGCTGGTAATTAATACAGAAAACTGCATTGTATTGTAATCCACTTAATAGGTTAGAACATTGTTTGGGCTACTTTACCAGAGATCCATACTTAACTGTAGATAAAAGAAAATCAAAATATACTTTTCAATATAGATCTAGGTTGATATGGAGACTTAGATATGCTTCTGATTAAAGTGATTGCTACTTTTTCCTGTAACTTCCTTCAGTGGATGACCGGACCTCATAGTGAAAGATGATTTAATACCATGTGCGCAGTGTACACATTGAAAAGGCCAAAGGTCATGTATGAGTAAGCCAAATTTTTCTTTAAGAATAAAAACTTAAAGATTAAAAAAAACATGTTTCTACATATAATACTCACCAGAACCTAGTCACATGCCCCATTTAGGTTCCACGATGCAGGAAAATAAGACTTCATTCCAAGCAAGTTTGTGCCTGACAATAAATTGACTGTTCTATGTGTATAATGATGTTGGATACTAAGATTCATAGTAATCAATTCCATTACTCTAATATAAAACAAGAAGCCCCTCCATCATAGTTCCCTATTGAACTTATTCTACTAAGACATGTACTTTATAACACGTGGTGTGATATAATAGTTTTAGAAAAGCATCTCTGAACTCATGTGGCTTTGATTGAATCCTGGTTCTACTACTTTCTTGCCAGGTAGCTTCTCTGTACCTCAGTTTTCTCATTTGTGAAAAATGGGAATGAATTGTGTTATGTTATTATAAGTATTAAATATGTTGTTGTAGGTATATTCTTAGGAAAATACTAGGAACATAAAAATAATCCAATAAATTTAGCACATGAAATTTTGCATCTGCTTTTCCCTAAAATGCTTTTTTTAAGTCCTCATCAGTCTTTCATCACTTTTTACTGATTGTTTATAGATTTCTATTGTATTTTCTCAAGACCAGCATTGTTTAATAATGCCAAATACAAAACTAAATGAAGGTTCTGGAATTGCAAGTCTTTTTTGATAAGTTGGAGTCTCATTGATGATTTCTAACAAAAAAAATTTCAAAGAAATGTATAGCTTCCTCTATAAATACAGGTTTTAGCAAATGACTAAATTGTTTTTATCAAACAATTCTTATAGTTTAATGCTTAAAAATAATGTGCATTTTATAAAATTATGTGTATGTTTAGAAAGAAAAGACTGTTTAGACAACTGAAGCTCTTTAATCCCATCCCAAGCATACAACAATAATAAAGATTTGTGTCTACCAGAGCACAGCACAGCTTGAGGAATATAGCACAGAATGTTGAAGGCATTCTGATGAAAGCCAGTCAGATAAAATTTAAGAAATTACGTGGAGTATAAATTACAAACAAGCATTAAACACACGAAACCTCTGGCATGTAGCTGATGTCCTGCATAAGTACAGGGGTAGGCAGTTGTAATAGAGTATGCAGTCCGTGCCTGAGCATGTGGATGGACTAACATCAAATGAGGTTTTATATCTCAAGACAGAAGAAACAGAGGAAAATAACACATGTTGGGAGAGCAAAGAGAAGAAAAGGGAAAGAAAGAATAAAAGAGTAAAGTTTAAGATTAATAGAAGTATTTTGGACTTGAAAGAGCAAACATAGTAATAGATATTGAATATATGAGGCAGAGGGAGCAGGAAGGAGAGGGTTTGGGGAGAAGATGCCAACAAGAAAAAGAAAGATAAAAAATCTCAGTCAAAATTCAGACCTGAAAGTACAGGCTAACATGTAAGTGAGATCCCATAGGCAAATAACCAAATCTCCCTGACTCACGCCTCTAGCCACTACAAACCTCACATTACATAGGTCTGCGGTAAGTTCTGTCATCTCTTTCTCACCATCTGACACAAATGCCATTCTTTATCCTTCATTCTTGATCTACAATCCTGCTTGAGAAATCCAATCACATCTTAGACATGTGTTTGTCTATTGTCAGGTAGATCTAAATTGAAGCTAGGGATAGAGGTGATTCAAGAGAGCAGCATTTATATTCTAGGACTTCATGGTCATTTATGATCTAGAGTTATGTGCTAGCATCCTGTCACATTTAGCTATCGAGTAATATAGACAATGAACAGTTATAAAAAGTGTATAAGTATAAAACATAACCTGAATTTTATAACTTATTGCTTAAAATATGGAAAACATTTCTCTAAAAGTTATATAATGGTTAGAATAATATATTTTGTTAATATTAAGCTTAAATGTATTATTAAAATTCAATCTATTTCTTATTTTCTTAAAAAATGTGGCTAAGAGAAAAATTTAAATTATCTATGGGGTTAAAATATATTTCTATTGGATTTCAGTCATCTAGAACTTTACCCATCACAAGGTAAAACCATTTTAACACCTACAAATTCAGAAAGGCAACTGTCTTTTGAACACAGTCTTGAACACATTTTTGTGCATATTCGGATAGGTGGCCTCCATGTGTCAGGATACATGTGTCAGGATACATGGTCATCCTAGCCAACCATGACACCTGGTCCTGCTCTTTATCTCACAACAGAAAATGTATGGTCAAATTTTGTTAATCCAATTAAAGCAATCACCACTTCTTACACACATCTAACCACATTTTATGTATGTTCCATTTTCTGTTATTTTCCATAAATAACAGGCAGGGGGGAAATTATAATTCACTGTATTGATTCTACAAGACAAAGTGAGGATATTTTCTAAATATGCACTGAACAATTTAAGTAGCTGACTTGTGTATTGAAAGAAGTTCTAGAAACAAATGCATCTTATTCCTCATTAAATATCTGAGAAGTCAGTCCTTGATGGCTATGTCAGTCAACAGCAGGAAAGTTCTAGAGTAGGTAAAGTATTCATTTTGACCATTATAAATTTGTCTTTTCATATTTTAACATCTTTAAAATTAAGAAGCATCTTATGATCAATAGTAGCCTATATATTTTTTTTTAAGATTGATTGATTGATTGATTGATTTATATGAGCACTGGGTACAGTCAGAAGAATGGGAGGGTGAGAGAATTCACCAGAGCCAGAGCAGGGAGCAGAACAGGCAGAAGGACCGAAGTACACTGCTGAGGGGAGCAGCGGGCGGCAGAAGAGGTCTGTGCACCATGTCGGACCCTCGCCCGGCGGCCGGGGATCGAACCAGTGCTGCAAAGCCTGGTAGCTTTGCAACCCAGCCCTCAACTGCTGTGCCACCAGGGAGGCCCGTATCCTGTATTTTTTGTCCCACCGACAGTACTGACAACAAACTCATCACTGGCAGGCTGTGTGCAAGCATCGTTGCTATTGGCGGCATGATAATACTACTAAAGTGTTGTGATTTTGACCTCAAATTATTTAAACCATCTGGGAAAGGAATATGAGTTCTGTTTATATTGTGAAAATCTTCTATAGACACATTCTAATAAGATAAACAAAGCACCAGTAACAAGTCCTGCAGAATTGGCATTGATGTCATAGAAGGAAATTCTGAAGACAGAACAGAGCAGTCTGAAATTGTTATCTATCATCAATATCTTCATGAGGAATATATAATTTGTGGGAATAAAACAGGTACATGAATAAAACTGAGGTTAACAATAATCCAAACTCTTCAGATGAGTTTAGAAGAAGTCATCTGAATGATGAGTTTAAAGAACTTTAAAAATGCCTTTATCAATTGATTTTACTTTTATTTCCCGTTTACTTATTTACTTAGGTGATAAATGATAAAAATCTAGATATAATTCTGACTGATCTATTTAAAAACTTTAAAATTCCAAATTATTGTAATTAAACAACTTTAGCATTTTTCTTAAGATCTTAAAAAACATTTTTTTTTTATTGGCACCATCATAAAGTTAATGAAGTAAAATACCAAAACCATAAGATGAAGAACAGCCCATTATCAGCAAAAAAAAAAAAAATTTAGAGTTTTTGAATTCACCAACTATAACTTTTATGTTTGAGATGATTTCGTAAGTCTCAAGAAAATATTAAAATATTGAATACTGTGCATGTATGATTGCATTTAGACAGTATTATTGATTCCTTGATATAAGAAAGGAAATTAATAGAGAATTTGTTCAAATTTTTCTCATTTATTTTCTATTAACCTCTCATTTTTTAAATATATTTGTCTTTCACCTAAGAACATAAACATAAAATTATTAATTTTCAATGTATTTACTGAGACACTATAAGTCATTTCTCCTACTGTCTCCTCTCAACTACTGTTGCTCTTGCACCTTTTTATTATCCAAGTTTTCAAAATTTACATTTTCAAACTACAATCTACCAAATTTTCTCTATGATAACTGAACAAACTAAAAAACCATATGCAAGATCATAATATCATTCTTAACAACTAATTTATTCTTCATGATCAAAAGCCACGATTGAACACCCCCCCAAAAAAAAAAACCTTAAAACTCTATCAGTAAGTGTGTGTCTCTAGATTACTCAAAAATCATACCATATTTTTTTTTTCCTGACACAGATATATCAAGGCTTTTTCAAATAGATTTTACTTTAGTTAGCATTTTAGATTACTTTTCTGTCCTATTTATAGAATGAAAAATAATGTTCTCAATAAATTTTGACATTCCTTGAACTGCCATGCAATATGCTTTTGGATAGTTGTGAGAGTCCTCTATTTCCCTGCTATCTCTTTAAAGTTCAGCATTTCAAAAAAGCTTTTGCTGAGATTAGTTCACTGATTTCTTCCTGTTTTGGTTTTTAATTTTTCTTTTGAAGTTTGTGTACATCTTCAAGTAATTTATCCTATCCGTATAGTCAGTGAAAGGTAGATTTTGAGTTTTATGTCTAAATATGTCTATTGCTCTGTACTTATGCTTAATTTGGTTGGTGTTACAAAAAGGTGTAATTGTTTTATTTAACACCTTTTCCCTGTTCCAGGCTTCTTTGCTGTCTTCTCATATAAGATTTAAGAGAATGAAATTCAGTTCTCAGTTGTCAGCTCCCTGTCAGCTGTGGATAGTCAAAAAACATAGTTGCATCCAGCCTACCTAAGTGAAATCCTGCATGCAGAGGGACACAGGTAGAAAAAAAAAATTGTTCCCTGCAGCCAGACAGATAAAAAGCCTCAACTGATGTGTTCTATTCTCCCACCCCACTCTCTTACACGTAATTGGGAATATGGTCAAGAATTATCCGTTGTTTATCTGAAACTGAACTAGATACCCAGTTTGTTGTTTGCTAAATCTGCCAACGCTAAGGCCATCCTAAGGTTAAACACCAACACACATACCCATTCAGGAAGCAAGTCTGGAGGTCAACAGAGTCGCATATTGTTCACAATGCTGACTGACTCAAACAGACAAACATTTCAAGGAGTATAAAATTAGATGGAATTTACTAAGTAATTGTGAATGTTCATTTCTGTAGTGGGCCAGCCCAACAAGATTTTCAAAACTTGAGCTTTGAGAGAAATGGATGGAGAATGGAACTTAGTCAAGAATTTTGTCAAAAAATGAAAGGAATGTAAGGATCTACTACTGTCCAAATCTTTAGTTCACCAATAAAAATTGTAGGTTCCGGGAAAAGATATGTAAATTCTCGCTAAGTAGAAGGATTAAAAACCTATTAAAAAAAAAAAAAAAAGAAAAAAAATCTTGTGCCCCACCGCCCCGCACAGTTTTTTGAGAGTCCTCAATGTAAAGCGAGAATTTTTAATGTCTTCATTATCTATTTGGCAAACCAAGAAACATTGATAATAGTAGGGATCAGTGATATTGACCATAATGAATAAGAAAATGTTTGTTTCCCAAGGAAGTAAAAACAATAACATTAAACCACAAGGCATTTCTTAGGCTTGGTAAAGGACTGAAGCACATTCTTTTTTTTTCCTGGTTCATAAGAAGCCAGTCCATTTTTTTTGAGATTGTGGGATCCAGTCCCAGAAAATGGAATCCTTTTAAACTAGTATTTCACACCATCCAGGTTTAGGGATATGCGTGTGTGCACGCGTGTGTGTGTGCACACACACACATACATTTATACAGAAGTATATACATATTTCAGGTGGAGTAAACATCAATTCTATGTAAAAATCATAAATTTTATATGTGTATATACACTATATCTGCTCAAGCAGCATATAACTTGTGTTAAGGTTTTTATTTTTTAATTTTTTGTGTTAAGGTTTTTAAAGAAAGACAATTTCATATAAAAATATATTACTTTTAGTTACAAAATTCCTTCCTCTTCTAAACAACATTTAAAAACCAGGGTATTTGAAACATCTGCAGAAGAATGACCCTTTGTTTTTCAGCGGAAGAAAATCTTCTGGGTTACCACCCTTGCTGCAAAATATCACAGAGCCTGTGAAATAAGAAAGTCAATATGTATTAGACAAAGGGAAGGAACAGGGTATAGAGAGTGAACAGGAAACCAGTGATGAGGAAAACAGCAGAGGGTTGCTTGTTGAGCCCAGTGACCTTTTTCTATTCTTAATACATTGAAGATTGTGTAGATCACACAAAAAATCTTTAATTCTTTAGTTATCTGTGTACAGATAAGGAGTTTCTCTGCTCTATTTTCTATTTAACTTTTGTAATTTTCTCCACTGAGGTTATTGTGCTTGTAAATTCAATTCAATGTAAACTAAATAGAAAATAATAAGAATCTTGAAGTTTTTCCTACTACTATTTATAAAACTCCCCAAGAACTGCAAATATTCTTCCCCTAACAAGTAAACGATATTCACCAAGGGAAAGGAACAGAAATTAAAGAAAGTCTTGCAGCACATTAAACATTTAATGAGTAATAAAGATTTATCAAAATGGGGGCCATTTTTTATATATTGTGACCATAGTCACTTCCTAATTTGAATAGTAGAAACAGGGAGGGAAGTCACTGTGGTGGAAAAAATCAAATATAAAATGACTGAGAATAACTGATTCATTATATTTGGCATTTGTTAATATGAACTTTCAAGGATTGAGCTATGAAGGCAGACAGTTTGGTGCCATCGCCCATGTGTATATGTCTCTAGCTCAATATCTGAAAATACTGAGATTCTATTTCATTTCCAGTGTCTTAATAACCACTTTGATATATTCATTAATCAGATCTCTGGATTGCAGTTTGTCCTGACTTGTGATATCAGGGACTAGAACCAATATAGGAGACATTAAACATAATTTGATAATTCAGAATGCCGCTCAAACTCTGATTGTCAAGACAATCTATTTCACATAGTAAAGCATTACATGGCAGTGATAGCAGGCTTAGACGCCAATTCCACCAGCAACATATCACATGCTTCCTCATTCCGTCTACCAAATCTACACTACCCTCATATTCTTCTAAGAATAAGGCTCATTTTTCACCATCCTCTGCTGTCGAAATTATCTTTATATATAATTACTAGTGTAGGCAGAATTCTAAGATGGCACCAAGATCCCTGCCCCCTTGTGTTCATAGCCTGTCTAATTCCCTCTCCTTCAGTGTGCTGAATCTATGAATATGATAGCATATCAGTGCCATGATTATGTGATATTATATGTCAAAGATAAAAGAAATGTTACCTAGATAGGGCCTCCCTGGTGGCATAGTGGGTTGAGCGCAGTGCTATGAAGCCGTCTGTAGCCTCTGCAGTACCGGTTCGATTCCTGGCCGGCCAGGGAGATTCCCACATGGTGAGGCAGACCTCTCCTGTCTCATTCCCTGCTCCCCTCAGAAGTGTACTTTGGTCCTTTTGTCTATTCTGCTCCCTGCTCTGTCTCTGGTGAATTCTCTCACCCTCCCGCACCTCTGACCTGTACCCCAGTTCTTGTATAAATAAATAAAAAAATCTTAAAAAAAAAAATGTTGCCTAGATAAACCTATCCCAGTGAGAGAGTGGATTCAATGCAGACTAGACTTTTCCTGGTTTCCATGATTCTTTTGCAGTCTTTGAAGAAGTAAACTGCCACGTTGTGAGTGGGCAACATGCTTAGTTAGGTATTGAGGGGAGCCAGTAATTGCTGAGTAAAATCCTCAGCAAGAAAATAGGGAACTCGGTAACATTCAACCACAAAATTTTCAATCAACAACCTGAATGAGCTAGCAAATAAATTCCCTTCCCCACAGCTGAGTTTTCGGATGCAAGCATAGTTTGCTTGACTTGGTAGTAATTTGTTATAAAGCAATAGCAAACCGTAACACTATACATGGCTTCTAGGCCTAGACAATATAATATGCACTGTAGTTGGCCAATTGCTCCTAAGTTTTTGAATACAAAACTAAGTTAAAATAAGATCCTAAACTAATGTTGAACATGTACTATATGTTGAATAAAAGTTGCATATATGACTGAGTTTGTGGTTAATTTACGATAAATACTTTACTGTAGGTTACAAAACACTTTGAGATATGTTGACTTTTTTTCAAATGATAAATTATTGATGAGTGTTATTGAAATACATATTTTAAAAGTGTATTTAATTTACAAGGAGAAAAATGACTTGATTGAAGTCACAGTATTGGTTAGTGACAAAATCTTCTTCCATAATCTATCTTTATTGAACAGAGGTATTAAGAAAATGGATGGAAACATGTTTGAAAATAAATAGAATTCTGATTAAGTAATGACAGAAAGTAGAAATTGCAACTTGGGGAGCATGTTACTTAACAACTTGAAGTTTCACTTTCTTTGTCTATAAAATGGAAATCTAATAGTATCAAACTCAGAGAACAGAACATTCACATGAGCATATTTTCTGCAGATTGATAAAAAACAGGGTAAGTGCAGAATTTGAAATTTTGCAGATTACATAATCTTGTTACATCTACATTTATAGATAAGTATATATTTTAAAATGATAAATTGAATTCTTGGAAATGTAATTTGCATAGATTTTATGTACTTAAAACAGTGACTTCAGGTAAAATAATTTCTTTTTAAACAGTTTAATCAAATGTCCAATAGGATTGTGTACAAAGGGGGTGTCATGTTTCAGTATTTTTCTGTTTATCTTCCCAAGGAATAATACCAACACTGAAGTTCATTTAAAATGGTAATAAAAGCATAGCATAATTCTAATTTAGCTATCAACTTTAGAATTTCAAAAGCAAGCAAAATCTTTCTGGAATACTAAGCAAAGGACTAGATGATTCTCAAAAGATCTTTAACTTTCTGAAAGGAGGTCAGGATGTATCTTTTCATTAAATATTGGAAAGAAAACCATTTAGCAAATAGCTTTTTCAGACACACTAATTGAAATATTCTCCTTAAGAATAAAAAAGAAAGCATCATCATATTTGCGCCACTTAAAGGAAAATATTAAAATGACTTCACAAAACTAATTTTTCTACTTATATATCATTTGAGACTTAACAATGTATTCTCAAATATAATTTATGTGTTTCAAATTTTCACATATATTTTTAAGGTTAGTAATTACTTTTGATACCGCCAAAAGATTTCACTTCTGTCACTTTCCCAGAATAACTCCAGTAGATGTTGAATAGGACTTCCTGATATATATACTTAGATATGAAACATATTGCAACATGATTGACAGATTCTCATCTATACACTGAGCTACAAAAAAAAAAATAGATGTCATTTTCTGAGGTTGTAAAAAATGAGCTTAAAAAATCTGGTATTAAATTTAACTATTTTCTTTAATCACATAAAATTAGTAGATTGGTATGTTAATTTATAAGTGACCACTAACATTATATTCTATCCTAAAGAAAAATGAAGTGTAACTATTGTGTATTTTTGCCAAGACTTAGAAAGCATATCAGTAGAAAATTCTCACTTTTGTAAACATTTGGATTTGTCCTTTATGAGTAATTGTATTCAAAATACAAAATACTTGAAAAGAATTAAAAAAAATCAAACCATTGTGCTTGATTTTATAATTTATATAGTTTTATAATTTAAACTTCCCTAAATTTTAATCATGCTTATCTTATACTTGAGGGCTGCAACTGTGTCACCCATCATCACAAGTATTCAGCTTGAACAAAATATTTTTTCATAAGTTTTCACACATGCACAAGTTATTATTCTTTCTGTGATGAGTGAATCTTCAAAAGCAAGGAAACTCCTACCTCCATCTGCTTTTACCAAAAACAAATTGTGATTTTTTTTAATCTGTCTAGAGTTTCATAATTTATATTACAAATATGAAAGTAATTATATAAAGAAATGAAGGAAGGGAAATAAAGGCATAGGTGCAAAGTAGGAAGGCTTAATTTTTAGAAAATATTTAGAGGTAGACAGATGATGGCAAAAAACTATACTCCTTCTGTGCCTCCAGGAGAAAGAAAAGCTCCCTGTATTCAGCTTGCCTTTAAAATAATGCATGTTGATGCTACAGTCTATACTGTTGTAAATTAATAAATGTAAATGATTGTGATTATACATATAGACCCATACATCAATAACTAGGAAGACAACAATAAAACAGTCAATAACTTCAACATGTAGATGAAAATTTCCCATGAAACAAGTTCTAGAAACTACATTAATGCATTTTTTACTAGATGTCACATGAGCATATTTTAAAGAAGCTATTGATGGATATTGTGGAGAAAGTTGTGCTACAGGAAAAATATCACAACATATATAAAACTAAGATCCACTATTAAAAAAGTAGAATTTTCCTACAACAAATAGCAGATCATTTTTACTTGACAAATTGTTTCTTTAAAAAAATTCTTTATCTCAGAGAAAATTCAATTAGGTGCTTCCTAGTCCTTATTGCCTTGCAAGAGTCACATACACCTTGTCCCTGTCACAATGCTTGATATTATCTGAAGGTGAATGACAGTAAAGTCCAGAACTAACAAAGGTTCGCTCTGTTCCTGTCAGCCTGTTCTGGTATATCTTTCTTATTAGAAGTACCCAGGAGTTTTCTCTATTGAAGTAGAGTCCTGGAGTAGGTAACAGCTTTCTCTTACTTTAACCATTTATATTCCTGAGTTGCAGTACATCTCTCCCTTAGTCCTGGAAATGCCTGCCCCCTTTTGGCCAAAAACAGGTGATTTAATTTCATTGAGGAAACACAACCATAACATTTTTCTTTCCCTTACCTGCTACTGTCTTAAAAAATATAGTGAGAAATTGCCAGACTAAAGAAAAAGCTAATGATTATGATGCAGAATTTAAGTTCTAAACATATTCCCATCTTTCATTGCACAGAAGTAGAACTGGTAGAAGCAGCACATGGTTTTAGCTTTAGTGTCATGTATGAAAGAATCAAAAGAAGTTAATTTACATATCATCAGGCATCATGAATGTATTACTGTTTTCTTGGATTCAGGTAACAACAATAACTGGAATCATAAGGTTAAATAAGACTATAAGCTAAATTTCAAACGTAAACACATGTATTTATTTGAAAACTATTTCTAATGTATTCCATAACTCAGGTACATAACAAATTGCTGATGTTTTAAGAAAATAAGTTCATATCAGTTATTAATTCATTGCTTTATTTGATACTATGATCAGGGAATACTGTTTTGTGAAGCATGTAGTATAGGATGTCCCAGTGCAAAAATAGTAGATTCAATCATAAATGTGAATAATCAACGAAATATAAAAAATGATGTTTGTGGGGAAAAAACAGAATGATTTAAGGCATGTAATTGGTCCTATGCTCCCCTGAGATTCTGTGATTAGGAATGAGAATGCAGTTGCAGTTGCTCTTACAGAGAAAACATATTAACAACATTCCTTTCCCTCATCCCATTACACTGAAGATGTGATTACTTAATGAAGAATGGCATTGGATTTACTTGCTTCTTTGTAATACATTCAGTGCTTACACTAAGATCGGAAGGCAGACTGAAAAAGAAATGGTCATTTTTTTGAAAGATTGTTGGAAAAGTCTACAGGGTTGACAAAGCTATATTGTTATTATTATTTTTTTTAAGATTTATTTATTTATATAAAAACCAGGGTACAGGCCAGATGAGCGGGAGGGTGAGAGGATTCACCAGAGACAGACAGGGAACAGAACAGGCAGACTGAGGAAATACACTCCTGTGAGGGGAGCAGAGGGCAAGACAGGAGAGGTCTCGAGGGCCATGTGGGTTTCTGAAATTCATAGACAAATTGCAACATCATCTCTAGTCTTTCTGGATCTCAAGAGCTCTTGCTTTTGAGTTGAACAATTTGTATTGAACAACTTGACATTTTAGTGGTTACTTGTTTTGTTTTGCTAGTGCTCATTAACATTCTCATTTATGTATATTTGGCAACAGTGCCTATCATCCTTAAATAACATATTCTCTCTCTCTCTCTTTCTCTTTCTCTCTCTCTCTCTCTCTCACATGTACTCAGATATAGTCCTTCTTCTAGGACTATAAACCTGGATTCTCTCCATTCTATCTTGAAGTAGTATTGCTGTTACAAATTAATTAAGGTGGAAAGACGTCCTCACTGCTGCACTCAGCTTCATGAAACTTTAGGCAATCTTCTTCCTCTCTCCAGACTCTGCTCTACCTTTTGTTAGAGCATTTACCTTAAAAAAAAAAAAACACCTTAAAATTGTACATTCTTTATCTCCCTTTTTATATGTAAACATACAAATTTTTATATGTAAATATACAAATTTACAATACAGAATCACTCTCTTAAAGATGTGGGATTTATAACTAAAATAATATTCCTCAAGGAAAATAGCATCCTTGTCTCTTGGTTTTTGCAGGAGAGCAGCAATCTAACCTTGGAAGGCAGCCCAGCTCCAGTATGTAAAGCCTCCGCCCATCGTTAAGACAAATGAAAGTTTATTTTTCTTTTTTATGAGACCACATATAAGTAACCTAAGACTCATGCTTACTTTCTTAGAAACTTTCCCAGTTTTTGTTTCAGTAGTGATCTGTCTCACCTTTCTCTTACTAAAGCCTGGACAAAGTCTTCTTTGCCTGTTTAACTTCATCCAATTCAATGCTTGCTTTGAAGAACAAAATTCATAGTATTAAAGAACAATGTTGTTTTGGTGATATGGGATGATATTGCAATCTTTGTTCAAATTCTTAGTCTATAAGCACTTTCAGAAACTCTCTTTCAACATGTGTCTGGAGATTCATTGTGGTCCTCGTCCTTTTTTTGCTTTATTCTCCCATATGACTCATGTTCTGAGATATAATTGAGATGTCTTCTCTTCTGGAGGTATGTAAATTTCCAAAGATTCCTAGGCACAGTTACAAAGACAAATTTATTAAATCATAAGATACACACTTCTCTGTCTAATCTTTTTTTAGATGCATTTTTCCTTGTCTTTGATTCATGATAGTAATAGGGACATGAGAACCCAGGATGGGGTTGTGGGTATTTTTTTTATAAACGTGTGCTGTATGAGCCCCTTTGAAAATCTGGTGACGCCTAAGAACTTCTTACACTATCCCATTTAAACCCATAAAATAAAATACATAGGGTTAAAAAGGAAGCCAATGTTATTTATTTATTTATTTTTGAGTGGAAGAACTGGGGTGTAGGTCAGAGGTGCAGTGGAGTGAAGGGTGGTGAAGGGATTCACCAGAGACAGAGTGAGGAGCAGAACAGGCAGATCTACTGAAATACACTGCTGAGGGGAGCAGCAGTGGAAACAGGAGAGGTCTGCTGCACCATGGGGATTAGCTCCCTGGCCGGGGATCAAACTCAGGCAGTAGCAGTGATAGCACTGAGACTAATACTCTAGGCCACCGGGGAAGTCCAGGATGCCAATTTTATTTGAAAAACAGTTATCAAAATATTTTAAAAAATATAATATAGTAATATATTTTCTTTTTAATAATAACATAGTAGCTGATCTATCATCAACTGTAATCTCAAAGTTCTGATATATATTTCGGTATTCTGCAGATAAGTAATCAGAACAAAAAATATGTTTCAGATGACAGTTTAGCTGATATTATTGAGAGGGTTTTTTTTTTGGGAGGTGGGCAGAATTTGGCCTATAATAATAATTGAAAAAATGTTACATTTCAATTGGGGGCTAAAGAAAACAAGATGTAGCTTCCCTCACCTCCTTTCAAGTATGTGGATAATCTTTTCTAGAGTACAAGGACCAGATGAGTGTTTCCATTCTAAATCAGGACTTCAGAAGAAAACTTGTTTCCATAGCAGTCCACTGTAGCTTTATTTATCACTAACTCAATATAGGAGATGGTGGCTGAACCCCTATATAAATAAACTATAAATCCTTTCAAAAATATCTTTGTTGTAAAACCAAAGCAGTGCTAGGATGAAAATTCAAAATACTGGAATTCCGGCACAATTTCATCACATCTTATTTTTTACTAGCCTCTAACTGCATGGGTATAAAGTGTACTTATTCTTCTGACTATGCTAAGTTCAAATGCCTTAGGGAGAAGCTGTTCTCTTTCAGTGGGTATTTTTGTAGTGTGAGATAGGAAAAAGCCTAAGGGAAAGAATTTCTGAGTAATGACAGAGATACTACACTGCTCATTCACTTGCAAAATCTTCTTTAACCACATAACACCTGGAGATGTGTACACACACACACACACACACACAAATTATCCCATAACATTTATATAAATCTGAGTTTGTTTATACATGTATAATGTCATTACATTTTCTTCTCAAATGCTGATGTTTTGCAGCCTTAAGTTGTATAGATTTTTGCAGTCATAATTTTGAATAGGCATTGAAATAAACAGATAATGGAAATACAGTTAAAAATCTGTTAAGAATCAAGCTGACTGATTACTTTGTTTCATTCTAATACTGAGAACTGTCAACTTTAAGGAAAGCAACAGAAACTCAGTATTAAAAAAAAGAATTCCAGAATTCTTAAACAAAATAAGGGGTAGCTACTAACTACTGAATAGAGACTTAATAAATACTGTAGTCAATAGGACAATGATAGTTAATATTTAATCTAATACATTTAATCCTATAGAGTCTGTAAAATTTGCTCTTATGAACCTGATTTTTTTTCTGTAGTGTGTTTAAGTGATATTTGTGTGTGTGTTTTAAGTGCAAAAGGACAGATGAGTGAACTAGAAAAATATGTTATATGTATATATATGTTTTATGTATGTATCCATAATAAAATACCATTAAGCTATTAAAAAGATGAACAATTTGTGACAACATGGATGGAACTGGAGAGAATTATATTAAGTGAAATAAGTCAAGGAGAAAGTCAAATACATGGTGGTTTCACTTATACGTGGATTATAGACAAGCAAAAAAAAAAAAGTCAGACAAAACAAAACCCATGATAAACTCTAGAAATCTGACTTTAGATTTGAGGCTACAAGATAGGAAGGGAAGGCATGACAACAGTGTGGAGGAGGTCCAAAGGATTTTGCTGGTGGGCTATAGGTGCCTTGATGGATGATGGGAGTGGTGTGGTGACTTGCATTCTAGCATGGCAGCAGGTGTTTAAATACTTCCAGACTCAACAATTTACTTAGAAGTAAATAATATATGATAAGCATGTTGAATTGTTTATTCAGAAACTAGTATTTATTTTTTGTTTAAGATATCAGTGTAACTCACCAGCCCATGGATAAAGCAATATTTGAGTTAATGGCCTATGCAGTATCCACAAATAATGAATTTTTGAAATTTCGTGAAACAGAATCTTCCTTCTGGAGCACTTAACTTCTGGACATATTTATAATTCCAATGAGTTTGATAGAAAACTAAAACAAAATTCCTATGTTCCTGAGCTGCGAGATAAAATATAGCAATTTATCATCAAAGGAAATATATTAATTAACCATCCAAGTTTAGGTATCTCCTTATTCATACAGGCTGAGTAGCTGTATCAGAAGATGCACAAATTTCTACCTGTCAGTCATAGCACAATGCCTGAAACACAGCCATGATCATTAATGGATCAGATGGGAAAGGCTAATGTTCCCATAATTTTCCCAGTAAGATTTTCCTTATCAGACCTACAAAAATTGTAGTGTATGCACATATATATATATATACATCTATACATATATATATTTGAATATCAGCAAGGAAATTAACCTCATACCCCACAATAGATTCCTAAATGAAGTGTTTGTAAACTTTTCTTATTTTAAGTTAACAGTTTCTTCTAGTGTGTCTTGAAGTTTTGCCTCAGACAGAGTGGTTATCATTTTTTTTCTCTGACATGGAGCTTACTTCTAACCTTGGACTGTTTTTATGCTAATGACATTTGTTCAGTTCATTCAAATCATACTACTTTAGAAGTGTACTCTAAAGCAAAACAAGTTGACCCTTTGTACATTAAGATAAATAACAGATGCAAGTGACTTTTTTGCAACTGAAAGATACCGAAAAAAAATGAAGAAGAGAAGGAAAATCTTAATAGGACTTTTTTATTTAAGTGGATTTATTTATTTCAATAAGACTATTAAAACATTAATATCATTTTCCAGTTATTGTATGTGCTGTTTGTTTACACTTATAATGCTGTCGGTTACCATTTCATATCTGTGTGCCTTTCTTCTAAGTGTACATCCCTGGAAAAGGCAAATACTTCTCATATTTTATGTTAAACACTGAGCACTTTCTTTACACATACTATCCATTAATAATTATCAATTTAAGTCTATGCCAAGCCTTTAATGCCATTGCCTGAAATATCTGTCTCCTCCAATCCCAATCCAACTGGAGATCCATCTGGCTAAACTGCTGTGGTGTTTCAGTATTAAATTTGGATAAAAAAAAAACAAAAACTATCATAAAGATACATTTTATGTTAACCACAATCCACAGTGCTCTTCTCTTTTGATTTTTTTTTTTTCCAGTTCAAAAATATCTTTGTTCCTGGTGGGTGCTGGGACTTTCTAGAGAGTTCAAAGCTGCCCTAACACCAGGAATGATAACCTGAGAACTAAGTAACCCATCTGTTTGCTAGTCAAATTTTATGCCATCATCCATTGCGGCCTTTAAAAATACATATGAGTAACCCCCTAATAATACCCAGGACCTTATAAAAGAATATAAAGAAAACGTTATCAAAGAAAAACATTACCAACTTTTAGTCTTACTTTTAGTTTTTCAAATGAATCTGATGGATCATAACTTCCAGTGATTATTCTCAGTGTTCCTTCAATTCTCTCTACCCAACAATGCATTGAAGATACTTTTTAAAAAGATTTTTAAAAGTTATTTTTTAAAGATTTATTTATTTATGCATACAAGAACTGGGGTACAGGCCTGAGGTGTGGGGGGTGAGAGAATTCACCAAAGACAGAGTGGGGAACAGAACAGGCAGATTGACTGAAATACACGGCTGAGGGGAGCAGCGTGTGAGACAGGAGAGGTCTGCTGTGCCATGTGGGTAGCTCCTTGGGCAGGGATCAAACTCATGCTGCAGAGGCTGAGGATAGCTTCATAGGTTGCGTCTTAACCCCTTGCACCACCAGGGTGGCCCTGCATTGAAGATTCTTTGACTAAATCAGGGAATATTCTTTAACATCTTCCCTCCTAAAAGCCTGGACAGTGATTTTGTATTTGATACTCTTTCTCTTGCTCCTACCATGGCCATTTCTATGTTGTTGTTGTTTTTCTCCCATGCCTTATTATTCCTTTTCAGTTTCTTTCCATTTCCTCAATTTAATGCACATTGGGTTTAGTAATCAAAACAAAAATTACATGATTTAAAAATAAGTGTAACCTTTTTCCTTATAGTAATGCTTATAATCAATGAAAAGTTCTCACAAGTATGGAATTCTGATGTTCTACAATTTATTTCATAGACATACCCAATATTCTCTATCAGTCCCATCACCAGCATTAGTATCACAAACTTTTGCCATTACATCTTACTTGAATTATATAGAATTTCCTTTCTAAAGACTTCCCCTATGTCCTCTCTGTTCCATAATCTGTCTTGTGCACAGAAACTATATTTTGAAATTACAACCTCTCTGTCTCTGTCTTTCTGTTTCTCTGTGTGTGTGTCTCTCTGTTTCTCTGTGTGTCTCTCTCTCTCTCTCATTTTTCTAAAGACATAACCACATATTTTTTTTTTATGTCATCTGTAAAGCGTTACGTGGTTTTGGTTTATGCTCTGCCACTTCTCAATTCACCCATGTTCCCCATCTAATCTCTGGATCCCAGTTATCTCTGGTCAACTTTTGGTGCCTTTAATGAGCCTAACTGTATTGCAGTCACCACAAGATTTGGCAATTACTGTTCTTCTTCTAGCCATGATGTCTCTTTGCTTTTGACCTAATTAACTCTTAGCTTTCACTTAAATTTTAGCTTATTCATTTTTAATTCAAGGCAACTCTTCTACCTCACTTCAGAACAAGTTAAGTCTGTTACAATACCTTGTTTAGAACCATTTATCATTCCTTCATTGCATTATAGTAATTTGTAAAAATAAATTTAATTTTATAACATCATTTTTTAATTTGTTCAAGGCAGAACTTAAACATCCAACAAATCCTGTCTCTTCTGCCCCCTTAATTTCCATCAAATCCTGCCAATTTTTTCCATGCATACAATTAAATCCACCAAGATCACCTCTACAGATTAGCAAATATTTATCCTGTCTCCAATCATGGATCATTTAATCCATCTTTACTCCTTAATCAAAAATGATTTTTTAAGCATAAATCTTATCTTGTTCCTCCTCTGTTTAAATAAGTCCAAAGGGTCCCATGGCCCTCTGAATAAAATGATTTAATACCGTTTGCAAATATTTTGCAGACAAACCTTTGTCATATTTCTCTGTTTCCCACCTATCATCTAATATCAGATGTGTTCCCCTACCTCTGATTTAATCCATGCGCCTTCTTTACTCGGTTTTCTACTAGGTTTCTGTAGTGCCAGAAAGGGCATGGAGCAGGTTTTCTATGATCCAAGCAGACCGGTAAAGGAAGAGTCCTGGGGCCCTGGGTGGGTTTCTCAGGCTTTTATTGAGCTTTGCATGCAGTGTGGCAAACAGGTAAACGGCAGGCATGGGTACCAGGGAGGACAGGAGGCTAGGAGGCCTCCAAGCCCCCAGCAAGTCTTCACTCTGGGCTTCTCTGGCCTTCTTTCTCCCCTTCTCTTTCCTGCCTCTTCTCTGCTTCTGCTTCTGCTATCTCAATACTCCTCCCATGGCCCACAGAAGTAAACAAGACAGCTTACAACAATGTAACAACTGCCAAGTACCCCATTAGGCAGGGCAATCCTAATGGTTGGAGGGCAGAAAAACCTGAAAACCGCTTACCCTACAACTTCTCTTTAGAGATAGCTACCTTGATCATATGTGACTGCTTTTATTGCTCTTATGTTCCATGTAACTTGGATTGTTCACAGATTCCTCTCTCTCTCTCTGTCTCTCTCTGTCTCTCTCTCCTCTTTCATAACTGGGCTGCCCCCACAACTCAGTGAGAGGATATGTTGCATAATATAATCAACTTTTAAATATCTGTAGTAACATATCAATATTTGTTCACTTTAAAAATGAAATCATTATTAGTGGACCTCTCTGGTGGCCAAGAGGTTAAGTCTCAGCAATATTACAGCTATGAGTTCCATCCCTGACCAGGGAGCTGACCCACATGGTGCAGCAGACCTCTTTTGTTTCACCTGCTGTTCCCCTCAGCAGTGTATTTCAGTGCATCTGCATGTTCTGCTTCCCACTCTGTCTCTGGTGAATCCTCTCACCCCCCACACCTCTGGCCTGGGCCCCAGCTCTTGCATGCGTGAATAAATAGGATAAATCTTTAAACAAAATGTCATGCAACATCAGTTTACAAAGATATAGTCATTGTTTATTTTAAATAGGTTTGTTTTAATTGGTTTTAATGGAATGGGGCAATGTTTTCCCTGAAGATGATATTTCTTATTTGGGGCAAAGGAGCTTAATTATCAGGTATAACTTCAGCGTCCAAAAATTAGTTTGTCTTCTCTATTATACAAATGTTTTACAGGATTTATAAGATAAATTTAACATATTTGTGTATACTTCCCAAAGTTAAGCATCCTCTTTACTAAATTGTGGACAATTGTGTTCACAGGTAACACAAAGAGAAAGCTCTAGAACTAATTTGTTATACATATATAAACATTTCAGAAGATTTTAACTCTAAAATACAGCTAACAATAGGCTTTAAAATATACTATGAGGTTTTGCATTCCCATTGCAAAGACTGAATGAAAAGCTTTTGATTCTAGTGCTTAAAATCCATATTGTGCAGAAAAGTTATAAATTACAAATGCAGTTGAAATGTGGACAAATACGCAGTTAGTGAATTTATGAATAGTTAGATAACTCGGAAAACATGCATGCAGCCTGCCACTAAATAAATGTAATTTCTATTCAAAGTTTAGATGACATAAGAGACCTGTAGGGTAAATGATTTTCAGTCTTTTCTGCTCTCCCACCATTAGGATTGCCCTGCCTGATGGGGCACCTGAATTTTGTTTCATCGCTATAGTTGTGCTGTTTACTTGTGTGGGCCATGACTGAAGTATTGAGATACTCATCAAGAGAAGCAGAGGCAAGAGAGAAAAGGGGAGAAAGAACACCAAAGAGCCCAAAATGAAGACTTGCCAGGGGCTTAGAGGCCTGCAGGCTTCTTGTCCCGGCCACCGCCTGCCTGCCATGTGCCTGGCTGCTGCACTACATGTAAAAGCACAATAAAAGCCTGAGAAAGCCACAGAGTGCTCCCGGACTCTCCTTTACCGGGTCTGCTCAAATCATAGAAAAACTGCTCTGTGCCTTCCTGCTCCTACAAACCACATTCAGAATTTTCCTTTATCATCTATTTTTTGGTGGTAAACAAAGCCAATTGAGAAGTATAGACATTTCCAAAGACCCTAGCAGTTAGTATGGCAGGCATATTATTTCATTATTGTATGTTAATAATGGATAACTTAATATACTGTTGTAATTCACTCCTGTAATAAAATTTCTTCTTTAGCAAGGCAAATGCAAAGGAATCCACACATACCCAGTGTTTCATTGGGTCAATTTGATCTATAGTTACCTTCCTTTTATCAACATCTGTCACATTATCTCATTATGTATAACATCCCCCGTGTTTGTGATTCTTTTTTGCTTTCAGCACCATGTACAATGGAAAAGAAAATCAGTGATTTTGAAAATTTGCTAGTCTATAGACTCCACTAGTAAATTCAGAGTGTAGTACTCACTGTCTCTGTATACTCACCCAGCAGCCTCTGCATATCAATTTGACACAATTTTAATCATTTGCTAAGTAAACTCCTAGTTCACTTTTCTTAACTACACTTGCTTAAATCATACCTAGGGATCCAAGTCATAGTATTTACCAATACAATATATTTTCTTAGTCTGATAATGTCTAAATTATTTGGGCAAGAATACATTTGAGGATTAACAGGCGCTGACTATAGTTGAATAGCCTCAAAACCTAGGAAACAAAATATATTTTACTTCACATAGACTTTTATTAATGTAAATAGCAATAGTGCTAAAATAGCTGTACAAATACCCCATAATTCCTTTTGGTCTATAGTAATTCATGAATATCACTTTGCATCTTAGATTTGTAGTTGTTCCCAAGTTTTTTCATTATAATCCAACTCATACTGAAATCTCCCTTGACTTTTTCACTCTTACATTTGAAAAATTTAGTCAACATTTTATTCTCCCTACACCCTGTTCCAATTTGTTTCTGTATTCTAAATCATGGTTGGATAAAACCATAGACTGCCAAATAGGTCACTATAATCTTTGCTATCAAACCATAATTAGTCTCTTGTTTTCCTCACCAATCATTTTCTTTCATTATTTTGAAGCTTCTTTTAAGTTTCCTTACAGCAGCTCTTTTCATGTTTCCAGAATCCCTCCTGTTTTCAATATTATCCCAGTTTATCTCACTCAGCAAGCAGCTTCACCTTTTCATTCTCCGGTAAACCTAAAATCATTGCACATGATTTTCCCAATGTTCTTTCTCTGAACAAACCCAACACCTGTCAGCACATACCTCTCTCAATTTTTGAACATGTCTATGTCTTTGGATAACACTCTTCTTAGGCTACCTTGACCCCAGAAATTCCTATTCTACCTAATATCCTCTCTCTGCTCCTTTCTATTCAACAATAAATATTCTATGAACCCCGTAAGACTTAAAATTCAGTATCAAAGAGAGAAGTACAAGTAACTTATAAAGATGACTATCTCTACTTTCTTAACATTTATTCTAGGATTTTTTTCACTATTTAGAGGTCAACTTGTAGAAATAAAGAAATATAGAAAATCCATTCTGGCATTTTCAAGGGGCTTCCAAATAAGAATACCAAGGAAAGTTTGTTATTGAGACTATAAGAACTGAAGGGAAAAAGAAAATACTTCTTATAGTTGAAATTTTGCTGCATAGATAACATGCTAAAGTTCAATGTGTCATAGTATGCATCAGTAGATATGTGAATCTTAACAAATGGTGCTTAAAAGACATTTACTTGCACCTTTAAATTAGGTAATATCTCATTTAATAAATAGTTGTAAATAAATTATTACTACTTACAACTTAAATGATTTTAAATTCTGTTTGGGTGAAAATTCAAATTATTATTCCATATACCGCCCCATGTTAATTCCTAATATCCTATTTGTTCCCATTATGACATTTAGTTCTTTCCTGCTTTCCAGCCATTATCACAAATTTCCAACATGATACTAAAGTATTTTTCTATCCTGTACAGTTCAATTTCATAATGGATTACACTTAACAATATCTTTGAACATCTCTTATACACATTGACTAATAATCAGAACTGCGTAAGCCCAATATCTCTTTTATTTAATTCTGATTTGAGATTGGTAGCCCTACTAGAGAAAGCATGGAAATTGTATTAATATGTCTCTGTATTTTTTCAATTTAATTTAATTTAACAAATACTCAGTGCCTATATTACTCAGTGTCTATCACTTGGGTAGACCCTGGGAAATAAAATGAGATCATTCTTCCTTCTGAGAAATATCTCTTATGCTGGCTGATGTTACAGATATGGGCCAAAGTTGAAATCAATAACATTTGACAAATGCTATGAAAAGAAGGAAAAAACATGTACCTGGGTTTGATAGGAGCACAGAGGATGGACTCAATATAAAGTAGGTTTGGGTAAAGTCATGAAAATAAAAGCATTTCAGACAGGAAGATGATTGCAACTAGAGGAAAGGAGATATGAAATAGCTCAGTATATTTAAGGGATAAGAAACAACTTCAACCTAGTATAAGAATTGAGATTGAGCAAGAAGAACAAAGATAGGTTATAGAGAGATTTGTGCATATAAATCCAAAAAAAGAAATAAAAGGGGAAGTATCTTGATCAAGTAAGAAGGGACTGACACTATGTAACAGTGAATTTGATTAGGAATCCCCAAAGTTGATCCATTCCAAGCAATAAAATATAATTTTGAGCCTAAAGTAGATATCTAAGTAGAAAATAAATACCTGAGAAAGTTTTTATAAAAATAATAACTGAATGCATGCCTGTAGATAAGCTCACTCATCTAGCATAGGTCAAATAAGGATAGATCAAAGATAGACTATAAAGCAATAGAAGGAGAAAATGGAGGAGAAAATGAAGTATCTCTGGAAAGAAACAGTCAATTAAGACTAAAATCCAAAGTTGACAGTACCACAGACAATTTGTTTTCTTCCTTTTCCAGTTTCTGGAGCTTCATGCATTGCTCGTGGCTTCCATTTATCCCCCAAATCAGTAAATGCCTGTCCAGTCTTTCTCAGAACACTATCTCTTTGTTTCTGACTCTCCTGCTACTTCTCACCCACTCAAAGATCATTGTGATTACACTGAGCCTACCTGGGAAATCCATAATTTTCTCACCTGTTTAGCAAAAATTTAACAACAAAGTAAACATGAAAACTGGGGCCTTCCTGGTAGCCTATGGTTTGTCTCAGCACTATCACTGCTACGGACTTACTTTGATCCCCATTCAGGGAGTTAACCCACACATGGCACAGCAGACCTCTCCTGTCTCCCATGCTGCTCCCCTCAGCAGAGTATTTCAGTACATCCACCTATGCTGCTCCCCACTTTGTCTCTGGTAAAACCCCTTATCCCCCACACCTCTGGCCTACACCTCATTTCTTCTATGCAAAAATAGATAATTACAATATGCAAAAATAAATAATTATAATAAATAAATAAGTAAATGTGAGAACTGTTTGAAAAAGTCAGATGTTTATAGCAGAGGGAGTAGCCTGCGGGCTGGGCAGATGACCAATTCCTTATCTTTGTATATTTGCACTGCCACTTAATGCCATAGTTGTAAAAATAAATTCTAGTTAATTATATATCTATCATTAAAAACACTACTCAAATATGATACAAATGTCTTGCATTAAAAGAGTTGATCAGAATCTTTGTATAGAATGATTTTGGTAAAGTCTCTTCCTTGCCATAAAGCCTTCATGTTTTTATTTTTTTTTTAAGATTTATTTATTTATACAAACACTGGGTACAGTCAGAAGCGTGGGAGGGTGAGAGAATTCACCAGAGCCAGAGCAGGGAACAGAACAGGCAGACTGATGAGATACACTGCTGAGGGGAGCCACAGGCGCGGCAGGAGAGGTCTGCAGGCCATGTGGGATCCTCGCTGGTGGCCCGGGATGGAACAGGGGCTGCAGAGGCTGGGGGCAGCTTCGTTGCCCTGCTCTCAACATCTGTGCCACTGGGGGAGGCCCAAAGCCTTCATGTTTTATTTAAGGTAGCACTTAAAAATAACAATTTTGAAATGAACATGAGACTGCAGCAGTATTACACTACAGCTTCATGTGCTAGGGTACATTATATGGTGTTCCACTGCAAAAATAGCAAATCATTTCAACCCTATTCATTAAAGATGAATGAATATGTTATTATTAAATGTCTATATGACTTTTTCACTTATCAGCCTGATGCTTGTGATTATTTGTCAGACTAAAAGAACCCAGAACGCTATGGAATGACGTTCATTGCACCCCAGAAATATGATGTTATATCTTGTAAGTCTTCAATGTTATATCATGTTTAAAGTGCCAGTTTTTACATGGCATTACTATTATTATTAATAGTAACATATATATAAATAGTATGCAATCAATTTTTAATAAACATGTATGTTTCCTCTCCAAAAATGAACGCAAACGAACAAAAAAATGATGTCCTGGGAAATGCATGTTGTTTGCACTTGCTATAATATGATATATAGCTCCTTTTTTTGTAAGATTTATTTATTTATGCATACAAGAGCTGGGGTACAAGCCAGAGATGCAGGGGGTGAGAGGATTAACCAAAGACAGAATGGGGCACAGAACAGGCAGAGTGACGAAGTACACTGCTGAGGGGAGCAGCAGGTGTGGTGGGAGAGGTCTGCGCGCGATGTGGGACCCTTGACGGCGGCCGGGGATCGAGCTGGCGCTGCAGAGGCTGCGGGCAGCTTCGCAGCCCAGCGCCTCAACCTCTGCGCCACCGGGGAGGCCCCTGTTTTTTCTTGTTAAGAAATATGTGGATTGCCATTATTGACATCAAGGGATATTAGGGGCATGTATTCATAATTTAAAAATCTATAGTGTGCAATACTTATGTAATGGACTTGCTTAGTAACTCATCACCTTCCAAACCAGCATTTCACATTTTAGTAACTATTTTTTTTTTTAAGAAGTAACAGCTATAAGGAATAAAACAGCAAAATCTGACTATAGAAATATATTTAATAATACAAACATTTTGAGTCTTTGGCATCCAGTGTGTCTGCATGATTCCCTTTTTCCTATGTTATTTTATGACACAAGTTCTATATACCCTCTATGATTAGACCCTGCAAAAAAAAAAAAAAAAAAGAACTACAGCTAAACACTGGACTAGGTCACTGTCAAAACCCAAGTATCATATGTTAACATTGATATTATTTCATTCAAGTTAAATAATTATGTCAAAAGAAATTGCAGCTGTTTTTCATTTGGCAATTATAGTTACCAGGGATTTCTTAGAACCAAGTAATAAAGAGTGAGAAGTAAGAATAAATCCAATGAGCACAGAACAAAAAAATATATAAATTAGATTTAAATTTTGACTACATGCCTGAAAAGATGAATTTCCATTTAATATGAAAGTGTTATTTGGCTATCTATTTTCCACTGAAGTCTGCAGTAGAAAATTATTAAAGATTCACACAGTGGTCTACTATGTGGGGCTAGGCATGCACCCAATAGGTGTTCCGTAAGTACTAATTATTGCCACTGTTTCAGGACTCTAAGGTGGTCTCAGAACATTGTATAATCAATAGGAAAAGAGCACAAATTGCATTAGTGGATTTTTTTTTATTATCTCCAGATAAGGATGATGAGGAATAAATTGAACAGGTGCCTGCCAACTACCAACCAAGCATTGTAAAGGGGCACATTTAGGACTACCAGAATAAGATGCCTGTCATTTGCTCTAAATATTGTGATCTTTCTCTGTCAAGGTTGAGAGTGGGACAAAGAGTTGTTTGACCAAAATTGTGCAATTTTAACTGTTAGCAATTTGTATTTAGGTTCAGTGTTCATACTATGCAGAAGGTATCTCAAACCTTGAGAGAATTCCCAAATAATACAAGAATCTTGGGGTTTCTCAGTTTTTTACCTCCAAAATGAAATAAACACACACAAAATGCAAATGTAATGACTAGAGATGAAAATGGAGGTGAATTATTAAAGGAAAGCATCATCATGAAAATAAGGTCCCTGAGGAGTGTAAAAACTATAAACATACATTTCATTTTCACCCATTTTATTGAATCAAAAGGGGAACTCATGTACAGTAACGAGAACTAAAGATTTGTAATATTCACCTACATTAAAGAAAGTAAAAATCCACAGAAACATTATATCACCTACATAATGTGCTGTGCTTCTTTGTTAATTGTAAATAAATTTAATGTCATATTTTGTTTTTGAATTCTGTGTGTTCTAGATTTAAAGGTTGTTTTTATTTGTTCTGAACTATATATATAATAATTATGATACACCCCCACAAGTGTCTCATATTCATATCAATCTGTTTTCAAGTTAAGCATTTTAAGAATATGATTAAAAATTAAAATTACTCATATTTCTCAAAGCATAAATCAGGAAAATTATCCTTCACTATTAATTCCTTTTCTCCTTGTTTTGTTTCCTTTCCTAAAAAAAAAATTTGAGGTTATTATTGTTACAAGGAAGTATGGATTTTAAGATTTTTTTGTAATTAGACATTTGTTCAGTATTTTCTTTTTATCATCATGTAAGAGTTGAAGTGGTTAAAAACTTATATTTCTATTTACAAGCATATTTTGCTAAATTAAAATATTTTCAAATATTTTAAGCGGCATATTCTAAATATCTACAAAAAAGCAGTTGGAGAAATAAATGACCTACAAAAACCAGCTACAGGGTGGTAATCAAATCTGTAATATCGTGTCTTGAAAAGGAAACATGGGGCTGCATACCAAATACCTGGCATTATTTTTCCTACTCCCAAAGAGAATATGACTTTCCCCTGCAAAACATTCAAATTGTAGTTTGTATCCAATGCTCTCAGACTCTCAAATTGTTTAAGACTTTAAAATTTAATCAAGGGATTTCTTAATGGAAGTTAGGAAGAGCAACATCAGAAATACATTTGACAAAGGGGTAACAAATTTCTACTTAATTATTTACAATGCCCAAATAAGGCTACAGAGAGACAGAAAAGTAGTCAGACTCTGGCGAATCAAACTCAGCTGTCTGAAAGAACAAGGGCATCAATTCGTCCTCACACCATGCAAACAGTTTTCAAGATTGCATCTTGTTGATCTTGATGAAATTACAAGACTAGGCTCTAAAGCTTCATGCTGGTAATTTATGGCCACAGGTCACTTTGAATTGAATGTCTTCAGTGTATAGAGAGCCTATTTGTCATTTGCATTCATCTCATTTTACCACCTAAAACATATTTTTCATCATTATCATTGTTCTCTCTCTCTCTCTCTCTCTCTCTCTCTCTCTCTCTCTCTCTCTCCGCCCCCCCATCATTCCCCTCCCTCCTCTTTCTCTTTATCGATCTCTCTATCTAGCATAGAACAAAAATGTTTCCTATCGAGCCCAATATTATGTCAGAAAGCATGAGTGTCCTAGGTCAGAAGACAAGAAACTTACTGCTTTACTCTGTACCAGTGTTACAGCAGAGCATGTGTTGTTAGTTCCCCTCCTGCCCCAAATTCCACTAAGTTGAGGCTTAACTCAGAGGAATGTTACACACAGTATGTTAGTGTCACAGCTGTAGCCTCCGGAACTCGGAGAACCCCAATCCTTTATAAAAACTGGTTCACATTTTTTCAGAAGGGAGATATTATCTCTTTTAAACACAACCACAAACGAATCTGTCAACAACTATGGAGAGGGACACTATTGCTATCTCTCAAGGCCACTTCCTAAAAAAAAATCTTAGAATTTGGGCCTCCCTGGTGGTGCACAAGTTTAAGTCTCAGCACTATTAAGCTATTGCCAGCCACTGCAGCATGAGTTCAATCCCTAGCCAGGGAGCTACACATATGGCGCAGCAGACCTCTTCTGTCTTGCCTGCTGTTCCCCTCAGCAGTGTATTTCAGTAGATCTGCCTGTTCTGTTCCCCACTCTGTCTCTAGTGAATCTTCTCACCCCCTACAACTCTGGCCTACAAACCAATTCTTGTATGCAAAAATAAATAAAATACATCTTTTAAAAAATCTTAGCCTTTATTCCAAGACAAAAGCTGATGCAAGTGCAGAAATGTCATAGACAATTGTCTTCTGACTTTGATATGTGAGATTGCACTTCACTGTGATTGTAGGATTTCAAAACTAGTAAAGGCAGCTAGAATTGACAAAATTGTTATCATGATTCAAAGAAACCCGAATACTTTAATTTTATGTGTCACAATGAATTATGGCAGCTTTGCAGTAATAACATGGAATATTTTTTTCCAGGTTGAATAATCTTTGGTCAATAGCAAGATCAGAATAACTGCTAGCTATATCTTTGAATTAAAACATTCATCTATGGGTGTTCCTAGAGAGAAAGATCCTCTGTTTATCACCCTGACCTCAAAAAGGGTGACACCAAACATAGGGTGCTCCCATGGGCAAGAATGGAGTGGCCCATTTGCCCAACAAAACTTGTGGCCTCTAGGATACTGCTGTTATAGAATGTCTCATGCAAGGAAAAAAAAAAAAATCATCCACTCCATCTTGTTTCAACTAAGTTTGTCCTAATAGTTTTAAAGATTGAAAGAGTTTTAGTTTTCAAATGTCTTTCTCCTGCTTTTTTGAATTACAATTTCCAGCCATTATTAAATTTATGTAAAGTTTGTCTCCCCCCACATATGTTGCATTGCAGGTGCTACCAACTGAAATTGAGGTCTTTGCATCCATTTCCACATGCCATGATGCTGGACTGATAGCCACACAGCGGGGACAATGGATTTTACCTGTGCAAGTTAAACTACTCAGTAGTCTACAGATTTGTGCTGCCTTAAACTGACAAAATCTTTCAGTATTTTGAGGAAAGCTAAGTGATAAGCTAGTAAAATGTAGTGCATGTGATTAGGGCTTATTTTAAAAGTATGTGTGAGCACTGAGAAGAAGGAAAAAGCAGAAACCATGGGCTGGGTGAGAATATTTGCTCAACATATAATCAACAAAGGGCTAGTTGACAGAAAAATAAGATACCAAAAAATTAAACAGAAAGACACAGCCTAAAAGAGAAATGGATGAAAGTTGTAAGCAAATACTTCAGAAGATAACACAAATGGGTAACAAAGATGTGAAAATATGCTCAGTCTTAGATGTCAGAAAATTTATAATTAAAACTCCAAGAAATAATATTCTGTACCACTAACTTGGCAAATATTCAAATTTTTCAGGATATGAAATGCTGGTACACTGTGTTCCTGAGGAACTCATATACTGCCTTAAATATGGTATAATCAATCTAGAAGACAGTTTGGTGACATAACAAGTTAACTCTTATGCATTTGTCACAGGAAATAGAAAACTAAACACTATAGAAGCTCTGTTTTTAATGCCATACAACTGGAAACAACCTGATATTCCTTGGAAGAGTAGTTAAATAATTTTTCTTTGAATGAATAGTATGGGCATCAACATGAAACAAATAGAAAATATTGGGTTGTCAAAAAGTAATGATGTATTATTTCTTTGAATATAGAAATAGAAAAACTGCATCATGACTTTTCTGGCAACCCAATATATACATTGTAAGGTCAGACACTATTATTGGTGCAAACTTGTCAGTCCTTAAGTCACTGCAAATGATTAAAATGATAAAAGTGTTAATTGTTTCCCTGCAATGGGTCTTTAGGAAATTTTATAAGCTAAAAAACTATGGTATGCACATAATTAATGAACAAATACATAACAAAAATAAAAAGAATAAGACAAATAATTCAAAATGGAAATTTGTGTGTGTGTGTTGCATATGTGTGTGTTTTCTGCTTCTCTGAGAGAAAAGCAGATCGTCTGGTATTAAAAAAAAAAAAAGAATCGGTAATGTACCCTTTCTTTAAATGGAGAGTGAGTTCACAGATTTTTAATTATTTACTATTATCATTCATAATTTACACATGGATCTAATACTTTTTATGTACAACTATTTTACAATAGAAAATAGGGATACACAAACACACATATATAAAAATCCACTAAAGGTCGCTATCTGACCACGTGCACACACATACATGAAAGAGGGCAAGAGATAATTCAGTTGAATTTAGTTGTGTATTCTTGGAGTGATAAGGGCAAGTGTATTCCAATCCACTGTTATATTATACAGCTTGAAGACATCTGTAACATAATTACTATTGCCAAAAATATATACAAAGTTTTTTAGACTAATTTTCTCAAAGTTTTCAGCCTTAATTCTCTTTTTATTTAAGATACAGTTCTCCCTAGTTAGGAAATTAAAACTTTGGACTATTAACCTGTTTCAGTCTTTCTGTAGTTGAGAGAATGCAATGCAAAATTAGGATTGGCTTGTGGCTTTGGGTAGCTTTTTATATCGCCTCTAGAGACCATCTGACTACCTTTGAGCAACTGGCAATTTGGAAACCTTACCGTCATTCCTTGTCCCACATGTTCCCTACATCATTGTATAGTTAATTGCTCACAATGATATGTTTTCAGTTCATTATATCTTTCCTTTAAAAGTGAATGTTTTTCTCACAATATATTTTTGTCTAAGTTATGTCCTTTCATTAGTTTGTAATAATGACTTAGAGAATGAGTGGAAAACTTAGGTTTCAGTATGCCACCAATAAAAATAGGACTGAGTACTTTAAATATTTTATCCTTTTTGCAAAAAGATAAGTAGTTTAGATCAAATTTAATTTTTCAAGTAAATTTCGTATAGTATCAGTACTGTTGTGCAATACATCTGTTTTATAGACTAATCAATTATTAATAACTGAATTTTAAAATAAGACTCTTGCAAAACAAAATTAATATTTTATGAAGCACTGAATTTTGTGGTATCTAAATACATATGTTAGAGCTTCTGTGGGTCCCATCTATGTGTGTATATATATTAAAAAATAACTCCATATGCTAATGCTTGTATTGTATTAATATCAGCTATCTTTATATTGGAGAATTTGGGGTTTATTTCTTTATATTGATGGTGACTCTAAATTGTGGAATTAAACACCCCATCATTACAGACTTGTTAAAACCACAAAGAATATGTAAACCTCAATGTCTGCAAAAATGACATTTTCAACATCTTCATAAATAATATAAAAAACAGAATTTCTGTTATGATTTGTTTTTTTATCTCCAGATCTTAAAGTGAAAAATAGGTTAGTTTGATGAGAACAAACTCTACTTTTGAAACTATTTTATAGCAATTTGTGATTATACTCTGAACTTTAAGCCAAAATTATACTTTAGATACAATTTGTTAAGGATGGATAGATATATATGAGTTTTCCAAATGTGTATTTAAGGAATCTTATAATGAAAATACAATTATTTCTTTCTTTAAATAAAATGTGTAACATTTATAGCTTCAGATTTAAAAATATGTGTTTATTAACTATTCATTAAGTAGTAAAATTTCATTTATTTTCATGCCTTTTATCCTCAGAATTATAAAGCAAAAGTTGTATAATGGTATAATTGGAATACCTTCTTTTTTATTGAATGAAATTTTTGTTTTTTCCTCAGAACATTAGGCAATACTTGTGGTGCAAAAAAATAAATAAAGTATTTACACACAAAATGCACAGGTGTGCAAATATCTGCATTTTTATATGTGTGAGCATATGTAAATGTATGAATATACATGCATGTGCATGTGTTTATGTATGTGACTAGATAGGTAAGAAGCATTTGTGATAAAGGCATGATTACATAAACTAAAGCAGAGATTTTGAAATCACTTATTGCTGCATCAAAACATAAAAATTCTTATAATCGGGCCTCCTCAGTGGCTTAGCGGTTGAGCGCTGGGTTGCGAAGCTGCCAGCAGCTTCTGCAGAGACAGTTCCATCCCCAGCTGCTCCCCGGCCACCAGAGGAGGGTCCCACATGGTGCGTAGACCTCTCCTGCCGCCCGCTGCTCTCCGGCGCTTCTGACTGTGCCCAGTGATTGTATAAATAAATAAATAAATCTTAAAAAAAAATTCTTATAATCAGTTACAGTCGACCACATTTTTTTTTTTTAATTCATTCAAAAATTCTAAAGATTACTGTAAGGGATAAATAAACTTTTCCAATAACCAAATGATGACTTAATATAATAAACAGAATGTGAAGATATTGGATTTAGTATTACTTCCTAAGTAAAGTCAAACTTTTCACTCATTCAATCACAGCAAATGATTGAAAGTATAAAACATTTGCTCATATTCTTGTGGTGACACTGGAACCCTCAGTATTATGTGCAAAAAACAAACTCCTCTCCCTCCTCATTCTTCCTGCAATCCACAAATATAAATAACTTTTGGTATGGGCCAGATGAGTCAAAGATTTATTATAAATTTAAATTCTTTGGGTCTGTGATATAGTCAATTTTATTGTGTTTTCTGTCAAATACACCTTCAAACATATATTTTTTCATATATTTTCATTCTGAAGACCTTGTGCTTTTTCAAATTAAGTAGAGGCTGCTCTGTGTATCAACTAAGTCATATAGTATAGAATTGTAAAATTGTGAAAATAATTCTCCTACACCCAGTCATTACTGCAGTCATTCAATTCCTCATTTTTTTCTCTTGAGGTATTAAATGACTGCAATGTCATCATACGCACTTAATTGAATTTTTTTTCTAAAACATAAGTCTAATCATATCTGTCTTCTTAAAATCCTGAAATATTTCTTGTAACTATAAGCTAATATTCACATATTTCAACATGATTTAAAGGCACTTCAGGCCAGGGACAAACCTCTCTGCACCTTCCTTCCCAATTATTTCCCAATTACACTCTCTGCTTCTGAAGTATATTATGCCTCTCTTCATTTATTCCTGTTGTTTCTTCTGACTGAACACCTAAAGCATTTTTTTACTCCTATTTCTCTTTCAAGCTTAGGTCAAGCATTATGTCTACACCCTCCAATCTAGAGGAAGAGTTGTTTTCCTTCTTACTTTTCACCAAAACCTCAAATTTACAATACTCACTTGACTGTTATTGGGCTGTTTTTATGTCTCCAGTTGCTAAGCTTCAATATCAGAATGTGCTAAATTGAATGTGTTTTCTTGGATTTAAATTTTCTGTAAGGAGAGGTCATCATCGTTAAAATACCAGACTCAGTACAGGGGTGAAAACTAGAAGGCTTTTAATTGTCATCTATTGAAAAATAGGGCAAAATGAGATACCCACATAAAGTATGATTAAAATGAGAAAATTCAAAAATATTGATTGTGAACATGACTTTATATTTATGTTAATGTAAGTATCACAGATTAAACATTTATCTGAAAATTAGAGAGTGTTTTCTGAAGCACTTGTCAAACATGCCAAATCTTGAGTCCCACAGAAATAAAATGTTCTGATCTTTGGGAGTATGAATTCTATTAGTCTTTTAATTAATTCTTAAGTCGATTCATTTGCATGCTGAAGCATGGGAACACTTATAAAATATTGTAAGAAATATGGTATCATTTAAAAGTTTTCTATTGTTTTTAGAAAACAATTTTGAGTTTTTTATAGACTGATATGATATGAGATGCAAAGTCACATCTTTGCATCTTTGTTTTCATAATGAGCAAATTTGAATTAATGGAATTCTAAATCCCTGAATCTTTTGAATATAGTCAGTTTTCTTCATATGCCAATTCAGCTGTTTCCAAATGTCTCAAGATGGCATATTAATAATTTTTACCTCTCCAAACAGAACTGATTATTAGATTTATGAGTTGTTTAATAATTTCAGTTTTAAAAATTTCCAAATGAAATGTTTCTTTTCTAATTTTTATTTTTTTTATTTTTTGTTGTTCAGGTAACATTGATTTACAACACTATATGACTTAGCAGTATAGATTTATATTTGTTCAAATATATGTTACCACACCACTCCCATCACCAAAGCAACAATTATCTTCCATGAGAGTTCATTGGGACCCCTTGTAATTTTGCTCCAACCCCCACTCCCTCTTAGGTAACCTCAGTTCCACACTCATATTCCAAGGGTTAGTTTTGGTTCACTTTGCTATTCCTTTATTTGTTTAATTGTATTCAATTTGTGAGTGCAATCATCTTGCATTTGTCTTTCTCCTACTGAATTATTTTGCTTAGCATAATCTGTTCTATTTCTGTCCATGTTGCTTTAAATAATAAGATTTCATCTTTTTTATAACTGAGTAGTGTTTCTTTTTTTAAGATTTATTTATTTATGCACACAAGAGCTAGCTGGGGTACAGACCAAAGGTGTGGGGGTGAGAGGATTCACCAGAGACAGAGTGGGGAACAGAACAGGCAAATTGACCAAAGTATACTGCTGTGGAGAGCAGTGGGCAAGTTAGGAGAGGTCTGCTTTGCCATGTGGGTAGCTCCCTGGCTGGGGATCGAACTCGTGCTAGATAGGCTGTGGACAGCTTCATAGGTTTCGTCTTTACCCCTTGTGCCACCAGGGATGCCCCCTAACTAAGTAGTATTTCATTATGTATATACACCTATCCACTCATCTGTCATTGTAAATGGCCCTTTTCTATAGTAAAACTCTGTTAGCACAATTTTTTGAGGAACAAAATTTTGTATTACATGTGCACTACATATATATGCATATATGCATACATACACATATACACATATATGTACACACTGAATTTTACCAATAAAATGTTCACTATTCAAATGACAGGTGATGAAGATAAATTCTTTCAGAAACTCAAAATATAGTGTATACAATATATAGTATACTCCTCCAAATACATTTACTCAAATTTTTATATCTGATAAATGCATGCTTCTACATGTAATTATTATATAATTAAAGGAATAAGCTAATAAAAATCAGTATTGTTTTCTTCTCTATTCTAGTCTTCTCTCCAGAGATATGTATGACTTGCAAAGGAATTTATTTTTCTGTTTGAATATACATACACACATACACACATGTAATTTCTTGTTTTAAATGCAGTATGCTCTTTTTTTAAATCTTTTGTCTTCCAGATTGTATGGACTTTACTATTGAATTGACTTATCTAACTCATTTTGAGAAATGAGATGAGTTTTCTGATTAACTTGACTCATTCTTAAATGTATAGATTAAATACTCCTAATGTGTCTGCTCACATCTGGTATTCCAGATGTTTGCTATAATAATCATATAAAAATCGACACAGCATTTGCAGGGCCATGAAAAACACTGAAGAATGAATAAGGCAGAAATGTATCCCTTCCTGCATATGATACCATAAAATTGAATATTCTGTACAGCACAACCCAAATCAATCTAAACAGTTTCAAATAGTCTAAAGTTCTAAATAGCATAGAATGAATTTCCCATTAAAGATTTTTCTGTAGTACGGAGATCTTCTTTTTTTAAAGACAATTATTTGTGCATACAAGAACTAGGGTACAAACCAGAGGTGCGGGAGGTGAGAGGATTCACCAGAGGCAGAGTGGGGAACAGAGCAGGCAGACTGACCTAAATACACTGCTGAGGGGAGCAACAGGCGAGACAGGAGAGGTCTGCTGCACCATGTGGGTAGCTCCCTGGCCAGCCAGGGATTGAACTCATGCTGCAGTGGCTTTGGATAGTTTCACAGTGCTGTGCTTAACCCCTTGCACCACCAGGGAGGCCCCAGTACAGAAATCTTAAGAATTTCCTGAAAGGAGGCATCAAAAAATATGTCCTTCACAATGATAACTTTTTTTCTTTTTTATGAGAACTGGGGTTTGTTGGGGTATGACTCAGTCTACGCCAAGCATTCATGACCAGGAGACTTGAGAGTCACATTCACTAGGGCTGGAGGGGAAGATCCAACTTGCAGGTATTAAGAGAGGGTAGTAGCAGATAGGTGTCACTTCTGAGGTGGTAACTATCAGAAAATGGGATAGTGAAACAGAACTAGAGGGTGATATAGCAGGTCAAAGGTCAAGGTGGAGGACAGGTCACTATCCATGGGTTCTCACCTGTGTGTTCAATTGCAAGACCACTCAGGTACAGAGCAACAACAATGAGGTTTATTTAACAAACAGGGGAAACAAAGAGTTTCTAAGACCACAAGTGGCCTTTTCACCCCAAATAGTGTCCACTGTGTCCATAAATGCCAAACAAAAGGTTGTCCTTTCAAGATGGGATTATCCAGTCAACCAGGGACTTGACTGGGGTGCACTGGCAAGCAGTGAGCTAGAATGCAACTCATAGTGGCAGCTGGAGGTGCTCACAGGCAGGGTTTCTGAAATAAAGCAGCTTACAGCAACAGAGGATAGACAATGCCAGCTGCTGGACCAGACAGCAGTCGAGGCACCAGCACCAGGAGGTGGTGTCTGGTGTCTGGATACATTGTGTTAACAGCTCTCAAAGGTGATCCAGACACAAAGAGACTATCATCCATCAACAGTTCTGGATAGCAGCGGCCAGTAGTGCTGGTTACCCAGTCAACAAGAAGCATTTTTAAAACACCAGCATTGCAGGTCTCTGAGAGTCGTTGGCCCATACCACCTACCACAGCTCTTTGACCCCCAGGCTGGGGCCAGGCAGTGACAGCGGCAGTGCTGGAGGCACATGCAGCTGTGTGGTCTTTGTGAAGCTCTGTGACTTCTCTTCTTTCTTGGAGGTCAGCTGCTAGATTCTTCTTTCTTTTTTCTTCTTTGGAGGCCAGAAACAGAGTCAGCACCCCATGCCAGCTCCTGACCTGCCTTCTATCCCCTGTCAGGGTTACCCCCACCGTACTTGCCTGATTGAACTGCTTTTAACCATTAGTGACAAATTGGACCATTTTAGAACTAATCAGCCCATTTGGTGCTGGCTAATTAACTAATGAGCTGATGAACCTGATTGATTCATTTTGCTTGCACCTCATTGGTCCATTCTGTGATCCAGGTGCCAAATATAAAAGGGCTAGTGCCAGCTGGCCATCAAGGTCTGCCAGCACCAGGCCCTATGTAGCCTCAGGAAGCTGTGGGGTGGCCTGGGTGATGCCCAGAGGCAGTGCTCTGAGCAGTGTGTGGGTGGGGAACTCCCTCTGGGCTCTGGCTCAAACAGAGCCCAGGGGAGGGGCTGCCCTCAGGCAGCAGCTTGTGGCCTGGAAAACTGCCTCTGCTTTCCAAGGACTCTTGCAGCTTCTGCTGGTGTTTAAGAGTCAGTTTTGCCCCAGAGCGCTTGCTGTGGGGACTGAATTTAAATAGGACATTAATACAATGGGGCAACACAAATGTTTCTGGTGAGTGACAGATGTTTGTTTGTGTAAGTCATAAAAAGGAAAAGTATGGCTTACAAAAACAGAAACTGAGGCACAGTTCTTTTTCAGCTAACCTGAATTAATAATTGAGATTCCTTATATGAATGCTTGTAAGAACTCTGGCAAGTTAAGAATTTATGACTCTCTACTGAGAGATTTCAGTAAAACCAATAGGTTTCTTTATATTTACTCTTTCTTCAATAATAATAAGGGCAAACTAAAGACTATATCATATCCATAGTTTGAAAATTTTTAGTTTAAGTATGTTCTGACATACTGATGTGATGGTAGAAATAATCAAGTTAAAATGAGCAATGGATAAAGAAGACTTCATTTGTGACTTAAAATGAATTGAAGAAAGTAAGGAATATGGAATGGAGAAGCTACAGCCTAACAAAGACATCAATTGGAATAATTCTTCTATCTTAATTTGAAAGTAATATTTTTTGATACTTCAAACTTGAACGCAGTGAGTAATCATTATACAAAGGAGAGTAATCAGTTAAAAGAATTAATGTTTTTAGACAAAGGAGCTGTTCAACTTTGTTCTTCATTTCTAGTGTTCAATTCTGGACACTTGTGTTACAAATAGCATTGATAAACAATTTAACAACCAGTTAAATTCAGGTTAACATGGATCATCATGGTGATAATTTGAAAAGCACAATGCAAGGTGCTATAGAGGATGTAGAAATTATAGGAAATATAATTTGTAGTAGTGAGAATGTGCATACCTGGACAACATCTTGGTATGAGGTGAAGTGAGTTTGGAAGAAATATATTGCATTGCCTCTCACTTGAATATATAAAGGACTGAATGTCCCAGGAAATGACGATCATCAAAAATAACACCATATGAAAGGAACTGAAAGGATCGATGGTCTTATGAGATAGCAATTTTCCTATTCATCTATACCTTCAAACAAATGAATTGTGGCAATGTTTTGCCACCATGAAAAAATGAAGCTGCATCTTAACATTGGATGAAAATGTTCTTGCAATTCAAAATTCCGTTTCTTCCTAGTTGTCTGATGGCATGTGCAGAAATAGAACGTAGGGATTCTGTCTTTTATTCTTTCCAACACACTTTGACTTATCTGGGTGATACTCACCAGCCAATCTCATCTCCTTTTGCAGCCAGTCTCATCTCCTTTTGACTCTAATGCATTAGAGTCACTTCTTATCAGACAACATATAGGCTGTGAAATGTTGCTCCAACTATGTATATGGTGAGTGTATTGGGGACTAGCAATGCAGTCACTATTCCAGAAGGAAGGGAAATGTTACACCTGATGTGAAGGATCATGAGGAACTTGGACAGGAGGGTATTATTTGAAACCTAACTAAAATAAAGATTTTATTTACTATTATGGAAAAAATATACATGGCTATATGTTTCTGATGTATGCAGAGTTAAAGAAACAGTTGAAAAGCACATAACTGATTAATAAATGAACAGAGAAAGTTTGAAAAGGTTTGTTCACAGTCTGAATTTACAAATATCTTAATCATATTGGAAGGGCATGAGCTTCTACAAGGAGGCAGGTTCTGAAAAGACAAGATTCCACTCTCAGCAGTCTCAGCTCAGGTAAGAGCAAGTAATTTAGGCTTAGAGAGTCTTAATACCTTGCCTGCAACTCTGAATCTAAAACAAGAGTGCCCTAGAGCAGGGACAGATTGCCTCTGTGCCTGGTGGTGGTGGCACTGGCTGGTGCAGGAACAGAGGCAAAAACTGCAGCTGCATCCGTGTCAGCAGCTCACTGTCCCATCCCTGGAGTGTGGCCATGGCTCTGGTTTCCCTGGTGCAGGTCCCTGACTTCTCCCCATCTTTTGAGTCAAATTCCCCAATATCTATGGCTTGTAAGACCTAACTCTCTTCCATATGTGTTATTTTCTGCCTAAACCACTCACATTTGGTTTTGCTGCTTCCAGTCAAACCTAAATGTGTGATGCAATGAACTCACCAGGAATGTTTTTTGACACATAACATGATGAGTCACATAATTTATATTCTTTTGAGGATTAACTATATGGGTATGAATTTCATAGTTCCTAAATATTTCTGGAAAATTCTCCTTTCTTTCAATTTCTCTGTTCTTTTTGCTAGCTTAATATAGTCATGCTATCTTGTGGTGGTCTGAGATTTCTTCTTATATTTTGCTTGTAACAGTTATGTTGAGAGACACTCCATAATTCCTTTCATAGCCCAAATCACTGTCAGAACTTAAAGTAGGTTATGGTTACCATTGTCCTAAAAAGACTCAGTTAAAAGTGGCATAGACCAAAATAAGAAGACTGACATATTAGCAACGCATACTTTATTTTTTTTAAGATTTATTTATTTATGCATAAAAGAGCTGGGGTAGAGGCCAGAGATGTGGGGGGTGAGAGGATTCCCCAGAGACAGTGGGGAATAGAACAGGCAGATTGACCAAAGTACACTGCTGAGGGGAGCAACAGGCAAGACAGGAGAGGTCTGCCTCACCACGTGGGTTGCTCCCTGGCCTGCCGGGATTCAAACTCGTGCTGCAGAGACTGCGGATTGCTTCATAGTGTGGTGTTTAACCCCTTGCGCCACCAGGAAGGCCCAGTAACACATACTTTAAAGTCTATAGTTGGTCTACTTTTCGACATAGAACAGTGTTTCTTATTCTTCATTGTGTATTGCAATTGATGGTCTATATCTTCAGACTGATTTATTTGGCTCAGTCAGTTTATATGAATTGATTCACTTTGTAGCATTTGACAGGATAGTTGGTATCAAAATAATGTTGTATAAAGAACACATAAACACATTGTTGAGTGAAGAATGAACCAAAAGATCATAAGTTCTCAAAGATGATGTTCACAGCAAGAGAATTAAATTGCATAAAAATCAAGCACTACTTTGAAATACATGGTATAACAAAGGCTTGAGAGAAAAATGTAAGATGAACTCAATTTCTCAGTCCCTGCCATGAGTCTATAGATGTGCATCCAGCTGTTAGTGAACAATTACCATGCCCAGAGGGAACTGAATGAATGCTGCACCTATTGGTAGATGGAATAAAAACCTGAGCTTATTCTCCTATCATGAGGCTCATGTGCCATATGCTATATACACATACGTTGTCAGCGTAATGAGGATAACATACTTTACCACTGCTTGCTTACATTGCAAAAACTACAACACAATTATATAGATTGCCTGTAATTCATTGAATTTCTTTTTTCTTGCAATTATTAGAAATTTAGAAGGACATAAATGTTGAACAGATGATTGATTTGCCTGGATAAGAGAATAACTTTGATCTAAATATTACTTTCCAGTTTCTCTTGAATCTTCCAACTCTATGCTGTAAATTTGCAATTGAGTATTGCATTCTCTGTCATTTTAAATATAAAATAGAACAATGCATAGAAATATATGGATAGAATGCCAAAACTTTCATTTACTTTATGTGAATTTTTCTTATCAGTATATCTAAATCATATAATTTTGATTTCCATGCTAACTTTCTTAATGTGTTCTCTGCAAAAATAATATAGTTTGAATTTTAAGGTAAGGGATCCGTAGATTTTTGAATATTAGTTGATAGCTAATACATGGAATGTTTGGAAACCTAGAAGTCTGCATAACCAAATATCATTATTACCAACAAATCACAATGAAGTTGTATGATGACAAAATGAACAACTGACCCATATAAATGGGAAACAAAGTTAGTCCATCTTTCCAAATTTTCTTGGTGGAAAGTCCATGGATAACTCAGAGCAGTAAAAATGGACAAGGCAGGGTGAAGTCATGAGGAATGAAAAAGAGTGATAAGCATATAATTATTACACCTCTAGAATTCTCAATGATTCAATTAGTGTGTTCGGCATTTGGTCCTATATGTGTGATGTTCAAAGAAATATATGACACAGTCTTTTGTCTTAAGAAGTTTAACAACCATGGCCTCCCTGGTGTCCTAGGGGTTAAGTCTCAGTGCTATCACCAATACAGCCTAAGTTCCATTCACACCAGGGAGCTAACCCACATGGTGTAGCAGACCCCTCCTGTCTTACACACTGCTCCCCTTAGCAGTGCGTTTCAGTAGATCTGCCTGTTCTCCCCACTCTGCCCCTGGTGAATCCTCTCACTTCCTGTGCCTCTGTCCTACACCCCAGTTCTCCTATGCAAAAATAAAACAAAATAAAAATTAAATAAATAGAAGTTTAACATTCAAATGGAGTGACAGCACATTCAGAGTTAAAGTATGAAAAATAAATACTCAACAAAGAAAAATTAGATGTAATACAAATGGGGTGAACTAAACTACTGTTGAACTTCCTGCAAGTTGGTAGGCTTTATGCAGAAGATTCAACTTTAACCAGTTTATTAAGAATGTGCATAGATGTTAGAGAATACCATGAAAATCCTGGCCAGAATAAACAAAGCCATTATAGTAAGAATGAGCATTCTTTGTCCTCAGATATTGCTGATGAAATGTCATAGAATCATTTGGTATATGATTGGGTATGAAGAAGTAGATATTTAAAAGGTACAGATATTTGGACTTAATCTGCTAAATTATAAGAAAGTACTGAAGAAAACATGATTCCATTCAAAACTAATACATATTAATGTAATTCCCAGCTACCACCTTGCCATTGTTCAGGATATTATCTAGCTAAAATAATTTCCCCTGCTTTGCTTTATAATTTCAAAGGTAGGAGAAGCCTTCAGTAGTTATATCATCAAGGATTGACTAGCTATTATTAATACATATTGGAAAAGTATTCTAGGAGTATTAGTATCAGTGTGTGGTTTCTTCATCTTGAAAATATTCTTACAAGTTTATTTTAGATTTCAAAAAGGAGAAAAAAAAGTATGAAAATTATTGTTAAGATAACTTAGGGAATTGACGCATTGAAACTTTTATTTCTCTGACACCCTACCTTCTCCACAAAATATATAACAACAATAGATTGAATACATAAAGAGATATTTTAAAAAGCCCATTATAATAAACATTTCCAGGTATCAAATATAGAATATAAATGTAAAGCTTTGAGTAGAAGGGAGAGCCACATGCTCCCTGGGGTTCATGAATTTGTGTAAGAGGGGGAGGCCTAGAGTTCCCTTTGTCTATGTAACAAAGTTAGAAACTGCACCATAATGCAGATGAGAGAAGCAGTGATAGACTCACCTCTTAAAACTAGAACTCAAGAAGGGCCTCCCTGGTGGCACAGGCAGTTGGGCACAGGCAGTTGAGCGCAGTGCTGTGAAGCTGTCCGCAGTCTCTACAGTGCCAGTTTGATCCCTGCCAGCCTAGGAGCAAACCACATGGTGAGCAGACCTTTCCTGCTTTGCCCGGTGCTCCCCTTAGCAGTGTATTTCAGTCAGTCTGCCTGTTCTGTTCCCCACTCTATCTCTGGTGAATCCTCTCACCCACCGCATCTCTGGCCTGTACCCCTGCTCTTGTATACATTAAAAAACAAAACAAAACAAAACAAAACAAAACATAACAAAACTAGAACTCAATTCCACTGGTGGTTAAAGCAGCTAAAATAAGTTAACACTACTGGGAGGAGATGGGAAAGACTCAACTTACAACAAAGAAAGTCCACCTCTGGCTTGGGATATGAATTTACAGTTCCGCACGTGGCTTTTGTAGGATAGGCAGTCTAATCTGACAAATAATTGATTCTGGATTAGAAGTCTGGTGAGTTAGGTGGAAGCATTTAAATCCAATATGCAAGATGAATTATAAGTAAGACATGATGATGAGTAGATAGATAGATGATGGAATGATAAAATAACTGCCACATGCCACATGCCACATGCAGAGTGAAACTGAAAATTCTAGCAAACATACATAAAGAATCAAATTACCTTAAATGAATTTATAGTAAATTAAATTAGAATAATATGCTAATATGAATAAAACAACTTCTGTATAATTACATGTAATATAAAGAGGTAAATAAGGGAGTAGCAGTCACATTTTTTTTCCTAAAAAATGTACAGATATGAGGTATCAGATTACTATGAAATAACCTACTGGAAATATTTTAAAATGTGTAAATGTTAAAAACAAAATCTCAATTAGAATAAATTGTAGGATGTTTAAAGTTGAGGTCCATACCTCAGATAGCTGTCTACATCAGATATGCATTTGTCTTCCTTGCCTGCTGCAATGCTCCTATTTGGATCTGATGGTACAGACAAGTCTTTTGGATTCTTTGGGAATAAGCACATGAGCCAGGAGAAGAAAGACAAAACCTTTTAAAATGTAGAGGCTGCCATATCAGTGATGTCTTTAGGATTTCAGTAATCTTTGCCCTGCCAGATTTTATTTTAAGTCAGTGTCTCTTGATATTTGCCCTTAGATCTAATTAGTAGATCTGGGTTGGAGCTCAAGAGTTTCCATTTATAGCATATTTCCATGTAAAACAAAGCTTCCATCTGCTGCAAGAAACACACTTTTTTAAAAGTATATTCTAATAATCTATTTGGCACTAACTGAAGTTGAACATCTGACCACATGACATCAATGGATAGATATGAGCACACTCGGAAATTCATAAAGTGAAAATACAGCAGCAACTTATTATACAATAAAAATGATACACTTGGGATCCAGCCCTTGAAAATTCCAAGGCTCTGAGTGAAGTAGATGAACAGGAAGCCCAGACTTTCATCTTACCTCCCTCTATTCCCTGGCTCCCTGTCCTTCAACTTTATAACCTTGAGATGTGAGGTCGTCCCTAAGTCTCAGTGACAAAGATGGATACTAATTCAGCTCCCATTTAAAGATGAAAGTTGTGAAAAAGTATTTCTTTCAAACTGTGATCATTTTCAAGACTGTTCCTGAAGAAAATGGCCAGGAGGAAATATCTTCCAAGTGGAATGATCTGTATGCAATGCACTGGGTCATTTTTTTATGTTGGTTGGAAATAGCCTGAAGTATGGATATACACAGAGTCTCAGGAAGGCATGAATGATCAACTGATTTGTTTCTGGTGTTTAAAGGGTAAAGGTGAGAAAGTTGAAGTAGACAAAAAGGAGCGTAACAAGAGTTAAGTTAATGGATCTAAGGGAGTGGAGTTGGGTGCAAAACAAAACAATCTGTATATCTCATGTTATTACTCACCAGAGAACAGTGTAGGAGACTCTTAATATGGTGTGGATAGGATGAACTTTCTGGTGTATGTCTGTAAGACTCTGCTCATAAACTCTAAAAAGAGTGTGTGTGGTTGCTGGGTTGTAAACTATGTATATCCTCAAAGACATATATTCCCTTTTACCACCTATTAACCTGCCAGCAGAAGGGAACAAATCTGAGCACTTCTCAATGCCTTTCCTGAATTCAAGATCTTTGGTGCCAGCTTGAATATATTGACCCCTTTCCACCCTGAAAGGGGCAACGATTTGTTCCATACTGCTTCAGCCAGAACTACCTCATACTTTAGTTATATTTAGCTGTCTACCTCAGACAGGTGTTTGTCTTCCTTGCCTGCTGCAATGCTCCTGTGAGCACTATCATGTCACAGCTAAGAGAAACCCTAACTTACAAAATGTGATCCTGTACTGCATTGTTTCATACCAACAGACCAATTTTATGGTAGAAGTATGCCAATGCACTCCTGAGCAAAGTGCACATTGTTTCTATCATATATTTTATCACAAAGACATAGCTTGCCTAGTAGAATGAGGAATGGAGTCACCAAAAGAAATAATTTAGAGTAATATGTATTTTCTGAGTCTGAGATGTTATTTTATATCATTTGCATTGAACCACCAACTTTTTATGATAATGAACCCTCAGAAGATATGTTCAGGTGAAAGAACATGAGTGGAAGTAGGATTTGCCCCTTTAAACATTACTTCTTAAGAACTAGTTGAGAAACAGTAGAACAAAAATAGTGAAATGCATTTTGAAAAGAAATTTTGGTAGACTCTCTACAATTAAGATAGCTTATTGTTGGTATAAATTCATAAAATAAAATGGAAATTTGGCAAAATATGAAGTGACACATTTTACCTTACTAAGCAGTAAAGAATAAACTTTTTTTATGTACTGAAACAAGAATGATTGGTTGATAATATGGAAAGCATAAATTTGTTTTTTTCTCACATCAAATGACAAAAATCCATTCCAGGTAGATTATTACTTGTTCAATACAATCATTTAAATGATAAAAGCAAAATGCCAAAAGTGTAAAAGAAAACAGAAGTAGATCTGTAAATTTCTCATATTTTCACTTTACTGATTGACCTTGTGTTAGAGATTGAGACATAGTAAACAAACAAAGCAAAAACAAACTCTTAGATATAGAATATATTGATGGTTTCCAGATGGAAACAGGTTTGGGGAATGGTTGAAATGGGTATAAAAGTTCAATTACAGAGCAGTGGACAAAAGCTAGATGTTGGGTGAGGATCATGATGACATGTGAACAGATACCGCATGACAATGTAGTACAAGTGAAATTCAGATAATGTTATAAAATAATATTTCCTTGATTAAAAAAATCTAAAATTTAAAAATGATCATCTCAGGATAATGAAGGGTATCTTAGAACCAAAATGTAGAGGAAAATTCTCACAAATTTAACCACAATTAATTCAATTTTTTGTAAAGAGAGACACCATTACCAAAGTTAAAAGAAAAGCTACAGGGCCTCCCCGGTGGCACAGTGGTTGAGCGCTGGGTTGCAAAGCTGCCCACAGCCTCTGTAGCGCTGGTTCAATTCCCGGCTGTCCCCGGACACCGGTGGAGGGTCCCACATGGCGTGCAGACCTCTCCTGCCGCCCGCTGCTCCCCTCAGCAGTGTACTTCGGTCCCTCTGCCTGCTCTGCTCCCCACTCTGGCTCGGTGAATTCTCTCACCCTCTCACGCTTCTGACTGTACCCAATGCTTGTATAAATAAATAAAAATAAATCTTAAAAAAAAAAAAGAAAGAAAAGCTACATTCTGAGAAAAGAAATTTACTGAGCAAATAGAAAAATTTAGAAAAGTTGAATAATTTATTATTGGGAACGTATATAATAATAAATCAATGATAAAAAGATAACTCAATTGGAAAATTAATAACAAAAACATTAACAAAAATAATTAACCTAGGAAGAAATCTGAATGCATAGTGAGCACAAACACAAAAAATTCTGCAGAAATTAATATTAATGTACAATTTAATGCCATTCACATCATTACTAGATGAACAAGATATTTAAAATATTAGACAAGGGTCTGTCAGAAGGTGGAAAAATAAAATTAGGAATTGCTTCATGCTTCTGAAGGAAGTGTAAAATAACAGCAGCATTATGGAAAGCAATTTGGCACTATCTAGAAAGATTTAAAAGGCACAGTATCATTTAGAATGATGTTCAGCATTAGGTAACTATAAACCAGATTACAGTGTTTTAATCAAGCAAGGGATGTGTCTCAAACACTAATATAAAAGTTATCTGGACAGGCCTCCCAGGGCTGGAATAGCAGCTCACAATGCCCTCAAGGTACCAGACCTGTTTTGTCACTCTGCTTTTCTTAATGTGTCGCTGCTGCACCTTCAGGATCACCACATTTCCAGGCAAGAAAATGGTTAGGGACGATTACATCAGCAATGGCAATGTATGCCTACACTGCAATGGCCAGAACTCTCTCATAACGTAGTTACATCTAGCTACAAAAGAGATTGGGTTTTAGAATCGCTTGCTTTTAAAATTCTCAAGTTCTGAAAAACAAATGTTAAGGGGTTTGAATAGTTGTGAATAAGTGGTTTATAATTCATATGCATAGTTAACTGTCACACAAATATGTAGATAGATAGGCAGATGATAGAGTGAGAAACAGAGAAGGAGAGAAAAAGAGAGAGATCCTAATGTCTTGCTATGTTCAGTGCTCTGTGAACAAGTAGCAGAGGCATCAATTAATTTTTTATATGCATGCATAATGTCATGTACCATCCTCGATCTAATGAATCAGTATCTACAGTTTAGAAGTAGTCCCAGGGTCCTCATAGAAATTGACATTTGAAATCACCACTCTAGAGAAACAGCCCTACAAGTCTCAGTACATTGTTACGTATAGGGAAAAATTGAAATAACCGTGTTGCCCATCAATAATAGAATACATATATATTTATTCATTCAATAGAATAATTTACAGGACAGTCTAAATGAATTACTATATAGATTGACTGGCATTAATCTGGGCAAATATCAAAAATGATATTGATTTACAAAGACTGCAAAATGAAATCAATAGTAAGCTATATTTTGGGCAATTCTTAAAAGTACAAAACAGTTTCATCAGAGTACATACATACTTATTAAGATAGCTTAAAATGCATGGGTGGGAGGGGTTTATCACCTTCATATAATGGTTAATTTGGGGTAAAGGTGGAAGAAAATGTGACTAAAAAGAATGCGAAGTGATTTCAACAGTACCTGTAATTTTACTTCTTAAAAAGAAAACTGAAGCAAGTGTGGTAAAATGTTAAGCTATGTGTAAGTGCGTGTGTGTGTGTGTGTGTATCTGATACTTGCAAATTTATGCTCTATACTTTTAAAAGTATGTTAAAAATATTTCATAAAAGACTTTAAAGACAAAGTTAATGCAGATAAATTTTTGAAAGTATAGTAATGGTGTAACGCTTTTCACATTGGCAATTTGTTCTTAAATGATTTAGCAATAGCTGGATAAGATGGATACATTATTTACGAAGATTAAATAAGTCAGCATTAGAGCAACATTTGTAGCTGATTTTTATGATAGTGAGTACAAGATATTTCAATGAATTTGGATCTCTCTCCTGGTAATAACACAGTTAGGAGACAAGAATGCATCTAAATACATGCACCCATATTAATAACAAGCTTGCTTCAAAACTGCAAGATGAATTGGAGGAAAACTGTGAGGAAGCTGAATATTATTTCTATGCTTATAAAAGGAATCTGAATATCAGTGGAACCTACACTTCATTCCCAGTCTCTCGGTTGTGTGTGGACCTCTGACTATTAATGTGAATAATCAATATTAATGTGACTATTAATGTGAATAACCAATGTTGTGACTGCAACAGTCTTTCTGGTTCTTATTTGATGACAAGATGCCCATCACAATGATCATCAAGAAACATTTGGGGAATGTTGCTTATTGCTATTTTTTTCCTCTTGAAGATTTATTTTTATTTATTTATGTATAGAATAACTGGGGTATAGGCCAGAGGTGCTGGGGGGTGAGAGGATTCACCAGAGACAGAGTGGGGAGCAGAACAGGTGGATCTACTAAAATACACTGCTGAGGGGAGCAGCAGGCGAGACGGGAAAGGTCTACTGTGCCATGTGGTTTAGCTCCCTGCCCAGGGATTGAACCCAGGCCATTGTGTTCATAGTGCTGAGACTTAACCCCTAGGCCACCAGGAAGGCCCAATGGTTTATGACTTATGGGACCTGGATATGACATGGTACTCCTGGGATCCTTGCAGTGAGGCTGGAGAGAGAGAGTGGGAGAGAAAATATGGTAAAGCCTGTTTCGTTTTGTTTTTTTAAGTAGGCATTAACGGTGGGAACCTAGGATTTTGGAGGCTATTGGTGAATTTAAAATTTTAAGGGTGGGATTTTAATATTTGGGAAGAGAAAGAAGAAGGAGCTTAATAGTCAGTATTGAAATCAATCCCTAAAACAAGGGATCCTCCATGATGGGAGGCAACATAGATTCTCAGCTAGTCATGTGACTGGCAATGTATTTATTGGGGTAGTCATCTTTAAAGTGGATGCCTCTTTGAACTCCATCCTCAACAATCAAAGATTAAGTCAGAGACTTGCATTATGAAGAAACAAACAAACGCACAACTGCCAAGACTACGCCACACTCTTGTAGCCTTTCCACCAATTTTTTTGACTTTGACAGTGAAGTTTATTTTTGTTTTCTCCTTTGCAAAACGTTTTCTCCTTTGCTTGAAAAATTTGCATCCTGGTTCTTGTCATTTGTTGGCTTCATTTTTTAGTTCACAAAATTTTCTGTTTCTAATGCTTAAGGTTATCAAGAAATAACATACTGTTTTATCCTGCAGAAAATAATTTCCCTTTTTAAAAGATGTATTTATTTATGCATACAAGAGCTGAGGTGCAGGTCAGAGATGCGAGGGGGTGAGACAATTCACCAGAGACAGAGTGGGGAACAGAACAGGCAGACTGACTGAAATACATTGCTGAGGGGAGCAGCAGGCGAGACAGGAGAGGTGGGTTCCTCTCTGGCCAGCCAGGGATTGAACTTTGTGCTGCAGAGGCTGGGGATTGCTTCATAGTGTGGTGCTTAACCGCTTGCACCACAAGGGAGGCCCCAGAAAATAATTTCTTAACATATATTACTCTTAGATAGAAATAATCTTGTCATGAAAAAGTATTCTGGTCTCTCTACTATGTGTATCACTTTCATGTTTATTAGTCACAAAATGAGACATTAATAGAAAGAAAATTAAATCCCAGGAGGATATACAATGGAGACTGGAAGGAAAAGAATTTGAAACAATCCCACTCTATGTCTACTCTATTCTCTTTTAATCATTCACTATTTTCACAATACCCTCAAATTAAAACCAGAGACTTAAAGGTTTCTGTAAAACATAGTATGTTTAGTTTATTATGCTATTGGCTAGTACTGTTCCTTGATTTCTCCCCATAGTAGATGTTAAGATAGCTGATTATTATAAGAAGCTTATCTGTGGCTACTTGACCATCTTTACCTGTATACACAAATGTCTGTAGCTGGAACATCCAGAGGGTAATTACAGAGAAAGAACTGACAAACTTTTAAACTGGTGAACCAAGAAGGAAAAAACTAAATTGTCATTAGTTGCGCATAATATATTTCTATTCTTAGTAAAAGCAAAAAGACCACTTAAAAACTAATAAAACTAATAAGTATTCAGTGAAATAGCCAGATACAAGGAAACATACCAAAATAATAGCTTTCCTGAATACCAGAAATGATCAGTTAGGAACTAATACACACATACAGGGCCTCCCCGGTGGCGCAGCGGTTGAGCGCTGGGTTGCGAAGCTGCTCCGCGGCCTCTGTGGCGCCGGTTCGATCCCCGGCTGCTCCCCGGCCACCAGAGGAGGGTCCCACATGGCGCGCAGACCTCTCCTGCCGCCCGCTGCTCCCCTCAGCAGTGTACTTCGGTCCTTCTGCCTGTTCTGCTCCCCGCTCTGGCTCTGGTGAATTCTCTCACCCTCCCGCGCTTCTGACTGTACCCAGTGCATGTTTAAACAAAACAAACAAACAAACCAGCAAACAAATAAATAAAGCATGCCTCTATAAAAAAAAAAAAAAAAAAAAAAAAAAAAAAAAAAAAAATACACACATACACACACATATACACACACAGAGAGATTTAAAATAGAAATATAAACTACTGAATATTTAGGAATGAACTTCAGAAATCAGAGAAATGTGTAATTGAAAAAAAATAAAGCAAACATACTCATTTTAAAAGAAGACATTTATGCCTGGAAAGAAGTGATAAATTTTAGTATATAAATTATGCTATATGTATGGATAGAGAATTTATAATAAAATATTTAAAATATCCTAAAATAAGTGATATATGTGCTCCTCTAGAGCTAATATATTTGATTAGTGTATTTGGTATTTTTGGGTAGAAACCTAAGAATGGAATTGGTAGACCATACGATAGATCTCCTTTCATTATTTGAGAAAACTGCATACTGTTTTGAAAAGATGTTGGTCCAGTTTACATTCCCAACAACAGCATAGGAGAGTTCCCTTGAAAGCATAGATCAGAAATGAGGAAATATCAAGTCAGAGCAGCCAGAGGGGTTAAAGGTCAAAGAAATTAACTGTGTGTTCTGTATCTTTTCAGAAACCAAAGGACTCGCAAAGGGTATGACTTAAGGCTTTGTCCTGAAAGAAACCTAGAGTTTCAGGTATTTCAAAACAAACAAGACTTTTATTCTGCTAAATAGAGCATTACTTCATATGAAGGGGGGAGAAGGAAAAAATTATATTGAACACATCAATTTTGAACTATTAATCAGAAGCCATTTGCTTCTGATTATCCTAAGAACAGTGCCATTGATTTACTTCTTCCCCTCAGGATGTAAAATGAATAAAAATGTATACACAAATGCAAATAGAAATATGCCTATTTATTTTATACAATATTAGGAATTCTGTTAAGGTTTTGGAAAGACAATGTCCTTATTCAAAGTCTACATTTGTTTTAGTCCTGTAGGATTGGTTTTAAAATATAAACTTTTAGGATGAAGGTGGTTGGTGTGGTCCTGTTAATCTGCTCCAAAGCCATTTCAGTGTCAGATACACATTATACACTAATTGGATTCCTGATGCATCTTTAAAAACTAATTTCAAAACACTAAGTAATCAGCGGCTTTGTCTTCAATACAAGACATTGCATCAGCAAAAAGTGTTTATTACTCAGCCACCTGTGTTCTGCACAAAGCAATTTAAGCAGACACAGTCCTGCCCTGAGGAACTGTCTAAAGTCAGTGTCATTGTAACATTCAGAGACAGTCAGACAACTACACTGATGACAAACACAACCTACTAACATTGTTAGAAATATAAAAGAACCCACTTCATAATGTTTTTTTTTTTTCCAATCAAATGATGAAGTTTTTATTTTGGAAAAAATGGCATGAGAACTTGAAAAATACTCAGTAAATATCTATTGAATTAATAATACATACAACAATCCTATTTAGATTCAAGAGAGAAAATTGCAATGTAAATATAGCTTCTTGATTATAATGCATTATATATGGCACACTTCATATGAAATAAGCTTTATTTCACTATTATGAAAACCATTTTCTTGTTTCCATTAGATTTTGACCTACTTGAATTTAGGACGAAGAGATACATCTCCCTATGTGTCAGTTTTTGCTATAATGTCTAGCATATGATATAATATAGACTTTCAAAAATGTTTAGATCCATGTAGTCAATGAATATTTGACAAGGGAACTAAGAATATTCAATTGATAAGGATAAACTTTAAAAAATGGTTTGGGGAAACTGGCCGGATAACCACGTGAAGAAGAAAGAAATTTGACTGACCTCATATACTCTGCACCAAAATTAATCATCCACCATGCATTAGATTTAACCCAACTAGATTAAAGATTTAAATATGAGCTTTACCAGTAATTTAACTTTCTGACAAGGTGCAAACCTAGCAATAGATTTTCATTTGTTCATTTTTTTATCAACTTAGTTATTTTGCCTATGCAACACAGCAGAGTTTTGAATTTTAACCTAAATTCAGATCTATAAACAGCTATTAAAATATCTTAAAAATTATAGCACTATAATTCAGCATTTTTTAAAAAAAGCATACATAGAAAATTGTCTTTCACACACCAGGCGATGTAAATAAAAGTCAGAAGAAATTGCCCAATTTTTTAGTATAGGGTATATATACCTTTTCAGTATTAGGTGTTCATAGTGGATGAATTCATGATAAAGAACTGTGTTTCATATGCTAACAGCTATCAAAAGAAAAGTGCTTTGGCAGACTTTAGAGAAGAGCTATTTAATTTTCAACATTATTTAATTAATTATGATAAAAAGCAAACAAAAAGTTATCCAGATAGGGAATACAGAAAGAATAATGCTTTTTTTTTTTTATGTCACCAGCAATTATATACTAAGGCTTAAGGATGCTTATATTATATATGTATCACAGTGCTATTACCTGAGGTGATTCACAAAAATCTTTGAATTCTGAAATCAGTTTAGATATAGGTTCAAATTCTAATAGCAACACTTAGGAAGAAAAATTGTTAGAAATGGAAAGAATGTCATTTAAAAATTTTGATTCATTAAAAAGTTCTGCTTTTAACAGTTAAACAAAATCTAAAAATGGATTTGTGTTTTATACCTACATGGTATGTTATTTTCAAGAAAATATAACTGCAAAATATGATTAATGTTCAAGCAAGATCTGCAGTGCAACTAGGGTGAGGGGGTCACAACTCACTGGAGTCAGCAGTATGTTCTATTAGGGAGAGCTTGCTAAGGGAAAGACTATCTCATTGAAAAGAGTCAGTACTATGAGTTTTGATCACTCCTCTTATTATTGAAAAATCTTAGAGGCTAAGATTTAATTTTATTAAATAAAATGATGTGTTTCCATTAGCCAGACATTTTCTAAGCAATCATTATAAAAGTTTCAAATAGCATTCTTCAAAGAAATAGAACAAATATTATTGCAATCTATATGGAACCACAAAAGACCCCTATAGCTAAAACCATTCTGGAAATAAAGAGGAGGAATGGAGGTATGCCATTCCCAACTCAAAACTATACTACCAAGGTATAGTCCTCAAAACTGCATGGTTTTTGAACTAAAAATAGATACTGGGACTGATAGAATAGAATTGAAAACCTAGAAATAAACCCACACTTACATGAAAAATTAATCAACAAGGAGCTAAGAGTATACATTTGGGAAAGGAAAATATCTTCAACAAATGATGTTGGGGAAACTGAACAGCCTCATGCAAAAGAAGGGGGCCTCCCTGGTGGTGTAGTGTGTTGAAAACAGCACTGAGAAATTGTCTGCAGCCTCTGCAGTGTGGGTTTGATTCCCAGCTGGCCAGGAAGTTATCCACGTGGCTCAGCAGACCTCTCCTGTCTTGCCTGCTGCTTTTCTCAGCAGTGCTTTCAGTCTGTCTGCCTATTCTGTCTTTGGTGAATCCTCTCACCCTTCCGTGCCTCTGACCTACACCCCAGCTTTTGTATAAATAAATAACTTAAAAAAAAAGAAAGGACCTAGGGGTCTCCATGGTGGTGCAGGGGTTAAAGACAGCACTATCAAGCTATCACCACTCACTGCAACAAGAGTTTGATTCCCCAGCTGGACAGGGAGGTGACCCACATGGCAAAGCAGACCTCTCCTGTCTTGCCTGCTGCTCCCCTCAGAAGTATATTTCAGTCAGCCTGCCTGTTCTGCTCCCACTCTGTCTCTGGTGAATCCTCTCACCCCCGACACCTCTGGCCTACACCCCAGTTCTTGTATGCATAAATAAATAAATCTTAAAAAAAAAGAAGGGACCTAGACCATTATTTCCCAGAATGTACAAAAATTAAGACAAAAAGAACAATGACTTGGAGTATGTCATTATCTCACAGCATATATAAATGAATGAAACTAAACCCTTACCTAATAGCATGCACAAAATTAACACAAAAAAGATCAAAGATTTGGAAGTATGACCTGAAGTCATAAAGTACATAGAAGAAAACATAAGCAAAATATTCCACTACACTTTCTTTAATTATGTCTTGCAGATTTGAGTCCAATGGCAAGGGAAACAAAAGCAAAAATGAACAAGTGGGACTATATCAAACTAAAAGGCTTCTGCACAGCGAAAGATTATAAAAATGGTTTCCTATTTTAATGGGGGGGATATGATTGACAAAGTGTTAATATCCAAAAGATACAAAGAACTCAAATAGCTTAATAAAAGAAAGAAATTTAAAAAATGGACAAAAGCCTAGACAAATCTTCAAAGAAGACATACAGATGGCTAAGAGGCACATGGACAAATGATCATTTATCATGCAGGAAATGCAAATCAAAACCACAATGAGATACCATCTCACTCCTGTGAAAATCATCCATATCAAACTAGATGAGAAATAGCAAACATTTGTGTGTGAAGAAAAAAGAACCCTCATATACTATTGGTGGAAATGCAGATGGTTCTAGTCCCTATACACTGATCTAGCCCCTAGTATGGAAGTTTTTCAAATGTTTAAAATAGATCTAGTATATAAATGAATCCAGTGTATGTGTGTGTATGTATATGTATATATATATATATATATATATGTGTGTGTGTGTATATATATATAAAAGAATATCCAATGATCCAATGTTTAATCTTACTATTGATTAAGGAGGTGGCATGAGGCAATTTTCTTATCTATAAAAATGGGATTAATATTAGTTACATTCCATGCCTACTGCATATAGTTGGTGCTGTTTAAATGCTGAATGCAAAAAGTTTTTTTTTGTTTGTTTTGTTAGTTTTTATTGAGCACTTAATGAAGATATTAGATGAACTGTTTCATCACACTGGAAAGGGCTATAATTTCACAATAGATCAAGAAATCTTCTTCCTATAAAATGAGAAGGATAGAAAGTTATTCTTCCAACTTTCTATTTACAAATTTGGGGATTTGTTTACATAAATTTCTATGTTTTGAAAGACAAAATGTAATATATAGTTAAAATGTTCTCAAAAATAATTCTAACCAGCTTTAATTTTAAGCAGGAGTGATAAGAATCTACATGTAGCACATAATCTTATAGTTTGGAATTAGGAACCCAACATTATATATTGAGGTTTTCATCCATTTTTGATGATTTTATTAATTTAGTTTTGCATCAATAAATTTTTATCATGTATAGTTCTAGAAATAATACCACTGAAGCTGTATGGATGCAGTAGTCATTTCAAACTGGGGATTGTTTAAAGAAACAGACATGTTTAATTTTTCTAATGAGCCAGAGGAATTTATTTTGCATATGAGTAATTAGGAGATTGTAGTTATAGGAAATAGAGAATGTATGGGAAAGGAACCAGCAAGTTTTTAATTATTTTGTATTAATTTGAACATAGACAAGGTCATGAGCTCTAGCCATGAATTCTTTGGAATGAGAAAGGAATGGGATCATAGAAAAATACAATAAGAACTTACTTCTATTTGTAGTGTTTTACTTATTAAGATGAAAGATCTGAATTAAAGATGGTAAATGGTAGGATGTGTTAGACAATATGGTAGATATATAGTATTCATGATGTATTCATGATATCTCCTTTTGTGCTATTACTTTCGTTGAAATATTTTGTAATAAAGAAATTTAAAATGCAGAAAACAAGTGACAATATATTCCACTAAGAAAAACAAAGCAATATTATTAATACATTCGACCATTCTAAGAATGTGCTGCTGTTCCCTATCCTTTTTGTGAGCTTCTTTTTTTTTTTTTTGTTATTTTGTTTTCTGTCATGCCTTATTTTTTCACCAATTTATTTTATTTTCTCATGAAGACTCTAGGGTTGAAAAGATTATCTTTTAATATCATTTCTTTGTTAACACAGTTTCTTAAACTTAATTGAGGACTGGAAGAACTTTTTATTTATTTTTTAAGCCTGAAATCCATATTGTTATCCTTCAGTCTAGTATCCCATGGAATACATCTTGAAAAATGATGGATTAGATGATTCCCTAAGGTACATTCAAGGGCTAATATTAGATGATTCCATCATTTCCTTGAAATATCGTTCCTCCCTGTGCTGGTGGTGGATGTTCTGTGGCAGCTTATTAAACAGCAGATGTTTAGGTATCCTGCTGTCATCCAGGGAGCAGGTTTATTTTGTAGCAAGTGACACTTCCAGATGGTGAACTGGATGCAGTTTAGCGAGCTGTTGATGAAATGACTCAGGAAGTGGTGTAAGGCATTCATGGGCAATCCAAATTTCATTCAAAATTAGATATTAACACCATGTTTTACACATTCAAATGGTTTTGAGCTTAATGCCAGGGGTCAACTTTGTACAGTAAGCTCAGAAAGTTCATGCGTCATAATTAAACTCTATACATTTCCTCTACATGCTATCTTGGTAGATTTTTTAGAGTTGTCAGTTCTGCTTACAAATAAAAAATGTCATATCTAGTATACTAATCGATATATGACTGGCTTTAGCTTATCTACAGTAGCAATCCATTTATTCTGCAAAACAATTTAAATTTTTATAGCTTTTAAATTTTTGTATATTTAAAAAATATTTTCTTAATATTTTAACTGATTTTTCGTTTCAAAATGATTATTCAAGGGGCCTCCCCGATGGTGCAGTGGGTTGAGCACAGCGCTGTGAAGCTGTCCGCAGCCTCTGCAGCACGGGTTCAATTCCTGGCCAGCCAGAGAATGCCCACATGGCGCGGCAGACCTCTTCTGTCTGTCTCACCTGCTGCTCCCCTCAGCAGTGTTTTTGGTCCATCTGCCTGTTCTGCTCCCCCTCTGTCTCTGGTGAATCCTCTCACCCTCCAGCGCCTCTGGCCTGTACCCCAGGTATTGTATAAATAAAAAATAAATCTTTAAAAAAAAGTGATTTTATGTCAATGTTATATCATATAATTTAGGTGTAGGTACTAAGGTATAGGCCTAGAATAATAGAGAATACATGGTACAAACACTCATAAATTGAAGAAAATATTAAATGAGATGACCCCATCAGACTTGAAAGTACATAAATAACCTCATTTAGAATCCATTTAAGATACTCTGAAGTAATTACAATGGCATTTGTATACTGTTGACTTTCTCCCTACTTGCTTCAGAGGAATAGTGTTCTGTACTTGTCTCAATGCCACCACTTGCCTGAAAGTTTTACATCAGGTGATACCCCTGCTTTCACTGAGTATATAGTTCTACTTTTCATAAATCCACCAGCAATCAGATAAAAGAAAGTAACTAATTTGATCTGATAATTTGACTTAAACATTTATCTTTGCAAAAATCAGAATCTAGGTATACAGTATCAGATGTCAAATGACCTATTGCCAGACAAATAAACCCTGAAAAAATAAGCTTTGCCTCTACTCAAAAATAAAAGAAAAATATTCAAAGACCTCCCCAGTGGCACAGCGGTTGAGTGCTGGGTTGCGAAGCTGCCCGCAGCCTCTGCAGCACCGGTTCGATCCCCGGCTGCTCCTGGCCACCAGAGGAGGGTCCCGCATGGCGCGCAGACCTCTCCTGCCGCCCGCTGCTCCCCTCAGCAGTGTCCTTCTGCCTGTTCTGTTCCCCGCTCTGGCTCTGGTGAATTCTCTCACCCTCCCGCGCTTCTGACTGTACCCAGTGCTTGTATAAATAAATAAAAAAATAATTAATTAAAAAAAGAAAAATATTCAAAACATACTAGGACATTTTTTATTAATACCCGGTCTCATATTACTAAAAATATAGCTGCTTAAAGCACCAAGTGTTTTATTGTCTAGTTTCTGCGGACCAAGTTCTGACCATGATCTAATTTATTCATCTGGGATAGTCTTAACAGCTTGAAATCAAAGTGTGGACAGGGATAGAAACCTCTTCTTAAGGATTAGGTGGTTATTGCCAGGGCTTGGCTCCCCTCCATAGAGCTGTCTCAAGACATGATAGCTGGCTTCTCCCAGGGTTAATGATCCAAAAGAGAGCAAGAGCAGGTATCCAGTAGAAAAGCCAGAGTCTTTTTATAACCTAATCTTGGAAATCATCCCCCATTATTTCTGCCCCATTCTATTGATGTGTCTTGTCCACACTCAAGAATGGATCGCACAAAATTGTGGATCCCAAAAGGCATGACTACCATAATTTTTTTTAAAGATTTATTTATTTATGCATACAAGAGCTGGTGTACAGGCCAGAGATGCGGGAGGGGGGTTGTGGTGAGAGGATTCACCAGAGACAGAGCGGGGAACAGAACAGGCAGGCTGACAGAACTACACTGCTGAGGAGAGCAGCGGGCGAGACAGAGAGGTGTGCTTCGCCATGTGGGTCGCTCCCTGGCTGGCTGGGGATCAAAGTCGTGCTGCAGAGGCTGTGGATTGTTTCATAGTGCGGTGCTTAACCCCTTGCGCCACCAGGGAGGCCCATGACTACCATAGTTTTTGATCACTTTAATGATGAAAGTATTAATTTGAGTGTTTCTAAATGTCTTCTAACAAAATCAGTAGAATGCTCAGGTATTCCACTGTTAAGAACATGAAATTAATACTCAAGAAAGTTGGAAAAAAAACAGAAGTCTTTTGAGGTGATTTTGAATTCTTAAAATAAGTAGTAATATTACTACTAAGTGTGATGCTAAATATAATACACATAGAGATTTGGCTTCACTTCATTCTACACTTGTAAGAGTACATTGTTCCATCTGTGAGGAGACTTAACCTGACTCCAAAGGGAAGCATTTATACATATGGACATTATATGGGCATATGGTAAATAATAAAAACACTATATGATAAAGTACCTTTTGAAATTATCTACTACTACTTTTAGTGTCCTGAAGCAAAATGAACTAAATGTAATTATTTTAGCACTGTAAGAGGTCAAAGTCTTTTTGAACAGGTGTTTTATGTTCCACTATAAAATATATCTTCACTAGAAATTTAAAGATTTATAATAATAGTAACTTATGACAGTGAACAATTTTGTTTATGGTAGAGGAAAACATTTTTGTTCCTCTAAACAGGGCACAATGATAAAAAAGGTGTTTTTAACACCCTTTTGATACATAAAATTTCAACCATTTGCTGACATCAGAAATATACCTGCTATTCTTTCTTGAATCATATTTTCTCTGTTGGTTTTAAGATATCCAAGAAAACTATAGCTTGTATTTTATGCCTTTCAAAGAATCAATGTAAAGCTATGCATACTGAGAGAATCTTCAATTTATTAATTAATATTTTTTCAGTTAATAAAATCTGTGCTATGAAAGAATTCAAAAGATTAATAAGAAATGTGTAGGGGATATTAGTGGCTTTAAAAGTCATTTTCTGAAATCAATAGAGCCTCCTATATTAGAGACTGACACCCCTTTTCAAATAATCCTAATTACCCTCTCATATCTAAACATTGAAAAAGTAACCTATTTCAGATCAATATTTCACCATAGATACTTTTAATGATAGCTATCCATGTCGCACAGCTTTTGTTTGTTAAGCTGACACAGAAAATTAGCTTTGCTTTTTCTTGCTTATGATTTGCACTTGCACATGAACCAGATGGCAGTAAGAATCAGATAAAAGAATAATAAACTTAAGCTAGAGAAATTGAGATTGTTTGAAACAACATATCATTTCAAAGATACAAAAACCCTGATGGTTAAATCCTTTCCTTTTGCTCCTTGCATGAGCTGTCTAATGCATTTATTTCCGTCTACCTTTATTGGAGAATCTGTCCATTAAATTAAACCACAGAAATGCAGGGCAGATGAGTCTTCGTTCAGGGAACTAATAAGCCCACTAAGTCATGAACAGTACATCAGATGAGAGGTAGTTTTTCACCTTTCTTACACACCTGGGAGGCATTATACAATTTTTCCTCTGAAGAGGACTTTTTTCCTTGTCCAGAGGAAATACTTTTCTTACACAGCCTCTAAATAATGAGACACTTTAAGGTAACGCTGTGTAGAGGGACTTGTGTAGCAGAAGTACATCACAGGATGTGTGCTGTTAGATACCCGAGCTTATTACTTTGATATACCAAATGATGCCACAACTCAAAAGATTCCTAAAGCTCTATCTGTTTGGCATGCAATAAGGTAAGTGACAAATAAAGATATTCTAATACAGCCTTGCTGTCTCCACATCAAGGTCTGTATGAAATAGAACCCTGCTGCCTATAAAAAATTCTTGAGAGACTTGCATGAACCCGGGTCCTTGAACAGATTATAAATATGTACTTATTGCATGAGAGGTTAGATTTAATAGTACATTAAATATAGTAATAAGAAGTTATTCTGACATTGGATTAAAAAAAAAACATAGGGGATGATACTGGTAAATGAACAAGAGCAAGAAATGAAAATTTAAAGAAATATCACTTAGTGCAAATTAAATTTTAGAATACGTAGAGCTATTCTAATTGTATCATGTGGCCTACACACCTACACAAATCAAATATTAATACATTAAATATGGAAAAACTCTGGAATTTTTCAAAAATAATTATTTTCATATTGTCCAAAGGTATATTTTGATAAATTAGCTGTTACAAATAAGAAATTACCCTCACAATTCTGGGGAGTCTGAAAAAATACGTTCATGTGTTAAAAAAATTTAGGTAAGAACTCAGTAAGTTGCTGGAGCCTCCCTGGTTTCACAAAGGATTAAGATGCAGCACTATGAAGCTATCTACATCCACTGCAGCACGAGTTTGATCCCCGGCCAGGGAGGTGATCCACATGGGCAGCAGACCTCTCCTGTCTCACCAACTGTTCCCCTCAGCAGTGTTTTTCAGTCAGTCTGCCTGTTCTGTTCCCCACTCTGTCTCCGGTGAATCCTCTCACCCCCCACATTTCTGGTCTGCAACCCAGCTTTTGTATACATAAATAAATAAATCTTTAAAAAAAGAACTACATAAGTTGGAATTGCTCTAAAATCACTAATGAAATCTTTTTTTTGGTGATACTCTTTAAATTAATGTCTTTACATAATTATATGAAATAATCCTAGCATTCTTCAATAAATAAAGCAAGTTAAAGTAACTAAAGTGGTGAGATAAGCTACGCATGACTACATGCAAATTTTATCAGCAACTATTCCTGTTTTTTTTTTTTTTAACTAAGTAATTTTTAAGGAGAAATGTCTTTTTTCTTTGTCTTTTTTTTTTTTTTTAAGATTTATTTATCTATTTAAACAAGCAATGGGTAGTCAGAAGCGTGGGAGGGTGAGAGAATTCACCAGAGCCAGAGCGGGGAGCAGAGCAGGCAGAAGGACCAAAGTACACTGCTGAGGGGAGCAGCGGGCGGCAGGAGAGGTCTGCGCGCCATGTGGGACCCTCCCTGGTGGCCGGGGAGCAGCCAGGGATCGAACCGACGCCACAGAGGCTGCGGGCAGCTTTGCCACCCAGCACTCAACCACTGCGCCATCAGGGAGGCCCTATTCACGTTTTTTGTGTGAATCGTAGGTTAAATTCTGATAGGATTTGAGAAAGAAGGTCAAAAGAAGATACCAAACACATACCACTTCAGTGTGTATATTTCTAGCCTCAGATATTATTTATTATATGATAAAAATGTACTTCTATAAGTATGTTTCATAAAAATTATTGCAAGTTAAACACCCATAGTAAGATAATGTTGATAATAATACCTTCCTGAATGGAGTGAAAGGGTTGAAGTTTATCAACAGAGGATTAGTAAAATTAAAGATCTGGCTTTTCCAACAATCACTAGCTTTCATTTTTAAAAACATATTTCAAGATTCTGTAAATTAAAATAAAATTTAACATTAAATTGTTCATAAGAAATAAATTTAATACAATGGTCTTTAGCACCCTAATAGTTAAAAAAAAAGTAAGTAAAAATGAAAACCTATATTGATTATCATTTAAAATATACTTTAGGACCTCCCCGGTGGCGCAGCGGTTGAGCGCTGGGTTGCGAAGCTGCCCGCAGCCTCTGCAGTGCCGGTTCGATCCCCGGCTGCTCCCCGGCCACCAGGGAGGGTCCCGCATGGCGCGCAGACCTCTCCTGCCGCCCGCTGCTCCCCTCAGCAGTGTACTTCGGTCCTTTTGCCTGCTCTGCTCCCCGCTCTGGCTCTGGTGAATTCTCTCACCCTCCCGCGCTTCTGACTGTACCCAGTGCTTGCATAAATAAATAAATTAATTAATTAAATTAAAAAAATAAAATATGCTTTAAAATACACACTTTGATAAAAATCAAAATCAACAAACAACTATGAACCAGAGACACTCTATGGGGGGAGGGAGCGGGGAGGGGAGGTATTGGGGTCAAAATAAGGGGGTTGCAATTTATGGGGAATATAAAAATAAAATTTATAATAAAAATAAAATAAAATACACACTTTGAATAATGGAAGTTTTTAAAGTGCCCTTATGACTACCAATTTATGAAGTAAAGCTGAATGCTATTTGGATAGTATGAAAAATAGCCCTGGTCTTTCAAAATAATTTTCTTCACCTGGAAAAATTCAAAGCACTTTCTAGATCTTACTATGACAGATGGATGCATCACCCTGGGGGAAAATAGCAACAAAATGGGGAAGAAAGATTTACTTGAAAGGCGTCTCCATGATCTCAGTAAATTACTATGTGTAGAGAAATAAACTGTAGTATGGAAATTTAATCACTAGCTGCCAAGGAGTAATATATTTACTTATTCATCAATTTTGCTTACAAAATACATTTAGGGTATGTTTCGGTGCATGTATCTCCCATCACCATATTCCAAACAATAGATAAACTGTTGGAAATTTATGAACTTAAACTAGAACAACGAACAGATCTATTCAACTGCTTTCATGGAGTATAATTCTACTATTTCAGTGAAGATATTTTGAATTTTTAGTGTTCCTTACTTCATTTAAGAGGAAATTTTTTTCACTTCAAAAACAAAAAAGTGAGATAATCATATGAGTTATAGCCTTAATAGTAAGCGATTCACAGATGTATCCAATGCGTGAGGCAGTGGGATTGATTGTCAATCATTGTTCATGGGATTCTAAAAATCATTCAGAATAGAATTTAGCAGTTGTAGGATTTTTAACTTTTAATTTAAAAACTTCTACAAAACTGTTATTTGTTTCAGGTAATGTGCATATATGTTAACTATGTCTAATGCATTTCATTAAAATATGTCTTGTTTTGAAAATTTTTGGCAGAAAATAATTCTCTAAAAAAGTCAGTTTGGGGAACAGCAATCTGCAGTTATTTTTTTTCCCTAACAAAAAGCCTGTTTTTTTAGTATGCCCAATATAACCTTTTACTATCATAAAAGCAAAAGAAAAATGATAATATTTTACACAAATTAAACTTCTGGCTTACATTTGTTGCAGTATAGGCTTAGGCATTGTAAACAAAAATAAATGTGAAACTCCAGAATACAATGGTTTAAATAAATAGAATAACTACTTTACTCATTGCAATATGAAGCTGAATTCAGAAGACTCTACTCCAGGAGAAAAAAAAAAAAAGTGTCCCAGGTTCATTTCACATTTTTACTTTCCATTGCCAAAGTGTTATTCTCATGTGCATAGTTGATTTTATCAACCCTTTTCTATACAGTAACTGTGGGGAAAAAAAGGCAAATAATTAAATCCTAAATTACATAAATTTCACTTAAAAAGTGATCTGATATTCACTCTACATTCTACTGAAGAAAAAGTAGTCACTGCAAAATGTAGAAAATATCTCACTAGTCATGTACCCAGCAAAAATCTGCTGTATTAAAGTGTGAATTTGGAGAAACAGAATAAATGATGGGAATACTTCCTTATTCTCCTGTGTGGACTCATTCCATGATTTGTTGCATCTTGTGAATTTAGCATCTCAATGAAACATATTTCTCTCCATCAAGCCTAAATATGACTCTCTCCAACCTAGTAGTCCCTGATCTAATAGACAATTTACATTACCACCTCTCACCCTAAATAGACTAGAACAAAAGATCAGTCTACCATAAGCAAATAACTAGCTTGTAGAGCCCATGTATTTGGTTTAGTGTCTTTGGTAATAAAAATATCTTAAAAAAAAAACAAAAACAGGTTTTACTACATTTTATGCCTATCAGTTTTCTGTTAAAACCACCATGCCAAAAAATTTCCTCAAGACTACCAATTCTTCCATTTTCTGGTTGGATCCATCTAACTCTCCAATAATGTAAAACTGAAGGAAGCCCAAACAGTATGATTGGCTGAGAAGGCAACACCTTCCATCAGTGTCGCTGCACACTGGCTTTCTCTTCTGCCAAAAAATATTTAATTTGGAGGCCATGTAAATAGTTGAAAGTTTATCTCATGTATTTTTGTTGTTGTTGTTTTCAGGATTAAAAATAAAAAAAAAAACAAGTTTGCATTTTAATACCTTTTTTTTTAAGATTTACTTATTTATTTATACAAGCACTGGGTACAGTCAGAAGCGCGGGAGGGTGAGAGAATTCACCAGAGCTAGAGCGGGGAGCAGAGCAGGCAGAAGGACCGAAGTACACTGCTGAGGGGAGCAGCGGGCGGCAGGAGAGGTCTGCGCGCCATTTGGGACCCTCCTCTGGTGGCCGGGGAGCAGCCGGGGATCGAACCGGCGCTGCAGAGGCTGCGGGCAACTTCGTAACCCAGCGCTCAACCACTGGGCCACCAGGGGAGGCCCTGCATTTTAATACTTTTAAGATCCAGATTATTGGTTGCTCAGTCAATGTGATTGCTAATCGCAGGCAGAGATTGCTCTCTTAGCCGTGCTAAATTTTCTTCTGCACAGGTTTGCAAAAATTTTCATTTCTTGCCTGATCTCGGCTCTTTTATTAGTAACTTGCTAAAACATCAAAGAAAGCCAAACTAATCATCAGTTTGACTATATCTAACAAGTTCTAGTAAAACTACAGAATTGGTAAGCATATAGTCTGTCACTGAAATTAGTACAGGTGATAGATTTACAAGTTTTTTTGGTATATCTTACCAAAAGCCATCTTGTTCCAAGCAGAATACTCATAACATCACTTGGCACTTTCTTATAGCAGTGCCACTGACACATGAATTGAGTTTTTCTTTAATAATTTTTTTTAAGATTTATTTATTTATAAAAGAACTGTGGTACAGGTCAGAGGCGCAGAAGCTGCAGACAGCTTCACAGTGTTGCGCTCAACCAGCTGTGCCACCTGGGAGGCCCTTTAATAATTCATTTCAGGGCCTCCCTGGTGGCACAGGAGGTTGAGCGCAGCGCTGTGGAACTGTCCACAGCCTCTCAGAAACGGTTGGATCCCTAGCCGGCAGGGAGCAACCCACATGGCTCAGCAGACCTTCCTGATTTGACTGCTGCTCCCCTCAACAGTGTATTTCAGTCAATCTGCCTGTTCTGTTCCCCACTCTCTCTCGCTCTCTGATGAATCCTCTCACCCCCTGCACCTCTGGCCTGTACCCCAGTCCTTGTATGCATAAATGAATAAATCTTAAAAAAAATCTTCATTTCCCTGTTTCCTTTTCTGTATTAATGAACTACTAAACTGATTACAGTAGCACACAGAATATACATGAGCTTAAATAAAACTTATTTCTTTCACACGAAGTTTGGGAGTGGTATAGACTGAAATCTCTGTGAATTTCTTCCCAAGAAGAAACCCAGGTACTTACTATTTTGTAACCCTTTTCTCCTCTACAGTATCAATTTCAACTACGAATGTCAAAGAAACCATTTTCAAGATATATTTCAGTTTATGGAAATATGAATATATAACTGAACAGGCAACTTCCTTTTGAGCAAGACAGATGTTTCACAGATTACTTCAACTATTCATATTGCATCAGAAAGAATTTAGTCATTATCCACATCTGCAGTGAGGAAAACATTGAACCAGCTTTTTGAGGTAAAGCAGGAGGTTAGTTATCTGTCCTTTCATCTAATGACTCATTTGTAAAGAGTTACTTTGTCTAAGGACAAGTCCCATCAATGTCAACATAGACCCAATGACTACTCTCATTGGGAAGATAGAGGCCTGGCTCCCTCAACCAATTTAAGGACAACTAGAAAAACCTCCTCAATTTTCAAAAAAAGCCATGGGTTCAGCCAAGTCTTGCCTGGAGCTTGACTTCTGTCTCTGATCATCTGTATTTCATTCCATGGTCCCAGAAGTATTGATCCCAAGGGCCAACCTGAACGAAAATCCTGCATATAAAACTCCATCTTGATTCAGCTTCCCATAGGAACCCAATAATCAATAATGATAAGGTAATATATTTAGCTAACACATCTGTAAATTGATCTTTCTGTACTTTAGCTAACCACATCAAGGCAAATATAACAGATGTGCAGCTACATGCCTTGCGCTTGACTCAAAATTGCATCAATCTATATATTTTTTCCCAAATAAAGAAGTTATCCTTGCATAAATGAGAATAAGAAAAATGCAAGACTTTAGTCATTTCAGTGTATATTCCCATACCACTGTAACATTATACTTATTATATCTGTATTCAAAACCGACTACCTAAATAGGAGTAACCAGAGAGCTTCTCATCACTTCATTACAAATTCATGTCAATTTAGTAGGCAATGGCAATACTCCGACCTGCTCTGCATCTATTTGTAAGTACTAGCTTTTGTTAAAATGGCTCATGCCAAGGCCAATACATCATATGACTCTAGAGCCTAAACAAGGAAGCTTTTTGTCAGTCTAATAAGCAGCACTTGTAAAAGAAAGAAATGCTCACACAGGAGGAAACATGAGGTCTACAAGGGTTTCACAAGTCCAGGAGTATTTAGCCTGCTCCTTCTCCTTCATTAGAACAAATGGGTAGCGTACACTAGAGGGAGGTTGCCAGTGGCACAGGAATGACTTTCTGTCTGAATCAGGGGAAAAATGTTCCCAGGGCAGGGGGAACAATGGTGATAAATCCCTGCCAGGCAGAAGATAAGACTTCACTCTGAATTGTCTGTGTCATTTCTATCCTGCCATTGCATTTTTCTTTTTTTAGTCCAATGAAGGCCAACATTTTAATACGTTCTACATTACATAAATTACCATAGTGTATTTTGCTGTTTTGACCTTTTCAGCATTCTTTCTATAATTTGATTGGGCAGTTATTATACTTGCTTTCTGTTTACAACATTTAACCTGAAAAGAAGAGAGAGATTGAGCCAAACAAGCGAAATACTAAAATAACACAGAGACTTAATTAGAGGTATAATGTGCTGCAAGTCAGGAAAACAAAATGCCAGTGAATATGGAACTGCCTTGTGAATTTCTTGATTGACAGAGGCAGCAAGAGAGGAGAAAGTGATAAGTAAAGTGAGGACAACCAGTGGTGTAATTTAAAGGTCATTTACATTAAAATGTCCTATAATGTGTTAAACATAGTGATAACTATGTTTTTAAAATAAATTCACAATTGAGAAATGTGAAATGTACCAAACTTACAATAGAATAATATTGAATAAATAAGCTTTCCAGGACAAATTCAGTCCGTCAGGTGGCATTTCTTAAGTGCCTGGAATGTATAACACATTGGTTTAGTAACGGAGTATAAATAAATATAATACATATTTCAAACAATTATAATCTCCAGCTGAGTATGCAGGCAAGGAATGTTTACTGAAATAAATTCATACAACTGAGTGATTTTCCCCAAGAGAATTCAACAACCTGAATGAAGAAATAGAGGTAATGGACAGCTGGATTGATTAAGGGTTAAACTTTGCCAGTCCATGTAGCAGAAAGGTTAAGGAACAAGGAAGTTGGGGTTGTTTAGAAGATTGTGGTTTAAGTGACTTATAGGAATTTGAGGAATAGAACATAATATGGGATGAAGAGGAAGAAGCACACCCTGGGCAGTAAAAAGCTACATAGTGTTTGAAAGGATGAAGCAGAGGATGGTTTTGGAATACGTGTAATAGAAATGCTGTCAAACAGGACCTACATTTCTGATGCTGAAAAAGAAAGAGGAATTTGGGAGATAAAAGCATTAGCTGATTTTACCATTGTGACTATAACTAGAAAAAGATTCCAGAGATTAACTACAGCAGAGTGTATGAATCTTAATTTTTTAAATATGATAAAGCCATATACTATTCAATAATAAGAAAAATGCCTTCAATCTTTCTAAAAGCCTATTCATGTTCTATATTTTAACTAGATAACATTGAAATTAGTTATAATCCACAGGATATGCAATCCTATCATTGTGAAATAATAACTGTAAAGGTATAGATATTGTTATGAATTTAATTTCCCCAAATAGATCATGCTCATACATTTATATCAGTAATCCTTATCAAAGAAGTCTTTAGTCCAGTTCCAAAAATGGTGTAGGGATAAATGATTACAGATTTTCCTGGTTAGTGATATTGCTAAATCATTGATTTATGACAACATATAAATCACTTGTTAAAAGAAAAACAAAAATTCAGAAGAATGGATTTAAATAACTAATAGTCCCTAGATTTATCTGCCAGAAATTTCAATTTTCTGAAAATACTCCAAAATATATTCTACCACTTTATAGTCTAGTATGATTATAGTGCAGGTACTCTGAAAGAACTTTCTATCTAAAAAAATCCTAGTTAAAATTTATAATATTTTGTGTTAGTAGGCTCTTAAGAGGTAAGGTAATCACAAGTTCTGTTCTCATAAAAGAGGGATTGAGATTCCATTTCTGAGATGATGGAGCAGGCATACGCTTTTCCTATTTCTCCCTTAACTTTAAATTTAATATACTAGACAGCATAAATGTTGTAGGTAGAAGTATTCAGCAACAATTTACAGTCAATCCTCATTATACTTAGATTCTGTATTTGTGAACTCATTTACCTGGTAAAACTTATATGTAACCTCCAAAGCAATGCTTATGGTGCTTTCCTAATCATTTGCAAACATGGTCAGAGTAGAAAAAAATTGGGGTTACCTGACATGCATACTTATAGCTGAGATGACATCCACATTCACAACTTTGTCTTCATGTTTCAGCTGCATCATCCTAGAAGATGGAGACAGCAGGGGGTAGCAGAGTGAAGTTCAAGAAACTACAGCACACATATGAGAATCAAATCCTATCTCTTGGACCTGTTAGTGGGACAGCTTCAGGCAAGTCACTTAACACTCTGAACCTTATTTTATTTTGCTGAAAAATAAAGAAAATAAAATCTACATGTTTGATTTGTTTTTTAGGATTTAAGATTATAATCTAAAACAGTGATGTATTTATACACACACACACACACGTGTATATATAAATACATGTATGTGTGTATGTGTGTGTGTGTATTTTCCTCCTGGGGTAATGGCTCAGTATTTGCAAATTCACTTTTTCGACAGCTTTATAAAGCATAACTATATAATGCATAATTGCATAGATTATAACTACATAATTATTACATAATAAGAAGTGACGGAAAAGCTTTTTCAGGGAAGAACAGACATTAACCTGTATAATATTTCATGATCAGTTATATAGAATGTAAAGATTTGTTGTCTTGAGCAAGTATCTTTCAGTTGAATATGGAAGGATGAATACATGAGTTTTTATTTGCTCCCCAAACCCATTAAAATAGAAGTGAAGAAATAAAATTAGACACATGAAAGGAAAAAGAAGAGAGAGGAGATAAGAAATGTAAAAAAAGCTTTAAGCAATTATGAATGTATATAATGAGTGGTAATGATTTAGAGAAATGAAAGCTAAAAATATTAAAGCAGTAAAGCAAACTGTCTCCTCTTTCAGTAATAAGTTCTTTCTCTTTTAGCTGGACTCATGACTATCTAGTTCCAATTATAATTTTCTTAACCTCTTTTGTAGCTATATCAGTAATGACCAAATGTATATATACCTACAGTCATACATTACATGTGTATGTATGTATATGTATGTATAAGTAGCTAGGAGCATCTAGTTCATCCCCTTTAAAACTTATGCTTATTATCCTTATGTTATAAGTAAGAAACTTGAAGTTCAGAGGACAAAACATGACACTCAAACTCACATACTCTGGTGAGCACATAGTCCATATTGATGGTTTTGGAATATGGTTTGGGAAATATTGATGACATATCTGAAAATTCAGCAGTCACCAAAAGAGCACCAATAAATACAGAAACATTATTAGAAGGTGACTCACCTTTATATTACAAATCACAGTCTCCAAGTGCTCATTTTTCACTTCTGCCTTCTAATTTAGTTATTTCTTCCTATGAAAACAGAAGATAAAACTTGATGAAAAGCTACCATAATATGATTTTACTATGAAACTATTTCTACTAATGGGAAAAGAACATAAAATGCAATAACTAATATTACCTGTTAACCTAAAAATAAAAAGACAAAATAAGAGGTGAATAAGCATTTATTTGGGACTGAAGTATTACACTGTGGGGTACACAGATTAAGGTTAAAAAAGGAAAAAAAAACCTGAAGTGTCCTGAGAAATGGTAAACATTGGGGTACGGGGCTAATTATGGGGTAAAAAAGTGAAAATGAAGTAAGTGGTTTAAAAAACATGTTATTTTCATGTAAGAGGTGAGATAGTGATCTATTTCATTCTTCTGCTTGTGGCGGTACAATATTCCCATTATCATTACCCAAGAGGCTTTCCTTTTTCCAGTGTATATAGTTTTCTCCTTTGTTGTAGATTAGTTTTCCATAAATGTATGGTTTTATTTCTGGGCTCTCAGCTCTATTCCATTGGTCTGTGTGTTTTCTTCCAGCACCATGCTGTTTTAATTATTCTATTTTTATAGTATAGTTTGAAATCTAGAGGAGTGATAACTCAATTTTTTTCCCTTTTTAGTCAGGAGAGCTTTGGTTTGGGGGGACTTCTGTGGTTCCATATGAATTGCATTAATATTTCTTCTATTTCTTTGAAGAAGTCCATTGGGATTTTTTGGGGATTGTCTTGAATCTGCATATCGCTTTGAGTTGGATGGCCATTTTACAATGTTGATTTTTCCTATCCAAGAGCAGGGAATATCTTTCCATTTCTTTGTGTCTTCTGTTTCTTTTAGCAATGTTACAAACTTAAACTATTTTGGCAATACAGAATTGGATACTGATTCTATCCACTGGCAAGATGATCAGAATACCTATTCTCCTACTGGGTTCAAACAAGTGTTCCAGAAACAGTTGCTTTTTGGCCTGCCCGAGGGTCTTTTGGTCAAGTACAGACAATACACAGTTTTCTGTCATGATGAACACTCCACTTATGTATGTTTTTCACATCTAAAAGGAGGGGGTCTCTCTATTTTGCAATCATACTAAGTCAGTTTTTTCCTCCCACATTAATAGAAAGTAGTATGTAACAGGATGGTCTGTGGCAATAACATAAGTATCAGGGGAAATTATGAGGTGCTCAAGTATGAATATGTGCTCAAAAGACAGACAAACCTGAGATCTAAGCTTTATGCTATAATTTAAAATCTATGAGAGGGGCCTCCCTGGTGGCACAAGGGGTTAAGACGCAACCTTTGAAGCTATCTGCAGCCACTGCAGCACGATTTTGATCCCTGGCCAGGGAGCTACCCACATGGCATAGCAGACCTCTCCTGACTTGCCCACTGCTCCCCTCAGCAGTGTATTTCAGTACATCTGCCTGTTCTGCTCCCCATTCTGTCTCTGGTGAATCCTCTCACCCTCACACACACCTCTCACCTGTACCCCAGTTCTTGTATGCATAAATAAATAAATCTTTAAAAAATAAAAATAAAAAATAAAATCTATGAGAGGCAGACAAAGTTAATAAATCTTTTCTGAACTCAGTTTTCTAAGATGCAAAATGGAATTACCTAACTGGCATGTTACATAGAAATATTCAACTTGTGTCAATGACAGACAACATTTACAGTAGATTTAGTAGGCACCTAATTCCAGATTCATCAACATCTGACAGTCCTGCCTTGTAATTTGGACATTTTAAATACTTATTTTATTCTTTATAGATTTCAGAAAAGGCCTGTCCATTCATTTTGCTAAGATTCCACATGTATTCCCATAAAGTTGGACACTGATAAGGTTAACTCTCAGTTGATTACTAATTATTATGAAAATACTAAATACCCATGTGAATTAAATCCTTGTTTTCATCATGAGTCACTCACTAAAAATGAAGAGCTGTTTAAATTTGTGTAAAACATTGATTAATTATCTATCAAAAATAAGAGTCCAGGGATATTTAAGCTCTTTGCATTCTAGTGGAGAGAGTGTTTGACTCAAATCACTAACTAAATCATTTTATGATTGAAGATGTAAAAACTGAGCCTCTGATTATGAAAAGGGGATACCAAGACACAGGAGAATGACCCTACTCCCCATTTTTGTGTCAGCATGAGAAGTATGTTGCTGTGAAGTGCACAAATATGATCACATATGGGAAGAGGCAACAGCTGTCTGCATAAAGTCTTTGGCCTCCTGTTGCCCTGCATCCTAGAGGCAGCCGTGGTGGTTGATGGCTCCCCACCATGCTATACTTTATTGCTTCATTCGCTGTCGCAAATGCTGACAACAGTTTACCAGCTGCAAAGAAAATTATTTGATTTACTCAAGTTCTTTTGCTACCATTCCAGAGTCTTGCATGTCCTTGGTTAAATGGTGCCCTTGTAAAAATTGCAAGGCAAAAAAAAAAAAAAACAAAAAACAAAACTGTTTTCCCCTTAACCAAATAGATATAGTGCTGTGATGTGAAATTACTGAAAAAAAAGTGTGATTTGGGGAAATTACAGTTCCTTGTTTAGTATGTATTGTGCATGCCCTACAGCCTTCCCTAACCAGTAGCTCCCAATTTCATTTAAATTGTAATGATTTCCTTTAAGGACAATTAAGTTGCCTAAGAGCAGTGCATGCATGCTAATGTAGCGGAGGCAAGGCTCAGTGTAGAAGAGAGTAATAACTGTTTATTAATATGATAATTAAGTGTTAATGCTTAGCAACCTAATGATATCTGTTAAATAACTTACATTTTGGAGCCAAATCCTGGCAAATGGAATTCTATTAAAAATAACAAAATGCAGTGAATATAAAAATAAATGATGCTAATCTGCCATTAAATCACATATATTTTCTGATTTGCATCTCATATTAGAGAAGTCCTCTATTCTCTCTTTTCTACCAAATATGCAAATGTGCAGTATAATTATCCATGCCCATTTCAGAGTTTTTTATGCTCATGCTGTATATATGCATATATTCAAAAGGAAGGAGAAGTAATAAAAAGGTAAAGAGGTAAAGATGAATACCATTTTAGATTATCTTTTTTTAAAACTAGCCCATAAAAGTATGCATGTCCAGGATTTTCAAATAATTCTCAGAAAATAAAACATCCAAAGTGTGGTATTCCAAATTTTAGTACTTTCTATGGGTCTTCATTCTTCAGATTCTCATTCATCTTTTTGCATACTATTCCATAAATAATACTTCCACTTTCTTTAGTTTTACCTATTTTTTCTCTTTTTAAAATCCACTTTTAAATTTTTATTTTATGATGTATATCTCTAATCTCTCTTTATTATTACATATGTAGTGGCATATACACTTAACAAGCTATCTATTCTTAAAATAACACAGTGCTAATTATTGGGAGAATAAACAGAAATTATCATGGTTCTTACAAATTGAGTAACAGGCAAAATTTGTTCTACAAATGTGATGTCTTACTTACATATATGTAATAAATCAATCTTTTATGTGTTACTTTTTTTTTAGAAGTTGTCAAACTATTTCCCAGGTTGAAATGAGACACAATGAATGAGACACAATGCTGTTATATTCATTGAGTGATTTTTGCTCTCTGATTCCAACAATCAAATGTGGAAAATATTCCATTTAAAGTCACAGTCATGAAATTCTGGCTTTTTTTTTTTTTGTCAGTCACTAAGACATCTTCTCTTTTCACTGTTCTGCTAGTCTTGTGGCAAAATATGTACAAACTCACTAACTCAATTCTTTTGAAGATAAAGGTATGGGGAAGAACTTTCAAGAGAGTGACATGTATGAGTATTGACAGAAATAAAGGTGAAGTCCAATGTTCAGTGAATTAAATAAAAATGAGAATTAAGAACATTCACTGGATTTAATCACAAAGAACTCCTTAATGGTCTTTAAAAGGACATTATTCTTAGAGTATTAGGAATTAGGTGAGACTGCCATGGGTTGAAATATGAAATTGATTAAATTAAATCACAAAGAAATTTTTTAAAGAACATTTTCAAAGTTTTGTGATAAGGGAGGGAACAGATATTTGGTGTTAGCTGGACAGAGACTATAGAATTGAGAACTCTTTTAGAGATAGAGTAGATGTTTATATTTAAATATGTGCAGATGCTAAAGATATACTTTGGAGACAATTGATGTTAACAGGAAAATAGAAATGGTGAAACAAGGTCTCTAAGCAAATCAGAGTAGAAGAGACTTAGCATAGATGGAGATATTGGTCTTCAAATGTAAGAAGCACTGCCATCTCCAAAACTCAAAGAAATGGGGTGAGGTGGTTGTGTGTCTACCTTGAAGTCAGGTATCTCATATCAAATCACCTCAAATTTCTCAGTGAATTGAAATAAAATGAAAGCACTGCCATCTAAGCATCCCTTAACTACAAGTAGTTTTATGTTTGATGCATTTTTCTTCAATATATTGAGTAGTGGAGTTTTTGAAATACAGTTGCTCATAACACACCTGATATTATTCTTCTTTAGTCTGTAGACCTCTCAACCTTAAAGGTTGTAGCTGGTCTAGTTAGTCTTTTTCTATATCCAACTTCTGGCTCAAGTTATTGTCTAGTGTCTTCCTGTGGATCTCTAGGGTAGTGAGGGATTCTCTTCTGTTTGCCCCCAGGTTCATCCTTTGGCTTCTGGTCAAAATTATACTGATATACTATCTACCACCTTGTACACTTGGCTGGTGTCCATGATGCTAACTAGAAAAGGCTTCTATCTCTAGGTGAATTATTTTATTCATAAAGGGGCATAAGCCTTGCTCCCTCCATTAACACATGCTGGATATTCTGTTTTTCTATATTTTCTGCATTAATTTGGCAATTCATAGCTTACCTTTTTTTAAGAATAATAAAAAATAGATTAAAAATATATTGTTTTTGTTGACATGAAAGTTGGCTATTTGTGTTGGAGAGTTTGTATTTTCATTAATTTCCAAAAAGCATAGAAGTCTTTTGTTATATACTGAATATTTCCTGAGAAACAAGTGAGGGAATAGGACCCTAAGTTTTAAAAGCTAGACTTCCCTGGTGGTGTATTGGTTAAGTCTCATCACTATCATGCTATTACCACAGAAGTCTGAATAATTCGCTCCCCAGCCAGGGAGTTGGCCCATATATGGCGCAGCAGACCTCTCTTGTCTTGCCTGCTGCTCCCCTCAGCAGTGTATTTCAGTAGATCTGCTTGTTCTGCTCCCCACTCTGTCTCTGTCTCCGGGGCCTGCACCCCAAGTTCTATGCATAAATAAATAAAATAAATCTCAAAAAAAAGTTTTAGAGCCATAGATTAATAATTTAAGTTGGAGTTTAAATGAAACTTACTCTTTTTATGATTGATTAGAATTTATGTACAAGCAATGTCAAAGTAATAAAAAGGGCACATTCTAACAAAAAGTCTTGGAGGAGCTAAACTCAGGTCAGGAAAATCTAGAAAGTTAAGCGTTCTAAATGGAGATACAGCAAATCATCAAAAATTTTCTTTTTTAATCTAATGAACAACACATATGTTAATAGTCTGGAGTTAGATAAATGTATATCTAAAGGATGAGTTTGCTAAGATATTCTAAGTATACACAACAAATTTTTCCCTCAATACCAGGTGGTTATGTCACATTTATTATATTTTGCTTAAGATTCCCTAATCAATCTTTGTGACAGAATGCTTATAAGAAATCTCATGGATTACCTGGTCCAATGAGGTAAATTAGTTTTAAAGAAACTACACTATAAAGAAAACCAGTTTCATTGCTACAAGGAAACAAAAACAGTAAACTGTTGATTTCAAGATCTCAATATGATCTCATATATTTACATTTCCTCACTTTGGATATGACAGAAATTATCAGATAAATACAAGAAATTCTATACTAGGACAATGAAAAGCAGTGCTATCGGTATCACAAAACTTAGCTTAATTTTTGTAATAGAGGAATCAAATGGGATTGAATGAAGGAGAAAAACAACTAGTTTCAATACATACATAACTAAACATATTAAAGTAGAGACAAACAAAAGCAACTGGACTTATTTCCCCAGAATGAATGAAAATCACTAATTTGAAGTATGAAGAAATCAGTGCTACAAGATGCCTGTCCAAGCACCTTCAACTACACCTGTGGTTTGTGTGGGTACATTGCAGGGCATGGAGGGCATGGACAAGTCTGAAAACTTCACGATGACCAAAATTGTCACTTACTTTTTAGTGGTCATTTGGTGATTCAAGTAGAGAATGCAGTAGAAAAAGGGAAGAAAGGCAGTTACCCAGGTAAGCTTTGGTGTGTGATTACCCTAATAAACACAGAAGATCTCCAGTAAAGTGAATTCTCCAAATCAGGTGAGTCTCCATTTTACATCCTTTTACTTATGTCCTTTTAGTAACTGCATTTGCACTGAAAGACATTCTAAATACCCCGCAAGCTGAAGATGAAAAAGTGTTAAGATTATTGAGCAGTAGACAGAGATTACATCAAAGACATAAGGAACCTCATTAGCACCCTTCACTGACAACAGTCAGCTTCAGGGGAAGCGCACAGGTGAGATTTACCCACCAGCTTCTATCAGCAGAGAAGGTATCTCCCTCATTCTAGGACTCATTTGGAGAAAATTCCCCAAGCATAGGAAGAAGTCAAGTGATTAGCAGCCAAATTGTAGTTCACTACTGCTCATGTTTTTGGCAGGCAGGCAGGCAGGCAGGCAGGCAGGCAGGCAGGCAGGCAGGAAGGAAGGAGAAAGGAAGGAGAAAGGAAAGAGAAAGGAAAAAGAAAGGAAAGAGAGAGGAAAGAGAGGAAAGAAAGGAAGCATTACAGTGCCATAGTCTAAACTGGTAAATGACATTCTGTGAATCCTTGTAAGAAAATGGAATTTAAAGAGTGATAAACAAAAGAAAACAAGTAACCACTCAGAAATTTAACAGCACTCCTTAATAAATCTTGGATCAAAAACTAATTCAAAATTAAACTGCAGAAGTACCTTTATAGGGAACTACAGCAGAATGAGAACTAATATCCTGTAGAATCAGAAGGGTACTGAGCTAAAATTCAGAACCTATCATGCAGGTCCAGGCTAAGAAGCAGAGTTGAAAACCACAGAAAGAGGAAAGGAATTTTTTTTAAAACGACCAATAATGTGTAAATGATAAAATAAACGTGACCAACTATATACAATGCTGGGCCCATCCATCAGCATGCACACAGCATAACTTCTAGCAAAAGGACAAATGCTTCTGCTTTAAAGACATGGTCATAATAATAAGGTAACAGCAAATGTTTCTAATGGAGTGTGGAGCCTCAGACTAAAGCCTTCCCAGTTCTAGAATGTTAGAGTCATTACCCTAAAGTGAAGACTGCCAGCTAAGCCCAAATTATCTCCTTACACAGAGATCCCTGCAGACTTCCCACTCAGGGGAAAGTGAGAAATAATCCTATATATACAACAGAAGAAACCCAAACTACCTTCCCAGGGCTTACTTATTGAACATAAATGGGCAGCCAGAGACTTCCAGATAGAAGTATAAAGAACAGTGATAGCATGAAAGATATCAACCAAGATGAACAAACAAAAGCTGACTCTAAGAGAAATATGTAATTCAATGTTTAAATATACCTAACTAATACATCCAGAGAGACAGGGCGGTGTAAGTTACATCTTCAACACAAAAATAGAGCACCCAAGAGAAAAAGGGAGAGATTAGGGAAAAAAAAACAAACCATATAAGAAAATGAATTTTCTGTACAAAACTTGAGAGATTTTATTTCATCCAGTCAACATTTACTCATGGAAGGTCTGCTATGTATCTGCGAGTCAGATAACTTCTGTGCTCTCTTATATTTGAAAATTGGGTGAAGAACAATGCCAAAAATTCAGTTTAAGATGTCATTTTCACAAAATGATAAAAGGAAATTTTTAAAATGCCCAATAATGTGCAAATAATAATAATATAAAAAATGTGAGTGTAGTTCCAGCAAGGCACAGAGCAGGTTCTCTATGATCCAGGCAGATGGGTAAAGGAGAGTTCTGGAGCCCTCAGTGGCTTTTTCAGGATTTTATTGAGCTTTTAACATCATTTGTAGTGAGGCAACCAAGTACAAGGCAGGCAGGGGGTCCAGGGGTCAGGAGGCTGGCAGGCCTCCAATCACCCACTGAATCTTCACTCTTTCTAAGCTCTCTGCTTCTTTGCTGCTATGGTTCTGCTGTTTCTCTGTAACATGACGCCACCCTTATATGCCCGGCCTCTCAGCCCAGGTGCACCCACTTACATATGCCCACTCCCTACTGCAGGTGTCAGCCACTGGGCACAAGTGTAAGATCATAGATGTCTATCATTAAATTAATACTAATGTCAGGAGGGCGGGAAATCCTCACAATTTTCTCTCACCCTACAGTGAGATAAGCTGAGACCTAGAGAGAGTAGATGGGATGAAATTCTGAGGGAAAATAATAGAAATGAAACAAAGAAGAGTACTAGATAATGAAGAAACAGGCCTACCCCACTATCTTGGTGGCCCCAATGTGAACAATTAGGTTGGTGAGTCAGCAGATACTTAGTATATTTCCCCACACTTGGGTATTGTTTCCTACAAAGTATCCAGGTCCCCCTCCCAGATGAACTGAATCTGCATCTCCAGGGCTGGGACCCTATTAAAAACCTAGGCTTCAGTCAGGAACTAGGGAAAGGAAAAGGAAGGGGAATTGGTTGGCTGGTTGGGCTTGAAGGCCCTCCTCATAGTGGAATGACATCTGTGGTTGAAAAGGACATTTCTGCTCCGGATTGACCCTTCTGGAACTCCAGCCTCTGACGTCTGGGCTTCCTCAGTGTGGTAAGTGCTCTGTTTCTGCCCAGCTTCTGCCCTCTTTTATAGTATTGGTTTCTCTAAATATGAATCCAAGCTCTCTGAAAGGGAGGCACTGCATAGCCATCAAATCCTTATTTTAAATGAGAACACTAATCCCTATTTCATACTGCCACTGCCATGAATATTTACTCAAAAGCAATATAAGGTTTATGGACTCTTTGATAGTGGGAATGGTGTGGTTACATCCATTTAAAGAAGTATGAATTTGTACTGCTAAATCATGAACCAATGTTTCTTTGATTTAAGGGGGAAAAAAGATAATTTGAAGAATAATAAAATAAAATTTCTATATAGTCAAGGGGGTAGCAAAAACAAAACCCATACATCAGGCATACAGGGAATTCACTAAAAGGGAACTACTAATACTGCTGAATTTGTTGTTGTTCCTGTAAATATTTTGGCCATTTTTTATGATTTCTCTTTACAAATATCAATCACATTGCCTTTTTCCTCAAGATATATCAAAATGTCATGGTCAATACAGCCATTAGAGCTCTTATTATTATTAGAAATATTTAGTCAGTTGTTAATGTGACTAGATTTTATAGTTAAAATGCTTAAGTTAATGTTTAATTTTGATTAAGGATTTTTTCTTTCATCAATAAGAGAAACTGGAAGGATGGTTGACAAAATTTAGACTATACGCAAGAAATTTAAATTTAGAGAACACAAATCCCTCTCCCAGAGTTTCTGATTTGGGTCTGGGCATAATTTGAACAGAGCCCACATTTCCAAGTTTCTATAGTTAGGGAATCAGTCCTTGCATGTGAATTGTCGAGAAATTAAAATATCTTTGTCTGTCTCTGAGTCAGCTATTTCTGGTTAAACCATTTATTACATCTTAAACTATTAATAGAGTTTAATATCCCCATCTTTACTCTTACTTTAATTCAAAAGAAAGACCCTTCTGCTATAGGAAAATGAATTAACCTATCATTACTATAAAAATGATGAAGGTAGAAAAATTTTATACTACTGTAATCCAGTAACATACTTGTAGGGAGATTTAGCAGAAAGTTTAGCTGAATATGGTGCCTCCAACTTCATAGGTGTAAATTGTGAGTAAAACTGCAGTTGAGTGTATGTGATTAGTGCTGATGTCTTGGCTGTGAGGGCTCATACACAAAAATGGGCTGAAATAAATTGAAGTGGGAAAAGGATTGAGTGCAGACAAATTGCCGGTTCAGGTTCCTGTCTGGGGCTCTATAAAAGCAAAGTCATTTACTTTAACTTTCAGTTAGCCATTTTGCTATCCAGAAACCATTAGTTCATTTGTTTATTAAATGGCAACTACTGAGTACCTACTTAGTGCCAAGGAATCTATGAAATTAATTTATCTTACACAGGGGTTTTTAGTAAAAATCTAGAGTTCAGTATTGCCCTGGCATAAGAGCATGACACTGTTATTAGAAGACAAAACTCAGTGTGACTATTTCCACTTGAAAACTATTTCCAGTTCTCTTTGCAAGCCTGTCCCAGGGAAAGCAGATGAGTAGACTGTTTCTTGAATCTTGCAGTTATGAAACTCAGCCAGTTAAATGATCAATTCATCAGCACATTAGAGCCACACAAATGATTTATTTCTAATCTATAATTTGATTCACTTATCAAAGGATTCACTGTTTTAAGCCTCAGAATTCTTTAGTTCTCCAAAGGGCATTTTTAGAGGACTTCTGGAAAAACTAAGTTTCCTCAAACATGCCCATTATGATTATGAAAATGGAGCATTTTAGAACATTTCTCCCTAGTAAATATTTATGCCCTCTTTATTTTTCCAAAATAAATATTTAGATTCATTAAGATAAGTTTTAACTATGACAAAATATAAATACTAAGATGATTTTAAGTAATATATTAAATAAAATTGTATATAATTGGTAAACTTGTTCCACTAAAACATTGGAAAAATTTATTATTCTGACTTTTTTAAGAATATTATTATTGGATTCAATATGAAATATATGGGTATGTCTTTAAAAAAATCAGTTCTGTGCCTCTGTCAGAAATGTTTCACCATATTTCTATAGGAAAATCAGACTTGATTTGTATCATTTTGACTTAAATTACTTTTTATGGGTCTGTAGCACACCTTATGTGTCAAGACTATTTTTGCCTCTTTTTTTTTTTTTTTGGCAAATCCTACTCAGCTTGACATTTTTTCCAAGGATATCAACATTATAAGAACTGCATCATTTGAGGGAAACAGAAGGAAACTTTGAAATGACCCGAAAAGATTACAATAGCTGTCTGAATTCAGTGAGGTGCAAGTAATAAAACTGGTGGAAGGAAATAAAACTGATCAGATATATAGATAGCAATCTGTTAATGAAAAAATAAATAAGTTCAAGGAAGATTGAGGACAGAGAATGACAAATAGAGTGAATAAGATCTTCCAGACTGAAAGTCATTTTGATGATAAGTTGATTCTAGTAATTAGAAAATTCGAAATGAAAAAAGCAATCAGATATAAATGAGGAAATGATGGTGGCTTAAGGGGATTGGACTTGCTTACGAGTAAATACTGTGGCCCCTGAAATGTCACCTTCTTTACTATAAAAAGTTTAAATATCTGCCTTATTTGAAGGAGTCTAGATTAAAAACATGAAATGATTCTTTGAAAGAGTGAATGTGAAGAATGCAACAATTTTACACATACCCAAATGGGTAAGAACTGTTGCAAAGAGAGAAATTCTCCAAATCAAGAAAGCAGATTTTGGAAGAACAAAGGGCATAGTGAAAACATAACATATGTAGCACTTTAGAGAGCTGTACAGGATTCATTTCATTCCCAAATCTGCCAAGTAGGGTAGAGGGGGAGGTTATAATCCCTTCGGCTTACAGTCAGAGGCTAATTTTCTATACTGTATTGTGTTTTTCTCTGATACACTCATAGCTTCCAGCATTTCTTGTTATTTTCTTTTGATTCCTTCTGTTCTGCCTTTGTTTTTTGAGGCAGAATATAGTATCATGATATAATATTCCCTGTGATCCCTCCTGCCTTTCTTACAACAGAAAAACTAAATGGAGAGCATTAGCAGGTTTTGTTTTTCCATGGACACATGTGGTACAGAAAGCCTCCTAAACTGGAGTTATAAGGCATGTCTTCATCTCTAGCTGTTTTTCTCTATGCTCCAGATTCCCTTCCTTCTGACTTTTGAAATGAAGCCTTATTTTCTTTTTCTTCTTCTTTTTTTTTTTTTCTTTAAACATCTGTTGGGAGTTAAGACTGCTAAGTTATTCCCTCTCCTTCCTACTTTCCAAACTAGTGGAGAGACACGAAATAGCAGTTTCAACAGGAACATGTTGCCACTAACAGAAGTGCTGGAGAAAGCGGTTCAGGGTGTGTCTAAATTTGTATGGCCCAGTGTCATTTTCATGCCCCACTGGAGGATCATTTGAGTCTGTTGAGCAGAAATGTTTACTCAAACCACTGTCTGTCTCTCACTCTGAGTAAAGAGGGAAGGAAAACAGACCCAACCACTTAAATATATTCAGTTGAGCTAAGATATTAGTAAGGAGTTAAACAGAAGGCAGAGTGTCTAACTGATGTCCTTCACATAAAGAAATAGACTATTTTCAGCTGTGAAAAAATCTAAATACACAGCTAAAATATGACAGATGTTTAAATTCTTTATCATTAAATCCTGTAGGTAGAATGAGGTTGGAGAGATATTTCCAGGATCTTCAAGATAACCAGGAAAGACCTGAGACAACATTTACATGATTGAGCTTGGAAGTGATACTTCCCCAGGCTAGCCTGATGATAACTGTAGGCAAGTCTATTATTCCTTGATGTCAGCTTTATTAGAAATCATGAGATCGAGGACCCAACTAAGCCTCATAGGATTTCTGACCTAGGGAAATGTGATAGAAGTGTTTATGATTTCAAGATGCTGAATTTTAGGGAAATGTGTCCATACATCAATAGATAACTAATAGGATGGAGTTTATCCCAAATAGGTAAATGTCCCTTAAAAAAAGTAATGAAATGGTCATATTTATCAAGAATAATGTATTAGTGGGATTTAAAATCATGAGTGCTTTCTGTTGTAATAGAAATACCTTCAATAGTAGTACAAAAAAGTTTTCAAAGGGATATTGACAAAAAGTTCTAGCCATACCTTAAACTTCTGGCACACCAGCAGGGAATGGACAGGTAGAATACATTCACATATTCATCACTTTTCATTTTTGAGCAATAATTTCCAAACTACCTGATATGAATGTCTACCCTTACTTATAGTTAATGTTACTGTATTCTTCATTGCTTTCATTTTTTGTTTCTTTGCTTTATGAGGTGTTAAAAATAGAAATGTTATGGCACTGTTCTACCATCTTTTGTCAGCTTTTTTGATATGTGACTGTACTCATACAGGATACTGTCTAGTCTTTTAAGTATGAAAATTCTCATCCTATAATTTTAAGGAAAGAGGTACAAATGTAATAGAATGATATATGTTCCTTTATATTATTGTTTTAGACTGAGTGGCAGTTATAAAAAGGAACATTATTTCCAGATTATTAATTTGAAGATTGTCAATGAGGTTTTGAAATGAATGTATCTTTTCTTTCTTTTTGAATTAAAAACTGCTTATGGAATGACATACTGCATTTAATCCCCAAATATGTGCAACTATATAAATACAGGGATTCAACAAATATTTTTATAAATAAATATCTAATATCTAATAATAGAAAAGATGAGAAAGAAGGCTCAGATTTAAAAAGGGAGGAAAATAAGGGGAAGGAAATATGGGTGAATAATGATGCAAAATTTCATAGGATAGATATTAGGAGCAAAGGAGTAAGCTAAGTCCCCATGGAAATCAACTTGGAGACATTTTAAAGTGTTTACCTACATTATATATCATTTCATGAGAATTCAATATCATATATATATATATATTTTCAACCGATGCTAACATGTAAATAATAGGAAACAACAACACATTTTATTAACTCATGTTTCAATCAGTTGATTGATAAAATGATCGAGTAATTGCACTTCAGGTCAGTATATTTCTCTTTAATATAAGTAGATCTAACATTCATGTTTTCATGAAAAAAGCAAAACAGTTGCTATTTAAAAGAACCTTAAATCTTGACACCAAAAGGCAAACAATATTACTAGCAGACATACATGTATGATAGGTGTAGTTTAAAATTCAGTGATGGATGCTGTGTATAGTCTGTTTCATCAAACTGAACATACCCATATTAACAAAAATATATTTTATTAGTGTTGTCATGGTTTCCCTGAAACTGTTTTTTCCTCCATAAAACTAAGCATAGTATAGCTTAACACTCAACACGTTCTTGGAAAACTGTGACTTTAAGACAAATGACATAAAATGAAAGCATATTTTCAAATGACATCATTTCATTCAATATTGATTGGAATTTTTTTTACCCTCATTACAATGAAATGACATTCAACAAAATGACATGGTTTGAGAATATGCTGTAAATAAGAAAGCTTCCTTGTACTTTTGTGGTATATAAACCAAGAAAGGTTTCTGAAAGGACAAAGATTTGTCCCTGCATCTAACTGAACTTTTCTATAGAGTCATAGTCAACTTTGTAAACATTATTTAACATGGAGAATGTTAGAAAATTCCTTGGAAAAGTGATCTGAGGCAAATGAGTTGTACTCAAAATACATTCTCCATCCTCTAATTCTAAGCTAATGTAGCTCCATTATTTCAAATATATGTATAAATTAATTATTACTATCATAATATCATACTTGCGTGCTTCCTGACCTATGGTAGCTTTGTTGCCTTCCTTGGTGTCTAGCATCTGCAGCACTGAAAAAGAATAATAGTCTATGAAGGCATAGTAGATAATACTATCACTATTAAATGCTACAAAGTTAAGAAATATATATGTGTGTGTATACACATATATGCATTGATACATATGTATATTATATACACCAAAGAAACTATATAGTGTACTGTTGCTCTTATTGTCAAGGCCTCCTATTATATCTACAGTGGAGTTTCCAGTATTAGTGTAGTGGGCTAGAATATCAGGTCACATTTTTATTTTTTCTTAGTCAAGATTTGACATATTTGTGCCCAAGATTAGGTAAACATTTTAAAAAATTAGAGTGCTATGAAATTTGCAAGAAGAATGATTCTCAAACTTGTGGAAGATACATGGTATAATTATGGGCATCCTTTTGGAAATTATGACTTGTGAATCAGTCCACTTAGAATCAAGACTTGGTGTAAAATTTATCTCATCGTTAAATACACTGGAAAAACTGAGATATCTATGAAGACTGGCTTGAGAGGAATAGCAATGCAGACTAAAACCAGACCAAATAATTGGGCGTGACCCATTTGATCTCAGAAAATAGTGAGCAATAGATTATGACAAATTCATTATCCAGAGTTCAGATATTCATGGAAGCAGAACTCCAATACTTAGGCCAAACAAGAATAAGGGATAGGGAAAAGTTTCAAATCAGGCAACCAACTTCAGGAGTGATTTTTGTATATTGAAGATAAGCTGGGATTCTCAGACAATCTAGTTATATTTACAAAGCCTCTAGTGTCAAAGAAGTAGAAAACTGACTTGGGAGCAAATGGACTCTAACCTGTTTCATCAGGAGGTTCTAATTTATGCTTAGGTACAAATGAAAACAACTAGTGATGAAGAAGGAACACTGTCAAGATTGTAGTCCCAAATTGACACTTTGAAGAAAGCATAACCATAGTAAGTAGAAGGTCAAAAACTCAAAGCAAGAGAAAATAATCACTATTCATCATTTGCTTTCATGTAGAACAAGGAGCCCAACCTACAAATAAAAAGCTGAAAAAGAAATGAAGGAAGCTTTCATATTTAATAAACATTTTAAAGGGAAATATATAGCATCTATTTTAAATTACTTTCAAATTAATTATATATTTGGCATATTAAGACCAAGAATAAAGAATTTAAAATGGAATCACCAAAAAATAGAATAATGATATACACTGTAGCTATTATGGACATGAAGTGTATAGTCTCACTATGTTTTACTGACAGAGACTTATGATTTGCAAAAGAAGATACTGTGACCTGATGATGTCAGCAAATTTTGGGTGTCTCCAACATTTAGTGAAACTATTTTTTCCTCCATGAAACCAAGCATAGTATAGCTAAACACTCAACACATTCTTGGAAAACTGTGACTTTAAGATAAATGACATAAAATAAAAGCATATTTTCAAATGACATCATTTCATTCAAGGGTGATCAAGCTTTTGTGCGGAGAGATACAAGAATACTCTATGAGCAATCACTGATCTAGAACTATTTAACAGCTACAAGTTTTATTTTTATTTTCACTACGAATTAACCATCGCAATCTCTTTTTCTACCCCTGTAAGGTGGCTAACCTTCAATATTTGTCATTAATATCCAGCCTTGCTCATCTTCTTTAGCTATATTCAGACTTTCAGACAGAGGAAATCTGAGCTTTGTAGTCATTAGTGGTCATTATCCTTAAATGAAAATGTACTGGAAATAACTTTTATATCATTCTTATGGGGTAATTTAAAGGAGAAAATGGGAATATTAATGTAGAAAAGTACAGTGTAATAGCCACAAAGCCTGCTGAAGAGAACATCAAGCTATAAGAATCACCAGGAAAGACATCTTTGTCTGATACTTCACATAAAGTCTTTAGTATTCCATTCTGGCAACCAGAGAAAGTCATTCCTGCTTTCCAAAGCAAAGGGAAAGAGCAGATCAATACAACCTAATACTACAGTGGTGCTCTTAGCCCAGTGACTTGAAGTACCTGTATTCTGCAGTTTCTGTTTTCAATTATTCCCTATCCCTAATTCATATTTGAATTCTCCCAATAATTAAAGATAACTTTTACTCTCAAAACTGGACCAAGTCTACATTAGCCCAAAGTCACACTTGTCAGATGCTTCCTTTACTATTTGTTGAAAACAAAACAATCAAGTATCATTGTACTTTTGTATACATGTGATGTCCACTGAACAACAGAAGGAACTCAACAAATATAGGCTCAAACTGTTGTAGAATTAACATCCTGATTAGCCCTGAAGAAGGAAGTAGGACAAGGCACTTGACTTTTTTTTTTCCCCCACTCAGTCTGGTTAAACAGCACCTATTAAAATGATGCCCCGGAGACATTCAAGAGTACTCCCTCTGCCACAGGCACTGAGAGTTCACTGTGTCAGCCCTATGACACTTGATACACATGGATTGATCCTATCCACATCTCTAGTTGCAGCAATTCTTGAGACTTGTATACCCCATTTCTTCCATTTTCTTGCTCACAGGTAATTGTCTACTCCTGCCACTTTACTGCATAAAGCAACTTCATTGCAATTAAAAATAATTTATCTGTAATTGTAGTGTCTTTGTAAAACTTTTTAGTTTTTCCTCAAAACTAAAACTGGATTACCATTAGAAATTTCTGATTTTTTTTTTCTGCAGTCTTTAGGTGAAAATTAGTCCTCTCTTGCATTTCTTTATTGGCCAGGAAGTCAGGAGGCAAAAATCAACATTCTTTTAAACATGTTTTTCACAACTTGATCATTATTCTTTCAACTGTATATAAAATTTATTTATAAGTTACCTCCTCGGTAATATAATTTGATGGGATATAGGCTAGCATTCATTTAGGAGTTAAACTTAAGGCTCTTTCATCACCATGACTCTCCCCTAATCCTAAAAAAGATGCCTATCTATTTGGATATCTATCAAACAACTACATCTCTCTATTTTTTAAATTTTCTTCATTAACCTCTTTTGTTACTGTTTCAACAGCTTATTAACAAGAGCTTCTAAAATCTTAGCCATTATCCTAATTTCTCACCACATTGTATTCTTTCATAACTTCATTTGGAAAATAGACTAGTAGACTAAAATATTTGATTTTACAAGGAGAAAATATTTTTAATTGAAATGTTTGACATACATCTTTGTGTAAGTTTAAGATGTACAGCATGCTACCTGTTACATTTATATCTTATAATTATAGTGATAGCCTCTCTCACTTCACGTGTTATAATTTTCTGATGGTGATAAAAATTAAGGTCTAATCTCTCAGCAACTTTGATTATGACATTGTTGTACTTATTTGCTATTAAACTGTGTGTTAGATCTTTGGGACTTACTTAATAGCTGCAAGTTTGTAGCCTTTAACAACATCATTTCTATCCCTGACTGCCTAGCTTCTGGGAACCATGATTTTATACTCTGATTTATAAGTCTGACTTTTTTAGATTTCACATGTAAGTAATATTCAGTATTTGTCTTTCTCTGACTCAGAGATGAGAAACAACTTAAACTTGGAGGAAGATAAAAATGTCAGAGTGAATTTCTTAAATTTCTACAGGGGACATAAAAAATAAACAATTAGAAATTTTAAAATATTCAACAGAAGAACAAAATGTTGAAGTTTCTAATTTATAAAATTGAATAAAATAGACATACACCATGAGATTAATCAAGAACACAAGGTAAAATTAAAAAGGAGTTATAATCACACATTAGAGAAGATTAAACTTAAGAGAATGACATAAAATATATACCAATAAATAAAAATCTTAGATAAATGAGCAGTTTCTTAAAGCATAGTATTAAAATGGATTCAGGAAGTCAAAGAGAACCTGAGATGTCTATAATTATTGAAATTGAATCTGTAGCTAAAAACTTAATTTTTAGACAAAAATAAAACACATTTGGGCCCAAGATAGTATGTTATTCTTTTTTTTAAGATTTATTTATTTATACAAGAACCGGCATACAGGCCAGATGTGCGGGAGGGGGAGAGGATTCGCCAGAGACAGAGCAGGGAACAGAACAGGCAGACTGACAAAATACACTGCTGAGGGTAGCAGCAGGCGAAACAGGAGAGATCTGCTGTGCCATGTCGGTATCTCCCTGGCCGGCTGGGATCGAGCCTGTGCTGCAGAGGCTGTGGACAGCTTCACAGCACTGCGCTCAACTGTCTGCACCACCAGGGAGGTGCAGTATGTTATTCTTTATCTTACTGATTTTCAGATTTTAAACAAGACTTTTTTTTTTTAAGATATTATTTATTTATTTATACAAGCACTGGGCACAGTCAGAAGCAGGGGAGGGTGAGAGAATTCACCAGAGCCAGAGCAGGGAACAGAACAGGCAGACCAACGAAATACATTGCTGAGGGGAGCAGCGGGTGTGACAGGAGAGGTCTGCATGCCATGTGGGACCCTCACCAGTGGCTGGGATCGAACCGGTGCTGCAGAGGCTGCGGGCAGCTTCATAGCCCAGCGCTCAACGCTGCACCACCAGGGGAGACCCTATTTTTCTTTTTCAATAATGATTCTGGAAAGATTAATCTCCCCACATTTCACAAACAAAGTGAAAGCTAGGAAGGTGAGCTGCGTGGTGTAGGGGACATAATCTCTTGAAGTGTCTCAATTTCTGTCACTATGAAGCTGATTAACCCCAAACTTAGTTACTTAAAGCAACCACCGTATTTTGGTTCATGAATCTGTGACCTGTGGGAAATACTAGGATTTGCAAATGTTTTACAGGTCTCCTAATAATCAAGGAACTGTGTTTTTAGAAGACATAAAAGACTAGAAGTGAGACAGATACTTAAAATTAAGACAGTCTCAAAAAGAACAAAAACCTAAATGAATTTTACCCTCAGTGAAACAGTATCAGTAACATTTAACCCATCCGTGGAGAAAGAACGTAAGAATGCCTGTTTTGGCCAGAATTCCAGAGGCCAGTTCCCCTCCCTCCTCCACAAACCCCATCAAGATCCACCTGACGATATTTGCTGATCTAGGCTTTAACTGGAGTTTGACTCCTGGTGGAACCCAGATCATAGTGAAACCGTGTCATATATTGAAAAATATAAACCTGAATGAAAATAGGGCCTCCCTGGTGGCGCAGCGGTTGAGCGCTGGGTTGCGAAGCTGCCCGCAGCCTCTGTGGCGCCAGTTCGATCCCTGTCTGCTCCCTGGCCACCGGAGGGTCCCGCATGGCACGCAGACCTCTCCAGCCGCCCGCTGCTCCCCTCAGCAGTGTACTTCGGTCCTTCTGCCTGCTCTGCTCCCCGCTCTGGCTCTGGTGAATTCTCTCACCCTCCCGCGCTTCTGACTGTACCCAGTGCTTGTATAATTAAATAAATAAATAAATAAATAAATAAATAAATAAATAAATAAATAAATAAATAAAAAGTCCCCAAGTTTTCCAGAGAATAGTAGAAAAAATACTCCATTTTGAGATTAACATTGAAATATAAATATTGCACTGATACAATAACATAAAAAAGTGGCAGCTTTGTATTTATTTACATTTCCCCCCTTTCTACTTGTTAACTCAGAGCCGGAGTTGTTGAAGTAGGACTGTACTAAGGTAAAGTGAGAGTGTCTTTTCAGCTTCCTGAATAGAGGAGTGACTATTGTGGTTCAAGTATGCTTATGAAGCAGGATTCTGAGATTTCTTAAAAGAGAACTGGCTTGCCTTCCCTTGCTCTTTTACTCTTGTTCCCTATTCATTTCCAACTTCCTGCCTGATGCTGTGACTCTTGAATTCATTTTCAAGCATGAAGCTAGGGGTCACAATTTTATTCCCCACTTTCAAATCTTCGTTTGCTCTTTATTTTATATATTTTTTACATCTTTTTTTCATTTTTGCACAATGTATGCATTTTCATCTTGGTAATATTCCCCATACAATTCCCACCACCCATATTTTGACCCTAATCCCTCCTCCCCTATCCCTGCCCCGTAGTGTGTCTCTGGTTTATAGTTGCTTGTTGATTTTGATTTTTACTTTATTATAGTTAGTCTTTTTTCTTGTCCCTTATTTGGGTTTTCTAAAACCTACTATGAGTGAGACTATCTGGTATTTTTCTTTTTCTTTCTGGCTTATTTTGCTGAGTATGGTCCCTTCTAGCTTCATCCCTGTTGCTGCAAATGGCATGGGTTGTTTCCATCGCTTAGCTATTGTAACTAGTGCTGCAATAAATATAGATTGCAGGTGTCCTTTTGAATTAATGATTCTGTGTCCTTTGGGTAAATATCTAGAGTGGGATTGCTGGATGATATGGAAGCTCCATCTTTATCAGATTGAGGAATCTCCACACAGCTTTCCATAGTGGCTACAATGAGATACTATCTTCCACCAGTGAGAATGGCACATATTAAAAAAACTAGCTAAAACAAATGTTGGCGAGGGTGTAGAGAAAAAGGAACTCTCCTGCACTGCTGGTGGGAGTGCAAACTGGTTAATTTACTCTTTTAACAACACAGACCTGTTGTCTTCCTTCTTTTGTCCTTGTTCCTCCCTTCCTTTCCCCTTATGTTAGCACAGTTTAAGAGAAAAGCATGTAATAAAAATTGCAATAAATTATTTATTTATCTCATATAGTAAGACTCTAGGATTAGGACAGTGGTTCTGAGATGCTACCAGTGCTCCAATTGTTAGGGGGAAAAGGATGTCCTAAAGCTAATTCCATACAGGCTTTGTGGACTCCACCCCCACCCCAGGCCAAAGCCAAAGACACTGGGAACTCCAAATCCCATCACCACCAAAGGGAAGGTGGCTGGGACCTGAGGGTGGGGTTAAGCAGCCAGGTTGGTATAAAGCCAGATACGTGGGCTTTGGAGGGGGTTCCCCATTTTGGCTCTCCGCCAGCTCGCAGCGTCAGGCCAGCTCTGAGAGTGCTTTTTGGGTTTCCAGGTCAGCGGATCGGGTAGGACACATTAAAGACTTTATTTCCCTATTTTCTCCCTGAGTTGTACATTTTCCTTATTTCCTTTTCCCTTGTAAATAAACCTTTTATTAACCTTTTGTGTGTGCCTGTAGTGGGGTATTAATAAGTCCCTTGTAAGCGCGCCAGTGAGGACCCACAGCCAGGCAACCCGTTCAATATCGGGGCTGCCCTATAACACAACTACCTATGGGACCTGCAATTTTTGAAATGTGACATTTATCCCCAACTTCAACATGCATCTGTGCTCCAGTGCATCACAAAGACATTCCAACTGATTAAAGGAGAAGGAATATAAAAATAAAAGGGGGAATGACAGCTAAATCTATCTCTTTTAATCTAAGAACAAACAGCTCTCTTGCTAGTCCTGCCCAATATTGTTCCACGTAGATCGTTTTAGCCAATAATATGTCTCTTAGGCCACACCTAGTTGGTAGCAATCTACTAAATCAAACATTTAGCTGATCACATTACTAAATCATACAGAATTGGGTTTCTGTTAGGAAAAAAAAGAATGTGTCGAATGGGTAGACAGCACTGTCTAGTATACATCCTCCATCAGCATTCTGACCTTTGTTAGTATGTTTAATTATATGTCACATCAAAGTATTTGGAATACATGATAATATGCAGCCCAAATCAAACAAATGAATATAATTTTCAAAATAGGAATGTCCTAGAATTTCAGTGATTTTAATTATTAACACATATGACCATTTGCTCAGTCTTTTAAGGGAATACATTAGTGTGTGTGACAGCATTCTAATTATTATATTTAATATTAAATCAGCATTCTGCCCTATTTCTTAAAAGAAAACCAGGATCACTTTGTTTAACTTCACAGTGAAAGCTTTTGAATATCATATTCTTAACCCAAATGTCTTTATTATGTTTTTCCTCAGACACTTAGCCATTTAGCTATGTCTACAGCAGCAATAATTCTCTATTCCATGAAAAAATGGAATTTTACAAGCAGGACAAATGGTTCCATAAATTAAGAGGAATACCTGCCTAGGCTGAAACAACACATTTCTTTCTTATTCACACTTTTGTGATGTATTTGTCTTGGAATCACACTCATTTTTCTTAAATTTACAACTTCTTTTTTTATGGGTTGAAAATCCAGTGAAAAATTGGTTGACACCAAGAATATCAAGAAGCAAGGAATTTGTAAGTAAAATGCACATTTCAGATATAAATGTTTTCTCAAAACATATATCTCCTAAAATGTCCCCAGATGTATTTAGTGAGTAAGATTTTTCTCCCAACAGACTTTCAAGGGCTTAAGTGTTTGTAAACACATATAGATATCCCTGTAGTTGAGAATTTTTAATTGTTTCTTTTCTAGACAGAATAATCTCATTGGATTTTATCTTTTGCTTTAATAGAGAAAGCACTAATCCAAATCTACACATGATAATTGATAAAGGAAACTATTCTGTATAAACAGTAGTATAACAACCATAATTTAATGTTGCTTTTTGATTAATCTCTCATATCTGATTGCTCACACGTAATAAGTGAGACCACTGTATCCCACTGTGTAAGTATTTTTGCATTTGACTTATTCATTTATTAATAGTCAGACAACTGCTTAATACAAGCCAAACATCTTAAGTCATGCAAATACTGAAAATAACTTTTGTAGAAGTATGACTTTCTAGCATATCTTTCTCCCTTATGTAAGTGCCAATTAAATTTCAAGAAAAAAGTACAAAAATTCAAAACAATACTAAATTTCTTCAAAATGTATATGCCTGAAAACTTCACATTTCTGGAATATTTCTCCTGATATTTTGAGGAAAACGCTTCACAAATATCAATGCTAATGTGTGACTCTGTAGATGTAAATCATCTATGCACTTGCATAGTTTCTCTGCAAATAGATCAGACTTTGCTCATAAACATATGTTAAGTAACTATTGCATGCCAGTTTCCAGGTTTATTGAAAAATATTTGCCAGTCCATAAACTTCAGTAAAAATAATCTGGGTTAACAGTGGGGAAACATTAAAGCTAAAACCAGTTATATGTTTATACTTCATATAACTTTTTAAAAATAAAATGCTTAATACTTTATTACTATTTAAATTCAGATTAACTACAGAGGAATACTGCAGAGAACTCTTGGAAAACCATTCCTATATTAGAGAGTCATGAGTTCTCTCTACTTGAAAGTATTTTTAAATATCTAATGGAAATGATGTGCGGGGCTTAGATGCTTAAAAAGACACAAGAATGAAAAAAAAAATTATGTGTTCTCCAACATTTAAAATGTAATTGGCAAAAGTAACTACAGGACAAGGCAAAATGAGAAATGGACTATGTTGGTTATGGGTATTTAGGAAGTAGAGGAAGAGAGAATAAATAATCTCTTTGGGACATCAGAAAAGTGCTTAATGTATTTAATCCTCATGACAGACTTGCAAAGGTAGACATTCTTCAATTTCATTAATGAGAAAATGTGAAATGATTAATAACGTACAGTCTCATCCATCCGTACCTTCTGAGACTTTGTGGAGCAAAATACTCCCTCTGCCTACATTGTGTTCCATCCGTTTTCCCCCACCCACCCTCAAACACATACACACACACACGTTCATGAAGTAATAAGACATAAGCCTTTGTTGGGTTATGTCACTTAGATCCGATGCTGTTTACTACTACAATGTGATCTTTATCCTCAATCAAAGGCATTGCAGATGGAAGAAACAGCATAAATCTCTAGACGGATATATGAAGAATGTATAATGGTGAGAAATTTAGCTTGGTCAGAGTAAGCCATCTGTGCAGGGTGGCAATGTGGGGTTAGATTGTAAAGGCTGAACATCTATATTATGAAAGACCTTCAGTACCAGATGGAAAGCTCACCTATCTTCAATTCAGTGGGTGTAATTGAATATGTAGGCAGTAGACTCAACACATCATATGAAGATTAATCAACAGCAAGCAAAACATAAAAGTGTCTTCTAATCTAACTAATCTATTATGCTCTATTTTGAAACTGATCTCTGTATTAAGTGAATATAAACACTCCTTTATATCTTTTATATGAAAGATATGCAATGAGAAACTAAATATAGTCACTTTGGGAATAAGAATTAAAATAAACGTTAGCTGTAGTTATTGGACAAATAATAGAATGCAGTTATAACTATTACTAGAAATATACTAAGTCTGACATAGTATCTATTAGATAAGTAGATAATTTGAAGAAATAATCAAAAGTTACTTTGGTAAAGATATGGTTGTTTACCCTTAAATCATTGGTAGGGTGATTGATATAATACAGGAAAAATATCCCTTCTCCTAGCATAGATCCAATCAGCAGTGGCTGGTTATGATCTGCAGCAAATATCGATTAAAGGTTGATCATTTTTCAAACCAATGCTACACAATGGGAGTGGACATTGAACTGGGAGAAACTGAAATTTCTATAAATAAAGTCTGAACACATGATGTCTGGAGGTAAAAACAGAAAGAGATACTGCTCAATGGGTTATAGCAATTGCAAATGTCAGTGTAGACAAACAAATCCTCCCCCCCCCAAAAAAAAAAAAAAGCAACAGAAACAGAGATTATAGATATGGGCATTTTTGGAAGTCACATGAGATGATAGAACACATTCAGGAAATAGGAAGAAAAATAACAGATCCCTGCACCATACATTACCACCCTCAGTTCTCCAACATAATTTGCAATTATGGATGGAATTGTAACATGTAAGAGAATTATTAAAAACAGAAAATAGAGTTCCATCCAATCAAAAATGTCTCCAGACTTTGCCAAATAATTCCTGGGAAGCAAACTGATCCTGATAAAGAACCACTAGTTAAAATCCAATCTTGTTATTAAATTGGTACAAAATAAAAAATATGTATAGTCCTGTATTTTAATCTAGTAATATATAGCTTTATAAATTTTGTAATATAAATTTATTAATATTTGGTTCTCATGTTTAAGTACAGTCCCTGGCCAACATCACTATGATGAGTTATTTTTTTTTAACCTCTCTGGAGCCACAGTGTTGGTTTAGCTTTGATTATTGAACAAAAACTATGATGAACCTCAGTTTTGAAATTTAGGTAGGTAGGAGACAGAAGTGGAATCATCTAAGAAATTGAACTTTACATAAAATATTGAGATAACTCGTTAATGCATGTCAGTTTGTAGCCACATCAACTTTCAAGTTCTAGTTCACTTCAATCTGTTATGCTTTTGCCATCTATGAAATTTTCTCTACTCACTTCAAATATATTATTTATAACTTTAGCATGGAGTATTTTCAGGGTGTTAAATCCCACAGTTTTACAACTAACTCTGTAAAAAGGAAGTGCCTTTTATTAGTCCTAAAAAGTATCTCTGAGTTTCTAGGGACAGCCTCTTCAAATATTCAGATTGATAAAAATTTTCATGTCCATCCTCTTTTATTTCTGAATTCATGGATTTTATAACATCCCTTTTTGACTTTTATTTTTTCAAGTTGAGGAATTCTAATTTTTTTTGATTCACTACTTACATGTAAGCAATCTTTTGGGTCCATAATTCATGAGGCTTAAAGCTTTTATGATAATGGGATAATTGGCTATTTTGCAGGTCTAGTCTCAATAGTATGGAGAGGAGTTGGGCTGACACTGCCAAAGGACACATTGACCAGTTGGGAGAATTTAGACAACTTAAACTTTAGTCAATGTTGTCCTTACTCTAATCTAGGAATTTCATCACATATCTCTTTCAGGATTACTAAAAAAATAAAAATTATAACATATGTAAGGAACTAATATAGTATTTAGTTAATAAAAGTCAAGAACAAATGTTCCATGCATTTAAGAATTATGTGTTAAAAATAGTCTTGTAATAGGGCCTCCCTGGTAGCACAGGGAGTCACACATCATCAATCTATCACCAGCAACTGAGGCATGAGTTTGTTCCCTGGCCAGGGAGCTGACCCACTCTGTAGACCTTTTCTGTCTCGCCCACTGCTCCCCTCAGCAGTATATTTCAGTCAATCTGCCTGTTCTGCTCCCTACCCTGTCTCTGGTGAATCCTCTTACCCCCTATGCCTCTGGCCTACACCCCAGTTCTTGTGTGCATAAATAAATAAAATAAAAATAAATCTTAAAAAAAAGAAGAAGAAAAACTAGTCTGTGATAATGCCAAGTATGAATTGAGTTTAAAGCATGCACAAAAATCAGACATGACTTAAGTGCTCATTGATCTAGTAATTTCTATGTTCCTATGGAGAGGACAAAGATATTAGTTATTAAATTCTTCCACCACTCAGAGGAAAATTGAAATTTGGGAAGTCACTACACAAGACCAGAAACTAAGGACAATTCCCATTTTTTCTGTCTTTTCAAGCCTTAATAAAAACTATGAGTAAGCAAGAGATTAGTAGTAGTTTTTCATTCCTTTGTGGGTGACTTTTAAGATAACTTAATTCATCAAGTTTCTAGTGAGGAATGTTATGGAAATGCTCTTAAAGGGCCAGGAGTAAATTTGCATAAATAAGTTCAGAAGGTATGACCTTGTGGGCAATGATTTATGATAATGTATAGCATTGTCCATTGACCAATTGCGGATCACAGCCTTAGCAATTTTATATTAGTATGGACTTTTACAATGTAGTAATTTATTGCCTGAAATGCAGTTTCCAGAAATGCATGTAATAATTCAGTCCTGGATGTGTTTTCGTTTTATAGACATATATAAAATAATATTTTCTGTTTTATATTTAACACTCTTTAGTAAAGATTCGCAACTTCCCATCATATAATATCTACAAGTCAAAGCACATGGTAGTTATTTTATCATTGAATAAGTCTAACAGAGGAGCAAATTTGATGAAGTAGCTTTTTATATCAAGTATAGGTATTTATATGGTATGCTTCAGGGCATGAGTCTTTAAAAATGTTTCTGAGATGTATGTCATGGAGTGTTTTGTCTGTTTCTTTCTGTGTATTTTATGGTTTCAGGTCTTATGTTCAAGTCTTTTGTCCATTTTTAATTGGTTCTTGTGAATGGTGTGAGGTAATAGTCTAGTTTCATTCTTTTGCATATGGTGGTTCAGTTTTTGTAGCATGATTTATTGATTGAACTGGCTGTCCTTGTTCCATTGCAGCATATTCTTTGTTCCTTTGTCATCGATTTAGTTGTGTGTGTGTGTGTGTGTGTGTGTATACATATATATATATATATATATATATATGGCTTTATTTCTGAGTTTTCAATTAGATTCTATTGGTATGTATGGCTGATTTTGTTCCAGTATCTCTGTTGTTTTAATTATTACAGCTTTGTAGTATAGTTTGAAGTCTGGAAGTAATACCACATCTTCTTAACCCATTCATTTGTCCTTGGGCATTTAGGTTGCAAAGTTATAAGTAAGAATGTTTTGCATTCTTTTGAATATCCAGCACAATGGTTAATAACCAAAGGCATCTTCTGACATCTGCCTACATAATTAATTACCTCTAACTTTCTTGGATGATAGCCCCAATTTGGTGAGCAACCCCATGTTTATCAAGGCATGTATATCATTGAGCTTTTTGCTGATCTTTGGAGGAAGACGTCCAGAATTGGATTTGATTTGCTTGGCAAAAAGTAAAGAAATACCACATTTCTTCCAATATGCATGTCCAAGTGCAATAAATGCCCACTGCAAATGCAATTCATATTGGTTCTTTGACTTATTTCAGTATTGTTGTTTCATACTTATTGTGAAATGCACCCTTTTCTCTAGAAACTAATAATTGGGCTTTTTCATTGAATGTAAGCTAGATATAATTTATGCTTGTGTAATCCTATAGAAGAGACCTACTCATTATAATGTAAGACAGAGACTTAGAAAGTTCATTCTAGTGTTGGTAAACTTTGCGTTTTTTAAGAAGTAAAGAAAAACTGTTTTCTTGTGACTGTCTGACAAAGGCACTAAAAATCATTCATTTTTACAAAAGTTATTCAAGAGAAGAATAACTGTTTTGAATTTTCTCCTAAACATACAAAGTATCTTCTGTATTTTCTGGGATAATGATGAATCACTTCCAAAAATACATATTTTGAATTGAAAAGTCTCACACTTGAAGAAAGCCTAAAGGCAAGTATAGTTTAGATATTTGAAATTGCCAAGTTTTATATGCTAACATCTCATCAACTGATAGACATGTTATGTTAAAAATGTAAATATTAGTAAAAAAATTTCTTACTTTCTCACACACTGACTTTCTCTCAACTTCTAAGAATACTATATTTATTTTTACAGTTAAAAATCAGGACTTGAAAAATTAAGTTGACTGGCATAGAATGTCAGACTGGTAAAATTGAAATGGCTTATAGAAAGGAGAACCAGAAGGGAGGTAAAAATGTCACTCTCCAGAGATTGAGTATTTGCTGAATTCTGTCATTAGCAAAATACAGTAAAGACTTCAACACTTTTTAATCGACTCACTTATGCTATCTCATCACAGGATGCCATATTTGAATAGCAGGCATAATGAAATCACTGAGAAAGAACAAAGGGATCATTAAAATTACATGTAAAAATGAGAACTAGGCCACACAAATTCATTAAATATCTGTATGCAGAATTTTGCCTCCCTGGTGGTGAAGGGTTAAAAGTCTCAGTACTGTCAAGCTATTGCCAGCCACTTTGGCATGAGTTCGATCCCCAGGCAGGGAACAAAACCCATATGGCACAGCAGACCTGTCCTGACTCACCTGCTGCTGCCCTCACTAGTGTATTTCAGTAGATCTGCCTGTTCTGCTCCCTTCTCTGTCTTTGGTGAATCCTCTTACCCCCCACACCTCTGGCCTATACTCCAGTTCTTGTATGCATTAATAAATAAAATTAAATCTTAAAAAATATATGCAGAATTATAAGGCTCTCTTTTATGTACTTTCATTTATGCAAATATTTTCTTTTCATAAACTTTTCAAAGCCATAAATTTAGGCACAATGTTGAGTTTCTAGTACTTACCACAAGATAACTACTCTAGGAAATAAAAATTTAGCGTGGAACTAACATGTAAATTGATGAGTGTAATACAGTGAGTTGATTGCTTCAGATTTGGAAGGAAGTCTGCCTTAACCTGGGATTTAAAATGGCAATGAAATAATTTTCAATCCCTGTTCTGCTATCAGCAAGCAGTATAAATTCATCATGACCCTCAAATTCTCTAAATATGATTGTTAATCTATAAAATGAAGAGTAAGTGGGCCTCCCCTGGTGGCGCAGGCTGTTGAGCACCGCACGGTGAAGCTGTCCAACATCGGCAGTGCCAGTTCGATCCTGGCCAGTGGGAGAGGGTCCCACATGACACAGCAGACCTCTCCTGCCTCGCCTGCTGCTCCCCTCAGCAGTGTATTTCCTCGGTCTGCCTGTTCTGTTCCCCACTCTGTCTCTGGTGAATCCTCTCACCCTCCAGCACAACTGGCCTGTACCTCGGTTCTTGCATAAAATAAATAAATAAGTCTTTAAAAAATGATGATTAAGTTTCCAAAAGGAAGAAAAAGCTTACCTAAGACTTTCTATTTAGAAAGAATGTAATAGAGCATAAGCACACAGTAGGCTCTCAATAAGTGGTGGCTCCCATGTTCAACAATGAGTCATTTTTCAATGAAGTAAATAGAACGTATGTTAGAAAGGCTCCAATAAGGAGATAGTGTTGGAACTTACCCTCAGAGGATTGTTTTTGTATACTGCCTGCCATTAATAACATTTTCTCAAGTGTATTTGTCTGATTCTGTGATACTTTATTAAAAAGGGCACTTTATAAAGACAATACATTGTCATTATGGTCTTTTAAAAATTTAGATTGGTTAATGGAAATAAAAATATGATAACCAGGGCCTCCCCAGTGGTGCAGCGGTTGAGCACTGGGTTGCGAAGCTGCCCGCAGCCTCTGCAGTGCTGGTTTGATCCCTTGCTGCCGGGTGAGGGCCCCACATGTCGTGCAGACCCCTCCTGATGCCCACTGCTCCCCTTAGCATTGTATTTCATCAGTCTTCCTGTTCTGCTCTTCCTTCTGGCTCTGGTGAATTCTCTCACCCTCCCGGGCTTCTGACTGTACCCAGTGCTTGTATAAATAAATAAATAAATCTTTAAAAATATATATGATAACCAAAAACAAACTTATTGAAAATACATAGTGATATTTAATAAATTTCCATCAGTATGTCTGAGTTCTAACACCTTTGAATTACACATGCTTTCAAATAAACCAACAGTGATTTGATAAATTTGCTAGGAATAAGGACAGCTATGTTTTATCAGCTTTCCTGAAACTACCATGGTTATGTTCAATGAGTTGCCAGGAAGAAAGTACTCAGGTTGAAAATAGAGAAACCGCAGTCCTGCCACTTTCAAGACCTCTAGTCATACAATTCCTCAAATCATGTTGATACCATGTTATTTTATCCTTTCCTATAAAGACATAGATTTGGATTAAGGACCGTTATTAACCTTGTGGTTTCTAAGGAAAGACTGGAGATTGGTGAAAATGGTAAGGGTTGACATCAAAGTAATATAAAAGAATGACTGTCTCCTGATCATTTGTTCCAGTTTCTATGTTGGTATTCAATTTAGCTGGATTGAATTTGCAAAATTTTGTCAAACACATAATTACCATGTGCCAAATAAGTGCACAGGACTAAGCCAGTATATATAAAGCTTCCAAAAAGGAAATGCAACATACTCTCCTGACATTGATAAATTCATTTGTTGGGACAAGGGGAATGCATATTTGTATAGATAAATGTGTGTGGAGCTCAGTCAATGAAATAGAAGACACATAATGAGAAGAGCATCTGACTAAAGAAATTGGAGGTGACTGATGGTTCAATGGAGAATGGGGAAGTTACTCAGGGAAGGCTAGAACTTTCTAGATAAATAGCACCTTAGTTGAGAGTTCCTTGCCATGGAATAGTTAAGGAGATGAAAAGAAGAAATCAGCATTGCAGGCAAAAAAATGTAATGTGGTGAGAAGTACAGTGTGGCGAGAAATACAGTGTGGCGAGAAATAGAGCACTGCTAGAGAACTGAACTTTAAACTGATACCTAAAGTGTACATTTTTAAGAAAAGTCTGAGATAATACTAATTGGCAACCTTGAGTCTTATCTTACCCTCCAACTATATCCCTTATTCATCAGTATTCAACAATAGAACAGTGGGTGTTATAAGATTCAGTTTTTATCAAACATAATTAATTTGTTCAACAGAAAGTATTGAATGAATCTGTGCTATCAGCCATTTGGGTTCAAAGACATATGTGTAGTACAAACATTGAAATCCTGTTCTTTTCATAGCCTCTCTTCCCCTCTAGAGTGATTTCATGAGTTTATGCATTTTTGAAAAGAGAAGGTTGACCATAGGGTGTAGTTCAGAAGAATGGACCAAAGACTAAGAGTCAGAAGGAATTAACCCCACTGAATTTTCAGGGGGAGATCAGCTAATTTGAAGAGAGGTCATTGCAGGACATAAACGAAGGCAAAGTAGTTACTTTGCCATGTGCTTCTAAATCCATTCATTCACATAGTGAAAGAAGAGTTATTTGCTGGATAGCCATGAAACAGCCTGGCACTGGGGAGAAGTGGTGTTGGTCACGTGAAGTTGGCACTAACTTTTCAATGATGATTCCACTGAAGCTCATATCTAACACCCCATAGACTTTAAGAGCTTAGTTCACAAATCCAAGCTTTTGAAACTCAATTTTTATTTCTCTCAAATTAATGCCTTTGAGATGAATATTAAAGCATGTTTTGAAATTCAGAAGATAAGCATTGTCTTTCTAGTTGTCAGAACTTTTCCTTTCCCAGAGGCAAGCATTGTGGAAAACCAGAATTTCCCAGACTAGATGATAATCATATTTATAAAAACATACATGCACACATATATATTATAGACAATCATACGCATAGATACACATATGTACGTATATGTGTGTAGAGAGAATATACACAGCAAACATGCATACCTACACATATTCATGAATAGCAAATATGCAAATATGTTTATAATTAATAGGATACATTGGTTTGGTAATAGTTGACTTATATAGTTTGGTGCTCCCTCGCCCAGTCTATATACATATAGATATGCATGTGTACCTATACATACATATACATCAACTATAGGTATGTGTGTGTGTATACACACAGTTTAAAGTTATATGTTCCTGATGCATTGATACCTTAATCATTATATATTATAATATTCATCCCTGTCTCTTGTTACTTTTTTAGCTAGAATTTTTGTATAACTTTGTAATTTAAGAAGATATTTATTTCCACTCTGAAATATTTTCACATATGAATGTCCAATTTTGGTGGACAAAGAATTTTTAAAGTAAGGTTAAAATAAAGCTAAACTTTAATCATTAATGTAAATACATACCAATTCTTTCTGTATTTATGAAATTAAGCAATCCTATGCTGAATATGTAATAATGTTTATAGTATACTTGCTTATGTTGTATGGGGGAAATACTCTTTCTCTGTTGTGGCTGGATTTTTATTAGAAATTTGCAATTTAGACAGACCAATTATATAAACTTAGTTACAAAGTGTAAGTGAAGACACTACAAGGAAACAGAATATCAAAATTTCAAACAGCAAGCATAATTTATATTGGTTATATGCTTTGCATTAAAGATAGATATTTTGCATTATAAAAGAAATGAAAATACTATTGAAATAGCATCAATGAAAATTATCAAAATTGGGAAATGGCAAAATCATGTCATTAAATATTCAATGTGAATGTGATCCTTTACTTAAGAAAAAATCATTTGCAATCTGGCAATGCCTCTATGAGCTCATAAAATACCAGGTCTTAGTAATTAGGCATATTTTGAGAAAAATTGTGCATGAATTTTTTTAGGTATAAAAAATCCTATTTTTTTTTTCTTTTTTAACAAGACTTTAAGAAGGTTTTCAGAGAAAAATAAACCATCTTCATGCTGGGTGATTTAGACCTCATGGAAGGTTAACAGAATGCTAGAAAACCTGATCAGTACACATATTTGTTTCACCATAGGCAGCTGAGTTCTATTAAGTTTATAATTACATGTCGCAAGAGAAATGCACATGGCATATAGATCTGCTGGCTACGATATGGCCATGTCACGAATGGCTTGAATTGGGACCCAACCCAGAAGCCTCTGAAATATCACCACTGGACAACAAAGTAGATGACGCCAACTCTTCAATTTGTGAGTGGGCTTTTTAAAAGGCACTGTGTCCTTTTAGGTTTGTTTAAAGTCTACAAACCTACCTTATTTAAGTGCTAAAATTACTCTACAAAAAATAAATGAATTAAAGAGCAAAATATCTAAGCAACAACTAAACAAAAAATATAAACTCACATGATGACCTCAAATGAATTTGAAAGCCTCTACGTTAGAAGATTTCTCAATATTCACAAGGAAGGAAAAGGAAGAGTGATGAGCAAAGGAGGAAGAAGGGAGGAAGGAGGCAGTGGGTATGCCAGGCAGGCAGCTTGCCAGAGGACAGCAGGTTTTATCTGATTTGCAGGAACATTGCCCAGAAAGTTACAGAAGTGGGTGTGGGGGTGGAAACGAAGAGGTCCAGAATTACAATTTTAACATCCAAGATAAAATGATGAATTTAAGTCCAAATCAAAGCAGGGTATTTGGTGCTTGTAATCCTGGACCACAATGATTTTTAAATTGGGTCGATGGCTACAGTGGACTCCTCTGTTGCTTTTTGAATTAAGACCAAATCCAGGCAAAGAGGTGTAGTAACAAGAAGACCCCACGTCAAGAGGCTGGAATTCTACACAGGTGTTGATTCCTGAGGGGAACCAAAGGGACATGAGGACAGACACTGAGCCTCCCTGCTGTTCTAGAGTTTAAGTCCCAGCACTATCACTGCAAAGGCTCATGACCAGGGCCTGAGTTTGATCCCCCAAAAGGGAGCCAGCCCATACACCACAAACCGCAGGCCTCTCCTGTCTCACCTGCTGCTCTGCTCAGCAGTGTACATCAGCAGATCTGCCTGTTCTGCTCCCCACTCTGTCTCTGGTAAATCCCTCACTTCTGGCATTCTGGCCTGCTACCAAGTTCTTCTGTGGAAAAAACAAATTCTTTTAAAAAAAGACATCTGGCTGGGCAGCAGTGGTGCAAACATGTTAGCAGTGGTGCAAACATGTTCGGGCCCTCTCTTGTCACTGAGGATGTTGGTGAAGGCTCAGGTCAATTGCAAGCCCCACCTGTGGCTGAAGTGAACTCCTAATCTCCAGCATGTGAGGCTGTTGATTTGGATCTGGAGCTGGGAGTGCTGCCTGCAGCAGCAAAGGGCTGAGTAGGAAGGAACAGCCACCAAGCTTTCAGGGGCAACCCAGGGTGCTCACTGGCATTTCACAATCTTGAGAGGTCTTTTGGTTTGGCTGTTTGCTTTTTTTGTTTTGTTTTGTTTTTTGTCACTATTTTCTTACTCTTTGCTTTCTTGTATTACTAGCAGTACTTATATGTAGCCTTTTTAACACAGTGCAAAAGCCCTAGCAACTAAAATGACAGAACAGAGTCCCTTTCCTAAATGACTTTGCAAACACAGAAACGTTCCTAACCACAGAACAATTTGTCCAGTTCTGAGGTGACCTCCTTTATTTTAATCTATGAACAGTAAAACAAGGAAAACTATCTTCATACACAGATGTTCTAACAAAGGAGTTTGGGGTGGTTTTGTTTGTTTGTTTGTTTTTTGGTCAAGCTGGATATCACTTTTCATCCTGGGGAAAAATGACGTGTGATAGGTTGGGAGAGTGAGCAAGGAGACATGTCAGGGACACGAAAGGTGACTTTTAAGGTGTTTCTTTAAACCATGCAGAATGCAAATGTTTCATGCAAAATAACAAAAAAAAAGTAGATGTTTTCTGAACTTACCCTCTTAAGGTATAAATAATCAGATATCTAGATTATTCTAAGTGTTCAGATAGTATATATGTTTGTGTATGAGTATTTCATCCAGTAGAATGGCATGTTTGTTTTAATTCCATCAGAAACCTTCCTCCTCGTAGGACATGGGGCAAGTTCACAGAGCGAAGAACAGTGAACATCATAATCAGAAGTGAAGTTGCAATAATTTTGCAGAAGATCCAAAAAATAAAGGGAGCATATGTTCAAACAAAGAAAGCTGTATTCAGGCTTCAGGAAGCTTATGATTGAATATGAATAATTCTAGGTTCATGACAAGTTTAAGAATAAGACTGTATGTGACTTTAGGTGTGGCTGGCTGCTATGTGAGAGAACACTGAAATCTCAGTCTCATAATTTCAGTTTCATTATTCAGTGGGTACACAGCAGGGGTTGGTCTCTTCCCAAAACCTGAATCTTAAAATCAGATTACTTCCATCCTAGACCTTCGCCATCTTCAATATATGGGTTCAAAATTAAGCTAAACCAAGGACTATCTAGTAACTCTGAATTTTTTTATATTAAATTTGTTTCTTACATTGTTGTTTATTTGGGGACAGTGTTATGATTTCTCCCCATACTTCTAACACCACCATAGTATCCATTATCCATCATCACAGTACCCTGTGCTCTTCTTTCCCTAGTTTTGGTTCTCTCTCCCTCCCCCTCCCCCGCTGTATGCATCAGATCTATGGTCAGCTTGCAAGTTTTGTCTTTTTCTTCACCTTTTGTTCAGTTTCCCTATATTCCCCATGGGTTTCATGGTTTCCCCATGAAACCATTCCATGTTTATCTTTTCCTTCTGACTTATTCTGCTTTGCATAATTCCTTCCAACTCAATCCAATGTGCCTCAAATGGCATGAGTAACAAAGGACTTTTGAGAAAAATTTGTTTTAGAAACAAGAATGGAATACTATGAAAAAGTATCCAAAAAAGGAGCATTGGAAATTAAAATTATGATTGTTTAGGGTTTTTGTTCTAATGATAGCAAAAGGAAATGAGGAAGGAAAGTTCACTCTGCTGAAAAATTATAACTAATCGAAGAAGAGATATCATTAGAAAATCTCTTTTTTGAACCACATAATGTCATCATTGATTTAAGGTATTCAGGTCACATATAATCAATAGACATCAGAATCATTTGGGTTTTGTTTGTCAAAGTAAAAAATATTACAAAGTCAATGTATCACCCCAAGATTATTTATTAATTGAATGGAGGAAAATTATCTGCCACGGAAAGGATTACAGTTATTTCCTACATAAAATGAGCATACTTCACATTTTGAATGTGAAAATTGGTCTCCTGATATAACTGGACTTGAAGAGCACAATCTCTCCTATAAAATAATAGCACCCAAATGTTTAATGTAGACATGCACTTTACAGTATGGTAGGCACTAGATATATGTGGCTATGCACTGTAGCTAGTCCAAATTAAGATATGCTTAAAGCATATACCACATTTCACAATATAGTATATTAAAAATTAAAAAAAAAATAGACAATGTTTTATATTGGTTACATAATAAAAGTGATGTGCATTGGATATAATGGGTTAAATAAAACATCTTAACATTTTACCTTGTTTGTTAAATTTTTCAGATGGCTATTAGAACACTTGAAATTGTGGATGTGACCCAAAATTATGTTTTTATTGGCTAACACTGCTTTGAATCCAAATCCCCAGTTTACAAAAAGACAGGTCACAGAAAATCAAATTAATGACTCCAAGAGGAAGCAATTAAATAAACTTAGATTGTGAAAGTCTGCCCTACAACTGTCCCAAATTCATCAAAAATGAAATAACAATGAAAAATACACAGAGATTTTGAAATAAGAGATATAGTCTATAAAGGCAATATGAATGTAGATGACTTTGGATTGGATTTAGGAGGGGAAAAATATCACAAATACCTGTAACTTCATTCTGAGAATAAGTACAAAAATGAATATAAAGTAGGTATTAGATGAGATTATGGAATTATTACTACTTCCTTAAGTGTGATAATAATATTGTTGTTACATAAGAAATTGTCCTTATCCTTAGGAAATGCATTTTGAAAGCTTTAGCAATGACAAGTCTGTATCTTACTTCCAAAGGGTTGAGCATAAGAAGGAGATCAAGGAAGTCAGACAAAATATTAACAGTTGCTGAATCTACATCAAAATACTATTTTTCTATATATAAAAGTTTCTTAAAAACTTGCAAGGATTCAAAGTTTACAGTAGGAAGGTTGGTCAGAAGGTTTTCAGTTGCTCTGTGGTATACTGTTTTCTTTCACATAATATTTCTTATATGGATTGAAAAAATATAAGACATAAGTATATAAGTATATAATATCAAATATAAAAAAAATTAGAAGTGTTCCCAGGAAAAGAAGTAACTATTACATGCATTGATATTGACTCAATTTCTTTTCTCATGAGTCATTATTTATAATTAAAATACCAGAGGCAAAATGGTAATGATCATGCCAGTCAGCATTCCACCACTATCATTAACCCTGTAATTTTTACTCATGTAAATGTAAAATAATCTAATAAAAATGTACTGGACTCTATCTTGGATACTCGTTGTAATTGAAACATCAAATTATAAAATGAAAAATGATACTAACTTGTCATAGGATTCCTCTTCAACTAGGCATATCGACAGCTTTATAGCAAATTTTCAGAACTACATTTTAATGCTATATGTCTGTCTTCAACTTGATTTGAAATTTACACTCTCCTTTCTCCTAATGACAGATTAGTAATCTCTAGTAGTTTAGTGTAGCTCTACCATAAAGAAACCAAATCAACATCCCAGTCACCTCAAAACCCTGAAAATATATGTAATTTTGGTTATAAGTGACACACAGCTTCACAAATTTCATTAGTAATCAATATGCAATTCAGAGCATATAACATAAATGTTGATAATTCTAAATTTTAAACTAAATATGCATATTTAGTAGTCACTTCAAAATGGGTGCTATCCACTGATTTTTGGCACTGGAAACTTCAAAAGTGTTAAGGTGCTCGTGTTTCTAGTGTTTCTATTTAAATAGACAACACAGCAAGGTCTCTCCCTTTTTACACCTTTCCAGGTTCTGAGATTCCCCACAGAGTCCCAGCTACTATTTTTTTTTTTCCAGCTGCTGTTAATTAATGAGTAACTCCTCAAAAAGCAGACCTTAGGAATCAGCACATTGTGTAAGCTAATGAAACAGAATTGGAAAATGTTCATGTTAAAATTAACACAAAAAAGGTAAGGAAAAACAAGAACAGTACAGGTTATTTTGTCCCTCTCAAGAAACATTTGTTGCCATATACACATTGTGTATTGATATCAATGTGTTGTTGGTATATGAGGCATTGATTCTAATACATCTTTTGCAATAATATTCTAATATGAAAATGAATTATATGACTGGTACCTTCAACTTATTATATGCTAAAATTGAGTTATTTGACAAATGTCAATCAGTAGTAAACAACTTAAAAATATAGTTCAAAAAATTATTTAAGTAACATCTTTGATGATGTATTAGTAGAAATTGTGAAATCACAGTAAAAAGTTTAATGTATTAATGTTGCCATTAAATTATTTCCATGAACTATATTTTTTCAGATTTATAAATTTTATAGAATAGTCACCACTTCTAGACATTTTAGTTTTTATTTGTATTACCAGAAAAGTCCTCTAGATGGCAGTGTTTACCATAGTTAGAAATTACTTTGGCACTATTTTAACTTTTAAAATGATTCTCAAATGAACCAAGTAGTATATAGTTAAAAATTTATTTTTATACTACTCAATATTTATTTGAAACTTTTGTTCTGTATGAATGTTTAACCTAATTCAGCAAGTTTTTGCTTATTTATTATTGCAATTTGATTTGCAAATTTCTAGGAGCAATTTCATAGATCCAAAATCTTTAGAATAAACCTATGTGATCTTTATACTTTTGAGAAATTAAAATTACTTATTAAGACTGTGATAGCAAGCATAAGAAAAATCTTAGCAACTAACTAAAGGAATGATATTACTTTTTTTTTTTTAAGTGTATATAAATGCCTGCCTGTGACTATGCAGGTGCCTCTCCTTCCCTTTTTCTTTTTCCCTAATAAACCTGTCATTTTAAAATGTAAATAAATAAATAAAAATAAAGTGTGTATAATCACAAATTTGAATGGAGTTAAGCATGCTACATTGAAACTTAGTCTTGTAACCTAGACAGGTTTTTATCTATTTGATGTAGTTGCAGTTTTAATTTTTTGACCTGAAGAATATCCCAAATAATTCACAGATATCTTACAGAACAGGGTGATCATATTTTATCCAAATGTATAGAGTAGGATTTTTTAGATAATGAAATATAGAAACGATCATGAAGTTTTGCTATAAAATTAACATTTACAGTGGATATAGTATACGTTAGTGTGAAGCAACTAAAAATGTACACTGAAGACTCTTACAATTTCTGAAAAGCAGGATGGACACAAATGATTTTGTTTAGGTTCATTGTTAGGTTTATAGATTTGTTATTCCTTCTTGTAGAGTTAAAAAAAAAAGTTGTTATTAAGGGCTGGAGATTTTTATTTCTTCAAATTTCAACTTGTATTTCAATGGATTAATTTGTAACTGTTTGTCCATTTTCCAAAAGTTCATCAAATGAATTCCAGTGATATTTCAACTTTTGATTTGGCTATTTAGAGACCTAATTAAATGCAAATTAAATAATATAGGAATATAACCACATAATTATTTGGTGGAGTGAGCCTTGTGAGAGGTGTTTTCTGTGCATTAGTGAATATTTAGCATCATATGGCCTCTACCCACTAGATGCCAGTAGCTAATTTCTGCTTTGTCTTTCCTGCCAAAGAAACCCTTTTTCCATGATCCACTATTGAAAATAAAAATGTCTCCAGACACTACCAAGTATTCCCTAAAGGGAAAAAAACATCCAAATTTGAACTACTGATATAAACGTTTGATTTTTTTTTCTTTTTCTAGTCTCCATTACAATTAGAAAATGCCAATTGTGTTATTATTACAGTTCATATTTTAGCTCTGAAGCACTTCTGATAAATTAATCAGAAGCAGGGTCCAGTAAAATTACCATGTTGCTGTGATCAGTTTTTATACTAGTTAGGACTCTTTGGTTGCCTGTAATAACTATTATAAAGGCTACTAGTGTAGTTATTAAACAGAGGCCGGGATAAGAATGGACACCCTGGAACCCAGTAATCAACTATGATAAGTCTCCCCACTTCATGACTTCTGTCCATCACCTTCATTTTTTCTCTCTCTTTCTCTGTCTTTTGGAGTTTTCTGGTCAATGCAAGAGAAACTACTCCTAATTTCTCCTGAATAGACATAACTGCCTGTTCACAGAACAATGAGTTTGAACTTGGAGTAGCTGTTACTGATGCAGATTTTTTTTTGGGAGGAAGCCCCTGGTTCCATCTTGAATTTAGTTTCTTCATAAATGTAGTCAAGCGCTGGCAGAATAGGATGGAGCCCCCTGACATGGCAAGAACAGTCCATACCGTGTAAAGATAGCTGCTTCATGTCTATGTGAAGAGATAGGAGGAAAGACATTTCTACAAAAAGGAAGTCTGCTGAGGTGACCATTGGGTATGCACATGTGTATTCTATCACTCTGTTGACACAGTCCATACTCCATCAGTAGCCTGGAACCCTCGCTTAGATCATCAAGTGCCCTAACCCTTCAAGTCTGTGCCAGGCAACTCTGCCTTTGCTCAGATTTACCAGATTTCGTATATAATTCATGCCCATTCCAACTGTGAAGTAAAACTAGTATGTAGCTCAAGATAATTAATCTCTGAAAGGAAGTAAACTAAATCAAATTAATGTGTGAATTATGTATAAATTCTTTGAATCTTTGAGCAATATTTGCATCAAAAGAATGCTTGGTAACAGAATAGACCCTTGCTGGTAGGCCACCAGGGAGGCCTGCATTTCAAGCTATTAAAGTTTATATAGCAAGTAAAATTTTTAAGTAAAAATATGAGAGATATTATAATAAGTATTAATAAAGTAGAGAGGGCTGATAGGTTAGTGTGCCTTACTATGTAAAGCAAACATAAAACCCACTAAGTGGCCTCAGCTGAATTATTTTTTAAATGTATTTAGATATTCGAACATCTCTGCATGGACAGATTAATATCTTTGTTATAAACAAGGTTTTTTTTTTAATATAGATGTTTTTCACATAGGTTTTAAAAAGAATTTTGAATCAATTAATGAATGCAGTCAGAATACAAAATTTGTTCCCTATGTGTTTTATAATCATTCATGTAATTCTCATTTTCTACTTTTCCTAATAGTTATGGTGTTTACCTGAAGTGTCGTCTGGTCTTTAGAATTAACTTATCTACTATGAGTAACAAAAAGGTGTCCTAATCCTATATTGACGGGAACTATTTTATCATAGACATTAAAACCACCTCCATTGTTATATTTATTACTTCTAGAAATTAGGAACAAATACACTAAAATTGGAATTAGTTCACAGATACTCTGATATTACACTTCAACATGAGAACTTATTTACTCCAAAATTAACACATTGCTTAAATATTTTTTTTTAATTTTTTTTTTTAATGGAGGCATGTTTTATTTATTTGTTTTGTTTATACATGCACTGGGTACAGTCAGAAGCGCGGGAGGGTGAGAGAATTCACCAGAGCCAGAGCGGGGAGCAGAGCAGGCAGAAGGACCGAAGTACACTGCAGAGGGGAGCAGTGGGCGGCAGGAGAGGTCTGCGCGCCATGTGGGACCCTCCTCCGCTGGCCTGGGAGCAGCCGGGGATCAAACCGGCGCCACAGAGGCCGCGGGCAGCTTCGCAACCCAGCGCTCAACCGCTGCGCCACCGGGGAGGCCCCTGCTTAAATATTTTTGCCACCTAAAGCGACATTTATAATCTTTTTGAAATTAGTATGAGAGTAACTTATTGTTTTTTCTTATATTTTACAACAGATATTTTTTCTAGGAAAATTTTCCTAATTAGTTTTTCTTAAAAACTCTGCATGTTTCTTATGCCATATTATTTCTAGAAAATAAATCTGTCATGATGTGTCCTGGCTTACTTCAAAGCATATCAACCCCATTCCCTATAGTGAAGAAGTTCTTTAAGGCTCTTTTAATCCTTTCTTAAAATTTCACCAATCTGTCACTGGATCACAGTAAATACATAGGCACAGGATTGAAAAAACACATTGTGCGTTTTAGGATCTTTTAAAGGATTGTGTTGCTTTACCATGCAGAATAAGATTTTCATTCTGGAAATAAAATGTTTAAAATTATGTGTGCACACATACACACACACATTTTTTGTAAGCAGAATGGCATTGACTTAAATCCCAGACAAGCTACCAGTATCTTTTAAAAGCTGCACAATCCCTATCTCCATTACTTGGGTGCTATCAGTGATATGGAATTAAGCCAGGAGCTACAGGAGTCAATGGAATATGCATAGTCTCCCTGACTCATCCTAATTCAATTGGAGTGGGACTGTGGGTCAAATTTGGTTCCTGAGAGGAGCCTCTTTGAGAAAAATTAGTCTTATCCATCCTGCCCTATATTAGTAAGTCTATTTATGGACACATTATGTAAAATATTGGGCTCCTGCAAGAAAATCGTGTGAGTTTACTAAAGAAATTATAGGCATGATGATGTGGGTAGAAGAAATAAGGAGGAACAAGGAATGAAAATCCCTAAAATGATGTTTCAAATAATGTGAACTTTTGTTTTCAACAAAATACTCTTCTTAATGGGAATGTGCTGAAAGAGAATAGAGAAGAATATTGAAACATTTTAACTTGGAAAAATAAGTCCTAAATATCTAAGGAAATCATTTACTGAATTATCTTTGTGCTTGAAATATGTTCTTATCTCGTTTTTTTCTATTTTTAAATGTAAATAGAGGTGCTTCCAGATAAAATGCATGTTATTTCTGCATCTTTGGACATTCTGTATTTCTAAAAATATGAAATTAATACTTGATAGTCTCACCATCCTTAACTACAAAAAAATATATACAGCCAAAAAAAAAAAAGAGTGTTTTTATACATCTCACTTGAAATTACATAACTTAGAAGTGATAAAATTATGTAAGAGGAAGCATATATCCTCTCTTTACTCTCTTAAAACGTTTTACTGAATAATAGCTTAAGCCCTACCTGTGATCAGGAAAATATGTTATGGAAGTTATCTCTATATATAATCTGAAGTCTTGACTAACCAATAATGAAATTTGAAATTTCAGTATTTTATTTACATTGTAATCATGATAAAATAGTAGCATGGAAAATGTCAGTTCATAGTAATAACTGTTACAACTATAAACCTGACATCTGTAATCTTTGTCAGTCAGAAAAATATAGCAGATTGGGACAAATTTAGTTCAGTCATTCAAACAGAATGAAGCTTGCTTGTCACCTGTTTTCCTTTGTGATTTGATTATCTTGCTCTAGGTTTTCCTTAAAAAAAGGAAATAAAGGTATTCAAAGAGCTAATACAAAGTGAAGCAGAAGTATTATTCAAGTTTCTATACTCTGCCAGTTTAAGCAGTCTTAAAGGTGTTCATTTTCTTTTTGTGGTGTTAAAATTGTGCATTGTCATTTTCTAAACAGTGATAATACAAATAACCCTTAGCATTTTTAGCACAATTTCCACCCCCCCCCTCACAGATGTATAGTACAATAGTCTAGCCTCCTTTGTGAAATGGGGACAATAATACCTGCTGTGACATGAGTCGCTGTGATTGATTAATGTCTGTTAGACACAATAAGACATCTGGATTAAAGGAACTTTAGAAGAGCAAGGCACAAAACTAATTTTTTTTTTTTTAACTTTGATTGGACTATAGCTAGTATATGAAAGTTATAAATATTAGCCTTGAAATCCTTCAGGAGGTCTTTTGTTCATTCTAAATACCACAGTCTATGTCCTTTAAGTAAACTGTAACTTTAAAAAGCCTTCATAATCTTTGTGTAAAATGTAATTTTAAAATAATGAGTGGTAGCTAGAAAACCATAGATGAAAATCCAATTTACATACCTGGTTAATAATTTAGATTATTAAATGTCATTTCATAGAAATCATTGTTTAAATATATCAATAGGACAACAGTGAGATTTTGGAATATAAAATAATTTTCTTAACCTGATGTCCGTTTCTATATAAATTGTAACAACGTTTTAGTTTTCAGTTAGTTGGCCAAAGGTGACTTAGCTTCACAAGAATCCTATGACCTACATAACCAGCAGACAACGTGAAGGCAATTTTATCATAGCCCAGGTAATATCAGTTCCTAAGGTATTAATCAGGCACAACACAGGTGAGAATATTATCATTCCTTGCTACACAAAATATACCTTGACAATGATGAATAAGAGTTAATTTCGAAGTTATAATTGGAAGTCTAACATATATTGGAAGGTCTAAATTGGAAGTCATATAATTAAAAATCTAATATTTTATTAAAATTACAATGGAAAAGTGATTACAACGCAACATAAAAACCAATAGATGTCCTCTTACAAAAATTAAAATTAATAAATACATTTTCTCTAATTCATAATTGTACAGATAGGACTTTTTTAAAAAAATAGCCTAGGAGAGCAGTTCTCATTATGCAAATATTTTATACAGTGTTTTAGACAGAAGCCTCAAGTTAGGATAGCAGAGGGTTAGGAATTTGACCCTGTGTTTTAATTTTCTTCCAAGAATATTAATAAGATCTCTAATAATAGTTCTCACTTGGAGTTTAGCAGTTGGAATATGGCAAACAATGAGCTTCAAATATTCTAGCTTTAAGAGTTAATACTATTATGTTTAAAGAATCCCAGAAATTTAGGTATGCCAAATAAACACCTATGAAATAGAATGCACTCAAGTCAGTAGCTACATTTTTTTCAATCTTCTTTGAAAAAGAATCTAGATGAACTTCATTTTGGGATTTTGTCCAAGATCTGTTTTAATTGATGTCTCATGGTCATAAATTTCAATCATGTGATATTTTTCTTCCCCAACCTTCATCCTGTGTTCATACAAAGATTTCCTCTCTGAGCATAGGGTAATAATGGGTTCTGACTACAAGTAAAGCGATCCCTTAGCAAACAGACACAATTCCACTTAATAATAATGTTAAATAATTCTAAGCTATGTGTTGAGACTACAACATGACTTTGAAATGACTACAGTATGATTAGAATAAGAATGAGAGACAACTGTGATGCTTATGAAATGAACTGGAAAATGGCTATGCTGTTATATTTATTGTAAATGTATCAGAATGATGGTTTATTTGTTACCTTAAACTACTTCAGAGTATAAAATAGGTGACAACTGGAACAATGAACTAGCTTAATTCTAGATTTTGTGAATGGCAAAATGCTCATTCACCGTTGTAAGATAAAATAATCGTCCTGTAATTCACTTGACTATTGTATGAGGTAGTACTTTTCTTTTGACTCTTAGATATGTAAGCACTACTTTATTCTTAAAGGTTCTATGGTATAATTGCGCAATATATTACTATCATAAGATTGGTTGGCAACTTGAAAACAACATCAAATGATTGCCATAACCCTGCTTTATAACACAGAAGGAATTAATGTTAAGGCTTTCAGGCTTTCTGCACCCGAGGAAAAGTTTGAATAAAAAAGAACTTACATATTCGTAGATATGGGAAAATAGTTACATCAATGAGTTGGTTAAACAGAATTATGCACGATCTAGTTTGCCAGGTTTAGTAGGGTTTTAAAAACTTGTAAATATCTAAAAAGTAAGAGTTCCTATTGGGAGTGGGGAGGATGTATTCAAAAACTAGTGGTTTCCCTAAACAGGCCATCAGTGTGCATAACTATCAATACATGAAGAGCCTTTAATGCATATTCGGCTCAATGCAGAATGGGAAGCATAGAGGTTTAAAATAAATGTCCTTTATCCTCCCCATGAGAACAAGTTATTCAATGATGCATTAAGACCTTCTGGGACAACCTTTATATGTCATTCAAAAATATAAAACTTGTTTTCCGAATGAATTGTAATTAATGCCTCAAACTTTTCTCAGGCTGTAAGCACAATCGATTAAAAAAAAAAAAAAAGCCTTAGGTGTTTTACTGATTTTAAAAGATCAATCAAATATAAAGCTTTTGGACCAATATTTAGGGGGGAAAAAATAATGCTCATCCTTTTAGGAGTCATCCCATCCGCCTCTTGTATGAAAATTAGAAACGTGAGATATCCTACAAGGCTGGAGTCTGAAAAATGAATTTGCAGGAGGGGAAGACAAGCATTACACGTAAAGCTGGAATCAGCAGAAAGCGCAATGGGAAAGGGAGTGTTCCACAGCTTGGGGAGCATCTGGACGGGACTCCTTCCAGCCTCTGGCAAGCAAAGTTTGCAGCTAGGTGAGCTGGCAGCGGTTTTTGCTGCAGCCGCGCGTCGGAGCGAGCTCGGGTTCGCAAGGTTGGGGTGTGTCGGGGGCGGCACTAGAAGCATTAAGCACCGTCCCCATCGACCGCCAAAGCCCGCACCGTCCAGGTCTCTCCGCACCCCCCTACGCCACCAGAGGCGGCTCCGCGCCGCGCACCGAACTGATCTGGGCAGACCGCGGGGGTTGCCACGTTCCCTTCCCCAAGCAGTTTCTGTGACCTTGCGCGTAGCGAGTGCCCAAATATCCTTTCCGATTTCGATGAGATTCAAAAATCCTCTGCCCCGACCTTCGCTAACCGCCCTCTCAGCCCTTCTTGCCAGTGTTTCTGCCAGCAAAAGCCTCTAGTTGCAGCATCGAGTGCGTAGCATTTAACGCATTCTGGGGCGTGCAGGCGCGTTTGCCCTCGGACGGGTGACAATGCGTCTCACGCCTCGGATCCCCAGTTGACTCATCTATGCATCGTGGCCCCTGCACTCAGGGGAAAAAAAAAAAGTGCAAAACGTGCAAACGTGCTCCTGGAGACGAGCCGCTTCAGCGTCCCCCATCCTCCCGCCGCGGTGCCCGAGGGTTCCCGCTCGGAATCCGCGCGCCCCGGCTCCGCGGTCCACTGTCCCGCGCGAGCGCAGCCTCCGCCGGCCCCGCTCCGGCCTGGAGCGCGCCGGAGCTTCCCTCCCGGCCGGAGCCTGCCGGGCATGCTCACTGCGCCTCCTGGTACCCGGCTCTCCCGGGGCCAGGATTAGATCTCCGGGTTTTCGCTGCTGCCGAGGGGGCGCAGAGGAGGGGAGGCTGGGAGACAGTCAGCGCCTTGTTCCGCGCCCCCTCTCCGTGCGCCCGGCCGCTCGGCCCGCACCGCAAGATGCGAGCCAATCAGACCCCGGGGGCGGGGCCCGGGCCGTCACGCCCTCCCTCTGGGCTTATTGAGAGTTATATCAAGAAATTCAGTTCAGAGAGAGGAGAGAGAGAGGGAGAAGGAGAGAGGGGCAGAGGAGAAGGGAGGGAGAGAGAGCTTGCAAGACGGGAAGGAGCGCCTTTGAGTCTCTGAAGCTCGAAAGAGATAACCGACTAGGAATTTGGGGGGGCAGCTGTCACCTCGGAGAGCGGCCGGAGAATAACCATCACCCCAACTCTGACGTTTTCTACCAGAAGTTAGAGACTTAAGCAGTATTGACATCGGAGGGAAATGGTATGCTTGACGCTGTGGAAAATACCCCTAAGCTGAAGAAGTGCAACTGGATGGTGTGTGTGTGTGTGTGAAATACCAGAAGAGCCCAGACCCCATGGGTAATAAAGATGAAATGTGGAGAGAATGACTAATGACAAATCTGTGAATTTGTTCTCTGGAGTTGCTAATTTGCCAGCCCGAAGCAACACATTTTACAAGGAGGAAACGTTTGGCTGCTTCTGATTTCTCCCCAAACTGGTGCTACCAGATGCATGGCTTTCTATGTGTTGGAACAAATCATTCCTAACTGCAGTATACCGGGAAAGGGGAAAGGTTGAGGCAACTAACGTAAGTGTAAAGTTTCGCATGCACAATTGTAAATTCTGTGTTTAGATATGTCCTCAGTGTAGACGAGGGATGTTTGTAATTGGGTGATCGGCTGGGGCAGAGCTCACCTACCCCGCTGTATCTGCATCCCTACCTGCATCACTCTGCCGGAACTAATCGCGGGCAGCAGCTACCACACAGCCTAATGCAGATAAGATTAGAGCCTGGGAACTGACCAGTTATACTCAAGTAGGTACTGCCTGAAGCCTTGCACCCATTTAAATTGCAGTTAGGGGAGTAGCTAAGCAGAGCCCTTTTTACCTGCATTATTGGGTTGCAGTATTGATGTGTAGCAGATGGTACTAATATTATAACCAGAGATCAAGGTTAAGAAACTGCATTTTTCTTTCTCTTTAATGCTCAGTAGCAAAGAGTGTGCTGTGTGTGGCAATGTTAGCTGCGTTTTACTTACATCTCGACACTCTCTTCACCTTTAGGATAAGGAATTCGGTATTATACATTTTTAAAAGTTTTAATGTGTTTATTAATTCTAATGGGGATCATGTAGCAATATGGAGAAATGAGAGCAAGGTCTGGGTAGGAAACTGGAAGTCTTGGTATTGTGTTTTTAGGCAGTGGGGCTTTGTAGGGGCCGGTGACTACTGCTTCTGATGCTGCAGCATGTCCGGATGCTTGTTTCCCAGTAAGACTGTATTAGAAGGCAGTTGGCGAACTGGGAGGAAAGAAGACGATAGTCTTTTTTTAGGAGAAAGAGAGATGACTCAGTGGCAGAGAAGCAAACACACTGTATTTGACATGTGACAAAGCAATTAGTAGGATCCATCGCTAAATACTTAGTGATTTTTACTTGTACCTAACAAAACTAAGGAGGTGGGTTAGAAGCCAAGAGGACTGGTGAGCCAGGGGGAGGGGAAGAACTGGACAAGAATGCATGTTTTGAATTAAACAGTGTCCTGGGAAACAATGTGGGTGAATGCACGTAAAAATAGCAGCTGTCCTTAATTCAAAGTAGATCCCCCCCAGCCCCCACCCGTTACTGAGCAATGCAACAAGCAGGGGATATTCAGTGTTTCCATCCACAGAGTTAACTTGCAAGCAGTGGCAGAGCAAACTGCCATGTTTACTAATATGCAGTGAAAAATGTGTTGTGATATTTTGTGACTGTGTGTTTTTGTTTACTGAGAATAATATTGTCTATACAATTGTGTTGACAGTGGCTGTCTCCAAATAAGAGACGAGATGTAATGCATCCTCCAGTCCATGCACGCTTCCTCTTGCAGTTTGCGCGTCGTTCCTCAGTGGAGACCTTTAAACCCTAAAATCCAGAAAGAGCAAATAAATACATTATCATGGACCTGAGGGATTTTTACCTGTTGGCTGCTCTGATTGCCTGTTTAAGGCTGGATTCCGCAATAGCTCAAGAACTTATTTACACTATTAGAGAAGAATTGCCTGAAAATGTGCCCATAGGAAACATACCAAAGGATCTGAACATTTCTCACATCAATGCTGCCACAGGGACCAGTGCCAGTCTTGTCTACAGACTGGTGTCTAAAGCTGGGGATGCCCCTTTGGTGAAAGTATCCAGTAGCACTGGGGAAATTTTCACAACCTCCAACAGAATAGACAGAGAAAAACTCTGTGCTGGAGCCTCTTATGCTGAGGAGAATGAGTGTTTCTTTGAACTTGAGGTGGTGATCCTCCCCAATGATTTTTTCAGGCTGATCAAAATAAAAATAATTGTCAAGGATACCAATGATAATGCCCCCATGTTTCCATCTCCTGTCATCAATATTTCCATCCCAGAAAACACTTTGATCAACAGCCGCTTTCCAATTCCATCAGCAACAGATCCTGACACAGGCTTCAATGGTGTACAGCATTATGAATTGTTAAATGGGCAGAGTGTTTTTGGACTGGATATCGTGGAAACTCCGGAGGGAGAGAAGTGGCCACAATTGATTGTTCAGCAAAACTTGGACAGAGAACAGAAAGATACCTATGTGATGAAAATCAAAGTAGAGGATGGAGGCACTCCACAGAAATCCAGCACAGCCATACTGCAGGTCACAGTAAGTGATGTAAATGACAACAGACCAGTGTTTAAAGAGGGTCAAGTGGAGGTGCACATTCCAGAGAATGCTCCTGTAGGCACCTCTGTAATTCAGCTCCATGCCACTGATGCGGATATAGGCAGCAATGCTGAAATCCGGTACATTTTTGGTGCCCAGGTCGCCCCTGCAACCAAAAGACTCTTTGCTTTAAATAATACTACTGGGCTGATTACAGTTCAGAGGTCCTTAGATCGAGAGGAGACAGCCATTCACAAAGTGACAGTGCTGGCTAGTGATGGCAGCTCCACTCCCGCCCGAGCGACGGTTACCATCAATGTCACTGATGTAAATGATAACCCTCCTAACATAGACCTCAGGTACATTATAAGTCCCATCAATGGCACGGTATATTTATCTGAGAAAGATCCTGTCAATACAAAGATTGCCCTAATTACAGTTTCAGATAAGGACACAGATGTGAATGGCAAAGTGATCTGTTTTATTGAAAGAGAGGTCCCATTTCATTTGAAGGCAGTCTATGACAACCAGTACTTGCTAGAGACCTCCTCTTTGTTGGACTATGAGGGCACCAAAGAATTCAGCTTTAAAATTGTTGCCTCTGATTCTGGGAAGCCCAGTTTAAATCAGACTGCCCTGGTAAGGGTTAAACTTGAGGATGAAAATGACAACCCACCAATTTTCAACCAGCCTGTAATTGAGCTGTCAGTTTCTGAAAACAACCGACGTGGGTTATACTTAACAACTATTAGTGCCACAGATGAAGACAGTGGGAAAAATGCAGACATTGTTTATCAGCTTGGACCGAATGCCTCTTTCTTTGATCTGGACCGAAAGACAGGAGTTTTGACAGCCTCCAGAGTCTTTGACAGAGAAGAACAGGAGCGATTCATTTTTACAGTAACTGCCAGGGACAATGGGACCCCTCCCCTCCAAAGCCAAGCGGCTGTGATAGTTACTGTTCTGGATGAGAATGACAACAGCCCCAAGTTTACTCATAACCACTTTCAATTTTTTGTGTCTGAGAATCTGCCAAAGTACAGTACTGTGGGGGTTATCACAGTGACAGATGCAGATGCTGGAGAGAATAAAGCTGTGACTCTTTCCATTCTAAATGACAATGACAATTTCGTGTTGGATCCTTATTCTGGAGTCATAAAGTCGAATGTGTCATTTGACAGAGAGCAGCAGAGTTCCTACACTTTTGATGTCAAAGCCACCGATGGAGGACAACCACCCCGTTCCTCTACTGCAAAAGTAACTATCAACGTCATGGATGTCAATGACAATAGCCCAGTTGTCATTTCTCCCCCTTCTAACACTTCTTTCAAGTTGGTGCCGCTCTCAGCCATTCCTGGCTCTGTTGTCGCAGAAGTTTTTGCAGTGGATATTGACACGGGGATGAACGCTGAACTTAAGTACACGATTGTGAGCGGGAACAACAAAGGCTTGTTTCGGATTGACCCAGTAACAGGTAACATCACTTTGGAAGAGAAACCGGCACCTACTGATGTGGGCTTGCACCGTTTGGTGGTCAACATAAGTGACCTAGGGTACCCTAAGTCTTTGCACACACTTGTGCTTGTTTTTCTTTATGTTAATGACACTGCTGGAAACGCCTCCTATATCTATGACTTGATCCGCAGGACTATGGAGACCCCATTGGACAGGAACATAGGGGACAGCAGCCAACCCTACCAAAATGAGGACTATCTAACTATCATGATCGCCATCGTCGCTGGCGCCATGGTAGTCATTGTGGTTATCTTCGTCACCGTGCTGGTGCGCTGCCGCCATGCGTCCAGGTTCAAAGCCGCTCAGAGGAGCAAGCAAGGTGCTGAATGGATGTCCCCAAATCAGGAAAACAAACAAAACAAGAAAAAGAAAAGGAAGAAAAGAAAGTCTCCCAAGAGCTCTCTTTTGAACTTTGTTACAATTGAAGAGTCCAAGCCAGATGATGCAGTTCACGAACCTATCAATGGGACAATCAGCCTGCCTGCTGAGCTGGAGGAGCAGAGTATAGGAAGATTTGACTGGGGTCCTGCGCCTCCAACAACCTTCAAGCCTAACAGCCCTGACCTGGCCAAGCACTACAAATCTGCTTCTCCACAGCCTGCTTTTCATCTTAAACCAGACACTCCGGTTTCCGTGAAAAAGCATCACGTGATTCAGGAACTCCCTTTGGACAACACCTTTGTCGGGGGTTGTGACACCCTTTCCAAACGCTCTTCCACTAGTTCAGATCACTTCAGTGCCTCAGAGTGCAGTTCCCAAGGAGGCTTCAAGACAAAGGGCCCCTTGCACACCAGACAGGTAAACGAGCACTTTTACTGGTCTATAAGTACTGCATACAAGTGCCCAGTCAACCAGTATTAACGTGCCAGTGTGTCTATTGTTTTGGTCTAACTTTAGCTTAGTTTTAAAGAGGGAAAAAAAAATTTGACCCCTTTTCTATTCCTCTGGGGCTCAGTCAAGAATTTTTAGAACAGCTTTGAAATTTCTGAGTTCTGAGAATTATTTAACCTCCCAGTTTCCTTCAAATGGCAAAAGATGAAAAGAGGAAATTATTCCAAAATGTCCCAAGATAATGTTTGCTGAAGAAGAAAACCTGTCCTCATATGCCAAATTCTGCTCCTGGGGTTTCCAAATTGACTGCTTCAAGATTTTCACATTACCTTTGATCTAAAAAGTCACCTTCAAATCTCAAGTTTTAAATGACGTTTGAAGGTCTGACTGTAACGTTATGTTGGAGCTGTGGTTGCTAAAGGGGTTAATTTTTTTTTAGTCTCTAAACAATGTAGTAGACTATTAAATGTACATCAGCTGTGAAGCACATGATTGTTGATAGATTGCAAATAAGCCATATAGGAAGTCTTCTCTTTGATTTCAGTTGATTTTATTGTAATATAGTAAATTGGGTATTTAATAGAAAGGTTTGCAGATTGTCCGGAAAGGCCAAAGTACTCTTTAAAAAAAATAAAAAAAAAAAGAAGGAATGCTTTCTCCCTAATATAACTGATTTATACAGAAAAGAATGAATCCATTGTAAATATTCTCTCATCTTAGTAATGCATAAGTGATCTGTCATAACTCATTTTAAACTGTGAAATATGCCATATGAAGAGGGATTAAGAGGCTGAGAAACTCATATTTCAACCAAATCCAGAATTAGTTTTTCTTAGGTCTAATAATTCCTTGTTAATAAAGATTTAAATGCAGCGCTGTCTAATTTATTTCACTGGTGCTTGTCTGTTGCCACGGAATTTGAGTGTCAATAATAGCCTGTAGATGGCACTAGGGTATCATGTCGCCTGTGCTGGCCAGATGCCAATCCGCAGTAGCAAGAGAATGGGGGGAAGGGAGGATCAAGCTGGTACTACAACCAAAGATACCTTTTATTTAATGATAGTTGCTCTTGAGCAACTAGCATGTAAGTTCATTTGCTTGCTCTTTTGTGATTAGCTCTCACCACACCAGCTTTCTAGGATTTCATAATCCAAACTCTTGGTTGGTATTGAGTTCACCCATGGTGATGGCCCATCTTAATTTGTTAAAAGACAAGGAACAGAGAGATTTCAGAAAATCAAGTAAAATAAAATAACCTCACAGGATAGTATTTGACAGTCATTGATGAGTAGGTGAAAACTCAAGAGAGTTTTTTTTCTTTTTGGGGGTGGGCTGTGGTGGGGTAGAGCTGAATGTCTTATTGAAACTGTCCCTTTCAACATTGATTGTTGCTTTGGAGTGAATTTAAGGCTTGGTGGTAATAAGACAGTCACAAAATTAACTCTGATGATGAATCACGTAGATACTTCCTGAACACTAATTATAATTCCTGAAATTTCCATTTTTTAAAGTAAAAGATTAAATATCTAGATCATTTTTTAAAGTACATGTACTAGAGCTTGACTGTGCAGGATGAAAGGAATTAAAATAAGTTGGTGTTGAAGTTCTAGAGGAGAATTTGAAGTTATTAGATATAAGTCCCAGTTGGAATGACTTATTTTCATATTAACTTCATCAGCTTTTTAGAGGAGATTGATATTTTCACATTAAGAACATTGCCAAGCTTAGCAAATAAAAGTTTATAAAAGTTGGTAAATAGTTGATTATCATGAGATAAGTAGTTGGTGAAACTAAACAGGTTTAAATATAATGTTGCTATTTCAATGAAAAGAAAGAGAATGACTTTTTTATCACTTGCTTTTAGGGTGAAGGTCACTCACAATATACTTATGGTATTTTATGATTTGCATGTATCATGCAAAATCTAACCCAATTAAAACTTTTCATGTAAAATCTGATTTTTTCCCCCAAAGACACAAGGTGATTCTCTTCTCACATCTTCTTTCTTTTCATATAATGTGGTGAGTAGTAGCATTGATGTGCAGACTCACTTTTTCTGACTACTCCCTCAAAGTTGAAGCTACATAGTAAAGTAACATGTATGTTAAGTACCTTTCAACCAAGTATGGAATGATCTTTGTTGAGGTGTAGTCAGACATAAGAATCTTCCTTTGTATGATGTCATCTTTGAACTAGGATGCTGAGTAATTAATTTTTTAACTGGAACTAAAGTGCATTTTAGAAATTCCTTGAAACCATGTGTTAGTATGCAGTTCTCCTTGTAGGCATTTTTATGTTCAAGGGAGCTGTAATTCACTATTATGATAAAGAACTAGTGAGTTGGCTTTATGTAAACCTTTTAGAAGTTTCCATACTGAGAAAAAAGGTTGCAATATTGGCAAAAAAAGATACTGGAAATAAGGAAAGAGGTGATGATGATAGGAATATGTATAATTTTATTATGAAAGAGGCATATTTTCTGTAAATGAAGAACATAAATTATATACTATCCTTTTAATTTTTGTTACTGAACTGTATGATTGCTATCTGAAAATGTTCTAGTTAAGAGAAACAGTAAAAATTCTTTTTTGAACACCTTCACTTTAGCTAGTGGCTTTTATATAAAATTGGTATTGTCTTTAAAATGAAAATATACTGGTCGACTTTTACACCATGAGTTTGTTTATAGATTATTATTATAATAATCAATTATAATAGATCTGTCACTGACTTTTCCAAAAATTTTCCTTTATAAGTTTTTGAATTTTCAGTGTTCACACATTGCATGATATTTCCATGCTTTTTTTTAAAGCAAGATCATATAAGGATATTGATTCATAAAATGAAGAATTCACTGTTACAAAGAGGATGAAAACAATTGCAATTCCAGTAGGACTTTGAATAATAAATCTTACATGTATTTTCACTAAAAGGAAGAAATGTGTTTTTGATAGATATGATTTTTAAAATCTGACATATTAAGTTCTCAAATTTTAGGGTGTCTCAGAGTCACCATGAAATTTCTTTCAAGCATGGGCTTTTGTGCCCATCCCCCACCCAGGTGTTCTGATTCAGTACCACTGGTGTCACGCCTGAAAACATGATCACTAGCAAAACTTTTTATGAAAATAATGCTGCTAGTCCATAGACCATACTTTTGAGAACCACTGTCTCAGCATATTGGAACAGGAAATGTCAGTGCCTTTCCCTTTTAGATTATCATTTCCAGAGGACCTGTTTTTGCACAGCCCAACTCTCAGCTCACTTATTGACAGCCGTTTTATTGTAGCTGGAGGCTTTACAGTAAGCTATTTATTGCTGTTTTCCAACCCTGGTTGACAGCATTTGGGGAATTAATTTTCTTGGTCCCAGTGTGCTTTTTGTGGGGTATAAATGAAAATGTTAAAGGAAAAAAAAAAAGTGACCTATTTACATTTGACAACTTCTTCAGTAACACAACAATCTGTGATAGTTGCAGTTTGGTTCTGGGTAAAGAGTCATCTTTAATTTTTGAAATGAAACGCTCATCTTAGAGTATAAACATTCTGAATTTACCTGTTTACAATCTAGCCTATCTGTTCAGATATACATTTGTGTATATATTGGAGAAATTATACATTGAAAATGTGTGGGCATGCTGTACTCAAGTGTTTACATGTACTTTTACTGTATAAAGGGACTTGCTTCTATTCCCAATCATTTATAGATACTATATTACATTTACGATTACTTTTCATTTTTGAGTAATCCCTATACAACCACTACTAAAATGCTGTTATATCGTGTAAAATGCACAAGACAGTCATAGAATTGCTATTTAGAACAGTGAGAAAGAAAAAAGCAATTGAAAGTAAAGGGAGCAAATGCTAACTAATAAAAGCTAGCAAAAACTTTAAGATACTAAATTTTGAAGTATATGATGAATGTGTAGTTGAATATGAGTGGTGAGTAGAGAAAATTGTTCCCCCCAAAGCATATAATACTTAAAATGTTATCAGTTGTGATTTTTATGTCTTCTTTGCTTTTACTAAACGTCCTTTGGTTCTAAGTCAGATTTCAAACTTGTGGTTTAGAAGATACCAAGACCCTTTCGCTATTGATTGAGGAATTTGAAATGAGAATGGGCTATCCATTTAAACTGGCTACCTTTCCTCTTGGGTTTATGAGTCACATATTGGATGGATTTTTTTTTTTCTCTAATTGATACACCTCAGCTATAAAACATGACATTCATTGCTAATAACCTTAAGGAGGGTAAAATTCAAATACCGCCACTGTATTAAGCAGAGACATGTCTGCAGATTTCCGAATATTTGTTAACTGAGAAAATAATTTCTGTAGTTAAATATTCTATTAAACGTTTTCTAAATTTTGTTGCAATTAATTCTATATATGGAAACACTCTAAATTGACATTCCCTTAGTTTCAGATGAGTCATCTTCATGGTGCCATAGAATAGACTTTGGCATCATGAAAATTACCTTGCAAATATTTTAATTTGTCTTATTAATTAATTCATAGCCTTATTAGTGAGCTCTTTCAAACTAAAATATATCTTTTTTTTTGTGGTAGAACAAATTCAACCTACGTGTAGTATAAGAAAGGGAATTGATATTTAATATAAAGATTGAAATCTAAAATCAGATTTCTTTATAGCCAATTGTAAATCATTTTGATTCTTAAAGTTTATTTTCATATTAACAAGCACAGATGTTTATAAACTAGACCCAAAATAATCAAAGTGATATCTTAATTATTTTCATAGTACATTATGTTACATGGTGGCACTGAGATATGAGAACGATGTATTTAAATCATATTTTCTCATAAGTTCTGTTTTCATGATTATTTTCATTTCATTATTCAGATTTTTGGATTTGGGATTTTATTTTTGCATGTGAAGGATGCAGAAATCTACCAGTATTGAAGGCTCTAGTGGTTATGTTGGCCTAGCAGAACTGGGTGTTTATGGGTTTCAGGGCCAGGAAGCTGTATTTCTCCTCTTTAGTACTTTTTCTGTTTGTGTTTGTCACAGTTGAACTCTTAGCTTGAATTTAGTTTTAAAAAAGACAGCATCAGAACTGTGAGTCTGGCCGATTGTTCACTACTTTCATTTAAAATCCTTGGGCTAAGACTTCTCTGAGTTTAGACTGGCATTTTCTTGAAGGGGATCTATTACTACAACTACAGTCTTTTGCTAATACTGATAAATCAATTGATGTATATTTTTAATCATAAGAAGCTAAGTAATGTGGGCTTTTAAATTTTGTCTTTTTTGACAACTGATTTTATGTTTAATATTTTTTTCCAGAATGTATTACTTAGTGATGTCTAATACTTATGTCTGGCTTGTTGAAATATGACTCTGATCACAGCCCAGGTATTTGTGAAAAATTAGGAATGCAAGTCAGCATAGAGTTTACTCTCAAGTTCTCACTCATCTGAAGGCATAGGAGTCATGTACAATGTGCTATACTATGCCTTTTTAATAGTTAGCAGATCTATAGCAGATCACGGAAGCAAATCCAAAACATAGAAATAGGGTATCTTATGTACATAGGAGATGCAATTCCATCCTTAAGACTTCATCAGTTATTCAGAAAGCTGTTAAATCTGTCAAACATTTCATTTGGAAAGAAACACATGCTTTTTTGCCTTTGTTTGATACAAACCTATTGGGCTGTCAGTCATCAGAAACACAGAACATGAAAGATATATTGCCATGATTGACATTTTGGTTTTAATTTATATCCATTTTTACCTATGCCAAGATTCATTAAAATTTAGATTTCCTAAATGAGTTAAACAACTACCCTTCCTCAACAGCAGTAAAGGATGATCGCAGGAAGAAATTGGGAAACCACCCATATTTAATCTTTCTCACTCATGATTTGCTCTATAGACAGTTTGTCTTCTGAGGACAAGAACACTGTCAGAATCCGTAGCATATTCTGAGCCATAACATATAAATTTAAGGCACTCAGAACTGGAGGTCATTCATTAGGGATCTGTTTTTATATACTTATCTATTATTTAAATAGCATGTGAACATATTTTCCCTAACCTTTAACCACTTTATGGGTTACAATGCTATAATCACATATTACATATAAAATGATCGATGTGGGGCCAAATGTACAGCTGGAGGTGGTGATGAGACAAACATCAAACAAAATTTGAGGTTAATTTGATTCATTTTAGTAATATTACATTAATTACTTTGGAGTTCCTTGAGAAAATATGTAAAATTATATTTTCTTTAAAGAAGTCTACTGTAGTCTTACCTCTCTTTAATTGATACAGACATCTAATGATGGAGGCTGCAGGACCAATGGGGATTTGGTCCATTTTACCATGTGTATAGTATTGTAAATTTTAACATTCTTCCACAGTTTGTCTTTTATCTGACCATCTCTACATTTTAGCATTACACTGCTTTAATATCCAGTCTCTGGCCTTTTTCAGTCTGTTAGCAGTTGATTAAGAAATACTCTAATCCCTTTCAGGATATTGAGAAACTAATGGATTGCAGAGTGTTTGGGTCTTTAAGCTTCAATTGTAAATGGTATGAAGAATTGTCATTGAGCTGATATTTGCATATATCTCTCCCAGTGCTAGTTACTTTGCCTTCTTTTTTGTTCTCCTAATCTTCAGCTTTCATTCTAAGAATATTTATTTTAGCCCGAAATAAGCATGCCAGTGATAGAAATTTGGGATTCACCTCCAGATGAATGCCATCACAGACAGGGAAGTTCTGGCACATTTTGCATAGATCTGTATGAACACAGTGAACCCTTCATAAGCTCTTAGATTGCAGGAAATCAGTGCAGAAAATTAAGTGGGGTTTTAAAGATTTGCAAAGTAGAGAGCTTTGTATAATGCTGGTATTGCAGGTGCCTATTAAATATGAAGTAAAGGCTTTGTAATACAACTCGCTAACACATTTCCCTACACATTAGAGTGATTTATAGCCAAGGGAATTAGCCTTGCCTATTTTTTTCCAAATGCAGAAACATTGGATGTGTCTGAAAAAAAATAAAAATCTCAGACACAGGCCTTAGGAAGGACAGATCTGCTCTTTTCTGATTCTTGTTATTCAAGGTAGATGATGCAGGCCTGCTCATAGTTACCTGCAGTACCTCCGATGCTCTTAATCTGGTCGTCACCACTTCTGACCAGAAACTCTTAATTGTGTGTGTAGAACCCCCTCTAAACGTAAATCAGAGTAAGCTCTAGGTATCTATCAAACTATAGCATTATTATAATGAAGAAAGCTGGCTACTAAGTGAGTGCTTTGATCCTCATAAGAATTGCTATTGAGTCATATCTCAAACTGTGTATTTAGGATTCACCTTTACTCCATTTGTTAATAGTGGACATTTGTAGCACATCATTTCATTCCAAACATACATGACTTTCAATATATTTACCTTGGTGACACTTCAGTAAGATGCCTCACACTGTTCTAATGTTTAATGACTTTTACCCTTTTAGATAAAACCTGGTGGAAATAGTCATGCATATTTTGAAATGCCTTTACAAATCCTGTATTTTTGCTTACTAGAAAAAGTACATAATCCATGTGCAGTCCACAGTAGGCACAGTGGACTTGCTGAGAATCATCATAGTTGATTGATTTTGAAAACATAACAGTTTATGTATAAGACAATAGCAACTACAATTCAGTGAATGAGTTTTTTTCCTTATTAAACCTCAAAAAGTAGAAGAATGGACACACATAGGGGATATAGGATAAAGCTGTAACTTTTATATGAAGAATGTGTCTTCTGCTGACAGTAGTTTCATGGTAGATCTTTTTTTGAGGAAAAGGTAGTTTTTTGGATTCAGAGGATGCAACCAATCTGTGCCTCTGTGTGATAGCAGCTGCATGCTGAGGACTTTCAAATACACAGTTACACAGGATTCTGCAGGAAACTTTTTGTAGAAGGTGCAAGTGACAAATGGAGACAAAATGGAGTGAGTTCCGAGTTGTGAGTTGATACCCTCCTGTGTCATATATAAATGTCATTGAACCGATTTTCACATTGGAAGTCTTGAAGCACAATAGTTTCCCCTCTGTTTGTCAGCTGTGAACACACCTGGATTGGCAGCTTTTCTTTGCTCTGTTTCTTGTCATTCACTGGATGGACTATATTCATTTATGTTACTCAGTGTACATCTGCTTGCTTTATGTCCTCATAGGGTTTCAAATTGACAAAAAACTATTTCTGCATATCATGCTTCCAAAAAAAACCAAACAAAATATTTTGTTGACTAGATAATAGTGGATCTCTATAATTTTCCTTTATCATTTTTTTAAATTGAGTTTTCTTACTGATATTATTTCCAAAGTTAAGAACACAATTTTCTACTGTGTAGGTTAATATAGAGTATTTGTGCTATATACAGTCTATTGACTACTTCTTTGTATCCCTAATCCATTAAAATCTCATGTAAAAATTAGTTCTATAGAAATAAATTCTTTTATTCTACAAAATTGAAATGAGAATCAAAATTACATTAAGGCATAGTAAAACAAAACGTCTTTAGGATATTTTAGTTTGATATGAACTTATTCTTGGTCTTGACAGCATAATTTTCTGCCAAGCAGTGAGGGCAAAATATGTTTAATTAATTGATTGATTTTTAAACATGAAAATAATTAAGCAAAATCATTTTGACACCTAAAGTCTCTGTTTTAGACAATTAAATTCTGCTTTAGCTAAGGGTTATTGACTTCTGGATGATACTGGGAGCAGCACTCCTCAGGGTTTAAGCTATTCCTGCAGGACCATCTGTTATTGGCAGGTTCTATGCATTCTCTCCAGCTGATGCAGTATCAACCCCAGGCGAATTTTCAGGATTGTTCAAAACATGACCCTGGTTCCTCATAATCTTTTATTCTCAAATGGCAACTCAGTCAAATCATATAGTTGCATATCAAAACTTAAAGCATATTAAGAAAAATGTAAGAAATTCCCTCCAGTGAAGAGACTATGTCTTACCCTATATTTCTAAGGCTAAGCAAGTCTATATCAGTTTCTAGAAGAGTAATTAATGAGTCTTCAATATATGATGGATCAAGTTATATTAGAATCATACTTTACACTTGTGGAAAATTTCCATGTCTACAAGACATTATTATTCAGTTTGTCTGTAGAAACTGAGAGTCACAAATGTGTTTTGTTTTCTGGCTAAAGCCAGTGGCTGATTTTTTTTTTTTCCATCTTCATTTTTGTTTTTGTTGTTGTTGAGGTAACTGGTTTACAATGTTGCTTGTGCTTTAGAGGTAAAGGCTCTCCCCCTTCAGGTGTTGTTACCACAATACACCCACCACCAAAGCACCCACAGTCCACCATATAGTCCATTGCCTCCCCTCACCCCATTCTTTTCTTACCCCTCACTTTCTGGTTGCCTTCAGTTTTGCAAGATTTCCAGAGTTATTTGTTTATAAAGCCGGTGACTTTTATTTCCAACCTAGAACTCTATCTCTGTTCTGGTATTTCTTCCTCAAATAGGACCTTCTTTGCTTGTGTTACACTATATTTTTTGGCCAGATATGTTTAAAACATTATCTTTAAGGAATTATAGCCCAAATCATTAAAAAAACAACAAAAACAAAAACAAAACTTCATATTACAGAGCATCCAAAATTGTTCTTCACAATTTACCTCCCAAAAAACTAACTGTGGATAATAATTTTACTTCAAAATGTGGTAAGCATATGACATACCTACAGAAGCTCATCTGAATCTATTGCTGTGACAGAGGCCAAAATAAAAGTATATATGGAGAGATTTTTGAATGCTTGTTATCAGCTGCTGTTGGTGATTTCTTCTACAACTGCTGGTGTCTGATGACAAAAGCTTTACTTAGATACAGGAATTTTCTGTGGTTGAGGAGTCTCCATGTTCTTCAATTTAAGAAATTATGATTTTTGGACACCCCTTCATTCATGTTTCTGGGCTCCAGGGAGTACCCACCTAATCTATCCTACCTGCTATTTATGAGCAAGTATAGGCACTCTTAGACTGCATTTGCATTAAAAATAACAGAAATATAATTAATACTTTATGTCATTTATCAGTATTTTGACACTAATGATTTCTGCATCTAGTTAGCAAAACAAGTGAAGCAGAGAATTAGAAAACTGCTGATTTTTATACATATAAGTATACTTTTTAAATGACTTCATCCAAGATATCTGTGGTTTCCATATTTTCCCTCTTTTCTTCACACCAATATGTCTGCCCATCATAAGATCTTTTTTTCATATTAAGATATGGGAAGGTCAAGGGTGAACTAAATAAACAGATTCTTTCTCTTCCAAGTCTCCTTATCCAAATTTTTTATTTGAGCCTTTGAACGCTTAGATTACTGAGTGATTACTTCTAGAAATAATGAGCAATAGATTTACTTTGAAATCTGTTTGATAGAGACAACTTATTAAGAGCAAAAAATAGTCTTCCCATTAAAGTTCCCTTAATAGACTTTTAAGCCATCCAGACAGCACTGTGGAATCACATATAAATTCTATAAAAAGAAGCAAAATAATAATTGAATAGTGACTAAAGCACTGTCTACTATATTAATTTTAGAAAGATAAATTGGGTGTCCCCTAGACTAGTTTCTTAAGACGTAAATGGACCTTTGAGATTATTTGACCTATTTAATACTTTTTTCCCCAATTAAAAAAAAAAAAAAGAAAAACTGGGACTCCAAGAAGAAGTTTGATATTTGGAGTAAGAAAAATGACTTGCTGAACTGCTACTTAAAAGCTGTGTGACATTGGACACATCAGGTAAATGTGTCAGTTCTTGCTTTCCTCCTCTGTAAAATGGATATAGTTAGGCCTAATCCATAAAGCTGTTAAAAGATTTTGTACAAGTAAATATCTAACCCATGTAGACAGACACTCAAAAAATAAAAACTTGTTTTTCCACTCTCTCACCACTTACAGAGGCACTGATTTCTCTTAATGCCAGCTCTTAGTTTTGTTTTGGTGTTTTTCCTAAATCTGTTCCATCATATCTTTTTAGTAAGCAAGTCATCTCTACTTTCGGTTTTAAATGCTATTGTTTGATCATTTTAGGATTTCTGAGAAGTTGATATTTGTAGCAGATCAGAGTACAGCTAATAGGGTTATATTTTCTTTTTATCCTAGTCCCTATTGTTTCACATATGTATAATTGCTTTGTCTTTCATTTTGAGTATTTTATCATTTCATTTGTATGTCAGGTTTTAAAATTATTCTGTTTCTTTTAGTATTTGCTATTAATTTACTTCCATGTCGATTACCCATAGGAACTCTCCCCGTCTGGGATTTTCACCTTATACATCACTCCTATTACAAAACAACATATGAGAGAATGAATCTGTTTCACAGTCAGTACTTAACACAGCTGGAGCCATTTGAAACCTGCTGGGTTTTGCTTCCAATTATTTCATAGACTAGAAAGCATCTCTGGTGAAGTAATGGCATCCATGGTATAATCAAACTAGTTAAAATTCCTTGGAATATATGGATCATATTTCTGGGACTCATCAAATGTATGCTAGAAGTATAATGAACAGTAAATATTTAAACTGTTTTTCACTTTATGACAATATATATTCATTTATAAATAAATTTAATGTTCAAATATTCACGTTTATAATATTTGAGTATGTGACTAACATAGTAAAATATAACAATAACGGATAAAATTAAACACAATAATACTTGAAAAATACTAGTAGTATCCTGGAATCAAAACCATCGCCTTACATGAGAACAGCTAAAATCAACTAGATTCAAGGTAATGATTTGGATCAAAATGTGTTGTGGGGAGATCAAGATGAGGCAGGAAGTGTGAGGGGGTGAAAGAATTCACCAGAGACAGAGTAGAGAACAGAACAGGAGGGTTAATTGAAATAGTCTGCTAAGAAAAGCAATGGGTGAGACTGGAAAAAGTCTGTACTCTAAGAAGGATATAAGGCGCTCTATAATGTTTTACTTGGGCTTTCTAAATTGGGGTGTCAGTTTGCACCAGTTCTCTCCTGGGCTGTCTGATCTGGTGCTAGTCTTTGACACAGAAATGTTTTCTGGTCTCTGCTTCTGCATTCCTGGAGCTGGGCTGGTTTTTCTGGTCATAGTGGTGAGTTGTATATCCTTGTCCCCAATTTTATGTCCTCTGGTCATAGTAATCAGCCTTATCAATTATCTATTACAGCCTCCTGAACCTGCCTTCTGAGCCAGGAGAAGGGGCTTGATTTTTAACCTTACTAACTTGTACCCCAACAGAATATAGTGGGGTTGTTGGTAATTCAATTACCGAGTAATTAAGAAGTAGATACAGTCAAATTTCAATTTGCTCATTGTGACTTAGATTGTAGAAACTAAATTTTTAACATCTCATTGACCTTTACTATACTCTCAGTATGATTCACTTATTTTTGGATTGGCTTTTTGGTTTAGTTCTAATTTCATTGACAGTGACTCAGTAAGATGTAGCTCAGTAAGAAGAAAGGACTGTAAAAACAAATAACATGTGCCCTGGTTCTTGTGTAGATAAACAAATCTTAAAAAAAAAAGATAGAAAGAAAAAGGGCCCCCCGGTAATGCAGGTGGTTGAGTGCAGCGCTGTGAACATGTCCGCAGCCTCTGTAGTGCAGGTTCCATCCCGGCCAGCTGGGGAGATACCCACATGGTGTGGCATGCTGCTCCCCTCAGCAGTGTATTTCAGTCAGTCTGCCTGTTCTATTCCCCACTCTGTCTCTGGTGAATCCTCTCACCCTGGCCTATACCCTGGTTCTTGTATCAATAAATGAATCTTTAAGAAAAAAATAAAAACGGGCCTCCCCGTGGTGCAGCGGTTGAGCACTGGGTTGCGAAGCTGCTTGCAGCCTCGCAGCCTCTGCAGCGTCAGTTCGATCCCCGGCTGCTCCCCGCCCACCGGAAGAGGGTCCCACATGGCGCCCAGACCTCTCCTGCCGCCCGCTGCTCCCCTCAGCAGTGTACTTTGGTCCTTCTGCCTGCTCTGCTCCCCGCTCTGGCTCTGGTGAATTCCCTCACCCTCCCGCGCTTCTGACTGTACCCAGTGCTTGTATAAATAAATAAATAAATCTTTTTTTAAAAAAAAGAAAAAAAGAAAAACAAATAACAACAGAATAAATAATTTTTGTGTTGGCAACAATTTAAAATGTGGCAAAGTAGAATAATTTCCTTGTTTATGTTTAAAGATTTATTTATGTGTACAAGAACTGGGGTATAGGGCAGTGGCATAGGGTGGGGGGGTGAGAGGATTCACCAGAGATAGAATGGGGAATAGAACAGGCAGATCCACTGAAATGCACTGCTGAGAGGAGCAGCGGGGGAGGCAGGAGAGGTCTGCTGCACCACCTGGATCAGCTCTCTGGCCTGGGATCAAACTCACCCTACAGTGGCTGGCAACAGCTGACATTGTTGTGCTTTAACCCCTGAGCCACTAGGGAGGCCCATCCTTTAGAGTACTGCTTATATGATGCTAAATGTGATATCTACCTTTTAACCTTGTGATACAGAAGAGTGTGGGGCCACGTGTAGCTACCACCTTGGGTATCAGGTCAGATGGAGTTACTAAGATTATACCATGCATATAGATCGCCAATAATAAAATCTGTTTAATCCCATCACAGGGGAAACTGTGATCATTAGGCAAAACATTATTTAAATGGTAAGGTTCAGATTTTAAATATTTGGGAAAGTGCAAAGACTGGATGATGTCACCCAATAAAAGATCAGATAAAGCCAAATTTACCACAAACCCTAGAAAATTGACTGTAGAACTGAGGCTGCATGTGGAGGCAAGAACAAAGTAGAGAAGGACCATAATAGACTATGGTGGTGGATTATGGGCGTTTTATTGGTGGGTGCTCTGTGGTTACACTACTAGAAAGGGAGATCCTATACTTCTAATACACAGACAACTTTGTAAATCATTGGCTCAATTAAAAAAAAATAGTGTCTTTTTTGAACATTTTAGTATTCTCATGGCATAAAATACATACCAATATAATATATGTAGCTAAAAATAAATAAGATGGCCAACATTTTATGTTGTCCATATCAATTATATCTTCTTTTTTTAAAGATTTATTTATTGATGCATATAAGAGCTGGGGTGTAGGTCAGTGGTGTGTGGGGGTGTAAGAGTCATCACCAGAGACTGAGTGGGGAGCAGAACAGGTGGATCTACTGAAATACACTGCTAAGGGAAACAGTGAGTGAAGCAGGAGAGGTCGGCTGTGCTATGTGGGTTAGCTCCTTGGATGGGGATTGAACTTGTGCTGCAGTGGCTGCTGATAGCTTCATAGTGCTGAGACTTAACACCTTGTGCCACCAAGGAGGCCCTATATCTTCCATTAACTCTTATAATGGATAGTTACGTATGAGGAAATCTATGTAAATTCCAGTTGAGAGAATTACTTGTTCTATAAAGAAAATTATATTTCTTAAACTTCACATCTTTTCTATGTGAAGAGTTCATTTGATTTTTCTTACTTAGCAGCATGAGGGGATTTTCTGCCTGCTGAACACTTATTTGGGTGTGAGCCTGACAGCTAGATAATATCCAGTCTTGTCACTAGATCCATGACTATATTATATTTTCTTTAATGGATACTAAAATTTATTCCAGAATTGCATCCTATAGTTATAAATATGTATTCTTTTATAATTCTGTGATGTATTACCATGGTTTTCCTCTGTCAAAGATGTGTGCTATATATACAAATTAATCATTTTCTTTAATTCTGATACTCAACAGACATCTATTGAGTAACTGCTATGATCTAAGAACCAGTGTTATGCAATGGAATTTATTAAATGATTAAGACATTATTCTATCAAAGATTCCAGTGATTTTGAACATAATACCCCCCACCCCTTAGAATTCCTTTATTTTAAAAAAAATGAGTTCTCTCTCAACTTTAAATTGATGTCATCATGTCCCTGAAATATATTTTTAAAGTCTCTCTTTTTTAAACTAGTGCTAGAGACTTGATGTTTCTGTAGGGTAATAAAATTCTAAGATCTATTACTCTAATTATAAGAATGCCAAGTTTAAATTTATCCTTGGGTTAATTTAGAGAGAAATACACTTTTTCATCCTTAAAATCACACTTCTTCTATAGGCAAAGGTGTTAATAAAATATAGTTGCAAGTGAAACTTCATTTTTGGAACTATATGAGACAGTGCATTTGATATATTAAAAATCACTTTAAAGGGCCTCCCCGGTGGCGCAGCGGTTGAGCGCCGGGTTGCGAAGCTGCCTGCAGCCTCTGCAGCGCTGGTTCGATCCCCGGCTGCTCACTGGCCACCAGAGGAGGGTCCCACATGGCGCGCAGACCTCTCCTGCCGCCCGCTGCTCCCCTCAGCAGTGTACTTTGTCAGTCTTCCTGCTCTGTTTCCTGCTCTGGCTCTGGTGAATTCTCTCACCCTCCTGCGCTTCTGACTGTACCCAGTGCTTGTATAAATAAATAAATAAATAAATAAATAAATAAATAAATAAATAAATAAATAAATAAATCTTAAAAAAAAAAATCACTTTAAAAACATGGCACACAATGATAATGTTGAATAATAACCTAAGTTTTAAAAGACAGTGTTCTCTAAAAATGAAGTGTCACATATAGGGATCCATTGGGAAAGGAATATTTAACTCATAATAGTCTGCAAAGGAATGTTCAACTCTTACCCTTCCAACGGACAAGTCTAACATAGATAAGGAACATGGATGTTAAACTCTGGCTACAATAAATGTTTGGTTTAATAAGTATTTCTTTCCAGATGGTTCTTATTTGGGCAAGTCCGTTTTCTTATGAATATTTATAACAATATTTCAAGAAATTTTTGCAGTGACATACATATTGAAAATAAAGACCTTCATTATATACATATATTTTTTTTTCCTTAAATCGAGAAACATTCATACCCTGAAAAAATGGTTTCCTTTAATCAGAAAAAGATGTCATAACTGGACTATACATTTCAGACAACTGTGTTATTTTTAATTTAATTATTCATTTAAAATTTACATATGAATTTAAATTCATATGAGCAAGTCATTTCAAACTTTCAACTAATATTAAGCAATTTTTTTTAAAATAAGGTATTTAATGCCTCACCTACACATTTTTCTGCAAGTATATTTTAAGGTAAATTGTTAGTACCAGAAAATGTAGTGTTTAATTGAAATTAGGCTTCAGTGATAACCATCAACCTGGTGCCTAACTCTGAAAAAGATCCTTCCAACTGTTCTGTGGATGCTGAAGCAAATATCTCCAAGGGATTACTAACATATAAATGAAATTCAAAATTGAAACCTGGTAAAATATAAACACCTCAGAAATAAGAAGTGTAATCATACTAGTTCACTAAAAATATTGATTAAACTATAAATAATATTTTGAAAATCATAAATGTATTTATGTGATCATATAACTGTCACCTACATTTTAATCATATGAACATATGAACATTTTGGTAAACTAACTTAGGCCCAAGGAACATACCAGATTAAACGTAATAAAATAGATATATTTTAAAAAAAGGTTGGTATGGAAATCACAAGTAAATGATTTCTAATAAAATCAAATATATGGTAATTTCACCACTTACTAAAAGTGAGTTAAAATTTGGTGCTTTTACATAGTTTTAATTCCTTACTTATTGTGATTTTTATAAGTGACTATGCATTGCTTTACCAAAGAGAATAAGCCAGTAGGTATTATTAAATACTTAGATTTTCTGATTTTGAAATCTTTCATACACATTACTTTCTAATTTTTGTCATAAAATCTATTTAAAATCACCTATACTTTGTTAAAATTTCACTTAACATCTTTATAATTCAATTATCTTATCTGAAAATTACATTATTCAATTCAGCTATTTTTTTAATTTCTGTTATTAAAAATTGAACTATGATTTTTGTGTTAATTACTTAGGGAAAGATCACTCTTTGGTTGGATTCCTCCAACCATCCAACATCTGTCTTGCCTACTTCCTATCTGTTGATAAATGTTCAAACAGTACAGATCAATGTTAACACTGGATCAAGAAAAACACTTACAAAATAAATCATGTGATTCAGTGTCTCCTGACAAAGACAGACTAGCAATATTCCCATTGTTTGTGTGATCTATGTTATCACTCTTTTGCATTAGTGTTGATAACAGAGCATTGCCTTTATCTTCTTTGCTTCTGCCTGATTAATTTTCCCCTTCTGAACTAGAAAATTAGCATTTTCTCCTCAATAGAAAATCAAAAAACAGAACAATAAAACCCAAGCAGATAGTTGATATTTATAGTTTGAATGGAAAAATACCAACTTTAAAAAAGGATGTAGCTACTATATTTTTATCAGTAATATTCTGTTTATTTTTTTCCAGTGGTAAGACATTAGAATATACTTAATATTTCAATTTTTTGAATATTGGGGATTACACACAGTTTTGTGAAAATCTATTGATTTTTTTTTAAAGTCAAATAGTGGTAATTTTGATTGATGGAATCAATTGTTATAGGATGAATCTTGAAAAGCTAATTAAACCAAATGATTTTATTGTCAGCCTATACACTGAAGGGAAAAAAATAGAGCTAAGGTAAAGAAATAATGTAAACAATTAGGACTATCAATATATTGCTGAAGAAAATCAAGTTTAAGATGAAAAGGACTGATGTAAATTAGCTGACATAACCCCCTAATAGACTGCCTATGTGTTAAGTAACAAGAGCTATTTTCTTACAGGATTAAAAAATCAGAACTTGGTTTGCCATACATAGCAGAGACTCCCATATTCTCTACAGAATACTTCAGAAACAGTCTTTATAAGATAGTTTTGGAACCTGGATAGTAGCTTTGAAATATTTTCAACTCTAATTACTGAACCTCAAAATATCAAAATCTGCTTGCATTCATCACTACTCACTACATTATATTCTTTCAGTTCATAAAGCTTTAGGAAAATCCAATTCTTTCAGTGCATTTTGTGGAGGTATTGCAAGACTCTTACACTGTAGTTGGATGGGTTTAGGAGTTGATTTGCAAGCTTGGGAAGTTGACATAGATGGGGGAAACTGTGGTTTGAGACTTACCACATATTGGCTACCAGTCACTTTTGTGTCTTTCATGTTAAACTGACTCATCCAATGTTAGTATCATGAATGTACAATACCTTATTTAACCATATGACTACATGGACATGATATATTTTCTAAAAATTCATTCTATGACTGTGAGGTTATTTGGAGGTTATTAAAAAAAAATTCACTGATGGCAAATTACCAAAACATCTAAAAGTGATCTAAAACAAAATGAGATTTGTGTCCAAAGAATACTCTGATAGCTTTGCATTAGCTATTTTGAACAGTAACTGATGGAATAAAATGTACAAAGTCTCTGGTGAAGTGAGAAGCTAGACAGACCAAATCTTAAAATCCTGTGAGTTTGTGGAGCATTGTCAGAGTGGGCCATTCAAGGGACAATGAAGTGAATCACAGCTACATGATTAATCAAATCAGTTCTCTATTGTAAAAGTACAAAGAGATGATGTCCGCTAGCATCTGATTTGGAATTGGATGCTTGTAGATGAATGAACTTGTGTAGATTGTGTCTTCCACTGTTTTGCTTGGAAAAGAAAGAAATTAATTAGAAATTTTAGCAAAAGCAACATTAGATAATCATAGTAGAGTAGTCAACTTAGGGGTAAAGCTAATACTAAGATACAAAACTATTCACTTTCATATTATTTTTATTAAGAAAACACTGGTTTACAACACTGTATATGATTCATAAATACAGGATCCCACCTCTTCAGGCATATGATACCACATCACACCCACCAAGGCACTGAGTCATTGTACACCTTCCTCCACTAGCTCTGGTAGTATCAGGTTTACAGTCAGATTTCCAGGGTTAGTTTGTGGTTGAATGTTCTCTGACTTATTGTTTTGTTTCTTTACATTCCACCTGTGAGGGAAACCAAACAGGATTTGTCTTCCTCCTTCTTTGGAGGCCAGTCCCCTCCAGTCTGATCCATACAGTTACAAATTGTAAGAGTTGGTCTTTCTCTATAGCTGAGTAGTAGTATTTCATTTTATTCTTAACAGTGTCTTATGAAGATCGAAACTAAGTATTTAATACTTTAACATAATTACTCATCACCTTATTACAAAAATAGTAAACATGCTTTTAAACATTTTCAAAAGTAACTGGGCCAAATAAACCACAGTAAGTCCTGCTAAATAGCAAACAGTTCCACAGGAGAAATGGAAGAAGTTGTAGACTCTGTAAAGAGAAGATTACAATATTCATTGTGGCACATTATTTCTTTATTTCTGGAAACTTAGTTAGCAGTGCTTTGAAACTAGACTTCCAACACCAGATAATGATAAGAGCAATCATTTACTTGAGTGCTTACTAAGTTTCTGGCATTTTTCTCAGTCTTTTACATGCATTAACTCATTGAATGGAAATAATGACCTGTGAGTTAGGTACTATTATTAATGTCCCTCTCTCACTGCTGAGGAGTAGTTAAATGATTTGCTTAAGGTCACACTTCTTGTAAGTGGAGACTAGTCCAGAACTTGAACTCTAGCAGTATTATAGTAAGCTTTGCTTGTAATTACTAAGCAGTACTGACTCTATGATTAAACTTTTGTTTAAGAAAATAAAATTGTGGCACATCACCAAGAGTCAACTGTGCCAAAAATAAATTCTTTGTGTAAAGGTAAATGAGGATAGCTAAATTCTAATTTAACATGTTTTGTTTTTAATGCCTGTAGTTGACAAATTTTGCCACTGATCCATGCATACCTGAGGCATTTGTGGTTCCTTACAGTTTACAATGAACATTCACAGACAGTACATAGTAGAAGTAGTAATAGCACTTGTATTTTTTAGGCAGAAGGATTCTGAATTCTTTCCAAAACAGTGGATTTTAGCAATGAATTTAAAACATTCTGCTCTTCTTAAAATAGAACAAGAGTTTTGTGATTATTCTTTTTTTAAACTACTCTCATTTCAGATAAGAAAGGATTTAGAAAGGGTGAGGTCAAACTATACTGATGACTAGCGTCGGCTAGGCTAGAATGATGCTTTCCTTTCCTTTTTTTTTTTTTTTAATTTTTATTCCAACCCCTATTCCTGAGTGGATCATGAGCAAAACCAGCACCCATCTCTGCACAAACAGTCCAGCTAAGATCAGCCTGGGCCTTCCCCCAGCTATCTGTAATGCACTAGAGGAACACACCTTCACAGCTATTTAGAACTCTATGTATAAGTCATTTTATTATTGTTTGTGAATGTCAGTCCTCTTCCTAGAGTAGGCTTTTCAGTTTTATCACCCACAGCTATAAAAAGTAGCCAGTAATTTTGTACTGTTCTATTCATATACCATATTTTATTGCTGGCTTCTTCATGCCTTCTTGCTTAAAACTTGAACAATAGGTAATAAACACTTGTCATCAATAACGTGTTAGGCTTTCGATATCCAACTATAAGTCTGAGAACCATTTTATCAGAATTGCCAAATTAAAATTGTTTATCATGTATTATTATAATGGAAGCATTTTCATAAAACTTCTAGGTAAGAAATCTGTAGTTTTAATTTGAGGGATATTTGAAGGTTAAAATGAAATAGCTTGAGAGTTATGGATGCATAGTGTTCCCTAGCCATATACACAGAGGAAATTGATTCTTGGAACAACACGCTAATGTTTTGTCCATAGTATGTAGTATATGAGGATCGTCGAATCACTGTCATGAATAAATTCTGTCACGTACTTACTAGAGAATAAAAGTCATTTGCTCTTTCAAAAAGAGTTCTGGGATTTGCAACAAGGAAACTGATTTATAATTTTCAAATCCTATAGTTTTGAAGCTTGCATTACTTAAATTTTGATTGTGCAGACTCACTTCTTATTTATGGCTTAGTTTGATTTGGGGGCAGAAGCTTTTTCTTGATAACTCTTAATTATAAACTTTAGTGGGCAGAACATTTTCAACTATTCTGATTAAAGAACAATGTTGAGCATGTTGGCTGAATAAAGATTTTATGTTATTAATCAGATAATGAGAATTTGGTAAGCACATTCCTTAGATCAACAATGGGTAGAAGAAACCAAGTTCACCTGTTAATTTTTCAAGGATCTAGATTGTCAGCCTTTTCATAGTTTAAATTACCAAGTTCTATACTGGAAAGATATAATCTTAAATATAAAGTAAAAAGTGAACTGAAAAATTTATTTCACACTCAGTAACATATGCAATAGAGTAATCAATTTGTGGTTGGAATGTGAGAAAACATTTTTGCTTGCATATTTGCTTAGAGTCATTTTTAGGCAAATATCTTCAAATGATATTTTGATGGAAATCAAGTTTAATGAGAACAAACATAACAGGAAGAGTGTTAGTAATCTCTTCTATCAGATTTAGGTAGAAGAGTGCCAAATTGTTTTGTTTTCACATTATAGTCTTGTGATAGAATTTCCACTTGGGGTTTGTAGACCAAACTGTCGTGTACTGACATAAATACAGTGACCTAATATGATTTGTTGATTTAGATTTCTAGATTATTCCAAGTATAGCTGGAGTTCTCCTTTATCTAGGGAGTAAATAGATAAGGCTTTGTAAAAAACTGAGTTAATTTTGCATTGACATTCTGGGTGTTGGTGATAATTTGTAGTGACATTATGCCTGTTGGTTATGATTGTGACAGGCAGACTCTATCTAAATGGACATTGCCACAGTCAAGTTTAATAGCCTCAGCATTGGAAATTTCTGCTTTAGGAGAGCAGAAGCTTTGCAGCATGTACTTTGTTTTCTACCTCCACAATTAGAGATTAATATACATCAATTTTAGGCAGTTGAGGAATGAAATGAGAAGATTAACAGAACTAGACAACATTATACAAGTGGAGTAAAAATTCTGTAACATTTTTTCTTCAGTGATATAGTATACTAGGCAAATGAACACCAATTCATAGCCTTTGCACATTCATGTTAAGATTAAGTTGATGGACAGCAAAGTAGAAAGCAAATACATAATTTACACTGTTATAATTTTTCTTATCAAATGCATAAATCATTTTCATATATATCAGGAATTGTTTCAAGTGACCTAATATTATATGGTGTATAAGGCTTCATCTATTTAATTCCAAAAATTGCTCTCTCTTAAAATTATTCACAGAAAATTTTTGTGATCACAAAAAGAAAACCAAATGCAATGAATGTATACAACAACAAATATACATAATGCTGTAGGAAGTGAAAAAAATTCCTTTCCTTACTAAAAGTTTTAGTGAAAATATTTCAACTCTAATTAATTGAAGACTCACCTAACTCCAATTAGTTATTGGTTACAAAGTCTACCTGTTACTGTAGTAGAATTATGGCCATATTTTCTACATTTTTTTCAAGTTATCTGAGAACATTTTAACTGTCTTTATTACAAATTGATTGCTTTACTAGTGATGGTTTAATAAAATTAGTGGTTTTGAACTTTAATTTGGCAAGCTCTTGAACATATTTTTACATATATTTCTGATGGGGGTGCTGATCTTTAGATTTTTGATAATGTGATTTTTTAAGATGTCTGTTCAGTAGAAGATAATTTATTTTCCTTTATTGTATGCATTCTCTTTTTCAGTCACAAAATTCTATGCTGTATATAAATTGGCAAAAGCAAATTACAGAAATAAGGAAATGACTTAAACTTTTACAGAGCCATCTACCTAGGGAATGGATTGTAGTAATTCCTGGTATTAAAAAAAATAACTGTCAGAATATTAATGTTGAAGCCAAAAGGACTGGAAATATGCCAAATTTAGGACAGTTATTTGAAAAAAGAAAAATCACAAACTTGTCAGTCATATGTCTGAGGTGATTGTAGATGAATCTTTGATATACAGAATGGTATTAAATTAGAATTAGCCTATTCATAGTAATGAGGTTCTAACTGTAAATAAAAAAAAAAGATTTGATTGTCTTTAAATTTTCTGTAAATGTGTTACCAATTTAGTGATATTTATAGCTTATGAAAACTTATGGATACTTGATTTCAAAAATTATAAAAGAATTGGTTTAAATATTTGAACTTCTTGTTATTTAGTTTCTAACATTCTGAGAAAGTGATCAAGTGACTGGAAATGTTATAACTTAGTGTGAATGTAGACATATTTATATTTGAAAGAATAATTGCTTTGCTGTAAAGTCTAAAAACACAGACTATTGTGAATACAGCAATGTGCATAATTGACCCCTGTTCATTTTACAGGGCAAAAAATAAGATGACTCTTTGGCAATCACATGTTACTTGAATTATATTTAATCTCCTACTACTCTGAAAACTCACATACATACAAACATTAATGCAAATATGGACAGAAGAAAACTGCCACTCATAGCGAGTACATTTCTTTTTGTCATAAACTGAATGTTAATAGCCCCAATGTCATTATTTACTGATGGAAACATAAGATGCCTGATTTAGAAAAGCCACATTCATGCTTTATGGTTTATGGCCAGCACTAAAAGTAGGTAAGGTCTACATTTGTGTGTGTCCTCTTCATAGCCTCCCTAATATTAACTGACTTATTGCAGAAAATGTATTTGCTTTTCATTCTGACCAATAAAAGGCAACTTGGTGAGTTATAGAGATTGACTGGGTGCTTGACATGTGGTGCTGCTCCATTAAGCAGAGGGCAGTTGGTACTGGGCAGGTTTAGGAGAATTTAATTTTCTTGCTTGTTTTTAGATATGCTTTTAGATATGTTGATATCCTAATATATTAAAAATATAAAAATGCAACATCAGCTCACATATAACAGTGTTCCTTTTATTGATTTTATAGTTCAAATGTTTGAAAAAATATATATACTCCAATTTATCCTATTATTGTGGTCTGAAATTACCAGAAAGTTTTGTGGATATAGTAAGATAAGCACATTGTTCATTATTTAAATGCAAAATGCATCTTTTCAATTATCATTGCCTAAGCCATTTTTAGAGAATTGATCAAGTAGTTCCTCAGTACTCCACTCTAAGATAGGTGGATGCATTTCATTCAATTTCCAATCTCTTTTTGAATTCTTATATGAAGCCTATAGAAAATAGAACATTGTTTTCAATTAAAAAAAAAAACCCTGGTAATTTCTATTCATTTTGATTTCTGAAAACTAACCACATTTTTTACTCCAAATAAATTGTCATGTATAATAATTATATGCTAAACATAATAAAATGTGGCTGAATATAATCTCCCTTATTATGCTACAATGTATGAATAATTATAAATGAAAACATCACATCACATTCTCCTATATTACCATTATTCTATAGTTAGCATTCATAATAAAGTATATTCTATTGTTATTGTGAAATCAGTTCTTCAGATTCATAGTAAGGCACTACACAAGTCATTATTATTAAAGAAGTATAGGGAAAATTTTTCCAATTGAAAACTAATAATTAAAGGTATTATTTAGAAAAGTATATTGCAGAGTAGATAAGAAGTTTAATGTAGCAATACCTTTCTATTTTAATTTCAAATGAAGTTTTTATATACACACAAAAAATTGGCTTAAGAATTAGGTGATATATTTTAGAAGTTTTAAAAAAGCCAAATTTATGTTGCATTGTGTTATATTAATGATTTTTCAATAAAAATTATTACCGGTAATGATTGGTAAAAGTTTTTCCTCCCTGTGCTAGTGATTTAAGTTGAATGGGAATTTAGTACTATGTATAGGGATGCATCTTAATATCTCTATTTGTTGAAGTGTTAAAAACACAATTTAAAATGTGTCCTCATTAAAATGGACTTTTGTACACTATAAATTGAATCAAGTAATGAATATATAAAGTATTTAAAAAGTTGTATATCAAAATGTATAACATTCCATTTTTGGCTATATTTTGTAAAACATTTTTGGTGTAATCAGTATGACTTTCACATATGTCAAATCAAGTATTTATTTAAACAGATATATACCTAATGTATTTGGAAGCTCATTGCACTCATATAATTGTATATATTGTGGCTTCAAAAGTCTGTACTTATCCTTGCTTTAAAAAAAGTAGTATGTGCATTTTTTCCAATTTATTTTCATTAATTAAGGAAAACATCCTTTACTAAATGTACTTTAAAATTTACAATAAAGTTTCAGAACTTGTTTTGTACAATGTTGAGATTTTGTGTTGAATTTGTTTGTGAACATTTTTTAAAATTGTTCTCTCGTTTTCTGATAAGAATCCCCTCAACTTAATGTTATCGATAAAATGTGTAGTTAGAACATTGTGTGGTAAATAGCTAACCTTGTCTAATTCAGGGGTGGTTGTCATAAGTGATGAATTTTGCATCCATGTAGAACCTTGGTTAAAAGACATGTTAAATCGGTTTTCCCCTCAAATTCCTAATTACTCTTGTGTCCACATTTCAGCATTGGAATGTCAAACAGGTTGCACTGAGTGTTCTAAACTGCAGATAAGCAGTTACACAGAGGTAATATGGAGAATACATTACCAGCCTGTTCATCAAAAACTGTGATGCTCTGCTTACAGAAGTTAAAGAGATGTTTAAGTTTGGCATACAAATCTATTGGCATTCCATTAAAATGTAAACCTAAACTCTCAAATATAATAAATTTCAATGCCCATATTTTGTTCAGCTTAGCTCACTGAGGCAGATTCCTTACTAAGAAAATTCAGATTTCTGTGTCAAAGAAACACCCTGTATCAATGTGACTCTGAGGCCTGCTGGGATACAATCATTTCCAGAAAATCACCTATATTTTACATTTCTGGATAAGGAAAAAATATGTGTTAGCTATGTAGATTATGTTTAGATTCCCTCCAATAAGGACTGGGGAATTTTCATAACAGCTTTCCCAGTGGCTATTTGCAAACTTGTTCAAAACAAGCAAAAGCCATTAAACGTTCCCAACATTTTGCATGTGGAAGGCTTCAGGTTTAGTTACATTAATTTGAAATAGCAGACATGAGGACTTATTATTCATGATTATGGAATGCATATTACAAAATTTCTGTTGGTTTTGAAGTTATCTTTTTTCGGTCCAGAAAGATTTAGCCCAGTCTGCCCTGTTTGTCAGCTTTTTTTTTTTTGTTTTGTTTTGTTTTGGTAGATGTTTTGACTTAAGGAAAGGAAGTTGATCAGTTTCCTTCAGCAAATCTGGCTGAATGAAAATATTTTTAATTTATATTGACACCCTGATGCTTCACTCAGAAAAGAACATTGTTTTTAACTTCTCATCCATATAGTGAACAATATTTTGCATCCTGAAGTGTCAAGTGTAAGGTCCAGGAGGAGCTGGACAAATGGCTTGTTGAACCTAGTTAATTACTAAACATCTGAGAATGGCAAGATGCTTTTTTCCATAGAAGGAAAGTCATTTCAAATATGTGTTTGATGTAGTTTTTTTGAAATTATTTCTCATTTTAATGATGTTTAATCATTCTATTCATTCTGCATTAATATATTTTATGAGATGTAATTTTTTACAAAGATTTAGTCCACATTTTAATTCCTAAATAGAGCATTTTTAGGTAATTGATGACATAGTATCTAAATCATTTTCAAAACTTAATTTCACATCAAAAATACATTCTGATATTATCTCAGTGGTTTAAATAAGTATTATTAGTCACATTTTTGAAGAAGCAAGTGATTTTTAACTAAGGAGAATCAGGCTGAATAATGAACGAACATCAAATCTAAAAAGATATTCTGATAGACAACACCAGCTAAGTTAGACTACACTTTTAATTTCATAATATATTGACTAGAAAAGCAGTGCTTAATGTTAGCAATGTATATGTGTTTGTGTATATGTTCATATATTTATATGGAGAGAGATATATGTGTGCATGTGTATGAAAGACTAAACTTATATATGGTTATATAGATTGGTAATAATTCAAATATTAATTCTGTATAACTAAAAAACTTTGTTATTTATAAATATAATCAGTTATATAGTTAGAATTTATTACATATTTTAATGCCAATATTTACTTTTGATATTGTTTGAATGATATATCGGCTTTCTGTTTAAAATTTTGAATAGATGGTGTCTTTGGAATTATACTTGACTAATATTTTTATCAATAGCATGAGCAGAGGTAATTATTTTTAATATAGCTACTTTGGATATTTAAACATTTTTCCATTAGCAAAGCACACTACTTAGTTTTTCAAAATTTACAGCTAACTGTTGCTCATTAATATATGAATAAAAATGAAGTCTCTAGTTAATGTAAATGAATCATTGTTTTTTCTTTTGGTTACTTTAAAGTACTGTCAGGATAATTCCCCATTTCATGTATTTAACAAGTATTTATTGATCACCTCCAAAAGGTGTATATTTTTGTCAAGTGCATCTTCACTCATAATTTGATGATTCTCATGATGCTTTTACAACCTCCTGAATAGATCTCTAAGGTGATATGTTTTAGTGGTGCAGGAGATAAAATTAAGAGTTTTGCATACCAAGTAAAATTTGAATAATATACTGAAATTGCAAAAAAAAAATTGGTAGGAGTCCTGGTTTATGGTAGGCCCTCATAAATGGGTTATTTATCCACTCATTTATGGATAAATGAATAGTGGAAGATTCGTGGTAAAGGAATTATAACTTATACTTTTATCAAATAAAGTAGTGATCATGTTATATGGTAAGATGGATATTAAGGTTAATTTTACTATTTTATTTCTTTTATTGTCCTCTCAACATATCTGCAACATATCTGCAAACAAAGTGTGTTCCCTATACTTATAGTACAAGAAATTCATCACCCAACTACTTTCCATATATAAAATGGCAATTTATTTTTTAAATAATTGAAAAATAAATACTGATTTTTTTTATAACTGTCTTTTTTTTGCACTTCATGACTTATATAGAATAGTAAGTCTTAGAATTAATTCATTTAAAACCATAACTGAATTGGCATATTTAAGGGCCTATTCTTAAATATGTGCATTTAATGCATGCATATAATATTGTACCTTTGGTGATTATTTATTTTAATCATTTCATAAATGCACAATAGCCTTAAGCATATAAATGCTTATTAATAAAACAGAAATATATATATTTTACTTTAAATATTCATTAAAATGTGATTCAAATTTTTGTATTCAAAGCTCCTTTGATTACATTTAAAATCTACAGGCCCACTATTCAGAAAAATTCATGTATCACATATATTATTTAACCATTGCAAATCATTCAAAGTCATCCAAGTGAAATCTACTCAGGGCTATGGGTTAGGGCAATTAATACACACACCCATATATTTTTTTTTTATTTTCTATGAAATTTTTACTAAGTATTATGTAAAAATAGTTGAAACACTTTAAATAAAAGGAATTAAATTTTCTTTTCTCAGCACTAGCTATTTTTTAGAGAACTCTTTGAAACCAGTTCCTTCAATTGATAGAATAAAGCAAAACCTAAATATATATTTTACTTTCTTAGCTTCTACAGCTTCAGAAAAATGAGACAAGGCATTAAGACCATACCTTTTTTCCATAGGAATGAATACATTGATCACATTAATGAAAAGCTCTTCACAGATATATACAGTTGACGCACTTAGCAGACATGCAAATAAGCAGCAACACAGAACCAGCCAGCTGGAATAGGGATGCTTCAAACAATCTCCCCCCTGAGATATACAGTCCTCACTATTTGTTCAATTTGATTTTTTTTTATACTTTGTCCATTGTTCTTTTGCTACTGTAAAATGCACAATCTCTATGGGTATGACATAACAAAGGTGTACTTTCCTGTCTCTCACTTGCTCAGATTTGCCTGACATTTTCTTTCTTTTCATAAAAAGAATGATTAAGACAATACTTTTTTACCTAAACATATATAGTGTATGTTAATTTCACATAAAATAATGCATTTGGATCTTACAAAAATATGCACATTTGGTTTCTATCCCCATTTCTGAGAAAATTAAAGCTCAATGTTAAGTCATTTTCAAGGTCACACAAATCCTCTGTGACTCAGCTGAAAGTTTTCTTTGATTTTCTAACATTCATCTAAGGAATGAGGCTTGATTTTAAAGGACAAAAATGTAAACTTTTTAAAAATATGAAAAGAAATATTGTACAAGCATATATCAGAATATACTTGCCCAGAATTCATCTGTTAAAATATGTACAACACTTTACTGATTACTATTTTCTGTTTTATAGTATTTGTCATATATGTCAAGATACTGTCCACAGTATATTTTCACTATCTTTAGTTTTTTCTAAACTATTATCAGAGACATTTTAATATCCTGGATGAGAAGTCCAACCAATAAAATTGTTTTCTATGTCCTGAGTATCTTGAGCTTCCAGTCCATTTATTAAGAGCTGGTTCTTTATCCCCCTCTAGTAATGATTCCTATTAGTTTTGACAAATTCAGAATTACTTTAGCAAATTCATATAATAATGATTATTATAGAACTTCTAATATACCTAATAGTTATTATGTATTAAGTATATTCCACACTTTCTTTTTATTCATGGATTATTTTAAATCTCAATAATCTTCAGAACAGCTCTTTGAGCCCAGTTTTCTGGCAAGTATTATACTCAGGATCATGTGCTTTTGACCAATCATCTCTGTCTTAAACTTTTAAAATCATGTATGATTTGAGGAAATATCATCCACTTGTGACTTCTACTTTACTTATCAACTTACTATTTAAATTGCAACCTGCTCTTTGAAACTGAGGAATTCACAAATATCTGAACTCAGTTCTCTGTTATGTCTCATATTGAGAATCATTGGATACCAGAGTTCAAAAACCCCAAACAAAAAGCTGCATTAGTATCCATGGGTATATTCTCAACTTAGCCATTATATACATTGTTATCCATGGACAGTGAATTCAACTGGGGTCATTCTTCTAAGTAAATTCTTTGCAGAAGATTATAAGATATTTTCTTGTCATAGTCAAGGAATTTATGTTTTATACTATGGAAACTTTTAGTGTTTCTTCAATTCAGTATGTGGTTTATTGAATACCAACAAAATGCTGGACTCTTTAGGGAACAAGAAGATTACCTAAGTCCCACTCCCAATCCTTAAAGAATATGATCTATGGATAGACAGACAGTGATGGACTGGAGAATTAAAAAGGTGTTACTGGGCCTCCCTAGTGGTGCAGTGGGTTGAGAGCAGTGCTGTGAAGCTGTTCTCAGCCTCTGCAGTGTCAGTTCAATTTCTGGCCGGCTTGGGGAGATACCCACATGGCACACCAGACCTCTCCTGCCTCGCCTCGCCCGCTACCCCCCTCAGCAGTATCTTCCATCCATCTGTCTGTTCTGTTTCCTACTCTGTCTCTGGTGAATCCTCTTACCCTCCCTCACATCTGGCCTGTACCCCAGTTACTGTATAAATAAATAAATCTTTTAAAAAAAAGGTGTTACTCATCTTGCAATGCTACTCCATTGCAAGCCTTTTGAGCTTATCAGTGAGGAGAATTAAGGCAATAGAAAATGCTATGCTTGTCCTCATTCCACTGATGAGAAAACTGTTTGATAGGCATTAATAGATTCAAAAGTTTGTTTCAACATTACAACAAATTGCTACATGTTCAGTAGTAAACCTCTTGAGTTCAACTAGTCCTTTTAAAGATCCTTACTTTCACAACTTCATTGAGGGAAACTTCATATAATGCGCCATTTACAGTATGCAATTCTACAATCAATAATAAATATAGCAGGTTATGCAACCCTCACTATTAAGTAGTATTAAATATTTTAATCCCTTCAATGAGATCCCTTGTGCCTATTTACTCTTGATATCTATTCTGCTACGCTTTGCCACCATAACCTTATCATACTTTGCCTCCATTAACTATTTTTATAGAAGTGACTTCCATGGACATTTTATATAAAAGGAATCAAGCCATGAGTATGTTTTTTTCTGATGTATTCTGCCTTTTAGTGATCATTTTAACACAAATTTTAAGTGAATACATCTTTAAACATACCATTACAATTATTAATAGTGTGAAAATAAAATAACACCTGTCTCTATTCATCCCCCCGTATTAGTTTTCATAATTGTCACAGATCCTTTTTTTTTCTCAAAACAATCTGATAAAATCATGTAACTCTTCATGAGTGACAAACTGTCATCATTGCACCCAAAAGTGATGTTTGTATCCTTCGTTACCTATTATGTAACTGATTACCAATTAAATAGTATGTTGACCTTTATAATAGGTTACTTTTAAAAATTTCAAAATGTATAAAGTGTATGAAAATTAATAATATTCAGGATATTGTTCATGTATTTAGTGAGGACTGTATTTGTTGCATTTTCATAAGCATGGGAGGGGTGGTTGGTCTTTTCCCCCCCACTTTAATTTGGAGTCAATGATTTGTGAGAGAGAAATATTTATAGCTAAATATAGTATTCTATCTTGTGTATAAACCACATCTTCTTTTCCACTGCTCTGTCACTAGCAGTTAGGTTGTTTTCATCCCTGGATTTTTTTGGTAGCATATTCATTGCCTCAATTGTAATCATTGAGCAAATATTTAAATGATTTTATTCTCTGGGAAAATATTACACAGGTAAAATGAGGAGATGACAAGATATGGTCAATAAGAAAGAAATAGTTCATTGAAGATTCATCATAACTACGAAGACTGAAGTACATAAAGATATGGAAATAAAAGTGGAATTATAAATGCAGTCTTCCATGCTCACAATTAAATTTTTGTCTTTTTTCCTCTGTTTTAATTTGGAGCCAGTGATTCTGTGAGAAATATTAAATGTGTTAACATATCATTAGTGTTTATATGAGTGCAATAATTAGTTAATTAATATTTGAAGGAGCTTAGAATACTCTCTGTAAATAGTAAACATAGTGATATTGATAAAAATCCCCAACTTTTTCCTCTCAATTTAACAACTATTATGCTGTGACAGTATTCTTTCCAATAAATTTTTAGAAGCTTGTCTTGATGCATAGAGAAGGCAAAAATCAGAATATTCTAAATGCATTAAATTTGTTAGTTTCATTGTTTTTGATTCTACTTGTGAATGTGTAAATTATATATTATGACACTAAAGTTGAGTGTTATCCCTGTTTGCTTTATAAAATCTAATTTAACAGGCATGTAAAACTGGTTTTGCTCCCATAGAAATATGGAAAAAAATCGGAATAAAGTTGCTGCTATGGGGATTACAAGAGACCATAAAATCGAAAAACTAAAAGCATTTCTTTGAAACTTCCATAAATGTCTAATTGTAGTCTTCTCTATAATCATTACTTATAATTAGTGTTTTTTCTCACTTTTAAGGAAGTCACCTAAGGATATAAATTCAATGCAATGTTTAGTGACAAAGTCATGGAGTATAAGAGATAGGTATGTCATTGGGATTAGTGTTCATTTTGTAATTGTTCAAAATCAGACCAAATATGATATATCAGGCTTATTTTTATTAAACATAATATAATGAAACCTGAGTAGAAGAAAAATAGATAAGTGACTGCAAAAAAAAAAAATATGTGAGTGGGACAAAGTTTTAAATGAAGTGTGATAGAGTCTTCCTTTTTCTTTTTCTTTTCTATTGTATGTTTTTAATCTCCTGCATGTGTGACATGATTCCATATACATAGTTACCAAGAACTAAAGTCTCAAGGAAAGTGAAGCTCTTATAATACTAACTCCTTTGTTAAGAAATTAGGTTAACTTGATTTATCAGGCTTCTTTGTTTCACTAGGCTGAAAACAATTATCTTAGACGTGGTCTGAATCTGGCAGGTCACTGAATGTGCACTTGGTCATAAACAAATGTGTCTTTAGTCAGAAATAAATGGGCACAGTAATAAGCTTTGTGCTAGAATTACTTTTTTTTTTACATATATATTTTCAGTTTATATCTCTAGTTTTTACAAAAGCCAATTGGATATTGACAAATAGACAAAAGAGCAACAAAAGGAAGGAATGCACAACAGAATTGGGCCAAGAGAATGTTCCTGTTAAACAATCATCCCTTTGGAAATTTGTTAAAGATAGTACATTTCATAACATTATTAAAAACACATGGAAGTTGGGCCTCCCCTAGTGGCGCAGCGGTTGAGCGCTGGGCTGTGAAGCTGCCTGCAGGCTCTGCAGTGCCAGTTCAATCCCCGGCCACAGGTGAGGGTCCCACATGGCACAACAGACCTCTCCTGTCTCGCCCGCTGCTCCCCTCAGCAGTGTGTTTTGTCAGTCTGCCTGTTCTGTTCCCCACTCTGTCTCTGGTGAAGCCTCTCACCCTCCTGCACATCTGGCCTGTACCATGGTTCTTTTATAAAATAAATAAATAAATCTTTAAAAAAAAAAAAAAACAGATGGAAGTTATCTATACTTCTGGCAATATTTCATTGACCAGGATATTAAAATTGTATGACTTTTCAATTTTCAGCATTGTATACAAAAGTAAGAAAAATTATCCTTTTTATAGATTATATGAAATAACATCTCCTAAGGGAATCTACTTCTGTCACAGTAAAGGCTACCTTTCTGAGTTTATCTGCCAGCGCTTAGTAATTCAGCTTTCCTTCCATCTCATGAACTCCAAGATCTTTCGAGTACATGTCCAGCCCTGCTCCTCTACAATATTGCCCCCTAACCATGGGTTCACTTTCTATTGTTTCAGTTACTTGAGGTGAACTATGATCAAAAAATATTTAATGGAAATTTCTATAAATTATTCATAAGTTTTAAATAGCACTCATTCTGAGCAGCATCATAAAATCTCCTAACCTCCTCTCTATCCTACCCAGAATTTAAATCATCCTTTTTTCCAACATACCCATGCTCTACTTAATACTTTTTAGCTTTATGCCATGTAACAATTTCTACTTCATCCATCTCACTACGTTTCATTGTATAGGCACTATATCAATACCACATCATCAAAAGAAAAAGGACCAACACAGCCTTTAAAGATATTTTGAAGACCACATTCACGATTTTTCTATTTTATTATTGTCGTTGCTAACCTCTTACTGTGCCTAAATTAAACTTTATCATAGGTCTGTATGTATAGGAAAAAAACATAGAAAATTGAGGATTGGATATAGCTACAGATTTCAGGCATCTGCTCGGTGTTTGGGTATGTATGTCCTGCAGGATTACCGTGGTTTTGAATTAATTTTCATTAACTCAGGCTATCTTCTTGTGACCTGGAAGCCAAGGATCCTAAAACATTTTATAAAAGTAGTTTGTTTAGCATTACATTTTTCTTCACAGAAAAGAATGAAACTTAACAAGGTTGTTTCAAAGTTTAAGTCAGTAGTGACATATATTTGTTTTAATCCTTTCATATTACTTTAAAATTCATTTGGTCATTTACTCACAAAAGGGTTTGAAAAGTTAGGTGTTAATTTCACATCTTATTAACGGAGTTAAAGCTGGCACAGGAGTTTTGGTGGTGGGTAAGGGAACCATGTGCACATTCGGAGGAGTGAAAATTTAAGCCCAAAACTATATAGATGACTGAAAACTTAATTAAAAATCAATTAATGTTGAAGGTGGAAAAAGGAACTATATTATAATCTTCACATACACTAACAATTGTGTTCATCACATGTCAGTCTTCCATCAATCCTTTGAGTGAATGATTTGCCCCAATTTTTTACAAGTATGAAATGAAAGTGTAGAGTGACTTTCCTAGTCATGTAGACAGAATGTCCATTATAGTAAGAGCCCCTCATTTTTAATTCAATTCAGATTTCTGTCTTTCATGCAGTTTCTTGAAGGAAAATTAGCAAGGTCTTATCAGAAAGAAAAAAGAAAGAATGTTGTTTTGGATATGCCTGAGTCAGAGAATACAGAGGAAAAAAGAATAGCATGCAGAAAAATGTAAGGCATGTCAAGGTTCACCAGCCAAACATTTGTCCAGAAAATAGGTTAGAGATGGCAGGCTGGCAGTAAATTACAGTGAGCACAGAGTAACTTCCTAGGTTTCCATTTTTTCCAGTGTTTTAAACTGAAATATGGGGCTATGTCTTTAATATTATGTATGATTATATAATATTTTCTTAAAAATTATTTGAAATAGCTTTGGCCTGACAGCAATTCCAGATTGTGAACAGGAGAGGATAAGAGGACATGAACAAAATAGTAGTTTGCAGAGATAAAGTCCTCAAATTCATTCAAATACTTATGAAGTATTTACTGAGAAACAATTACATGCTAGAATATGGGACAATAAAATGAACAAGATATCCCTCCTGTTTTCAAGGTATTTATATTTTTTGAGGAATATACACTCCTTAAGGAATTTACAGCCTAAGGAAAGAAATAGAGTGGTTATATAAAGTGGTATGGGTGTATTTTTCTTAATAAGGAAGTTGGGATTTAACCCATAGTGAAGATTAAAAGCGTGAGGAATGAATTATTTTCCTAAAAGGGAGTGTTTTCTGAGCATTCACCAAAGTATTAGTGGCTATTGGAGCATCAAAAACATTTTATTGCTTTGAGAGTGTCAGTTTTAAGAGATCACAAATGAGTAGAATGGAGGCCAAGGCATTAAGAACTCTTTTGTACAATCATTTCTCAGGAGTTTTCAGTGGGATGGGAATAGACATAACCTATTAGACACCCCCACCAACCCGGCACACAAACACACATTTTCTACTTATTTATAGTAAGGTCAGACAAGTTAGCTTTCATTTGACATTATAAATATTACTTGGAAGGGTCAAGAGTTTAAGGGACATAGAATATTTCAAAAGCAATGGGTATTACTAATAGAAGGTACACAAAAAAAGGGGAAAGGGATTTTTTAAATACATTAATTTAAAATTATATAACGTTTGAGTTAAAATGGCAAAACTTCATACTAAGAAAGATGTTTTTATTGACATAGGTTCAACAAGACTGGAGGAAAGATAGTTATGATTGTTTTCAGTGTCTGCAGAAAGTGGCTTTTATATTTACTGAAAGGATCGACAGAGAGGTATCAGGCACTTCTGTCTATAATCTAATTACTAATTTTGCATTAATATCTTTGTACTGAATTCCAACTGCCCATTATGCGTGAATCAGTATTTTTTTTTTTTAGTAGAAATACAAAGTTTCATCTTGGAAGCCATATTATTCAATTTGTTAGTTTACCTTTCTCAAAAAGATTTAATAATTGCTCAGTTTTCTCTTGGAAATGATTTATGGACACAATTATTTAAGGTATCAAAGTCTCGATGAACTTGAACTTACTATGAAGAATTCTGGTACTTTCAAATTTGGGTCCACTACTATTGGTCCATTCACCTGTTAACTTAATGTTGGTATTCTATTTGTAAGTAGTGTCTTTACACATCTTTTTTCCCTACCTATCTAATCTTAGTTGTATTAGAGACATCCCAAAAAAACCCACCATTTTATTTTGACAGCGCTAGATGTCAAAGAGCCTAGTGAAAAGAATCTAGTAATACCTTTATACCCCTAGGTCTTTATCTGCACAATCAGGAACCGTCAGTAGAATTTCCAAGATTCTCTGCATATTAGTATTCAATGAGGAGCTCCCCAAAACTATGACTAGTCCATGGCTTATAAAATGAAAATGACAAATTAGCTTTTAATTGATAAATGTGGTGAGTATTATAAATGTTTGATGAATCTTTGTGACAATGCTTAAAATTGTTTTATTTTAGAACATTGCACTATATTTTAAGAATATTTGTTTTATTTAATTTTTATAGTATATTTCAGTGGATATTTTATATCCACTAAGTACTTATATAGATTAATTAAAACATCACTTTTTTCTAGAAGCTAAGTTACTTTTTCCTTGAAGTATTAACTTAGTAACCTACTTTTCTCTTAAGTTTTCTTAACTACCCCTGGAATATCTTTTTTCCAAACTGTCATACAACTCTCTGTCTCATGTCCCAGTTTCTGCTCCGTATGCCTCTTCCAATACTGTCTATCCCTTTTAATTATAATCTTGAATCTCACTTAACACTATTTGATATATCACATATGCATTTATTTTTTAACTATATATCCTAAAATAAATAAATAAATCTTTAAAAAAAAACACATGGAAGTTATCTATACTTCTGGCAATAATTCATTGCCCAGGATATTAAAATTGTATGACTTTTAAATTTTCAGCATTGTATACAAAAGTAAGAAAAAAATTATCCTTTTTATAGATTATATGAAATAACATCTCCTAAGGGAATCTACTTCTGTCACAGTAAAGGCTACTTTTCTGAGTTTATCCGCCACTGCTTAGTAATTGAGCTTTCCTTCCATCTCATGAACTCCAAGATCTTTCGAGTACATGTCCAGCCCTGCCCCTCTACAATAAGCTTTATGGGACTGGCCTCTTTATTGATACCAAAATTTTATCCTTATTGATTAGATTTTTCTTTAAAGAGGTATTTATTTATTTATGCATCGAAGAACTGGAGAGTAGGCTAGAGGTGGGTGGGAGAGGATTCACCAGAGATAGATGGCGAGCAGAACAGGAAATATTCTGCCCAGGGGAGCAGTGGGTAAGAAAGGGGATGTCTGCTGTGCCATGTGGGTTAGGATCGAACTCAGGCCATGGTGGTAATAGCGCTATGACTAACCCCTATGCCACCAAGGAGGCCCCCCTGGTTACATTTTTTTATGGTGTCCAAATAAGTAGACCTTAATCACAAATGGCGATTTTATTCAAAATCAAAATTTAATTAAAAGTAAGTAACATAAGAATATTTTCTTCATCACACTACTCACGTTACAGCTACATAGTGGCTACTAGGTAGGACAGTGTAGTCATAGGCCATTTGCATGATCTCAGGAAGCTCTATGAACACCACCAAGGTGACTGTCATAGCATAGTCCCATGCTATATATTGAGTGACAAAATCTAAAACCATTAACATAAAATATACTATTTTAAGTTAAGATAAATATGTGCTAAAAACACAAAAAATGAACTTGTCTGTGAAATAGAAGTTGTGCTATCATATGTAATCAGATGAGGAATCATACCACCTTTCTTGCCTATTAAAAATACTTTAAATAAAATTTATATACTATCATTTCATAAATAGCAGCATTATCAAAGCAAAAGTCTTTGTTTTTTAAACTTACATGTGATTCATGTATTTAGGTTCAATAAAGATTTAGAAAAATTTTATAAGATAGGAATTGGGAGCGAAACATGACAGAAAATAATGTATTGTGTAATAATACTAGTAGAGTGTTGCTGACACAATAAAGTAAGTGAATAAATTTGGCAAGTTATTCAACAAAATTATCATTAAAGTTCAGAAACCTCACAAAAAAAGCCTAGAATGTGGCATGATAAACAAATGTGCAGAACTCCCCCAAATTTTTGCTTAAAATTCAACTTCATTAATAAACCATAATACGTGTACTGTATTTTTTTTTTTTAATTACTGAATATGTCTTAGGACATTTTTACTCTTGAGCTGACTTAATTATCTTAAGAATATGCCCTTTGAAATGTCTATATTGTGGATAGATATAATTGCATTTTTCTCTTAACATATATAGCAATAAACATAAAAATAGATGTGATTTATAAATTTCATCACAATCAATAGGCAGTACATGTGATCACATGTAATTACACATGATTTAATTGTAAAGTTGTATAAAATCCATGATGCAGTTCAGTAAGAGTATTTTTTGATCAGTTTTACTTTAGAAAAATAATTTTGCAGATATACCACTTAAAAATGTTAGACAGTCTTCTGGAAACAGAAACTATATCTAAGAAAATCCATTATCTAATCCTTGTAGGTTAAAGCAAACCATACTGTGTAAATCAAATCCATCTGCGGACACTTTGGAGCACATTTCTATATGCTGCCTTTCCTCTATCCCCAGAGGTTCAACAAGACTGGAGGAAAGACAGTTATGATTGTTTTCAGTTACTGAAGAAAGCGGCTTTTATATTTACTGGGAGGATCAGAGAGGCATCGGGCAACCTGGAGAGTTCCCTTGGCTCCAGGTTTTAAGTCGTTGGGGCGTGTTTGTTCTTTTGTTTGTCTTTCAGAGCTGCATGGAACAGCATGACCATCATGTTCAGCTTTGATGCCTGTAGGGGATAGGTTAGATATAAAACACAGTACAGAGAAAGACAGATGCTCGCTGCATTTGTGTTGAAAAGTTTAGAGGAGAAATGTTAAAAGCTCTTCGGGCCATCTAAACTGAGACAAAGAAATGAACAAACAAAAGTACTTCTAAATTTACAATCAAATTATTAGTGATTTCCTCTCTTTCAATTATGAATTATGCCATAGAAGATCACCTTAAGAGTTTAGTAACATAGATGAAAAGAGATGTGGACACAGATCTGTGATTCACAATGTGTGAAAAATACAAGAATACAATGGAAGAATAATAGAAGAAACCGAACAATGTCCCATATCTGAAGCTGAATGGGGATCTAATATGTTTGCTCATTTTAGGGTTGTAACAAAACAGTATGTTGAAAATAAATATTGTTTTATCTAACTAATTATTACACATTAGTGGGAGTTGTTATCCAGCCTATCTTTCATGAGAGGAAAATATCTTTCTCTTTCCACTTTCCTTCATTCATCCTAATGGCTGCCACTTGTGGTAAATCATTAAAATTTAACTAATTCTATTTAAAGTTCTGCTGCTAAAAATGTAGTCCCTCATGAATCAGAAGCATCTGCATTACCTTGGAGCTTGTCAGAGTGCAGAATCCACATACCTGCTCAATCCGGAATCTGCATTTCAGCAAGATTTCCAGGTGATTTGAATGCCTATTAAAGTTTGAGAAGCAGTGTTTTAATATACGCATTATATTGCAGTAGACATTTCCAAATCCTATATAAATTTTTGATTTCTGAAATGAAATTATGCTTTTCTATTATACAAAGCCACCAAGTTATTAATTTTTAACATCAGTGTCACTCATTATGCTCAAAGGTGAGTCAACATAAATTATTTTAGCATTATACTTACCTATCAGGGTCCATATTGTTAATGTAAGTGTACTATCCTAGAATTCACCAGCGTGGGAAATCTAACTTTTTCCCATATCAGATTGTTTCATATTTATTGAAACTGTAATTATGTTTTTGTATATTAGAAAAAGTAGTGGCCTTTGAAAAATCTTAAATCCTTCTTAAAAATATCATCAACTAGGACCACCCTGATGGCGCAACGGGTTGAGCACTACGCTGTGAAGCTGTCTGCAGCCTCTGCAGTGCGCGTTTGATTCCCTGCCAGCCAGGGAGAAACCCACGTGGTGCGGCAGGCCTTTCCTGCTTCACCAGCTGCTCCCCTCAGCAATGTCTTAGGTCTGGTTGGCTGTTCTGTTCCCTGCTCTGTCCCTGGTGAATTCTCTCACTCTCCTGTGCCTCTGACTGTACCCAGTTCTTGCATAAATAAATCTTTAAAAAAATACATCATCAACTAGTTGAAGTAAGACAATGGTTGAGGAGGCCCATAATACTGTTTATGGGAGGTTTGGGGAGAAGATTTGAGATCTACTGTCTTAGTAATATGTTTTTGAAACCCTTAAAAATAATAGATTAAACACTTGAGAAAATTAGATATTTCAAACTACCTCTTTTGGTTTATTAACCTCAAATTATTTCTTGGTGTGTGATGAAACATTTTATATAACACAATTACTTATGCCATATGTTTATTATATTTTTACAAAGAAAACTGTAATGCTCATTGACATCACATCTATCCCCCTCATACCCAATATATTCCCTTTAACCCATATTCATTCTTTCTTCTGGTTCTAATTTTAGCCAGCTCATATAATTTGAGAAATACTTCATTTTGTCATTTTGAGCTAGTTTTTTTAGTTTGAAGTTATCCACATATCAAATGTTTTTAACCCTAAAAATTAATTTGGAAAGGAATATCACTTCAATTTCTTTAGCACAGGTCTTATTATGAACTCTTATTATGAACTCTAATGTGTTTAATAAACATTCTTTTTAACTTATGCAATGAGATATTTTCTGGGACACATGATTTCAATAATATATTAGAGATGTGTTGGACTCAGAATCCAATATGGAATTACACATGAATTTTCAGAATGTCATTAAATTCTTCTTAGAAATCTATTATATATTTATGTCATAAAATGTCACATTTGTCATATTGTCCTATATTTTAAGAAGTTCAATTTTAAGTACTACTGATGACAACACAATTATTTTTAATGTATTTTATTTAATTCTGTCAAAATAGACAATTTAATTTTAAAGTTGTTCTTTTATGTTGTTCATATAGAGCTGTTAATGAGTTTTCACTGTCCCCACTAAACAAAATATGGGCTTATCCAAAATTAAACAACGAGAGAAGAAATCTATATTACAGGAACATCATTAAAGAAAATGTAGCATGAGCTTTTCTTGGTGTAATGGCGCTGTGCATGTGTGTAAGTAAGTGTGTATGTGTAAGTGTGTGTGTGAGTGTGTATTTGTGCCAAGTACACTTAACATAAATATGAGATTTATCCTGTTAGTGTATGTTTTTGAGTGATAATATCTTATGTTCTTTTTTTAATGAACTACAAAAAAATACACTGATCTTAATTGCCAATCTTTCTAATGGATTAAGAAATTAGTGTCACTTTCACTCACTGCCCTTGACAACATCACTAAGTATAAGTGATAGAGGAGCTAAGTGCAGAAGAAATTAACATACAAGCTGGCTTATGACAGTACCATAAGGAAGTCTTGCCTATGTAGCAGGGACTTTCTGTGGAAGAAGTAATTGCAGTAAACTGAGAAGGCCAAAAAAGAGATGCATTAAAATGAAGTTTGAAAGGAGAATCACTTTTGGATAGAGCAGGAATAATCACTCTAAATGAATGGAAAATAGTGGCAAACTGGTATTTCTGCAATTCATGGTTTTATGTGTGAAGGCAGTAAAATTACGATACAAGAAGTGAATTTTGCAAGGTACTGTTGTCATTTACAATTTATCAACACCTCCCACGGTATCCACGTCTGAGTTTTAAAATCCTCCACAAACTTTGAGATCTAAATGAGGATCGAATTAAATTATCACATGGAAAAAATACATAATTTCTTCATAACTGCCACAGAATCCACAGCATGAAAAAGACCCTAACCTGTTTTCCATTGTAAACTTTATCTCCACAAGTTTTTCTGCTATAAACTTTCATTATCTGCATTGTTACCTATGACATTTGGTAGCATATTCAGACAACAGCTATCTGAAAGAAGTCCATTTTTTAAACGATTTATTTATTTATGCATACAAGAACTGAGGTACAGGCCAGAGGTGTGGAGGGTGAGAGGATTTATAAGAGACAGGGCAGGGAGCAGAACAGGCAGACTGAAGGAAAACACTGCTGAGGAGAGCAGCAGGCGAGACAGACAGAACAGATCTGCAGCACCATGTAGGTATCTCCCTGGCTGGCCAGGGATGGAACTTGTGCTTCAGAGGCTGCGGACAGCTTCACAGTGCAGTGCTCAACCCCTGAGCCACCAGGGAGGCCTAACCTGAAGGAAGTCTTACCATATATTTCCATTAAACTGAAGGTTGTGAAGTAGCAATTAGAGAGACACTGTTTTTCTTCTGCCCTGGTTATTAAATATAAATATATATATATATACATCAAATTACTAGATGTTTTAGAAAGAAGCAAAATAGTTTTCTCATTAACATTATGCATTTAAGAATGAGTTACAAAAATACATCTTAAAAAATCTATCTTAAATCTTAATTTTAACTACTTAAACATTTTTGCTACTTTTGTATATTTATACAAAAGTATATTTATAGTTATATTTAAACAAATTATAATAAATAGTTCCTCTTGTGAAAGTTAGAGTTAATTAGACTGCTTAAACCATCTCTTCTTTACCTTAAATTGTAGTTATGATATCTTCTTTTTCTCCTTTTTAAAAACTCTCTCTCTTTCGATATATATATGCATATACATATATGTGAATATTTATGCTGTATGAAAACTATTATCATTAAAAGCAATTGTCTTTATCTTCTGAGGCACTGTTCTTTAATAATATGCTAAAGACTGAAGAGAGACATAATACAAATAGCAATCGAGATATTTATGGAGATGTTTGCATTCAGAAGAAAAAGAAGTATACAAGGTGCGGATTCAGGAACTTGCAAAAACGTAGTCCATAGCAGTCTCTTTTAAAAATAGATTTACATATTTACCTATGTTACCCAAAATTCCACTGGACAGGATAATTTTGAAATTTTTCTTCATTGTTAGGATCCTGGCTTGGAGTCAGTACAAATGGATTTCATTCCTATTAATGTCTTACACTCTGGTTTTGAGCAAAATTGTAGCCCTCCTGATCCTTGCTTTCTGAAATGTATAGCAGTGAGTTTCAGATGTACACAAAGGGCAAGAAACCCAAGACATAGTAATTACTATTTGTATTATCATTGATATTTACGATAGCAATAGCAATAGTTGTGGCAATCATTCAAATCTATAAATAAATTAATTGAATCTGCTAATTACCCCCAATATCTAGATAAGAATAGTGCACTGAGAGACTAATTTTAGCATTTAGATCCTACCTATCATGGCACCTTCCAAACTGCCCGCATAGGTTGGTGATGGTAATAAGGAGCCTTGGGTAAAGAAGAACCCTGTGAAAAGGGGCAAATAAGGTAGGAGGGTGCCCCAAATACATTTATTCTATTATTCTTCCAGACTTTACTAGGAAAGGCTAGTAAGCACTATAATCAAGTTTTTTCAACCAATGGTTTAATATTCCAGGAGGTAAAAATTCACAATTTATTCAGAGATACTGGTGAACTAAAGAGATGACAAAGATCAATTTTATGAAGATCTAATCTGCAAAAGTGTGGGCTGTATTCTGAGTGGGAAGCGGAATAACTGAAATTTTCAAAAGAAGGATAGCTTGGTCTGATCTGACATATGATTTAAAAAATCATTTCAATTAATATGTGGAGAATGATTTTAAAAAATCAATTAATATAATTAATATGTGGTTTTAGTGGGGCCATTAATATGTGGTTTTAGTGGGGCCGTAGTTGAAAAAAATAGAGATAAAGGAATTTGAACGAAGGTATGGCCAAGGAGGTAGTAAGGAATGGTGAGATTTTGAGTATTTACCATATATAATATATATATATATATATATATATATATATAATACATATATGCCATAAAGCTGATATGATATGCTATGATATGGTGATGAATTAGATATGGGGTCATGGAAGTAAGCGATGGTTTGTATATTTCCTTCCTTGGTTTTGGTATGAATGAAAGAGGAGTTAATTTATAGGGCTGGAGTTAATTTTAAGATGCCTTTTTAAACATCACAGGAGGTATTTTAATTTATGACTCCAAAAAGTAAAGAGAATGTAACTGGAGATAGATACTTGGTGACCATGTCTGTCTAGTTAAGTGCCCTGAAACTCAATGCCAATCTAGGTAGTCAGTGAGAACATAGCTAAAGACAGTGCCCCAGACATGCTTTCATACAGAGGGAGGAGGGGGAGCCACACAAATACACGGAGAAATGGACAACAAGGTAAGGGGCCATTTCAGGATTGAGGTATCTAGAAACCAAGAGAAGAGAATGTCTCTGGAGTAAGAAATTATTAGCTGATAAAATTCTGCTGAGGGTACATGGAACCATTAAAAAATGGGAAATTGACCATTAGAAGATATGGTTTGGGGTCTTGAGAAAAATGGTTCTCGAATGCAATTTATTTTTAAAGATTTATTTATTCATGCATACAAGAACCGTGGTACAGGCCAGATGTGCAGGAGGGTAAGAGGATTCACCAGAGACTGGGTGGGAAACAGAACAGGCAGACTGACTGAAATACACTGCTGAGGGGAGCAGCGGGCGAGACAGGGGAGGTCTGCAGTGCTATGTGGGCATCTCTCCATCTGGCTGGGATCAAACCTATGCTGCAGAGGCTGCAGACAGCTTCACAGGGCGGAGCTCAACCGTCTGTGCCACCAGGGAGGCCTGCAAATCCAATTTTTTGTAGTTTTTCATGCCCTGCACTTTTAACCACTTCTGTATCCCTTTGGTGACTTAAAAAGAGTCAGCTTGATTATGGTGTCCCTCCAACTTTCCAAGATTAACCACATTACTCTGATTTTACACCCACTTTACAGTTGGCACCCACTTTTCTTCTCACCATTTTGGGACATTTATATGAACTATTCATTTTATACTGCCTCCATTACACAATTACCTACAAAGATTCCCACCCCATTTTAACATCTTAACAAGTCAAAAAAAAAAAAAACCAAAACTTTAAATTCCAAAACTTTTAGTTGGCTTCATTTCATTCACATATTTTGAAAAATGATGTATATCCTTTTTCTAACAGTTTCTCTCAAGCCTCTGGAAATATGAATTTCCTCTACACTCTCCTGAAATTGCTCTGCTTAACAACTATTATTTCATAAGCTCTGAAACCAGTGGCTTTATATGATTATTCTCTCTGTGCAGCTACTTTAATAGGAAGTTAAAAAAAAATATTTGCACTATTTGCAAGTTTGATTTACCATGACTTAAATTTCAATAGTAAACCCCCAGGAACTCCAATTTTGACTTAAGATTTTCATAGACCCTCGTTTGAAAGCCACTGATCTAGAAAACAAGCATTATGTTAATGTCTTTTATGGAGGACAACACCTAGGGTAAAGGCCAAGCTGATTGTCTCTGGGTTCCTACACATCTCCCACTGCTAAATTTCACATTAATTTGAAATTGATTTTTAGTAATTAAAATCACAGTTATATTAGCCTCTTGACACAAATTTAAAACGAAGAGCTTTAACTTTATAAGCGATAATGCTTATTGCAGTTGATGGTGCTAAAAGGTAACAATACAACTCTGTAAACACATTTGGAGTTGCTATCCCTGAACATGAGCCAGCATCATAATCTGCTTATCAGTGAGAAATGTTCAGGGAGTGTGAAATTCAACAAGACAAGCCAAAGAAAATTAATTCAGACTTGCCTCAGAAATACCAATTGACCTAATCTTCCCAATCTATTAATTCAGAAGGTAGAAAGAGCAATAGATAGAAAAGCCTAGGGGGTAATCATAATGACACAAGACTGGGGAGCAGCTAGCAGAGTCAGCTCTGTTCCTGAAGACCAACATGGGAATTTCAAACAGTTATTTTTAATGTGCATAGGCCATGCAGAGTCTGATAGGTCAAAAACAAAATCCAAAAATCAATAACAAAAAGTGAATTAGGGAACTTGAAGACATAAATAATGTGATAGGTTAATTTAATATAAGTGATTCTTGAAGGGGGACATATCCTGGCACAATTGCACAACCATGTTTCAGTGAGCCATATGGGACCCCAATAGTGAGCTTCTCTGGCACATTTGGAGATAATAAAAGCTTTGAATTACAATATTTATAAAGCAGTATAACTGCAAAAATGTTATGTAAAACATAAAAATTGTAAAAAAATGAAAAAAACAATGCCAGTTAAATAGCATGTGGATTGTAGCTGTGAGGTAAAGTTTGTGGGCTTCAAGTCTCATAACTAGACCATGATTTCATTCTCCACTAGAAATAACAAAGAGATAGCATCTGTAACTAAGAGCTGAAGCTGATCTGCTAGGAAATATTGAAGACTGTTAAAAAACACATCACTATATCACACTTAAATCAGATATTCATTAGTCATTTCTTCTAACATTCTCCAAGCAATCTGATTTTGTAGAAAAACTTTCTAAGAGATAATACTAACTGATAATATGGAGATTTGAAACAAGTCTTACTCTAGGTGACTGACCATAAATACATGCAAAGATAGTTTGGAGTTTTAGTTTGGAGTTTCCTTGGATGCCTGGAATACAGATCATGGATTTCTTAGCAAACCTTCATTTTTAAGTCTATATTGAAATCAATATTTGCTTTTCTGTTCTACTTCTCTTTCTCTTCCCCTTAACCTTACTTTGAAATAGGCTTTTAAAAGATGATAGAAACAGATTCCCAGGAGAAGCAGTGAGGGCACATTCAAGAAACTAGGCAAAAATGTTGTAGCCTAGCTTAATTTCTTTTATCATTTTTTTTTCTTCCAAATGGCAATCATGCTTAAAGAAGACCTATAGAATGTTTACTTCATAAATGATGACCTCAAAATAGCTTCTGGTGTTTTTAGTTTTAATTCTAATAAGGTTTGACAGGCATAAAAACTAGATTTAATAGTGGTAATCATTATAATTATTATAAATTAAATGAACAGCAGTTAACACTAGAAATCTGTTTTCACTTAACCTGGTTTGTTAGGATATAGTCCCTGTAGTTTTGATTTGACCTGTAATTTACTTAGTTACAACCCACTTCATAGTCATTTAGCATTGTGTACTGAGCAGACTGTTGATAGACTATCTATCTGACAAACATTTTTACCTATTTAAGCCTTAATGCTCCCATGAGCCAAGATTTAATAATGCAGTCTTTTTTTTTAAAGATTTATTTATTTTATGCAAGAACTTGGGGTACAGGCCAGAGGTGTGGGAGAGTGAGAGGATTCACCAGAGACAGAGCAGAAAGCAGAACAGGCAGATGGACCAAAAACACTGCTGAGGGGAGCAGCAGGTGAGACAGGAGAGGCCTGTCGTGCCATGTGGGTTGCTCGCTGGCTGGCCGGGAATGGAACCCACAATGCAAAGACTGTGGACAGCTTTACAGTGCTGCGCTCAATCTGCTGTGCTATTCGGGAGGCCCATAATGCAGTCATTTAAATAAAAATTTCAACATGATCTTTTCTGCCTGACAATTCTTAAATAAATACTGGCTCTGACAAGTACTTTGAGTAATATGGCAAAATGAGCAATATGGGCAATAACTATACACTGATAACCTCAGTTTTCTCCTCTGTAAAACAGGCATTTTAATACCTAAGTCATAGTAATTAAAGAAGGCACACTCAGTGCACTGGCTGGGACATAGTGATACCTTCCCTTATATATCATGACAGTGGTTTATTGTCAATTACTAAATGCCCAAACTGTGCTAAATTGGGGATATGAGCATAAAGGTGCAAACATATTTAAAGACTCGGTTTTTGTGGATAGCACAGTAGAACTTAGAAGAAAATTAAGCAAATCTGCAATATGTTATTATAGGATACCAAGGGGTTTTGGAACCAGGATATCTGTTTGTCACTTGTCACTCTATTTGGAGGTCAGGACATTTTTTTTCCCTCATGGGTTGAACTGAGGAATTAAAAAAATTAAATTGCTTGTGTAAATCTTTACTCAGCATCTAGTACAAAATAAGAATACAGCAAATGTGACCTATCTTTAACATGTTTAAGAACCAATTTAAAAGTTCTAACTCCACTACAATTTTAACTGAAAAAAACGGAAGAGGGGTATTCAGGTAAATGCAAGGCCATGTGCAAATACCTGGGGTGAATGAGGGTAGCATTAAAAAGGAGCTAAAATATCAGATATGATAATGATGTACTGTAAGAGTTGAGAGAAAAGGAGTTGGTATATTCAAGACTCGAATGATAAAAAGTCGATTAAAACTATGCTAGAAATTGTGTACATTTTGTTAGGTTTATAGTGGGAACTCATTAAAAGTTTTTAAAGTGAAGAACTAACAATCTAATCTAGAAAAAAACAGTGATAATAAATAGTTTTTGAATTACAAAATGGGTATTTATTGCATCCAAAGTATTTCATATGCCATATCTCATTTAATCACTGCAATAGAAAATAAATTTCCTTCATTTTACAACTGAGAAAACTGAGACATAAAGAAATGTGTCCAAGATCATGCAACTACATTTATGAAATTATAATCCTAACCTATTTTCATCTGACTTTAACTTCTAATATGCATTTTTTTCTCACCTTAGTGATCATAAAACCCTCTCTGTGTACAAAAAATATGATAAGATTTGGCAGCAATAAAATTTCAACAAATAATATCACATGCACTAAGATAGTGGCAGTAAGGTAAAGAGAAAAGGGCAGACCTGAGACATTTCTAATCAACAACATTTCTACCTGATTGTAGATTGTGTTTGAATTAGAAAGATGATTCAAAATGACATTTAGACCAGCCTGGATAACTAGGTGGGTATTGCTTCCATTTATTGAACTAGGGAATATAAGAAGAGGTCTGGCTTTAGAGATAGAAGATAGCCATCATAGGTTCAATTTTGGAAGTGTTGAGGTTGAGATATCTCAGACATATCCAAGTTGAGAGGTTCAGTAAAGTATGTCTTCCTGTCTGAAAGCGGATTTGAGAACCATCAGTGATAAATAGCAACAAAAGGTAATTGAAATCTTGCCCTCTAAGAGAATATAAGAGAGATGAGGATAAAGGAGGGAAACACTAAAATGGAATAAACACCTATATTGAAGTGTTATTCACAGGAGCAAGATTGTAGAGCTAGCTGTGTGTTCAGAGGTGGACAGAGGAATGGGATGGGGGTGAAATGGACAGAGGTCAACAAAAGCAAATTGAGTCTAGGTATCAAATAGTGCCAAGACACTAAGTAAGGTAAGGGCTAGAAAATTTGGTACATGGAATTCTGTGAATTCTATCACATGTGATAGAATTCAGATAGCATTCAGGTCATCAAGTAGTAAGTGGTAGTGATGAGATGGAGAGTGAATGGTGATAATTTCTTTGGGAAGAAGGTAGATTCTGAATGGGAAGTGATAATACCTTTCGGAGGTGACAGGTGGCAGGGGATTTTATTTAAAGAAAGAGTTATTTATTTAATAACAATAAATGATAGGTAGTCTCAATTTTAATTTTAAAAGGCAAGTCTAAGTTCTGAATGTATAGAACAATATCTAAAATGACTTTTGAGCAATAAGTCATACTATATTCACAATAATAAAAAATAGCAATAATAAAGCACTTAATGCTAATTCTAGACTGTACATAATATTGTTTTTTACAAGAGGTACTATAATTGTTACCACAATCTATGAAGAAAGTGTGACTATTGAAATTAAGAAATCAAGAGTATAAGATATTACAGACATTATTTATGTTAACACAATAATTGCACTGTCTTTCTTCTCCTAATGCAAATGTATGTAGCATATTTTGCTTTAGTTTCTTTTTGTAATTTAATCATAGGAATATATCTCATGGGGATATTATCATCACCTGTTATTTTAATGTTTAATTAATGCCTACATTAGTACACAAAAAGACAAGTCTTACATAAGAACAGGTGTGCATTAGAATATATAAGACTACAAAAAGGGGAAACTTATTATTTAATAATGTTATGTTGGACACATGTTCTTTTTTGGTCTAAACAATATTAGTACTGCATGATTAACTGAAGTATTGTTAGTTGAAGCACTTCTATTTAAAAAATGTATTTACCATTGGTTTCCAATGTTATAAAAGTTTCAGGAATACTGTTTCACAAGTGGATATGGATACATAGCACATTTCACCCACCACCATCTGTTTAAGCATGGGGGATTGAACCTGAAAAGATTTATGGGACCCTGAGCAATTTGCTTTATGCTGGTAATAATTGCAACAACACTTATTGCCTACTTCCCTTATTAACTTTCTCTGCATCGCCGCTCTTTTTGAGTTCATCTATCTTAATGAAATATCCATCTTCTGTCTTTCTTTCCTGCTTATATTTTAGGCCTTATAAGAGATTGAAACTAGTTTTCTCAGCTGGACACACTCAGTAGCTAGAGGCAAACTTTACTTCCAAGTAAGACTCCATGCAATTTCCCCCATTAGGCGTTTGTTTCATTGTCTACATGAGGGCAATAAAACTTATCAGCTAGCTCAATCAAACACATCAGCTGGAAAGCATCTTCTTGCTGTGAATGAACAGACTAGTTTATTTCTTTAAAAAAAAAGCTTTCCCTGGATTTTGTTGTTGGAACAGTTTGGATCTGTTGTTTGAACAGATTCTGTATCTGCATCTGCATGGGTTTGCATTTCTAAAATCTAGAGCTGCTATTTTATAGAAGTAGGTACTGTAGTATTATAGTACCCGTTATAATTAGCTAAGGCAGGGAAATGGATCTAGGAGTTCTAGGCATGTTTTGAGACTTCTAGAAATTAGTACTTTATTCTTTCTAGAACCAATTTAAACAAAAGTCCTCTCATCAGCTCCAATTAAGTTTGTATCCTCTTAGAATAATGGGGAATGTATTTATGAGAACATTTAATTCATCTAAATCCCTTGAATCTTGAATGGGGGCATAATTGATTAAAGAGGTAGGAGAGTGTGAAGTGAGAGCTTAGGAGGAAATGGGTGTAGAAGGAAGTAGGAGCTGGGTCTCACCCAAAACAATCATCATTACATATATTATATATATGTATATTATATATAATACATACCTGCTGTTTATAGGGATTCCCTTCCTCCCTCCCTCCCTTCTTCCTTCTTCCTTCCTTCCCTTTTGGCGGCTTTGTATCCTCTGTTTGTTTGAAATTCCAAATTTGGCATTCCCATGACTGACCAGTAGATAGGTCATGTCCAGTAGATTTGCACTACGTTCTTTGCCACAGACATTTTCATTGCATAACTAAGTGGCTATAAGGCAATTTTGCCACAAAAGATAAAATAACTGATCGACAGTTTGTTTTCTAAGATTGGTCTGTCCAGCAATGAGTAGATATTTATCCACTCAGTTTACAGACCCTTCCATAAGCACAGTCATTCCTCCGCACTTGTCAAAACCAAGTGTACCATGTCATGGCAAATTTAAAGAGGGGGCTAAAAATTCACAGGTATTTGAACACAGTAATTAATTCTTTAGATAACTTAAAAACAACAGTTTGTTCCCTAATGCTTTCTTTGTGAAATTTGCCACACAATATTAGAAATTGGAGTCAGAAGAGGACTCAAGCTTCTCCTATTCTCCCCCAAAAGAAATAGTTGCATTATTCCTGATGAGTATGTTTCTTGAAAATGGTCAAAATTTTATGTAAGGACTAGACATGCGATGGAACATTCAGTGTAGTTCAGCTATGGAGTACCATTTGTATACCTTATATGTAAAGATACAAAGTAGCAGCATTCCTTGTCTTTTACTTTCAGGGAAATTTGAAGAGTTATAGTAGATGTTTTTATAAGTATGTGGTAAAGAACTTATATTTGACTTCAGATCCTGAATCTTTAATGACCAGCTTTTATTATTCTTGTGATTTTATCCTTGTTAAACATAAATTTGGCATTAACACAAAATAAATAAATGTTTAAAATAAAAGTAAGAACTCTGGATGGCACATCAACTTTGTATTTAATTTAATAGATTCAATACCACATGAGCCCAGCACACCCTAGCCCACGCTCATCTGAAGAATGTAGTTTTAGTTATTGGTTCAATGAACAAATCCATTTATTATCAACAATGTTTATAATAAGCTATGTTTATAATTTATAATAAACAGAGCACAGCATTCATAACTACTTTTTCAAGAAAATATTATTGTAATAAACAGTAAATTCATATCTTTATTCCTTCCATATACACATCCTCCATGTATGCCTGTCTGTCTCCATGTATGCCATCTATCTATCTATCTATCTATCTATCTATCTATCTATCTATCTATCTATCTATCTATGTATCTATCTGAGTATCTATCTAGTATCTATCTATCTATCTATCTATCTATCTATCTATCTATCTATCTATCTATCTATCTATCTATCTATCTATCTATCTATCTATCTATCTATCTATCTTATATTCCGGTACATAAGGGCAAGTTGTATGTATATATGGACTATATCTGTGTGTGCAAGTCAGATATTTAATTTATCCACCAATGTTCTTGCTAATTTAATCAATGTTTTGTTTTGTCATGTGGACCATATGGTCTATGGCATATCATAAATGCCTTTAATTTTTTTCTTCCATCTAAAAATAATGTAATAGTACAAATACATTAAATATAGAAATTAATGCTTATAAATTATATAGATTATTAATGGTTTGCCCCCATTAATGGATAGTTTTATTTGACAAAGAAAATCTTCTTAGTTGCTGAAGAGAGTTAGCATTTGGTTTTAAAGAAAATGATTTTTTTTTTAAAGCAGAGGTAATTCATGCATGCCACTCAACAAATCAAGCCTCTTAGAGGAAGTTTATGGTTTGATAAGATGGTGGCAGGCAGGGTTGTGTTTTATTTTTGTCTTATAGCTGAAGGCATAAAACAGCATTTTCTGCTTGTAAAGAGATCTTAGAATTCGAAATTCAAAACATATCCAGGAACACACTTCCTGCTGCCTTGCTAACCTATTTTCCAGGGTCATTTTCTTTCAAGTGCAGTTAAAATTTTTCTCTGTCGAACTGAAGTATGTACCAGAGGCTCTTGGGATTTGAGTTCACGATTCCAGACTTTTATCTAGAGCAGGTAGCCTAAGTGAATTTTCCATCTTGTGAATCTCCTGCAGTGAGGCTGCAGAGAGGAAAATGGAGCTAAGTACTGACAGATGTGCCACAAGTCCCTATACTGTGAATCAGGGTTGCAGTTGGAAAAAAATATATGTAATTTGCTGATCTTAAAGGATATATCTTTCAAGGGGTAAGATATTCACTCCTACATTTTCTACTTTAATAATTTTCACAAGATGGTAAATTGAATACCTATATTTTTCAGGGGATATGATTACCATTCTCCATTTCTATTTCTGGTAATTTTTTTATATACAAATTGCAAATTCTATTCATTCATTAAGATCACTATGAAAAAAATTTCATGTGGCTAACTTTCAATCCTCCCATCTCCCTCTATTTTTTTGGGGGGGGGTCAATCTATATAAGGTGCCCATGATAGTCTAAGATTCCCTTCCTTTGATTTATTCTAAACAAATATTTTTATTATTTTAAGTTTTCTCAAAATAATACAAAAGCTGTGCAAAAACAAGTTTTAGAAAGCAGAATTAGTATGTTCTTTGTGATTTTAACTGTTATTTCAAAGGTATGAATTTCCATCTAAGATCTGACTATAGCCCATAGATATATTTTATTTGATCCTACATTATTTTAACTTTTAATTAGCTTCTCCTGTTTAAGAATTAAGAAATGTTAGTTTCCCTTGGATGCTTGGATGAAACAGCAGCACCACCTATTCTTGATTATCCACAAAAACCCTCTAGATTTCAGTTCCAGCTAAAGTGCAGGGTCCTTTCAAATTCAAATATTTCCTACTACTGCCTGCTATTATTCTCAATACTGAAGGGCCAAGTTTCCATTGTGATTTTTTCATCTCATTCCCATTTAACTTTACTTATTTACTTTCTCTGTCAGTTCATTGAGGTCATTTGAATATTCTGCTCATTGTACAGGAAGGGCATAGATGTTACAAATTTTCTACCAACTCATGACTTAGGAAGTGCTGCCTGGAAAGATGTTTGAAAAATGATATTGAGGCTCTGTCTGGTCTCAGTAGGAACGTCTGCCTTCAAGAATTACACTATCTGCTCATGGAGGCTGTGAAAGCAATTGTGCTCCATTTGGTTGGCATATACTGGAGATGAAGGGCAGTGAGGTTGCCTGAAATATTCCCAATACAGCAATTGAAAGAGAAGTTGATGCTTACTGAACAATTTTTTCAGACAAATAAACCACACATTTGTGAGTTTTGGTTGGATAATAATCCTAGTAGCCCCAAATTACAGATTCTAGGACATTGAGGTTGAAGGTGTCATTTGATGTGATAAAACTAGTAAGAGATGGTCTTGAGTTTTGAACGTGCATCTTTGCCTATCAATTTGTGCTCACTTTGTGTTTTGAAAACTTTTACGTTTTCTTTAGAGCAGCCAAAGTAATCCAGATACCTGTACAAGAGAATTAGTTGCTAAGAGTAAGAATTTCCATTTATTGAGGTCTTATGACATATTCAACATGCTGCTAGGTACTTTATAAAGGTTATCTCATTTGCCTCTATAATTTCCTGGTTTGTAGGAAAGTATTATTATTATTATTATTTTTTAAAGATTTATTTATTTATTTTATACAAGAACCAGGCTACAGGCCAGATGCGCAGGAGGGCGAGAATATTCACCAAAGACAGAGCTGGGAACAGAACAGGCAGACTGACAAAATACACTGCTGAGGGGAGCAACGGGTGAGACAGGAGAGGTCTGCCATGCCATGTGGGACTCTCCCCGGCGGTCCGGGATTGAACCGGTGCTGCAGAGGCTGCTGACAGCTTCACAGCGTGGCGCTCAACCGCCTGCACCACCAGGGGAGACCCATAGGAAAGTATTATTACCATCTCTTTATGAAGAGGAAACTCACATTCAATGACCTTGGGTAATGAATCTAAGATCACAAAACTAATAAATTATGGAGGAAGGATTTAAATCCTGGGGTACAGTTTTCTCAAGGCATACTTTCTATGTACTGCACTATTAAATGTCTTGGCTAAAATATACAATAAAATGGGAGTATAACTGCATTGCTAAAGATAAGTCTCAACCATCAAAATTTTCCCTGGGTCTAGTTCCAGATTTGGGATGAGATCACAGGGTGGCTTTCATTGGCTCAGGCTATCATTGCAACTTCCCACCCATATGGAAGAAGTATATCAACTTTAGACAATATTAAATGAATAAGATTGAAATCTTTAGTAACTGGTGACTAACGCTTACAAAGTATCTAGCCTTACAAAATCTGACCTTGTTAATGGGTATCAAACCGTAAAATCTACTCTGATCTGCAAAAGTCAACTGTTACCCTTACTTTAACATTGTCCTTGCCTTCACTTGCAGATGCCCTATTTTCATTTTGTGTGGATTGGAGTGCATATAATTAATAATAAATAACTTTCACTGTGGGAAGATTGACTTGGAAAGAGTGAAATGAAGGTGACAAAAAACAACCAATAACAATATAGAGCAGGCTCATGTTAAATCATTTTTTTTTCTCCTAATCCAATATGGTAGCTATAATTATTTGGGCTTGGAGTTGTAAAACTTTAGTATAGCATACCATCCTTTGATAGCTCCTAGGATATGGTGACCATTGTCTTTCCTTAGTCATGATTACATGTGTCTTTTGAATTCTCATTTCTTAATTTTGATAAGTATATTTCAATATTCACCCCATCATTACTATAGAGCATTCTAATGTGTATTGCAAAAATGTAAATTTCAAGGGAAGACCTCCCATTTGCTCTCTAATCAAATGATATTTCTCCCCTTTACTTCTTGTCGTATGAAGTTACTTTCCTTATCAAATATAAAAATAATTATTTTACTATAGAATTTATCTGATTTTTAGAGAATATTTTTGGAAAACACGTAAAATAGTCTAGAGGTCAAGAAAATAATCATAATATCCATTCACAAGTCATTATTGGTTACTAAGTCAGTGTTATATGTGTTACTATTTCATTGTGGTGGACACTGGAATATCCAGCTATGTAAATTTTGAATTTCTTAATGAAGCATTATATTAAAAAACAAATACCAAAAAGAACAAATACCAAAAGAAATGCAAACTGGCATATTTTATGATGCTGGAGCACCAATATCTTTGAATTTGAATAAAAAATAGTTTTTGTCCACAAAGAATGTTTCATTGAGAATGTGAGACCAGCCTATAAAAAGGCGAACACCGATTACACAATAAGTTATATTTAAGAGAAACAGGATTTTAACAGGATGTTTTCTAGACACATAAGAAGTCATTCATGAGATTTGGGGAGCTGAATGTGTTACCAGCATTGTAATTAGACATAGTCATTGGGATAATAGCAGAAAAAGAAGCCGAGACCCATGTGAGACTTTCAGCAATGAGCTAACTGAACAAAAAATATAGAAAATGAAGTAAGAAATTAAAAATAGATCAATTTACTGCTCAAAATATCTTAACAGTTAGTAAAAGGAGCTTTTTATAAACTTAATAATAAAAAGTGTCAGTTTTCAATCTTATTAGGGAAATATGTACATATTTTGTTGGATTTTTTTTCAGTAGTATAGAGTTGCTAAGATTCTATATGAGCTAACATCAACATGATAATATCAATAGCTACAGAATAAGTTTAAAGTACTATGTAGCTTACAAAATAATATCTTCATTGGGCTTCCCTGCTGGCGCAAGGGGTTAAGCACCACGGTATGAAGCAATCCACAGCCTCTGCAGCACTAGTTCGATCCCCGGCTGGCCAGGGAGAACCCCAAATGGCGAGGCAGACCTCTCCTGTCTCATCCGCTGCTCCCCCCAGCAGTGTATTTCAGTCAGTCTGCCTGTTCTGCTCCCCACTCTTTCTCTGGTGGATCCTCTCACCCCCTGCATCTCTGGCCTGTACCCCAGCTCATGTAAGCATAAATAAATAAATCTAAAAAAAAAATCTTCAGTCCATTGTGGAACTTTTCAATGGCAATGATTAAAAAATGAATATTCAGAAATTGTTAGAAAATTTTATTTAAAAGAAACCGAAGAAGTATAGACAGCCATGATTTTATGAGTTAAATATATGACAGAGAAATCCTGTAACAGAAAAACAAAGAACTTTTCTACATTTTTATGGCAGAACGTTAGAAAGCATCAATGTGTAGGCTCGTAATTTTCTTAAAGAAGGATTAAATTTAAATACAGATACCACATAAGTATTGCAAAATATAAATGAATAATTTGAACTACTTAATTTAGAATGTTATAGTTTCGTATTCCTTAAAATGTGACTTTTCTATAATTGCATAGTTCTTGCCTCATATTTGCATTTATGGGTATTTTATCAAATATAGTCCTCTGGTAACAAATATAATTGTGATAGCCATGCATCACCGGTGTCTTGCTACTATGATGTAGATGACTGCAAGTGTTATTTATGTGAGTAGGATTGTGTCTCTACTAAGGAGTTTGTAATATCTTGTGAGCGTGAGAAGTAGGAAAGAGTAGGAAAATACATATTAATAACTATAAGTGCAACATTTATTAAACAGCTAAGGGAAATGTTGCTCATCCTTAGAAATACTGAAATGATTCAGACTTACTCATAAAAGAAGCTTTTAAAGACATTTGAAAAAGTGCAGCAATTCAGAAGAAGTTGAGCTGATTCTAGTTACGGGTAGCAAAAGTTTAAAGATGGAGATAACATTTTCAATAAATTTTGAACAATAGTTGAAAATTAATAGTCTTCTTTTGTGTTTTTTTTCTTCTGTATAGGAAGTCAGTGGGGTCCTTTTTAGTATTCTTAGTATGGATCTATTTCTCTCCCCATATTTCCTCTCCTTCCCTGTGTACTTCCCCCTGGTTATGAGCATCTGTATCAGCCTACAGAATCAATGCTCTTGAACTATAGCAATATAAGATGGTGATATGATGCCAGAGCTTAGAAAAGAGATTATATATTGAAATCATTTCCAAATCAGATATTTTACATTAGAAGAAGGCTGCAAGAAAAAAGGTTTTGTCACAACTTGTCATAAATATGAATATGGATTGTCACCTGCTCTGGATAACAAGTGCTTTGGATAAGAAGTTGTGTGCAACATGGTTGTCTTTATCAGTATGTTTTCTTCTCTCCTGGCATTGTATTTGTCATTTTTAATATGAGTTTTTGTTATCTATTGCTGTGAAGCAAACAATTTGTTTCTGCATGAAACAGTAGAGATGTGACCTCAAGCTCCAAAAGACAGCTCTGTCTCCTTTTCTTTTTTCCTAGGTGTGTGGGGAAAAGCTTAGTTTCTTACTATTTCATGTAAATCTAAATTCTTTTAAACATTTAATTTTATTACTTTTACTAATAAATTAGATTATGAATATAACTGTAGAGAGCAGAACTGTTCTAAATTTACTTCTTTTTAATTGGGGCAGCATTGGATTAAAACACTGCATGGTTTAAAGATATAGGATCACAACTTTTGGGTTTATCTTGCCATAATACACCCACCACCAAGGCACAATAGTCCTCCACCATAGTCCATTTTGTTTTCTCCACCTCTCCTTTCCCCTCTGGCAGCCTCAATTCTACAATCAAACTTCTAGTGTTTGTCATTCATTTGTTTTTATCTGACCCTTTGTTTTGTTTCTCTATATTCCACATATAAGGATACCATTTAGTATTTGTTTTGCTACTTCTCACTTATTTTTTTTAACCTAGCCCCCCATCTATGTTGATGAAAATGCCATAAGTTTATCTCTTTTATAGGTGAGCAGTAGTCCATTGTGTGTGTGTGTGTGTGTGTATGTATATATATATATATATATATATATATCCTTGCCAATACTGTATATATACACATATGAATGAATATATGAGTATGTATACCACATCTTCCTAAACTGGCTGCAAGATCTAAACAAGCACTTCTCAGAGGAAAGCATACATATGACCAATAGGCACATGGAAAAATTGCTCATTGTCACTGATGAGAGAAGTACAAATCCAAAACCACAATGAGCTATCACCTCACACCTGTGAGGATAGTCCACACAAAAAAGACCAGAAACAGTGTTGGCAAGGATATGGAGAAAATGAACACTTGCACTCTGTTGGTGGGAATGTAGACTGGTCCAGCCCCTGTGGGTAACCGTCTGGTGATTTCTCTAATATTAAAAATATATCTACCATATGATTCAGCAATGTCACTCTTAGGTATCTACTTGAAGATTGTAAAAACACTAACTTGAAAGGATAGATTCACTTCTGTGTTCACTGAGCACTATTTACAATAGCCACATTATTACAATAGCTACATTATTGAAGCAACCTACATGCCCAAGGACAGGTAAGGACATGGATGTGTTCTTAATTTAACCATAGCCCAGTAACTACTATCATAGAACAGTCGTGAAAAAAGAATAAAATACCATGCATGGTATTTAGGCAAAATGGAGCTTATAACTTCAGTATACTTAAAAGATTGTTGAAAACAAATTGGAAGTAGATAGATGCTGAAGCTGGGCCTTGGTCCGTTATTTAAAACAAGTGACTCAAAATGTTGATTTTTCTGCCACATGGGAATGTCAACACTTGTAAAGAAAGATAGTGACTTAAAGCAAATGAGTTAGAAGGCTACATAAAAAGCTTTTCTATGGTTAAGTGAAAGCTTGATGAAGAGTGGCTTTTCTCCACATGAAGCAGTAAATTTGATTTTATGTGCTGAAGAATTACATGATACAGCTCTTATCAAAGTCAGGTACTATATATTGTTGCTTATAGTAGCACAATAATTCTTTATAATAATTTATGAAATAAATATAGCTGTTACCTGCCTCATTTTAATTAAGGTCAAATAGAGCCCCAAAGGGTTTAGGTAATTTCCTGAGAGCTATACATCTATTAAGTTTTTCTAACTATATAGACTGGCCCCAACTTCTTTCATCTTTTAAAAATTTCATTATGTTGTGTAATGACTTGCATAGTCCCTTTTAATGTCAAATAATGTAGCCTTAATGTTTATATTAAATTGAGCCACAGGTTAAAAAAAATAACAAATTCTTATGAATTTGTCATACATAAGATAGAATAAGGAAAGCTCTTTCTCTATGGCAAGAAAAAAACAGGATTCATTTAATTACTAATGATACAGGGTTTAAAACTCTTACTTTTCAGTGGTCATTTTTCTAAATGTATGTGATTATTAGTGCAACGGAAAGCCCATACACATTGTTAGCTTAATGAAGACATTTTTCCATATAGTAAAAAAAAAAAATTATAAAGTTGTGGTGGTCTTTTAGGCCAAAATGTGGGCAGCAATATACATGGATTTTGACCACTCATTATAGACTGTTTTATTCCAACATTATACATTTTTTATCCTGATAGAGAAAAGGAATTTTAATTTTCCTATTACCTCTATAATAATATAGCACAGAATTAAAAGCACAACAGAAAAATCAACACAAAATCAAAATGCTTAAAAATGATTTTTTTAAAGATTTATTTATTTATGCATACAAGAGCTGGGGTACAGGCCAGAGGTGCGGGGGGTGAGAAGATTCACCAGAGACAGAGTAGGGAACAGAACAGGCAGACTGACTGAAGTACACTGCTGAGGGGAGCAGCAGGCAAGGCAGAAGAGGTCTGCTATGCCATGTGGGTTTCTCCCTGGCCGGCCGGGGATCAAACTCATGCTGCAGAGGCTGTGGCTTGCTTCTTAGCGTGGTGCTTAACCCCTTGCGCCACCAGGGAGGCCCCAAAACCCTTAAAAATTCTTATTGATTATACTTTACAAAAAAGATAAACTCATGCCATTTGCAGCAACGTGGATGGAGCTAGAAGAAATTGCTCAGTGAAATAAGCCAGCAGGAAAAAGAAAAATATCGGATGGTTTCACTTATAACAGGAATATAGGGGAACCAAATAGGACATCAGTGTAAAAAAAATAATAATTACAGTCCAAACCACAACAAAGCAAAAACAGACCATTGTAAACCAGAGACATATTGCAGGGGAGGAGGAGGGAGAGGGATCAGAGGGAGGGAGGGAGGAGCACAGGGGACTGTGGTCATGGTGCACGGGTGCCTTGGGGAAGGAAATTCTATGGGGACTCAATCTGAGGGGGTGGGGGGAAGCAAATATTGTCTAAAACTGTAAAAAACATGATAAATGTTAAAATAAAAAAAATGAAAAATGATGTAAAATATATAAAATAAAATATTAAAAAAAACCTTAAAAAAGAATTTTAACTTCTTGAGCTAATACTTTAAATTTCCTATATGCCTGAAGGTAAAATTGTCTGATTTTGCTTATTTTCTATGGAAAAAATATTCTTATTGATTATGCTTTATATATGAGTCCGACATAATGGACACTTATATAATAAAAATGATCATGTTGTGTTACCACCTGTAAATAATGCAGTAATCCAATTTTATACACAAATAGTCTATACAATATGCTATACTGTCCATGTTTATGTACATACTCAATGGTCCATATTTTGAATATAGAAAACACTTTATAAAGAGGTTATTCAATATTATGTAGTATAGCAAAACTAAGCTTCCATTTCAAAGGAATGCCATAATTTCATCCCTGCTTTGGCTGTTCTAGATTATGTATCAGAGGTTGGCAAAACAGCATGAAGCTAACCCAAACTCTGTCTTCATGGCACTTTTTCCTATAAGTAGATTACAATATATTGTATGTCACATGTTCACAAGGGTATTAATGGTGAATAAACAGTCTAAGGGGCCAGGGAGTTGTAACAGTTGTGAAAATAATTATATCTGGATATGTCAGCTTTGACTGTGCTGACAGGAGAATCCAAGGGAAGCCACTGAAAAGCCCTTGAACTTAACCAATTAGACCAATTGACCCTCATGACAGTATTTGCATGTCCAGTTCAAGAAACAAACTCAGAAAACCTAAACGATAGTATTGGTTCACATGTAATTAAATCACCACGTGTTAAATATATCAAATCTTCAAATTGGGTAGATTTGTGTAGTTTTTAATTTACAGAACAAATTAGAAGAAAGATAAATCCATAAATCAACCAATCAAATGTGATTACACTAAAGACAAAATGCAAATGACAATGTCTTAAACTTCATTTAAATTCACAAGGGATTAATATATTATCAAATTATATTAAAATATTATAATAATTATTACCTATGTGGCTGCCAAATATTAAAAATGAGCTATATAAAACTGATATTTTTCCCCCAAACCAGAGTTTTATATAATTAGTTTTAGGCAATGTAAGTTGAAATAACTTATTTTCTGTAAAAGATAAATATATGGAAGGAGGGGGGAGGGGAGAGAGAGAGAGAATGTCTTCTTTGTCTTGGGATCAGTCAATGTTAATTCTGCCATTTAATCCTAAAGCAGTGTTGACAATTCATAAAATGGAGCAATTCATAAAATGGAGCAATATCTGTGGGGACATAAATGAACATAAATGATTTTTAAACACAAAAAATAGTACAGTATGTCTGCCCAAAATATTAGCTACTCTTTTATAAAATATATAATAGTATAGTCTGCAGCCATAAAATTCAGCAGCGTGCTGAAATTTATATTAATGTATGATAAAAATTGCAGGTTTATCAAACTAGTACAATTTCACTAGCTAAAAGTAATCATGTATTTCATTATATATACATATATTTATGTTTTACTTACCATTTAACTTGATCAAACTCTTTATTCATTATCACAGCTCACCACTTAAAAAGCAAGGTAAACAGCATCTTAAGAATGAGCAGTTTTTCTTTTTAGCTCTTTTGCCCATTTTTTGACTGGATTATTTTCTTTGTTTTTGTTGAGTCTCATCAGCTCTTTGTAGATTTTTGTGATCAGTCCTTTATCATTAGTGTTGGGTGCAAAAATGTTCTCCCAGTCAGTGGGATTTCTCTTTGTTTTGGTTATTGTCTCTTTTGCTATGCAGAAGCTCTTTAATTTGATGTAGTCCCAACCGTTTATCTTTGCCTTCACTATCACTGCTTTGGGTGATGTGTCTGTAAAGATGTCTTTGAGGTGCATGTCATGTAGTGTTTTGCCTATGTTTTCTTCTTTGTATTTTATGGTTTCAGGTCTTATGTCTAGTTCTTTAATCCATTTTGAATTGGTTTTTGTGCATGGTGTGAGGTAGTGGTCAAGCTTCATTCTTTGGCATGTAGTGACCCAGTTTTCCCAGCACCATTTATTGAACAAACTTTCTTTGCTCCAGTGCATATTCTTTGCTCCTTTGTCAAATATTAGTAGACCATAAATCTGTGGGTTTATTTCTGGATTTTCTATTCAATTCCATTGGTCTGTGTGTCTGTTCTTGTAACAATACCATGCAGTTTTGATGATTATGGCTTTGTAGTATAGTTTGAAGTTTGGGAGTGTCATGCCTCCATTCCCTTCTTTTTTTTTTTTTTTTTTTTTTTCAGGAGAGCTTTGGCTATTGGGGTTTTTTGGTGATTCCATATGAATTTCATCAATAATTGTTCTATTTCTTTGAAGAATGTCATTGAAATTTTTATTGGAATAGCATTGGATCTGTATATTGCTTTTGGTAGGATGGCCATTTTGATGATGTTAATTCTTCCAATCCATGAGCAGGGTATGTCATTCCATTTCCTTGTGTCTTCTTCTTTTTCTTTTAACAGTGTAATGGCCAATAGGCATATGAAAAATGTTCAACATCACTTGTAATCAGGGAAATGCAAATCAAAACTACAATGAGATACCATCTCACACCAGTGAGAATGACACATATTAAAAAAACTAGCAACAAATGTTGGCGAGGTTGTGGAGAAAAAGGAACTCTCCTGCACTGCTGGTGGGAGTGCAAACTGGTCCAACCACTATGGAGAGCTATGTGGAGATTTCTTGAACTACTAAACATAGAGCTTCCATATGATCCAGCAATCCCACTCCTAGGTATTTACACAAATGACACAGAAACAGTAATTCCAAAGGGCACCTGCACCCCTATGTTTATAGCAGCACTATTTACAATAGCTAAGCTATGGAAGCAACCCAAATGCCCAAAAATAGATCACTGGATCAAGAAGATGTGGTACATATACACCATGGAATATTACTCAGCATTCAGAAAAGATAAACACATGCAGTTTGCAGCAACATGGATGGAGCTAGAAGGGATCATGCTCAGTGAAATAAGTCAGAAAGAAAAAGAAAAAATACTGGATGGTCTCACTCATAGCAGGAATTTAGAAAACCTAAATAAGAGACCAGGAAAAAGACTAATCAATACAAAGTAAAAATCAAAATCAACAAGCAACTATAAACCAGGGACACTACGGGGGGTGGGGAGGGGCAGGGAAAGGAAGGACTAGTGTCAAAATAAGGGGGGGGTGCAATTGTATGGAGAATATAACCAAAATGAAAATGCATACACTGTGCAAAGATGAAAAAAGATGTAAGAATTATATAAAATAAAATATTTTTAAAAAAAGAACTAGCAGTTTTTATTTTGGAGTGGTAGGATTATCTGTGATTTTTATTTTTTTAATAATTACTTCAAACATTGTTTTTCAACTCACATTATCAAGTACCTACACTTTGCTAGGGCCCTGATTTAAATGCTGTATTTCTTGATCAGTAAGATGGTCAATGTCACTGCTTGATGGCTTCCACTGAAGTGTGTAGAAGACAAGCAAAATGTTTTCACTTGCAAAATAATTTTCATAGGGATAATGTAATAGGAAGACAAAACAGATTAATGACATAGAAAGTGACTAAATAGGGAGAAGGAAGCAGCAGCTTCTAGATATAATGCATGGTAGAGAAGGTGTGAGTTGAGAAATAAACGGAGACCAGGATAAAGAGAGAAATACAGACACAAGACCGATTTGGTCAAAAGCCTGGGGGGAAGAACAAGCTACTTGTGTAACAATAGGAAAATAGTCAGAGTTAAGAAAATCTGGAAGGATAGTAGGAGTTTGATAATTCTCAGTGAGGTCAAAGTCCAGAGACAATTCTTCTTAATCCTTCTGTTAATTTTTAAGTTTTTTTTATGCTCCCCTTGCTGTGTGCATTTTCAAGTATTTTGACTAAAATATAGATCCGTGTTATGTAAAGGGAGCAAATACAACAAAGATAAATATTTACATACAAATGAAAACAAAATAAACTTGGAGATACCTTATAGTTGCATCATATGCAAATGCACCTGCATTTGGATGGTGATTAGATGGTTTCAGTGAATACAATTACATTTGAGTAGGTTAACAACTTTTTTTAAAGTTTTATTTATTTATGCATACAAGATCTGGGGTACAGGCTAGAGATGCGGGGTGGCAGGAGGGGTGGGGGCGGTGAGAGGATTCACCAGAGGCAGAGCCGGGAACAGAACAGGCAGACTGACTGAAATACACTGCTGAGGGGAGCAGCTGGCGAGACAGAGGTCTGCTGCGCCATGTGGGGTCCTCTCTGGCTGGCCGGGGATCAAGCTTCTGCTGTAGAGGCTTATGATTGCTTCATAGTGTGGTGCTTAATGCCTTGTACCACCAGGGAGGCCCCAGGTTAACAACTTTTTAAAACCTAAATTCTTTCAATGCTAAGGAGGTTAATTTTTAGTAAGGTAAAGAGATTATGTCATTTATTTCCTTCACAAACATCAGGAAGCCCTTTTATATTACTTTAAAATTCCTAGAGACTGTCATTATGCTCCTCTGTATTGTAATTTCGTGGTTTCAGGTCACTTATAAATAAATACAGATGTTTATTAATAGTTTTCCTCATTATATGTTTCCTGATAATCTATTTCCTGATAGATTTCCACATTATAAGAAAATAATACCAATGTAACTCAATGATTATAACGTAAAGAATTATACATTTTAGACACCTTTGTAAAATATTATACAATATTTAAATTTCATTAACTTCACAGAACAATTTTTAGAATTAAAAATAAACATTTGGGTTGCTTTGGCATTTTAATAACATAACTAAAGACATTAACTCTAATTACTCTCTGAATAACATCCTACAAGACAAAGTGAAGAGTTATAATGATTTTAAGTTAGGAATTTAATATTTTTGATGTGATCTTGTTCTAGATAACCTGATTGGCCATTTTATTCTATTTTTTTAAAGATTTTATTTATGCATAGAAGAGCTGGGGTGCTGGCCAGAGATGCGGGGGATCAGAGGATTCACCAGAGACAGAGTGGGGATCAGAATAGGCAGATGTACTGAATTATGCTGCTGAGGGGAGCAGTGGGTGAGACAGATAGGGGAGATCTGCTGCACCATGTGGGTCACCCCTCTGGCTGGGTATTGAACTTGTGCTGCAGTGGCTGTGGACAGCATCACAGTGATTGGCCTTTTTAGGTGGTTGGAATAAATTGACAGAGAATCAATTGGATATGTAAAAGTTGGAGAATATATAGTAGATAATTTTCATAACTATGTTTGAAAAATAATAGTGAAGTTCCTGATGTATTTTTTGGAACTGCTCAAGATTTTATATGCACACACATATATGTATATACAAATATATGACTTTAGATATTTTAATACATATTAATTTAATACACATTGTATTTGAGAGTCACTTGATTCCTCCCTTCTGAGGACTGATACATTTATGAACTATTATTATATAGCAGATTTTTATAAGATTGTGCCTATAAGTAGCAATAATGTATTTTATCCTTTAAAATCTGTTAAGAGGGTAGATATCATGTTAAGTGTTCTTACTATAATGCAAGTTTTGAGTGACTATAAATTTTTATAACACTATTTTAAAATAATAAAAAAGATTGAGTCCAAAATATTATGAACAATTGTTGCTGTTTTAATTGAAAGCTAAGGTCTTTCAATATTTTATCAGTGTTGAATAACAGCTTATACTTCTTTATATTTGATTTATTTTGATTCTCATCCATGCAATGTGGAGTTGCTACAGTAACCAAATATTTGAAAACCCAGAGTTGGTTACTTTTCTGCTTTCATATGCTGAACTTAAAAGTATACTTATATGGGTAGCTAATTGACATGGCTAATCTGCATTAGGGTTTTATGTGGGAGAATTGGATAGCAATGAAGGACTGTGGAAGCACATACAGAATTTTGACCATATTTCCTCGTTATCTTTTTAAAATGTCATTACTAAATTTAATGACATACTTAACAAAGATTTTCTTTCAGTGGCCTCTAACCAAATGCTCTTTTCTCAGTTTAGAATGTTACAGGTAGTTGTATATTTGACAGTTATCTTTTTTCCCTAGATATATTATTACTTAAACAGTAATGTGTAAAGGCTACTTGAACAGTTTTACTTTCTCTCTCTTATGAAGAAACATGTCAAAGACTCTGAATCACCTTATCTTCTCCACTCACTTGGGAGATTTAGAAAAGAGCATTGAAGTATGGTCAATTATATTTTGTGATGCAGAATCCTGCAGACCAGGAACCAGGTCAAAAGCTGCTGACCTTTTTCTGTGAACAATTTCTTCTGGTGATCAGATAGGGAAGGCTTTTGATGGTCGTTCTGTGAGTTAGAAGTTCAGCCAGTGGAAGTCAACACTGCTTGTGGTATTTGGTACGTGAACTTTATTAAAAATATTTCCCACCACAAAATTTCCCAAAGAATATATCTAGTCCATGTTAATCAACCAAAATTGTGAAACTAAAATTCTAAAGAGAAGCTATCAGAGAATTGATTCTTTGAAAGTTAACATGTATTTTGAATACTTATATTTTAGGACAAATTTAATTCAAGAAAGACTGGCATATCTTTTCTATTTTCTCAAATGTTATAAACTAAAAATGTTAGTTTTGTGCAAATGTACATTATTTAGGATAGTTATCTAGGCCAATAAGTAGTGATAAATGGAAGGAATAAAGCCAAGGAAAATTTAGCTTAGATATGAAAAATTAATAACACTAAAAATTATTGGCTCTATAATTGCTTCCCAGAAGATATGGCAAAATTTCCACTCTTAGGGTCATTTAAGAAGGCTGATTTGAACAAAATACTTAGACTGTAGACTAAACTAGCTAATACATTTTGCCCTCCCCCTCACTGCCCCCAAATTCCCAAGCACTGTTGATTGCACATAAAATATCATTCTTATCGCTTTACTAAGTCCAGAGAAGGGCAAAATCCTTTATGGTCCTTGTGGGGGATTGTCTTGTTTCTACTATTACAGCATCTTTTCTAACTGTGATGCTAATGGGCAGAGACACAAATTACAGATTTGGCAAGGGGAAATAGTTTCATTTTCTATTATTCTCCCTTATTAACTACTAATTTCCTCTCCCTACTCAAATTAACCCTGCCTGACAGTCCCTAAAAAGTAAAGTGTTTATTAGGTCCTGGTCTTATACGTGTTGCCAAAGGTAATTTGCACTCCAATAGTTCCCTACCATAAATGATAACTTCATGTGGATCCTTCTGTGACCTACAGAAAATGGCTTCATCCTCCTGGAGTTCATTGGTTCTTTTTCAGAACATACCCTCAGATAAGCTGCAAGAGCCTTGGATAAATTACATATTGAACAAGAAGGAAGACAGAGATTTAGCTATTCAGAGAATGCTGGAGTCAGTGGATACTAAGCCAGGTGTTTCTGTCACTGAAGAGCTTTAAGTATGGAAGTAGCAGTACAGCAGCAAAGCAGACATGCTGAATAATTCATCACTGCCCTACACTCTTCCGAGGCTTTACTCTTATTTATGAACACAGATTATGCTGTTATTGATTGCAATTCTCATGAAGACATTTCATTAACTACGAGGTTTGTCTGTTTGCATATGCCTTGTTTTCCCGAGAGTTTCCTTGCATTTGAGCAGAAATTTATGGCTGATGTAAAATTAAAGAGAATTGTCTAATAATTCTGGTTCATTCTGCAATCAGGAAAGGATTTGGAAATGGTTTCCTGTAGATACACAGATTGTTAGATCATTTTATTCCATTAATTGTACTGTTATCTGAAATTATAATAAATATACACCCAAGAAAAGTACTATTCCCAGTAATGTCTCTACTTAACTCATCTACTACTCTTGTTTTTGATAGATTGAAATTCCAAATAAATTTCCCCATGGTACCTGGATTTCAGAGATGCTTAAAATGTCTAAGTGACTAGGAAAATAGTTTGCTCCACAAAGTAGATCCTAACCACATTAATTCAAGGATGTGAGAATTTGATTGTGCTCAGTGCTGCATGAATGTTCAGAGAGAATCCAGAATTTTACTCTGTAGGACAAATGGTCCTCTTAGTTACCTGTGACTAGAAACACCCTTTCTTGAGAGGGAGTCCTGAATGATTGTCCTGGAAAGAAACATCTTGGCATGAAGTACCATAGCTTGAATGCTTTCTTGAATCATGGTACTAAAACCATAAACCCTTAGATAAGAATAGCATTAGACAATATAAGTTTGAATTTTTAATCAAAACAAAAATATGAAGACAATTTCCTGTTGCAGGAAAGAAAACTCATGAAACTTTTGGAGTATTTATTTTTGTTTCATTTTATTGTTTTGGATGACAATGTATTTGTTTGAAATCTACAAGACCGAAAAGCTATGAATCACAAAAACTCAGAGAAGTCAGGATTTCCCAGATGGCAGTGATGCTCATCTGAGTTTTCCCTTCAGAATGTCTCTGAGATGAAGTCCTTTGACAAAATGGAAGACCCAGAAAGAAATTCATACCAGAACCTGATTCATTGGCACATTTACAATGAAGTTCTCGAAGTTCTAGTAGCTATGTAAAAACAATAGGAAAAAAAAGTGAACACGCGTAGCTTCTTTCTCACAAAGGAAAATGGTTGATTGTGTAAGTTAGTTAATTCTTTATTATAGTATTTATTTGCTCTAATTACTTTATTTTTTCAATGTCACATTTATATTTTCCTGAATGATCTTGTTTCCAAGAGTCAATTGCTGAATGAATCAATACTCTTAAGAAGATATGTTGCTAATGGGGGGGGGGTTGCAATTGTATGGGGAATATAAAAATAAAATTTATTAAAAAAATAAAAAATTAAAAAAAAAAGATATGTTGCTATTTGTTAGGCAAGAATTTACTTCCCACCTGCCCTTTCAGTCATTTCTTGAATCTTAAAGTTCTTTTGTTATTATTTCTTGAAGATTTATTTATTTATGCATACAAGAACTGGGGTACAGGCCAGAGGTGGGGGAGGGGTGAGAGGCTTCACCAGAGACAGAGTGGGAAGCAGAACCAGAACCGGCAGACTGACTGAAATACACTGATGAGGCGACACAGCGTAGGTCTGCTGTGCCATGTGGGTTGCTCCCTGGCCAGCCAGGGTGGAACTTGTGCTGCGGGGGCTGCAGACAGCTTCACAGTGCAATGCTTACCCCCTTGTGCCACCAGGAAAACCCTTAAAGTTTTTTAATGAACATTTTTCAATAAATTAAAGATCTTATTTTATTTATTTTTTTCTCATCCAGTCTAGTTTCTCTGGCCTCCATTATTTTCTACTTGAGACCCAAGATCTCTCTCTATTGCTTTCCTTTTTTTTTAAATTTCACTTGATTTCAAGAGGTGTGGTGAAGGGCCAAATGTGCCAACAATGTGTCAAATGTGACACTCCACCCTGACTTAAAGGCGTGTCCTTCCTGTCTTAAGACTCTTTTCTCTCAAATAATTTCTAAACTCTTTGCCATGATTTATATGTCCTTACATAGGGCCCCTCCCTACTTTCTTTGCCTGTGACAGTCCCGGTTTATCACAGTCCCATGTTTCAGTCCATTCAGGACAGCTGATCACTCTGTACAACTAACTGTTTCTAACATTTTTCCTTTTAAAACCTGTCCTTCCTTTCAACAGTTGTTAATTGTATGATTTCAAATAAAACATCTTATTTTGCTGACCCTCAATTTCTTCATAGGTATGATAGGGATGATGATAACATTTCTGTTGTGGTTCTATGAAAGATTTAGCATACGGCCTCCCAGGTGGCACAGGGGTTAAAGACAGTGCTATTAAGAGAAATATCAGACACTGCAGCACGGGAGTTCCATCCCCAGTCAGCAAGGAAGCAACCCGCATGGCCCAGCTGACCTCTCTTGTCTTGCCTGCTGCTCCCCTCAGCGGTGTATTTCAGTGGATCCTCCTGCTCTGCTCCCCACTCTGTCTCTGGTGAATCCTCTCAACCCCCACACCTCTGGTCTACACCCCAGTTCTTGTGTGCATAAATGAATCTTTAAAAAAAACAAAAACAAAAACAAAAACAAGAAAACATAGATTAAGTATAATGTCACGGGGACTTACTGTACAAGAATAGAGTGATTCTTTTCCTATTTTGGAGTTTCATGTTGTTTTGAATTGTAGGGAGATCATTGTTTCCTCTCGCTAATAGGAGATAAAACAAGTGTGACTTCAACAGGGGTAGCTTATATATATATATATATATATATATATATATATATATATATATATAAAATCTTTTGCCTATACCATTCATTCAATGTTCTTAAATTAAATAGATAAAAGCACTCTAGAAGGCAATCTCCTCTTACCATATCTCATAATGTGTGAAACTGTAACAAAAACAAGTTTTTGGTATCCATATTTTAGTGACTCTCATCCATTGGGATAAAAAACAGTGAGAAAGGAAGACAAACGTTTATAATGCCTACTCTCAGTTTGTGAGCTACATAAATATTCAAGTCAAGGATATATGGAAACAAATAGCACTTTGTTCTGTGAGCTTATAGTGTGAAAAAAATGAACCAGCAGCTATATTTACTTTCTTTGCAACTAAAATAAACACTCCTTTCTATACCCTTGTAACTAGTCCCTGAGAAACATTCAAAGGTCTGGTGACACCAATTATGTTAATTATAAGCACTTGCATATGATGTACTACAGAAAGATATTGCAGTTATCATTATTTTAGGAAAAAAATGTAAAATTCTGACATTCAGTTACCTTTGCAAGAAGTTTACTTTTAAAAGCACTCCATCTCATTTGGCATCTAAACTCACCACAGATGCTTTATGATTTTATGATTTTAATTAATGTCAACCCCCAGGTTGCAGTGAGAGTTGTCTGAATTTCTTGCCAGAGCCCAGGCTGAGAGAATTATGTTGGCAATGAAGAAATGATGATGCCCATTAAGGTTTCAAACTTTAGTTTCAAACTTCACAAAATCTGTGTCTGTTTATATTTAGATTTAAGTTTGCCTTCAGCTGGTCTGTTCTGATTGCCAGAGAAATATCTTTAATAAATATTATGGATAAAAGTTGACCACATTCATAATTATATTACCATGTCATTAACTCACATGGCATGTATTATTTCCTATCCAGTTCCTACTCAATAATAATAAAAAAATGGAGTTATAAACACTTGTGAATGAAACTGCACAGAGTTGAAAGTAAATACAGTTTTCCATCATGTAAGGCCAGTGCCATCTTAGAAATTTTTTATAGCTGAACTGTTTTTAAGCTACTGGGTGAAATAAAAATAATCATTCATAAGTCATAAGCATAATGTACATCTGTTCATTTAAGAAAATATTATTTGTACGATTAGTTTATGAATGTCTTAAATGCAAGAATGTTTCAAAAATGAATAAAAGAAAATCCAGATGTCAAGAAATTTGTAGTTCAACAGAGGAGATTGTTAAATTACATAAACCCTAAGAGAGATATGATCTAGGTAAGTAATATACAAAATATGGGGCAAGGATGAATAAAAAGAAGCGATATGATATGATATGGTTAAGATATAATAATGCACAGTAAGGCATGTGTTTCTTCATTCAACAATTATTACTTATTCAGTACAAGTAAGACAGAGGATACACAACTTATTTTATAAAGCAAGGAAGGACATACATACAATTTTATCAGATAATATTAAATCATCTGGATAAATGTTATAGAGTGAGCAGAATTGGGGAATATATGTGAGATATATCCTAATGTGTGTGTGTGTGTGTGTGTGTGTCTATGATAGTCTCCTTAAAGATGTGATATTTGAGTTAAGAATTCAAGAATGAAATTGGCCTATCATATGAAAACTATGTAGGTAAAAGTTCCAGGTAGGCAGGAAGAAGAGCAAATCAAAAAGGTCTGACCCAGACATAGGTTTGCCAGTTGAGTTCGTATTTCACCTAGGTTCTAAGGTGTGAATTGAATTTAGACACCTAAGCAAAAGCAGATAAGAAGCTGCTGCTTTTTTTGTTCCAATAAAATAGCTTGCTTTTGTTGTTTGTTTAAGAGTGGGTCCAATGTTTTACTCCTCTTTGTACAGTTCTTTAGTATTCTGGATAATTCCTTTAGGGTATCTAGGTTCTGTCAACAGTGAGTAATTCCTCAGCAAATGATGAGGGAAGAAGGAGACTGCCCTGAGACATAAAGTGAAGTTAACTTAAAAATAAAATGGAACAAACACTTCAGGAATCTAGAATATGCTTCATTATTATAAAAAATACAAGACTGGGGCCTCCCTGGTGGCGCAGGTGGTTGAGCTCTGCACTGTGAAGCTGTCCGCAGCCTCTCCAGCACAGGTTCGATCCCGGCCCGCCAGCAAGGGTCCCACATGGCACAGCAGACCTCTCCTGTCTCGCCTGTTGCTCCCCTCAGCAGTGTATTTCATCAGTCTCCCTGTTCTGTTCTCCGCTCTGTCTCTGGTGAATCCTCTCACCCTCTCGCACATCTGGCCTGTACCCCGGTTCTTGTATGAAAATAAATAAAATCTAAAAAAAATACAAGACTGTATTGTTTAAAAAAATAAAATATTTGTTCTCCATGTACTTGGTAATGACTACTTTCAAGCTAAGTTTCCAGTTTCAACATATTTTTTTTTTTTCAGTACACCTCTCTCATGCTTCCTAATGCTCTAACCTCTGATATAGTAATATCAAGTAATCACTAAACCAAAACCTTATAACAGATTTAAAATATTAGAAAAGCCTGAAGCATTGGACTATCTTTGAAAAACCTAAAAAGATTTAGAAATGATACTGGAATTACTTGAGCCTGCTGGCCTATTTCATTCAGTTCCAGCCAGTTTTAGTTTGCTTGTAAAAAGTAACTGAGATGAGTTTTAAAAAGCAAGCTTGTGAGGAATTGTGAAAGAACTGATTAGCTCAACTGGGATGACAAAATACAAAACTGAAAATCACATGAATAGAAAGTAAACCCTCTTTGAAAAAAATATGCATTAAAAGAATACAATAAAAAGGGGGGAAATAAATCATTTTAGATAGCACTGCTTAAAACAGTATAAGTTATGAAACAAATTAGTATTTCTTTCCTGCCCATTATAACAGATGGTGGATTGTTTCATACATTTACTTTACATATCTGAAGAGAACTTTTTGTCATTTTAAGTGGTCTAGGTGAGTTACATGCAAAATGTTGCAGGAAGGATGAATTAAAGTTTGTTTATTTTTATTCTCTTCTTCCTTATATTTGTTTCAATTAAATACGCCAAATCTTTTTAAAGTATTTGCATAAAACAATACATGCCATGAACAAGATGCCAAAATATATGTGGATTCATTGTATGTCTTTTTAATTCTATGGTTGTAACAAGGCTAAATTAGACTGGTATTGCTTTTATCATTCATTCAAAATGATTTCCTTCGGCAACTCAGTTATTTCAGTGTGAATTAAATTTTCATCAGTGCCTATTATACTGTAATTTTTTTTTAGCAAATGGTAAATCTCTAGTAACTTCAATTATAAGTGTCATAAAAGGAGGAAACTTCCAGGTGAGTAAAGATTTAAACATTTTCCCCCAAAATTGGCTTAATTCTATGACTTCCATCAACAGCATGGAATTCCCTAAATATATCTCATTTCAAACTATACAAGGTTGAAAATAACATAGTCTTAAAAAGTTAGAAGTGCACAATTTTGCCATCAGAAATATGCTTGAAGAAGTTGTGTGTAGTGAGAAGTTCCATAATATGTATAAGTGTGTGTGTGTGTGTGTGTGTGTATTGATATCAAGTAAAGGAAGACTAATTCTGTTAAGGAAAAATGGTTAAAAAAGTGTTGGGCTGGGTCTTACAACACATCAGCTACCCCAGGGCACCAGCATAAAGGGAGAGGTCAGCATGGCCAGGAAACCCAGAGGTGAGAAGAAGCCCAGGAGTCAAGAGTCCAGTATTGATTAGGGCTAGTGGGGGAAGTGTCAGGAATGTGCAAAGGGGAGGCAGTGGCTAACCTCTTCCACTTTAATAGGAGAGGTGAGTGCATTTAGAAAGAAGTCATTGCTTCTCTGAGACCTGAGCTTCAGTCCTCTAATTAACACCTTAACATTCATTCTTTTTAGGTATTTAAATACAATATGTTCTTATCTTCCTCATTCTCTTTTCTTGAGCATAATATTGAAAGTCATTTCCCCAATTAAACTGAGTTTTAAGGGCCTCCCTGTGGTACAAGGGATTAAGTCTCCAGCACTATGAATCTATCAGAAACCACTGCAGCACCAGTTCAATCCCTGGCCAGAGAGCTAACCACACAGCATAACAGACCCCTCCTGCCTCATCTGCTGCTCCCCTCAACAGTGTATTTCAGTAAATCCACCTGTTCTGCTCCCCACTCTGTCTCTGGTGAATCTTCTCACCACCTGCACCTCTGGCCTATACCCTAGTTCTTGTACGTATAAGTAAATAAATCTTAAAAAAATGTGTTTTAAGTAGCATTAAGAGTGAGTCTTTTTTCACTTTGACTGATGGAAGTTTTTAGTTTTACTTTTTTTGGAAAAAAAAGTGCTGTTTTTTTTTTAAGAATATAAAGACAAGCAATATGCCTTCTTAACAGAGTTGATGTTTCTTCCTTTCAAAAAGGCATCAATTATTTTGAGGCAGCAGATATTTTATTGAGATGGTCCGTTTTGTCTAAGGTGAGTGAATTTAATCTAAGGTGAGTGAATTTTGTCTAAGGTGAGTGAATTTAATCAGATTTTTAGAAATATTTTGTTAGCTACCCAAAAAGATGCTGACTTTACCTGCTTACTAATTGCTGTAAAATTTAGGTTAGAAAATATGTGTTTTATAATTTTTCATCAATATGGTAAAGTCACAAGTCTGGCAATGTCATGCTTTTTATTCTGAAATGTTCAGGGAGGCCTTAGGCACAAGTGGATTTCTGGAAGCAGTGGATTTCATAAATTTGAACTAAATTGTATCAGGTATGGAGCACTGCCAAATTCTAATTCATTAGTTCACTGCTTGGCAGGATTCTGTTTCCTGTCAACAGTAAAACATACAGGTTTCTTCTTCGAGGGAGGGGTAGAGAATGTTTGCTCTCTAAAAGGCAGCTAGTGCTTTTATTTAATGTAAAACGTATCATTCGCAAAATAAGTATAATACGGAAAGGTCTTAAAAGTTATTTGGTTAGGGCCTCCCCGATGCCCCAGCTGTTGAGCGCTGGGCTGCTAAGCTGCCCGCAGCCTCTGCAGCGCTGGTTCGATTCCTGGCCGCCAATGAGGATCCCACATGGCGCCAGACCTTTCCTGCTGTGCCCTCTGCTCCCCTCAGGAGTGTACTTTGGTCCTTCTGCCTGTTCTGTTCCCCGCTCTGGCTCTGGTGAAATTCTCTCACCCTCCCGCACTTCTGACTGTACCCAGTGCTTGTATAAATAAATAAATCTTTAAAAAAAAGTTATTTGGTTATAGTGAAATTTTCAGGAGTTGTGAAATAATACAATTTCTATCACGAGTTAGAAGGAAATGTCTTATGAAATTAAATTTAAGAAATTCACTCACATTATCTGATAACAAAAGAATGACCTTATTAGGTATAATGATGTTACAGGGACCTTGAGTATTTCTGGGCCGTGATACCTTAAAAATGAGTGTGGCTGGGGGCCTTCTTGGTGAGGTAGGGGTTAAGTCTCAGTGCTATCACTGCTGTGACCTGAGTTGGATCCCCTGCCAGGGAGATAACCACATGGCACTGCAGATCTCTCTTGTCTCACCTGCTGCTCCCCTCAGCAGTGTATATCAGTCAAACCACCTGTCCTGCTCCCCACTCTGTGTCTAGTGAATCCTCTCACTCCCCATACCTCTGGCCTACACCCCAGTTCTTCTATCCAATAAAAATAAATAAATCTTAAAAAAAATAGTGTGGCCCAGTAAGTAGAGACCTTCGCTGTAGCTTTAATATGCTTATTACGTCCTCAGAACTTTACTAGCTCTTAAGCATAAAATTCCTAAGCTTAATTTTTTATCATTTATTTCCATTTTGATCATTTGAAAAGATGAATTTTTTCTCCTCTAAGTATTGAGTCAAAAGTTTTGCCAATTTATACAAGTATCCTCATTTTAGTTGTTGTCTGATATGCTAAACTTGTATCAGGTGGAGCTTTCCATTTCTGACATTGCTGGATTTTAGAATGCAGTGCCTCCTTTCAGATTTCCAACCCAAGTTGGAATTATGCCCACTCCTCTCAAGCAAATCATTAAGGAAGTTATAGCTATTGGCTTTCCAATAGAACTGGACTCTGTTCCTGTTTACATGCTGAAGACAGACAGTGACACCCAGCAATCCATAAAGAGAAATGACAAGGGCAGTAGGAAAGAAATTCATGTTTCTTCACTACATTAAATCTTAATATCTCAAAGAAAGGCTATTGTTTTACTTCAAGTAGTTTTTGGCACCAACTGACAAGTTAATATTAATATTAGTAATATTAGGTTACTTGGGAATATGTGAAAAAAAAAAAAAAGATTCTGTTTTAGTAGAGGTCTGACTTTGGTAGAAGACATACAGTAAAAGTTCTTTTTTCACAATAGTACAGAGATAAAACTCACAAATACAGTAAAAACAAAACAAAACAAAAAACAAGCCAAGGAACTCTTGACATTCATGGATGAATTATGTCTTTAATAGAATGTCCAAAAAGACAGAGGATTTGGCAGGGGGGATTAAAATAGGTAAGGATAGGAGATAAAACAACATACGTTAGAAGTCATATATGGTGAATTTTGAGATCAGTTTTTCCATAAGTTAGGTTTTATTTCTGTATGTAGCAGAGAATAATCAGAAGGCCTTGGAAAGGGGACAGTCACAAAGTTATTGAGGTAAGTAATAAATGTGGTTACAACAAGTAGGTTTTGTTAAAGGGGTTAATTACTAGCTCTGCTTGCAAGTAGTTGTGCAGCAGAAAGATATAGTCTCTTTGGAGTTCTGGTAGGTCAATAGCACAAAAGGCATGTAGTTTACAAAGGATGGGTCCTATTTACTGTTTCCCAATGGTTTTATTGGTCAGTTGTAAGCAAGTCTGCATTAGTTGTCAATGATTCTCTACAAATCTTTCTATCTCAATGTTCAATATAATTACATAATTTATTTTTGATGTGTTCTGCATAACAAACACATGACAAATGATACTTATTGATTTAGCAAAACTAAGGGAATGAGAGGTGATCAACACAGGGCCATTGCAATGAATACAAACTTATATTTCTGATCAACATTTGTTCAATCCCTCATAGCTATTAATCCCATGTACTTTGAAATGTCTTCAAACCATGGCAGATACATAACAATCTCTCTTTTTTTTTTAAGATTTATTTTTTATTTATAAAATAGCTGGGGTACAGTCCAGAGACATGGGAAGGTGAGAAGATTCACCAGAGAGGGGTGCAGAACAGGCAGACAGACCAAAAGCACTGCTGATGGGAGCAGCGGGCACAACAGGAGAGGTCTGCCACGCCATGTGGGAATCTCCCTGGCTGGCCTGGAATCGAACCCGCGCTGTAGAGGCTGTGAACAGCTTCACAGCACAGCAGTCAACCGCCTGTGCCACCAGGGAGGCCCACATAACAATCTCTTAATTGTAATGTTTTCTAGTATTTTATGGAAAGTAGTGCCATGAACCTCTTGTTTTGATGAAAACTGAAATATGATTTTACTATTAAAGCAGGGACTAAAAGTGTTCTTACCTATAAGTGACCCATATGAGACTTTCAAATTCAGCATTTTAACCTCAAAAATGAATATCAGGGCCTCCCTGGTGGCACAGGCGGTTAAGCTCAGCACTGTGAAGCTCTCCGCAGCCTCTGCAGTGCAGGTTCGATCCCAGTTGGCCGGGGAGATACCCACAAGGCATGGCAGACCTTTCCTGTCTCATCCGCTGCTCCCCTCAGCATTGTATTTCAGTCAGACTGCCTGTTCTGTTTCCCGCTCTGTCTCTGGTGAATCCTCTCACTGCACCCCCCCCCGCATCTCTGACCTGCACCCCAGATCTTGTATAAATAAATAAATTAAAAAAAAAACAATGAATATCAGATACTTCTGCAACTAAGCCACTAAGAAGTTTTGTAATCTTAGTTTCTTCATCTGCAAATTGGGAATAAAATTGCTCTCCAAAGTGTTTGTAAGGATTAAATACACTAAAGCTCTAACTTGTATGACAGATTTTGACTACAATTCTTTAAAAAATAATTTTTAAAAAACTCATATACTATTTAAATAGCTTTTCATTATTATGGTCATTATATAGCTTCAAAGTTACTAATCTTAGATTTTTATAGGAAATTAAAACTTATGAAGTCATTTTTTTCATGAAGTATAAATTGCTTTGCTTTTCATTTTTGGTTAGTAAAAAAGTCAAATAAAAATCATGGCCTTTCGTATTTATAATCTGCTTTTTCTTTTAATGTTACTTTGTATGAAAGTAGACTTTTTTTCAGGTTTGTTTCTTTCCCTTCCTGTAAAAATGACGATAATCACGGTAACAAATATTCATCAACTCTAACAACATACTGATCACTGTATTTACAATAATATCTTACTGACCTCTCATCATACCTCCAAAGTGGGCACTTTACACTTTTTATAAGTAAAATGAGACTGGGAAGTATTACAAATAACCCATCCCTGCAGGACAGGACTGGGGCTTGAAGCAGATTCCAGCTCAGACAGTTATCTCTGTCAACTTATATCTTTGTTGTGTCAAGCTGCTATCTTATGCCTAGAGGTAGGTTTTCAAATTCTAGCAGGACAGATCTCTGTCTTAGCATTTTTCCAACATCACTATTCATCTTCATATGACTTCAAAAGCCCTTGCAATTTTTTGGCGTATAGTCAATGAATATGGCTGAGGGGTTATTGGTACCATATTGTAAATCAGGGTGAAGCACAAACCTGAAGGTGACACCTCTTTGTCTAACTGTAGTAGATACTCAGTAAAACTTTGTTTCATTGGATGATTTCATTATAAATTGGAACTGACAAGAACAGGCAATAGTTTTCCATCATAGAAATAAAAAATATAACATAATCCTATATTTAAAGATCATAAGATTTTCTTCCTTACATTCACCCTTGATGATTTGTAACTTAGCATGGAGATGTAAAATTGATCAGGCTTTCATCAGCTTTTCTTGGGTTTTTTATGGTAAATAAAGATGTCAGTGTTAAGGAATATGGAAAAGGGCATCAAAGGACATGCAAGAGGAATATAACTGAAGCAAGAAATCTAAGTTTTCAATGCAAATGAATATGGTAATTGATTCAGAAAAGCAGTACTTTTATAAAGTATGTTGACTACTCTTGCCTTAATATGTTCATTTAAAATTAGAACTCACATGGGCATTCTAACCAAATGCTGGTTATTATATATAACAAGGAACAACATAATTATATTTTTCTTTTGTTTCTTTTTTTTTTTTTTTCCATCCTGTGTTCCCTTGCACATGCGCATGCTGGTGTTACCTAGGAGTGGAATGAGTGTGCACCAGCTGTAAAAATCCAAAGAATATAGGAAATTCCTATAATTGGCCCCTAACTGTCTAGGGAAAGCTGCTTCACACAAAGAAATGGTCTTGAACAAATCTTATTCGGTAGTATGTTTCCTTCAAACCACAAAGGGGAAGAGAAATACAAATTCCAATTAATGTAATTTTGCAGAAAAAAAAAAAAACAACATGGAAAGTATCCTTAACATCCTAGATACGCTTATAAATTCTCAAAGCCTCTGAGACTTCGTGACTTCTGAGGACTTAAAGTATGTTAAAAAGATAGACCCGCATTTAAATGCTGATCTCAACTTTTCACTGGGGACCACTAAAAAGCCTTTCAAAAGAAAAGACCAGGATCAGCAAAACATGAAATCATTATAGCAGCAGACTTTCTAGGTCTGCTTTATATTATACTTTTGAAAAGGACATTTGTTTAAGGATATGATAATTTTATCCTGCATGTAAGGCATACTCCTATACTGGGGAAGTGGGGGGCTGGAGGAGAAGGATGGGATGTTCTGTCAGTGAGGTCACAAACCCAAAACACAAGAGAACTGGCCTGGACTCCAGCCATTTCTAGCAATTCATCTGCAAAGGCATTCTTCTGATACCTATGAGGGAGAAAATTGAACAGTGGGCAGCCTCTGCTTGTAAATCATGTCCCTGAAATAGAAGGAAATGATTTTGGCTATTGAAAAAATGGCAGTTGTGGACTCGTCCCCAAAATGTCCTTGCCTTCTTTTAAAATCATTTGATCTCGGTTATTATTCCTTTTGGTAAGAATTAAAAAGAACGCGATATGGCACCCACTCCAAGCTCATTAACACAGCTGTGAACGTCAGCCAGAGTGTTTGCTTTAAAGTAAGGCAAGCATATTCTCGCTCAGGAACTGCACAGAATGTAGTTGGATGTGACCAAACAGTATGTTATTGCTACCGCAGGAAATAAACATCATGGTTTTATATTTGCGATGTGGACCTTCTCTCTAGACCCATGCCCACTCTGCTGTTAATATATATATATATATATATATATATATATATATATATATATATATACACATACATATATATATAAATGCTATAAGTACATTTGAATAACTGCAAAGATAAAACCATTTTATTTTCAAAAAACGATCATTTTGCATTCAAAAATGGTCTGATAGAAGGTTTAAGCGTTTCAGCTATTGAAAATAAGAAATTGAATAAAAAGGAATGGTAAAACAATGGTATAAGAGGCTTTTTCAGATGAACTGCAACTCTTGCAGAATAGATAAAATGCTCTAGGCTAGATGAGGGGGCAGAGAAGCGGTCCATTAGAGCATCTTTCTTACATTGTTTATCTACTTTGTATGTATAAAAATGCTTCCACTAGCCTCTAGGCACTGATATAACAAAATTCAGAACCATGAAAAAATAACTAAACTTTAAAAAGAAAACCAGAATCACAGTTGTTCCTTGCCAAACTAGAATCTCACTTCCTATCAGAAAAGAGAAAGGGGAAAAAAACAAAAAGCAAAAAACAAAAAAAAACAAAAAAAAATCCAAAACCTTCACTATTTATTTTATGAAAATGTTTAGGAAAATAACCCTGCTCTTAAATAGAAGTTTGTTTTGACTGAAGTAGGCTTTTCTGGCAGGGTATGTTTAATAAAAGAGAAAGAAGTTGCCAATTATCCACAAGCATTGAAAGCATTTCAGAATTGGAACCCCTTCATCAGTTCTTAATGTAACCACTGCCACTTCTAAATGTGAACAGTCTCAAAGATTCCTGGAAGGATCTATTTTGGATGGGGTCATTTGCTGGTTTCTGATGTTCCATGCATATTTCTGTGTACTTTACAAATTTTACTGAGCAGAAGATTTTTCATGATTTCCATTGACATAAATAATGGCAGAAGACCTGAATCAAGATGTCCATCAGAGGGAACCAAGGACAATTATTTGTTTTGGCTTGTTTTTTTTTGTTTGATTGTTTGGAGGTTTTTTTTTTTTTAATTTGGCTTCAAAATTACACTAAGAAATTTCATTTAGAGGAAAGAACATGTGGTATGCATGATACTATCCACTATATAAATCATCATATAATCACGTATTACTATATATACATTTTATACATGCCTAGTTTTATGGCATCTTAATTAGTAAGATCAGCTATCCTTAGTAAGAGAATCTTTGGAAAGGCTTTATTAAATGCAGGGATTTCTGCTGTTATTCGATATCAAATATAAAAGGAAACTGTTTAGCATGAATTTCCTGGAAATGTTTGAAGATGTTTCAATGTCATTTTATGTTGACTGAAATGAAACGTGGACTATTTCCTCAATTACCTGTCTAAAACATTCAGCAAAAAGAGACCTATTAAATCCAAAGATTAAAGGCAAGCCAGCTTTATAGCAGACAAAATTAATTCTTAAACTTAATGCCTTGCAAGTTAAGAGCAAAAGACATTCTGATTATAGATATTAAGACCCTATAATGTCATCCTTCAAAAGCACGCTTTAATATAAAACCCTTATAAAATATGATTTTGGTGTCATTTTATTGACAGATATATCATCTCCTCTGAAATTTGAGGAATGTCATTGAAGTGACTTTCTAAACACTTTAAGAGGACTTTTTACTCATTATACTAGTATATTTTATAATCTATAAAAATAGTACAGTAACCATCAAGTAGTATTTTAACTTTGAGCTGAACTAGTTTGCATTAATGCCTTTCTTAAGCCGTTCTCCATAAAAGGCCACTTTCACTTATTTCTGAACTTGAAAAGTTATGGGATGCACATCTGAATGTACGACTAAAACTTGAAAAAGTTTTCTTTGTGTACCCTACTATTTTATACTACAAAGCTTACATTATATGGGAATAATTATTGAATATGGTAAGATATTCCTTCCTATTAGGTATGGACGGTCTCATCTTGTGATTGAGAAATCATATTTTCTCTGAATTAAGACTCTTGAGTTTATGTGATACTCTGTGAGATGCCTAAAATTCCTCAACATTCCTGGCATGTATAAGAAGGGAAGAACAAAACACTTTGCCAAGGTAAAAAATAAATAATTCAGAACACTTGTATGAAACCGAAACCTAAGAATCTTAATGGGGAGAAACTTCATTTGTAAGTGTCTTGTTCAGACAAGATCATAAGTTCTGAAGAATTCTATTTCACTGTTGTTTGCTACTAATATCTAGACAATCATTCATAAAGAGCTTGGGAAAGGCATTTTGTAATACATGTGGGAGTGGATAATTTTTACTATCATCATTGCATTTGTACTATAATGTATGAAAGATCACCACTTTAAAACCAGTTAGCGAGACTAATGAATATCTGATTGTTGGAATTTTTATTTTCCTTTTTTTTTTTTAACATGTCAAATAATAATGAGGATGGTGAATCTGAAAATCCATGAACACTGCTAACTTTCAATTCAATCTAAGGATGTGCTTGCAAAATAGAGCAATTCACATGATTTAGTGTCTAGAGGAAGATTTTTATTTTTTAGGAATTGAGGAGGTCAGAGGGTCAATAGGGATTTAAATCATAGACAAACATGAGAGGTTTATAATTTGAATGAATGTGACCATAGAAAGAGCAGTTCCCATTTCATCCTATTTTATATAAAGTACAAAGTAAATTGTAGAACATTTGGATGTCCTCTTTGCATGGTTTTCTCCCTAATGCATACCATACTCACTTTCTATCAACAGCTCAAAATGTAAGTGGAATGAATAAGGAACACTGTATCTGAGACATAAAGGCATTCTCTGGACTATCTATTAGCATTCTTTTACAGTGCGTGATAAAAGTTGTTCATATGGGAAATTTAAGATCCTTGACATTTTTATGCTTTCAATGTCAGTTGGGTATATAACAAGGGCTTAATATTTTACACATTTAATACATGTACTTGGTCTCACAACCATAGGTATTTCCTAGTATGAATATTTTATAAATGTATGAATGTTTTGCTAATTAAATTGGTGGTTCAAGATTAATAGAAACAGGTTCTTTATTTAGACTTTATCTCCTTTAGTAATAAAAACACCAATAAGAAGATATTATATACAGCAAAGCTCTTCTCACTTGAACACTATTAATTAGAATGAAAAACAAGAATGGAAAACAAGATCATTGTTCCTAAGAGACAGTTACTTACAAATTTTACAAAATTGTAGAACCCTCTTTGTCCTTCATTTTAAAATGTTTCCTTCCTTAAATTGTTCCCTGGCAAATAAGCCCACTATCATTAGAACAAATTAAAAATCTCCTTTGGAAATTGTGTTGCAAAACCAGAAATGGGAATTGTTGCTCTAAAGAGTGCTATTTGCATTTCCTCTGTATACATTTTTATGTTAGAAAGCTCCTAAAATGCACCCGTTTGCCTTCCTTAGACTAAAGGGGATTCCTCTGTGATCTTTACTATTGCCCTTCAGGGAGATATAGGACCTGTTTCCTCCCGGGAAGAAAGGAAAAGTGTGTTCCCTGGCAGTGTTGCTTCTCCCAAAATATACAAGTGCATAATGCTTATGACTCACCTAATTATCTGTAAGCATGTATGTCTCTACTTTCACTTTCAAAGCCTACCTGAAACATGCAACAATCATGTTATCTTTAAATGGGTTTGACTTGAATAGGACTTGAGCAGGAACCTTCTGTCTCTGAGGAGGTCACATGCACTCCTTTCCCAGCAGCCTCAGTTTGCTTTGTGTTGTCAGCCCTGCAGTATGGTATCCCCCTGCTTTCTTTCTTACTAGATCTTTTGTGGCTTTCCTCAAACTTCAAGCATATCAGAACACCTTTTCAGAACACGCTCCTGCTTCTTCTTTTTTTTTTTTTTTAAAGATTTATTTATTTATTTATTTATACAAACACTGGGTACAGTCAGAAACATGGGAGGGTAAGATAATTCACCAGAGCCAGAGCGGGGAACAGAACAGCCAGAGTGACGAAATACACCACTGAGGGGAGCAGCGGGTGTGGCAGGAGAGGTCTGTCACACCATGTGGGACCCTCGCTGGTGGCCGGGGATCGAACTGGCGCTGTAGAGGCTGTGGGCAGCTTCGCAGCAGAGCGCTCAACCTCTGTGCCACCAGGGGAGGCCCCTGCTTCTTTTCAAATCAAATGCTATAGATGTATTTTATGATAGATCATTTATAGTAGGTATATTTATAACTTGCTTTTATGCTAGATGCATTTACATTTTATTTTATAATCAACTGCATTAGGAAGTCAGTGTGAACAGAACCATTTTTCCAATAACTATCAGAAGGAACACTACATACACAATCCTAAATCCTGGAGCAGACCAAACTTGAATGCAAGGTTTCTTATCTCTAAACCTTATATTCCTTAATATTAAATTATAAGTTTTTCTCGTGGGATTGTTGTAAAGCTCAGTTGGGAACAGCTATGCAAAAGTATAAGGAATAAAATTGTGAACAAAAGAGGTATCAAAATAATTATAATATAGTACTGTTTTTGTCCAAGATACTAACAATGTACTTGACAAAGCAATTTTCTGTTGATATATTTAATGTATTTTAGGGAAAATAAGTCTGATTCTTTAATACCTCATTTAGTTTACTCTCATAAATTTCATCAGTTATTTCTAAATTTTGTAAAGATCAATTTCAGAAAACAAGCTTAAACATTCTAGCGTTTATATTTATTTTTTCTTTTAGCTTTCCTTAATATCACCTTGTACTTTCAAAGGCTATAACATTTTCTTGAGCACATATTACTTGCCAAAGACTAATAGTGGAGATTAGTGAACTAGGATGTCACTATTTTTTATTTAAAATTCAAATATCAGTTATGAATGGGGTATTACAACTTGTTGATTTAAAAGGCATAAAAATGAAAGTTAATTATAAAACATAATAGTTAAGATACCAGTTTTTGATATAGAATTAGTTTGAATCCCTTATTCTTTGATCCAGAATAATTTTATTTCCTTATTGAATCGATGTAAGATCTTCACTGAGGCAATTAATGCTGAAAAGTGAAACAAATAATGGGATAGAATGGAATTAATTGTTCACATTTAGGTTTCAAATGAACATATTCTGATATTTACATATACCAGCCCAGCCTGCATGTCAGTAGCCTTGCTTGCTCAGTTGATGATGGCATAATATAACATCACCAATGTTTTCTAAATTGTTTTATATAAAATTTCAAATTCTGGGGCCTCCCTGGTGTCCTAGGGGTTAAGTCTCAGCACTATCACCACTACTGCATGAGATCGATCCCAGGCCAGGGAGCTAACCCACTGTAGTGCAGCAGACCTCTCCTGTCTCGCACTGGCTCCCCTTAGAAGTGTATTTTAGTCTGTCTCTGATGAATCCTCTCACCCCCTACACCTCTGGGCTACACCCCAGTTCTTCTATGCAAAAATAAATAGATACAATCTTTAAAAACAATTCAAATTCCACACTCATAAATGGTACACAGATAAGTCTTATAGTCACTGAAAGTACTTAAATTTTGTAAATAATTATTGATGCACAATGAACTCTATATTGCCAGATAATAATGATAAAGGTGAAGAAATCACTTTGATGTGACTGAGTATTGTGGTTACCCTGTACAATCCACTATGACACACCCCTCTGTCCCCCTATATTTCTTCTTCCTACTCTTCATCTTTCATGCCTTTTTCTTTAAAATATTTTTTTAATTTTTCTTCCCCACTCTTAATATTTAGTCAACAATTCCTAGTACATATGTGTTCTTGTCTCTCTTTTTATTTTTGTCCCTACTAAAGGGTTTATTGAATTTCAGACAAAATGAATAAAGTCATCCTAAAGGTCTTTCTTTATAACAATTCATGAATTTTAATCATGTATTTGACTTCTCTTTTCTCCAGTCTTAGGTAATCTAGTCCCTTGTCTTTTGTGATGTCTTGAGTTATTCTTCAAAGATAGTTTCCAAAATAGCATAAAATAGTAAATAATAAAGATTATAAATATGTGAGGGATATATGCAAAAGCAAGAAAAGGGAGGGTCATCAAACTAAACCAGAACAGAATATATGTCCTGGAGGAACATGTAGGTACATAGTGTTCACCGTGGACTTGACTTAAAGCTTTCCAGTAGTCAAGACAACAAGAAAGATCTGTTGTACAAAATCCACAGTGTCCAGAGTGTGCATTTCTCAAAATAAGAACAAGCTGTTTCTGATCCTAAAAGGAGAAAAACAATCTCCTGAAGGCACAAATACAAGAGATCGATGGAGAAGTCACATTGGAATTCACTGGGGGCTTTTGAGTACACCAGTTAAAGACCCCACCCTCAACACCAACACCAGAGCAATGCAATCAGAATCTCTGTGGGTGGAAACCAAGAATTATTTTTAAAAGGCCCTAAAGGTAATTACACTGTACCCTCATGGTTGAGAACACCTGTTCTAAAGTTGCAAGGACTGGTTACTAGCTTTGGCACAGCTAAATGCCAAATATGTATTATTCCCCTGGATTTTCTGATTTCTAAATATAAGAGTTTTGATTAGATGCTTTAAAATGGGCCTTTCAAATTTGCAGTGTTTTTCTCCTTATTCTTCTACCCATGGACCTTTATCTCTAATAGTTCTCATGCTGCACATTTTCCAGAAAAAGCTAAGATATACATGGATTGCCACCTGTGGTCATCATAATTAATGGTCAATTCTGGCAATGTGAGCCAGACACTTTGTGTGACTAAATTCTGGACCCCTGGAGGTACATTTAATCTTTCAGACAATAATTGACGAAAAGTGCTCTTGTCATAAATCAGTAACCACTGACAGGAGCAAGCTAGTTCTTCCAAGATTTAACCCTTCCTTCAACACAGGCATACTGTTGTTGCAAAAAAATAAGATAGTGGAGACTGAGTAAAAAATAACATTTCTAGTAGCAGGAGGGAAAAAGCTAATGAAATAAGTTTATGAAGTGTGTACTGTTTCAGATAAAGAAAAGTATCCAATCCTATCACAAAAATAATTTCAATTTAACAAGACAGGCAGAGAGAGACAGAGAGAAACTACTTGCAAATAATTCAGACTGCATACTCCTTAACTTTATCATTTGTGACCAAATACCACCTGACCAGGAATGTGGAGTTAATTAAAGCATAATTACTTGATTTCAAGTGTTCATATTTAGTCAGATTGGGTACTGTAGAACAGATGTCATGCTATGGTGAGACCTGAACCTATTACAAGGATTTCCTTTCAACTAGATTGGGTAACCAGATGTACAAGTCATACACTTTGGAAGGCAAAACTTCTGAATGTCAGGATGTTTTTAATTTTAAATTAATAGTCATATATTTGGGAAAGGTCCAAACCCTTGGTGATATTGCATATTAATAGTCTTTGCAAATCCAAGAACTGGCAGCTTACAAATAAGTCTGTTTTGTTCATCAAGAATTGGGAGCAAAAGGATGAAGTTAGAGGATTTTGTATCATCACTCTGTTAGTTTCATTGGTAACTTCTGTGCTGGAATCAAATAGGGAATTTGCTCTGATTGCAATATCCAACTGTGCTGAATCTCTGTGCGATTAAGACTTGTTAATAGCGGTGAAGAGTCAATACAACTGCTCAGATTGGTATGGCAGCATTGAACAGTCAGAACGAAAATGATATTATTTTAATGGAGAAAATTTGATTCACACATAGTGTGACAGCTGATGTCAAAAGAAAGTTCTGTTAATGTTTCAGATGGTTATGTTATTACTTGGGTGATTTGACAGAATCTACTATGGCTTATGCAAAATAGGACATGGCAGATGTCAGGGCAGAAGAAGATGCACATGTGATAGCAATGGCTAGAGCTTTGCTTTTGAGAATTGGAGAAGTGGCATTTCTTCCAGACACAGGTATAATCTTGTGTCTCTGGATTCTCACTACAGGAGATCCATTTCCCCAATTGTAGGAATATACATACTGCTGATACTATTTCCTATTGTTTTACCTACTCTGTAATTATTACATTTTGTGTCATAAGACAATTTTTGTTTGAATTGATCAAAGAATTTAGATATTCTAATTTGTAGAGGCTATTTATAAACATAAAGTAATATATTGCCAAGAAGTTCAGAAATTTGGATCAACAGGCAGCACAGATTGCTGATAGAGCATGACAAACAAAATCCATCATAAACATCTCTTACATGGTTCCTAACATTTACATAATTCACATAATAATATATATCATGTATTGTGTGCCTGTGATGTGCTGTAAAATGTGCTAAACAGTCTAAATATTTCAATTCCTTTGGTCCTCACAATAAGTCAAATAAAAGAGCATGCATTATTCTACTTTATATAAGGGGATATTAAGCCTCTATGAAATCAAGTGCTTTCTTCAGAGTCTGTCAAATAAATAGTTAGGATGGGATTCAAAGTAGCTTCATATGATAAGGAAATGCACCCATTTTCCACTGAGCTAAGATGGACTTCTCTCTGTCTCCCTGTTTGTATCTCTCCCTGTCTCTTTCTCTGTCCCTCTGTCACTGCCTCTGTCTCTGTATCTTTCTTCTTTATCTCCCCTAGAAAATTTTCTTTTGATCTACTGCATGATATATGTAGTAGATCTATGTATGACTCTTTTAAATATGATAAGAATAATATTGTTTATGGGCATTCCTTTGAGCTTCAGAAATGTTTGATATAAAATTGAACAGTTTTTCCTCTCCTCTTGGGCATTTTTAAGTTGTGCTTTTTAGTAAAATCCAAGTAATCGATTATGGGCAAAGCAAATCAAATAGTCCTTGTGGTATATGGCAATTTTAGGCCAAAGAGTTTTTTGAGTAGCTGGAAGAGACCACTAGGGAAGAAAGAATTCCCTTTTATGTGTGTATATTAATAGCACGCAAGTAGCTTTGGCAGAATCTGTAACAATAGCGCTACCTCTCACTGTTGCAGACCGAACTAAAAAAAAATGTGGATAGGTTAAATGTTCTAAAATGTATTATAAAATTACATGTCACAGCAGCTGAAAGCCAATTTCCATTCCAACATAGCTTCACTGTGCAGAAGTTGAGTCATCTCTATTTTGGTAACTGTTCTTTATCACCAGAGATAATTCATGTTATATTTTCATCCTCATGATGGAGGCAAGAGGATTACCCTAAAGTTTTGACCTACAAAATTGCACCTTGAGGTTGAGGAAATAGTGATATTCTGATGCTTACATTGAACTTATGGTTAGAGATTTCAATAGGCAATATTTAAATATTTTACTAACCAGTATCCATTCTTCCATTATTGCCTGAATATGATGTAGCTTCAATGTATGAGTTCATAATTCTTTATTGACAATGATAAAATATTTACTGAGTAAAATGACTGCATGAGAAGTCCTTTCTTCTACATGAAACTACATGATAACATTGTAGTGTAACTAATCATGTCCAATTTCCATGCCTTATTCTTTAAAACATCTATTCATAAGCATAGTATATAAAATCTTGGAAGACAAGAAGCCACAGAAATTTTTGTGTTCTTCCCTGTTATCATTATTACTTAAGAAAGTGTCAAATGATTGATCTAGATAGCTACTTTAGTTGCCATTTTAGGAGATTTCCATTTCCATCTGAAACTACTATACCTATGTTGATAGTGTTTAGGTAGCTATTATTTCTAGTTAGTGCAATTAAATATAGTATATCTATTCTCAAAATTTGCAGTCTAACCTTCCAACTTCTCTTACTTTAGCATTGAATAATACAACAAACTCAAAGAACTAGCCATTGTTCCATGATTCATGGGGAATACAGATACTCTTGAAGAACAGGTGCTGCAACAAAGAACTGATTTATTCTTGACCTTATTGCCTAAACTTATAGTTGGAGAATATTCAGCATAGGTGGAGAAGAAGCAAAACAGATGAAAAGCCACATAAATAGGCATGCCAGTGAGGACTCTTCCTGCTTTCTAGGAGCAGGGTATGTTATTGTAAGGACACATATCTTCACTGTAGTCAACACTACCAGATCTCTAGTTCTCCCACTGTCCAAGATGTTATTATATACGAGCAAAAATATGATGGGAAAACATGCCAACACTTCTCTCCACTCTGTAAATGTACTGAATTTTTTCCCACTCATATTTTTTACAAGTGTTATTTTTTTTAATTGACTCCTGACAAGTTTACTGCATGTGTTTTCCAATTCCCCTGACTATTTTCATTGTACAAACTCCCCGTAGAACACTGCTATTTATAAACCTACTAATTTGTACTTATCTCCTAAACACTGCCCACCTGTGATTTTATTGTAAAATTACCTTGACTACCAAAGTGCTGGTATTTGGTTAGATGTTCTACCTCATCATTTTAGAAAACCTTAAACTTTATATGAATTAAAGTGGGACAGACTGAAAAAGGAAAAAGACAGGAAAGACTCCTTATAAAATGAGATCTATGGGAAGAAAATAGGAGGGGGGAAGAAGTTGAAAATATAAATTGGATACACACAGCAAGAGATTAGATTGCTTTTTCCCAAGCTGAGCTCTGAATCAGTGTCTGGGTTAAGCTGACTTTAACATTGCCGAGCTCCTTCACCATCCCCCAAAATATGGCATCATAAAACAGCAAACAAAATAAAAACTAGAAAATATTGTTATTATATTTTAATCATTCACAAGAGATATTTTGGTATTTCTGAAACTATTCCTTTTTGCAATCAATGGGATCTTAAAACTAGTTGATAACATTTTAATGGTACATGAAATCATAGTACATTCTATAATAGATGACATCTTAGAAGCACTGAAATGCATTATTATTAACAATAGTAGTTAATAATAATCTTCCCATCAGGGAGGATTTTCACAAACCTATGCATATTAAACAGAGGACTGTAAAGTTCTCATTCCTCATTGCTGCCTCTTAACTACAGCTTCTTCCCAGTTTCTATGGCAGAAAAATTAACCAATGAAACATGATTTTTTTCCCTTTAAAGTAATCAGCTGTTTGAAATTGTTTAAAATGTAAATTTGGATAAAGAGTGGAGGAGATTAAACTGCATTTCACCTATGCCAGATGCCACTTTTACATTGTTTCAGCAGCTCCTGGAGTGTATTTATAGATGGCTCGTTTGCTCTCATGCATGCTGCTAGGTTTATATATGCTCTGCTTGGAAGTATTTTCAGATGTACTGTAGCAGCAACCCACCCTGCAATTGAGCCTTGTATCCCTCAAGTATGTGCTTTTGAATAAAACAAAAGAAGAAGAATGAAGGACTAACAAGCTTTAAATGAAGAAGTGTGCATATGTTAGAGGAAAATGCAGCATCGAGACCAAAAATTTCAGAGACTTGATTCTCTAGGGTCATCTTAATGCTGTGTGAGCAGCAGGGCTGGTGATTCCAGGTCCCCTTGTGGTGGCCAGGTATATGAACCATGGTGAATTAGAGTGCCAAAAGAACAGCTTATTTTGGATTATTAAAACAGCTAATTCTGTGATTAAGTGTCATTTATACCACTTATTACAAGTTTGTGTTTTTATCTAAATGAAATGACCTATATCTAAGAACCTCAGGGAATATTTTGAATCTTAAATTATCCTCAATCATATCTTTGCTATATTGAAAAGAGAAAAGAAAAGGATACAGCTATTAGGCTTTTCTTTTTTAAATGGCATATGTTGTCTACATTGGCTTCCATAGTTACATTGAAACACTTAAAGGCTGTTTAGGATTTTCTTAGCATGAAAATATAATTATTGGATATAATTTTAAAATCATCAAAACACTATTGATAATTTTTTTCAAGAATGTAAATTTTTAAGATTAGGAGTCTTCCTGACCTGCTTTAATAAATTTTCTTTCCTATAACTTTGAAGAGACCTAGCTATGAACATTCACAGGTGTCTTTAGAAGTTTTTTCCCTTTCCTCACCGCAAACCCATGAGACTCCCATGTATTTATAAACTAAATTAATCTATAAAACAGTCACTTTTTCTAGACTTGGGGTTGACTGATTTATTTCATATAGACTCTATTCTTGATGATTAAAATATTTTTTAGCCATGCACTTTTATAGTCTTTCATTTCTAGATGAGCAACACAGGAAGAGGTAATACAGTCCTTTAGATAAAACACAAACTGCCTGCCAGGGAATTTGGGTTTGTTCCAATTCTCCTCTTAGGCAAATCTTTTATCTCCCATTGATACAGACCAGGGATCTATAGCACACTAAACTAATGAAAAGAGCTTGTCTTTTTCTCCAATGTTATGACACAGAATTTAGATTTGAAATTATAGGATTGTAGAGGTGAAGGAGACTTTGTAGTCATGTAATCCAACTTTTCAAGCAAGATAAGAATTCTGATTCAGAATTCTTTGAAATTTCATTCAGCCCTATGCAAATATAACCTGATATATGAAACTCATCATTTTTAAATGTAACATATGTCACTGTGGCACTTCTAGTACAGGTCAGGCTAAAATCTACTTCTTGTTTTCTTTGTATTGGTTGTTCCTCTTTCTACTCTAAATGAAAATGGATATAAGACCCATCAACGTTTTGAAACAGTGTACAATGACACTTGTCACTCTTTTATTTTAGAGAGATCCGCATGTCACATTCCAAATTTATTTTTGAGATCCTGAATTTCTTGTTTAAAATCTGATATGCAGATATTACATGAGTACAGGATTACCTATCGATGATATGATCATAAAAACTTTTGTTGTGTTGTTTGTCATAATAGGCACCTAAACTATTAATTTTATCTTTTAAGAAGTATCACTGATATTTCTGTCTGACATAACACTTTGTATTGAATTATTTAATTTAATTGGCCTCATGATACATTCACAACCTCAATTTTTTTGACATATACTTTGTCAACCATATCTCTAGCCTACATTTAGTCACTTATTTTTTTAACACTATGCTCTATACTTGGCATGGATTACTATTAACCTTATATTGCTGATTTTGACCCAATATTAAAACCTGTTAAAATTATTTTGAAATTGTTTTTATATGTCATTCTTATTATGAATTATATGATAATTAACTTCTATTGCCACATGTGCCTTTATGTCTTTACTTAAGTTGTTGATTTAAACATGGTGAATATGTGAGATCCTGGTCTGCATAGATGCCGAAAACAAATTCAGTTGTGAACCCCTAAGATATTTCCAGCTAGAAAAACCAGCAAAGTTTTTTTTTTTTTTTTTGAAAGGTGCGATATTTTAATTGTAGATTGGAAAATGAGAAGGGAGGGAATGGGGAGTATATTTCAAGTAATTCAAATGTATTCCTGGAGGTGGAAAGGTACTATGTAATAGTTAAATAGCAGCAGTGGTTGCTAATAGGAAAGAGATGAAAATTGAAGCTGAAATAATTGCCATTCTTTCCTTGTTTCCCCTGATCAGAAAATCAATTTTAATTTTCTAACTCTCTGATTCCTTATACTTTCATAAAACTTACCAATTGAAATTTAAGGCATATCTATGGGCATATAAACAGGACTAGACACTTGTGTTTATATTCCCTGTAAAATGAAAGCATCTCCTTCCTGATAATAGGAGCAGAAGTCCCAGGTAGGCATTTCATTGACTTATGTGAAATAACAGACGCAAGCCTGCAGATTGGTGAGTGGGCAGGAGTTGAGTTCTCATTATAAGGTAATCAATTATCAGGGCATCACATAGTCTGTTGTAAGTAGACTCATCTCCATAGTCTCTGTCTCAGAGATACTTGTGCCAGGTAATATCCCAAAACCCACATTGTACAGCAGTTAAAGATGACTATTAAGGTAGAAAATTAAAGTTGCTTGAAATAAAATGAAGTTTCAAAATGAAGCTTTAAAATGAAGTTGACTGAGTTTCTTTGGATTTTTTCCCCCAAGCTTTTTCTGAGCTTACCTAAATTTTTCTGCTATATCTCCTCTATTGGTAATGCATTCTAATACACAATATATATATATATATATATATATATATATATATATATATACCAACAAAACATGTTGTTGAGATTTTATGAAAATAATATTTTCTACCCTGCCTTAATATTTGAGGCAAAAAAAATCACAAGGTTAGAAATAAAGAAGTTTACAAATTCAGAAATGCACTTACAAAAAAAATAGAAGAATTTGCCATGTTGAATCACATATTAATCCTTTAAATTTAGAAACTATGTTTGAAAGGTGTACCTTTTATTCCTTCCCAAATTAATTCTATTGTACAGGAGTGATAGCCAGTTATGGAGATAAAAACTTTCTCAGATGATCAGTAGAAAGAAATCTATTTCATATCCATCTCCAAAGAGGTGGGACTACTCTGATGTGACCTCTTCTCTGACCATTTGTACAATTCCTGCTTTGTGATGAATCATGCATTACAGACCAAAGGTCAAATGATAGATAGCTTAAAATGTAAGTCACAGTTTTACATTGAATTATAAATCATGTGGCCAAGCTATAAGTAATATAAATAGGTACCCATTTGACTTAAACATCTAAATAGCTGATCTTTCTTTTCTTTGTTCTCAATTGTTATGGCTATATTTTAATCTGACAACAATTTGTAATAGTTAATTAATATCTTACTGCAAGTTTCTTCATTGGAAGAGGCATCATAAAATATGAACACTATTGAAATATCCTTTAAGCAATGTACCATTTTAGAGTAATAGATCTATGAATTTTAGATAACACATCCATTAAATGAAAAGACTACTTTATTTACTACTTTTAGAATTAAGAATTTATATATAATGATAGTCATCTTACAGTTTTACAGTTTTTTGTTGTGGTTTTAAATGTTTCTTCCTCTTTGACATGTTTTATTTCTAGTAGCAAGATGGTACCAGAGATACATTTCAAATAATACTTTCCTGCAGTGCTAAGTGACTACATCTATCTCCTGTTTCTTTCTTTGTGTGTGCAGAAAGTGAAAATGCTCATTCATAATAAGAAAATGTAAGTCTGGTAGGCACCAAGGTTTTAATATTTAATTTTCTACATTATAAAGCAGACTCTTCTCTGCTTTCCCATAAATGCAGAAATGGATAAGATTAATTAAACATTAAACCATTATTCTTCGTAAAAGAAAAGTCTATTGCTACTCATGTTTGATATACTTTCTTTCCAAGGTGATCTTTCCCAAATCTAACTCTCATCCTTTTTTAAAATTTTTAATACAACTAATGACAAGGAACACATTCTTTTATAGTCCTTTCTCTTTCCTTATATTTTTGTGAAAGAATTCAATATGAATTGTGAACTGATTCTGGGATAAATAATTTATTGGATATTATCAGACCTCACACTTATTTTGTAGTAAAACTGTCTGGCAGGATAGTAAAAACAAATTTCTATATATTTTCTCTATAAGGAAGAGAAACACTATATAAATATATATGTTTAATTGTAGTGACAAGCAGATGTTTGAGTACTTAACAAACAATCATGTTGAAATATGTGATCATACTATTTTAACCAATGAGTCATTCCTAATAGATTCACAAGGTAAAAAACAGCCAAGAAATATTGGACCCAAATGTAGAGTTGAAATAAGGCCAGAAATTTAGAATGAAGCATGCACACACACAATCCCATACCCTCATATACACAAACACATTTTCATGCATATAATTTCTACCATGCATTGCTACCTTCCACCATGTATAAACATAACTCATAATTGCTTGCACTTTTTAAACCATGAGCCTAATTATTATGAACATAATTATAGCATTTGCCAGATTCTGTTCATCACAAAGAGATTTTCTTTCCCTCTTTTACCTTCTTTTGTTAGGCAAGGTTATTAGCTATTTCCATTGTCAGAAGATGATATACCTTCTGTAGTTTGCAATAATATTGAAGAGAGCCAATTCATTCTTTCAACACAGAATATAAATATAACAGAAATGTTGATCACTGTTATTCATTGTTATGTTACAATTGTTCTCAGAGGATTTCCTTCTCTCCTTTCCTTCTCTCTTTCCAGCATAAAGTAAAGTCAAAAACTAAAACCAAAACCAAATATGAGTTCCTGTAGTCAAATGGTTAGCAACAGGCCAAAGAATATTTCTGCTTCTGGGAAGAGACCAAATGATTTGATAAATCAAATTCAAACTTCTCTTAACTACTCCCTGCCTGAACTTTATGAAAGTAGGTGAGGTTTCAGTGAATCATTAAACACATGTACTAGTGAGAATTCTTTCAACAGGATTGTATGTTGTTATATCCTGTTATCATATAGGTAGAACCCCATATTGGAACATAATTGTGGAAGTTCAAGATCTTGACTGAAAGTCAAGCATTGGAAAGAGATGCATCACCAATTTTCATCCACAGAAACCTGACTACTAACAGAAACTGTGCATCCTATTTTCCAAACAGAAACTGAAACAAAAGTTTACTCCCAATGATACAAACTTGGAGTTCAATACTAGAGGAAGAAATGGAAGAGCAATGGCAAACTCACTGAATGATATGAATTAAATAAAACAAATAAACCTAAAGAAGACCTTTGTGGTCCACAACTGCCATAACTTTGATTAACCCTGCTGTGTTTCAGCACTGGGTCATACAACCCTTTTGACACCCTTTCTTTGAGATGTCAGTCACATTTCAATAACTTTTCAGCTTGGGCTTGTAAGTCCTGTCTCTTCATTGACTTTGAATGAGGCAGGTTTCTTATGAATGCAGCTTGAAGTGTCACTCAGAGATACTTGCATTGTGTTATCTTTGATTGGCATGTATGGGGGTTGTGGAAAAATTCCAGCATATCCAAATATGCTTCTCTAAACACTGAATATCTTTTCACACGAGTGTTTTCTCCAGGAGAATCAGCTCAGACACTTAAGATGATAGTCAGTTATTACGGTGTTCTCTCTCACTATAGATGAGGTATATTCTAAAGGGAGAGGTTGGTGGGACTTGGAAACACAATTTTTGTTTGCAATTCTGATCCCACAAGCCTTTGGGGCTACAATTTAACTAATGTATCACATTAACTGCCACATGCAGAGCCTATCTAACAACCTAATTACTTTGATGAGAATACCTGTGTAATACCCTCCTACTTGGCAAAAACAAGTGGTGCTAAAAGAATCCCAAAGCATCTACTTCATCTGCAGAAAAATAATAATAAAAGCATTCCATTCATTAACAAAAATGCCAGACATATAAACAACTGATTTGCAAATGATCCTTATGGACAAAGAAGTGCTCTTGTCTGCCCTTGAAACAGATAATATGAACTGTTGGTATCCATATTGGGGCGATTAGAAAAACTATGGAATATACCACTATAGAATATACCATTATATACACACACACTATATACACACACATACTTATGTATTTATATATAAATATATGTGTAAATAGATATGTAGATAGAGATACTGATGGGGGAAAGGATGTCCTGAGCAAACTCCATACAGGCTTTGTGGACTCCACCCCCACGACACTGGGAACTACAAATCCCATGATCACCAAAGGGAAGGTTGCGAGGACCGGAGGGCAGAGTTAAGCAACTAAGCTCTCAGTTTGGGTATTTAACTGGCCATGTGGCCGGGTCGCTAGCTTGGGCAGGAGGCTTGCTAGGTTTTTTTGCCGGCTCAGTGGGTCATTGGGATTCCAGGTCAGCGGAACAGGTAGGACTCGTTTATAAACTTATCTCCCTCTTTTTCTCCCTGAGTTATTAATTTCCCATTTCCCCTTCCCTTGTATATAAACATTTTATCAACCTTTTGTGTATGACTGCAGTTTAGCATTAATAAGTCTCCTTTAAGCGTGCAGGTGAGAACCCACAGTCAGGCAACCCCATTTTATATCGGGGTTTGCCCTGTAACAATACTATGTATCTATGTAATGCAAAAATAAAGAAGCTTTGCAATGCATAAGGAAACTGACTCAAGAGATGTTTACAGTAAGGACAAATTCAAAATGTCCTTCCCCATAAAGTGTTTATGTTGTGTTGTACAGAGAGGGACACACACACACACACACACACATACACACGTTAGATTCTTTCAGTGTATCATATTATTGTACTATCAGGGAAAGGGCCACTATCAAGGTCCCCAAACTCTCATCATCCCTCAGGAAAGGATGCTTAAGCTGGGCATAGTTATACAGGTTTCCACCACTGTAAAAGACATTCCCATGGAAACTTTTTTTTTTTTTTTATTAGAGGCATGTTTATTTATTTATTTATTTGTTTGTTTGTTTTGTTTATACATGCACTGGGTACAGTCAGAAGCACGGGAGGGCAAGAGAATTCACCAGAGTCAGAGCGGGGAGCAGAGCAGGCAGAAGGTCTGAAGTACACTGCTGAGGGGAGCAGCGGGCGGCAGGAGAGGTCTGCGCGCCATGTGGGACCCTCCTCCGGTGGCCGGGGAGCAGCCGGGGATCAAAACGGCGTCGCAGAGGCTGCGGGCAGCTTCGCAACCCAGCGCTCAACCGCTGCGCCACCGGGGAGGCCCTGCCCATGGAAACTTTTATAAACCAAAATGGTATAAAGCAAAAAAGCAACAACCATTAATTTAGCTGGAAAATATTTTGTGCATTTCCAGACCCCCACAATATCCAATCAAATCATACCAAGTAACACATCAAACCTAAAATAACACTAGCACAGTACAAATAAAAATGACAAGATGCATTCAGGCCTGTAGAAAGCAGTCTCTGGGGACTCCAGGTCGCCTCTCCCGCTGCCAGGGCAACGTGGCATTTTTACGGCTGCTGCAAAACGTGCCCAAATCTGCCTTTGCTTTTCGGGGTATGTCGTAAAAATGAAAATCCTCTTCGGGTTTCTCACGGTTAGTGTAAGCAGGTACCAATGTAGATCTTAGTGAAATTTGAAGCAGTGTAGCTTGAAATTTTGAGAAGCTGAGAGTACCTGTGCTAACACGGAAAAATGCCATGGGAGCGGGTTCCCCCTCCAAAGTGTTGCATAGCATACTAGGGAACAGAAACCTCTGGACATTTGCATACAGCTAGACTTTCCAGCTGACAAATGGCCTGGAAGGGAAAGGCCTCAAAGAGCACACCAGTCAGCCTGCTCTTCCATGATGCTCACCTGTTCTGCCAAACAAGCTTCTTAAAAAACTACTCAAAGAACAAAGTAAATCCACCTTCAAGGCCATCCAGATCTGTTTCACCTGATTCAAAGGCAAATTCGGTGGATTTGCTATCATTCTTGGTAAGGATTATCTTTTTTACAATACCAATATTGATGGGTCTATCATGAAACAATTGTCTTTTAAATTATTACTCATTTAAACTCTGTGCTCCATAACTCACAGAAAAGCTCAATTGAGTTAAGGAAATAAAAACCTACACAGCCACAGAAACAAACATCCTGGGTTAGAAAAGCTCGAGGATATTTGGGATGATCTAAAGTCAATTTTCAACTGTTAAAATTTTGCCTAGAGTCTGCCCAGTTCCTCCTTAGAAAAGGGAAGGAAGTTGGCATTGTTTTTTGTATCCATGCCTCCTTCCCTGCTTCCAGAGGACAGGACCATTAATGCCTTAATTAATGATTAGTTAAACATGTGTTAAACAGAACTTTGTGCCTCTATTTGGCATCTAGCCACCATATTTAATCTTATTTCCAAATTTAAACAACTGAATTAAATCTTAAAAAGACCAATGCATTCATAAACTGGTATCTTAGCTGCATGATCTGGTGAGCACTTTTTGAAAAGAGGTAAACTTTTATTTATTAGTATTCTAGCACTTACTAGAGAACCGTTGTTATTGGTTGATGAAACTAGCTTCAATATTCTCATTAACTATAATATAGAGCTAAAAATCCAGACTCTGGAAACATAGAATCTAATTTGAATCCTGACCACTTTTTTATTGAATATCTGGTATTCAAATTAGATTCTTAATTTTTTGTAAGCTCTTTGCACTTCAGTTTTCTCATCTAGAGAGGTGGATACCAATACAACATTAGAAATGTTAAATTATTTAATAGAGCTGACACACTTCAAGCATTGTCTAGCGCATAATAGGTAGTCAATAAATGTTAGCAATATTTGATATTAACTGTTAGTGTAGAACTTGCAGATTATTTTGAATAATTTTAATAAAGGAGTAAATACTAATATTTGAATAATGCTAAGTTAATAGTTTATAGCAACTATTTTAATATGTTATTCACTTTAAAAATAATACCTATTGTATTATGCAAATCTATTGTTTATCATGGTTCTCAAAGTTATCAACTATGTATATATAAGCACATGAAGGAAAAATGTGAGGAAGAATTTTGAAATTTAAAATAGAAAGAATGGTGCAACAATAGATTGGGGATAACTAGCATGTTAAATGATATTTATATATATATTTTTTTCAACTTAAAGAGTTTTATTACAGGAAGTTAATATTCAGGATTCTTCAGAGTACCTTATTTTAAACTTTTATTTTTAAGATTTATTTATTTTTATACAAAAGCTAGGGTACAGGCCAGAGGTGCGTGAGGGTGAGAGGATTCACCAGAGGCAGATTGGGGAGCAGAACAAGCAGACAGACTGAAGCACACTGCTGAGGGGAGCAGCGGGCAAGACAGGAGAGGTCTGCTGCACCATGTGGGATTCTGACCAGCCGGCCGGGATTGAACCCACACTGCAGAGGCTGCGGACAGCTTCATAGCATGGCGCTTAACCCGCTGCGCCATCGGGGAGGCCTAGTACCTTACATTTTTAAACAGACTTGTAATTTGGGTGTTTTTTTCATGCTAGCTTTCAGGCAAAAAGTACTAACTTGTTTCAGAGATATTAATTTGATTAAACAGTTTTTATCCTTAATAACCTGAGACATCAATCCATGGATATCTTCTATGGTAGTTTTACAGCTGTCTCGTGTATGTGTTACAGGACAGGGAGGGGGCACCCAGACCCCCCAAACCTGCCTGCACTAAATAGGTTCTGCCATCTGCTGCATCAACCCAAAACATATAAGACTTTAATGGAAAGGAACTGTAATGCAATTAGTAAACAATACAGAAAAGACAAAGAATATAGTTTCTAAATCAGGCACCCAAAGTTACCCATCACCTCCTGGGTAAAAGTCCAGCCAAACAGGATTGGCCCAGAGCAAGGCCCAAAAGCCTGCCATGGGTCTAAAGCACCTTTTGGTGGGGAACCACAGAAAAGGATCAGACACAACCAGACAAGTCTAGAAGAAAAGAGCAAAATCAAGATAAAAGCTGCCATTGTCATCTCCGCACAGGTCTCTCACCCACATCTGTTTCAATCAGTCCACCACCATGTGCCTCCTCCAGGTCTCTTTCTGGCTTTCCATTCTGTTTCATTCCTTCCTCAGTCTCTTCTCCAGCTTTTTCTCCTTCTTGCTCAGCTCCACCCTACTTCGGGTGGGGCAGGGAACTTGGACCTTCTATTTTTACCCTGGGACCACCCTGTTACATAGCTTTGGCAAGTTTTTCTTCTGACTTTGGGTCATAATGTTTCTAAACCCTACATGAAACTTCCTCACCCCAGTTGGGCTTAGGATTGCTCTAACTTTTTGGGCAAATCAACCACCTTCCTGATGGTATAGTCTACATTAGTAAGCAAGGTAGAGGACCTCAGCGTATTCACCTGGTATTTATTCCATAAAAATTCAAGTAATTTGCAATCCAAGGAAGATATGAAATATGATACTTCTAAGGCATAGTATTGTTTGTAGTATACACCAAAGTCTTCTATTTTATTAATATTAGTAATAGTCTGAATTATTAATAGTCTAAATTATTAATAGTCTGAGTGCCAGACTATTCCATTTTAATGTTATGTCTACAATTATGTTATAAATTTTGGTAGTTGAATATTTCTGTAAAAATGGGTATAAGAGATATTCTTCCTATTATCCCATATTTTTATTCCCTCCTGTACCTGGCCTGGTAAAGTTGCAGCACTTTGATTGTAAGTCCTGTCCTCCACACTATGCCTAGAGAAGGTGTAAAAGACAAGAATAAAGGATAAAGGATGACATGTAACTATTCCCTAACAAAGTTGTATTATTTTTCCCTTAGCAACACTAAAGTACATGTGCTGTGTTTAGACTGCTGAGTCACAAAGGAGCTGTAGAATATGACACCACACGTCCACATCTATGTGTGTATGAAGCCTGTGGGCACTGGGGGAGCACTGATCTAGAAGCTAGGAAGAAAAAAGGGGTGACTATTTTATGAATGTCTGCTCCCTGTTAGTCAAAGACATTTCACTACATTATTTCACTAAAAATTCAAATTATCTCTGAGCATTTCCTATTTTGATGATAAGGAAATGAGGCTCAAACATGTGCCCAAAGTCACAATTTCATGAATTGCAGAATAAGGATCCACACTGACTTCCAAGGCCAGGATCCTTCTACTTCCACACAAGTTGATTTTTAGTTCCAAGCTTGTTATTGTTGACATAAACATGCCACTCTTCTAATGTGTTCATTTAGGGAGTTGTGCCAGGACCCATCTGGATCTTGGAAATACATAAATTAGTAAAAGCCAGTGAGGTTAAACTAAATACATGCATGTCATGGACAGGATTATATCACCTAGAAGATATTAAAAAATGTCTTTCTTAGCACTGGTCAAATGATTCTAATCTGACAGAGATATGGCTTCTTGAACAATATACTTCTCTGCCAGGTCAGCTGAAATGTAGTCTAGATGGAGCTCACCAAAAAGGGCAAATAATATAATATCAAAGAGAATCCAAATTCCGTCATCTTTTCCCACTCTTTCAGTTTCATCATATACTTCAAAGAGCGTCTCCTTTTTCTTCTTCCTCATCCTCCGTCCCCTCTAAAAGTTAATCAAACCAACAAACTAGGGTCTTCCTGGTAGTGCAAGTGGTTAGGACACAACCTATGAAGCTATTGGCAGCCAATGCAGCATGAGTTTGACCCCTGGCCAGGGAGATGCCCACATGGTGCAGCAGACCTCTCCTGACTCACCTGCTGCTCCCCTCAGCAGTGTATTTCAGTTGATCTGCCTGTTCTGCTCCCCACTCTGTCTCTGGTGAATCCACTCACCCTCCATAACTCTGGCCTGTACCCCAGCTCTTGTATACAAAAAAAAAAAAAACAAACTATTACTGAGTAGTATTAGGTTGATGCTCATCAACAATAATATTACAGATAGGGTAGGTGTGATAAAAATAATAGCTTTTAGGTTATTAAATATAATAAAGATAATATTGCTTGAATAATAATTTTGGTGTGTCATAAATTAATACTGGGCAGTCAACATTAGGTTGGTTGTTTTATAGTTAAGAACTGATTAAGAAGTCCCATAGGACATTCTACCTTGTTACAGAATTAATTTTTAGCATCCTTTTCTACTTTCCAACATTGAAAGATACTTGAGGAAAGAGAAAAGATTATTTATACACTCTCATTTTTCATGACACCTATAACATTTCTTTACACACATTGGGTATTCAGTAAATGTATATTGAAGTCTATAAAACCTATAGATGCCTAATACATCTGAGCCACTGTTGTCAGTCATTTACCCAGTTGCATTTTAGAATTTTCATTTGTTGTACTTGTCAAGGATAGCAAAGACCTAAGCATATTTCAAACTCAGTTTGATCTCTCATCTCCAGCACACTACATATGCCATTGCTTGGACAATATTTAGTGCTTATGAAATACATACATTTTATTCTTTGCAAGCCTTCATCCTTTATTTTTTAGTATTTAAGAACAAAGAAAATTAATCATAATTCTGAATAATGGTGTAAACTACAATGAAATTGGAGACATTCAGTCATGACTAGGCTTGATGGTAGCATTTTTAATTTTTTTCACTTAACTCTTCAGATGGAGCATATTTTGTGCTTTAAGATAAATTTTGGTGAGATCATTTAATACTGAGTGTGTAAATAACCTGAAATAATTTTGAGCAACAATATATTATATACATATATTTTATGCTTTGTTTTTATAATCTATTATGCCTACGTGTTTCTGAAGAAAATGTAGAGAATTCAACTAATATACCTGGTTTCTTTTTCATCATTTTTGTGGAACTTTTAATTTCTTTTTAATATTCAGAATAAGTTCATGCTCTAATAACTTACATTTTCTTTAGACTAAAGAATATTTAAATGACAGATGTTAACTTTAATTGTAGGTGAAAATCCTCTCCCCATTGTACCTTAATATTTTTTTAAAGTTGCTTTTGAAAGACCCACTTATAAAGTAGGGTTTAAACTAGTACAGAAAATGGAACAGTTAGACACATATACAATGAAAGCATTTTTCCAATCAAGTATATGTTTAGAAAGGATGGCAAGCATCCCTTTTTGTCTTAAATATGTGAATAGAGGTGCCATGTTGGATATAACAACCGTGTCTTGATTTGCTCTAACGAGAAACAAGGTAAGGCATGAAAGGAAGGAATTCTGGAAATGTTACATATTTCAACATTTCTTGCAGGAAATATGCTGCCTTATATGTCCATTTGAAAATAGTGAAACATGGCACTTTTTATTTATTTGTTCTCTGATAGTGAGGATTTATCTTTTGTGAATCAGGTAATATAGTTTGTATAAATAAATAAATGTATACGTCTGTTCCACCACTGCTCTCGAGATTGTTTGAGAGCCTAATTTTGTCTTTAATGGAATCTTCTGAATCTTACAGAGTATAAGTTAGAAGTCAGTGGTTATTAAATAGATTATTAAGTAGATAAATTTTAACAATGGAATGCTACTTTTCTGTGGAGTAGTGTTTCTAGACCTATTCGCTTTGCAAATACCTTATTTTGAAGGTATTTTTCAAAATAAGGTTTTTTTCAGCTACTTAAAAATACATAACTGACTCCAATTTATGAAAGCTGTAATTTGGGTGTCATAATATATGAAAAGGTAACCTGAAAACTAAAGTTTGTTACAACATATCTGAAAGGTGAGTAGATTTTGTCCTCTGATTTTGAAGGGAGGCAGCATGTCAATTTTAAAGTGATAGTATTAATACTTGCATGAAGGAATAAATGAATATGAAAACTTAATGCAAACTTAGGGAACTTGCACACTAATTTTGCTTAGCCTTGTTAAACTCTACTATTTCAATGTTTGTGACATTAACAAAAATAGTGGCAGAGTTGTTTCTCAAGAAGACTAAAAATGCATGACTGAAATTATCTGCACATTAGAAACAATACTATTTGCATGATCTCCTTGGAAGTCTTTCTGATATAATGATGTTATATCCTGCTGAATAGACTCTTGCTTCCTAACTGTTTGTCTACTATTGAGGTTTATTCTCTTACCTGTAAAATGGCAGTAAGATACTTCATGGTTTTTGTGTTAGGAATGAACTAGACATATAATATGTTAAGGAGGTGAAGGCATCAAAGAGATATTGATCTGTTTTTGTAGGAATCTCTGCTGTATAGGAAAAATGTTTGGTGCTTGCTTTATGTCTTCATAAATATTCTCTTAATTTACTTTATTGAGTTGGGATTGTCACATCCATAACTAAACTATTAATAAATCAGACAAATCAAAAGAAATACCAATCAGGAATCTAGAACAAATAATAGAGAGAGTGAGAGAGCTCATCAACAAATTCAAGTTGGTAATATTAAGATCTATGAAAGTTTTCTTTAAGACAATATATTGATATTTAAGGCATATTCACCATGATCAACTATGCAGTTTAGAAAGAGAACAAAACAAACTATCTAAAGCTAAATGATGAAGTTGAGACCTACCCACGGTAATTACTTAAGTTCTATAAAATCACAAATAGTAATGGCAGAACCCAGATAATGTCAAGTCTCTTGCATGCTCAAATCCAGATCACTTTCCATTTCACAACAAAAGATTTTCTCACAAAACAGCAGTATTCATATGATCTTGCATCAAAAAGATTTTATTCATAGCTATTATGCAAGTATTTTTATTGTACTAAAAATTCTGAAAGGGGTATATGTTTAAGTGGCATTCTCTTGAGATTGCTGATGATATATAAAAAAAGATTACAGAGCTTGATACAAAGTAATGTGGAAAAGGGCAGAGAAAAATAATTACTCTGTATGAGGGAAAAAAAGCTTAAGACATTGCAACAAAGACATTAAAAGTTAACATTGCTGCAGGCAGCAATATGTTGTGATTCTCTAGCAGAACACAGAAGATTTCCCCAATCCCAGTACAGTAAGTTATGGGGCCTGCAGGTTGAACACATTTTAAAATGATAACTCATGTTCATTGTCTGCTTGTGAGACAAATGGTTGAAACTTCTAGGAGAAGCAAGAGTAGGAATCTATGTGTTCCAGACTGCATACACTTAAAGCAAATATACATTATATTTGCAAATGTTATAATATGCATTAAATATTGATTCTTCTTATAATAATTACCATTTTTTTAAATAAACATTTACACAAAGAAAGGGACTTCCTGTGGGAGATGAAGATTATTTTAGCATGTTCTTATATGTATCTTCTGCCACTCACTCAAGGATATTTGGGGTCTAACTTTGTCTTTAATGGGATCTTCTGAATCTTACAGAATATAATGTAGAAGTCAGCAGTTATTAAACAGACTATTAAGTACATAAACAATGGAATGATACTTCTCTTTGGAATAGAGCTCCTAGGACTTTGTGCTTTGTAGTAGTTCAAGTAATGGCTTCAAAATAAGATAATTTTATGCTACTTAAAAATACATCCTGATTCTGATTTACAAAAGATGTATACATGTATGAGAAGGTAACTTGAACACTGTTAAGTTACATGACTGGAAAAATTATCAATTTATTTCAATAAACCCTTACAAAGGGCTGAATATCTAACAACAAAGTTTCAAGGTAATATGATTTAGTCATATTAGGACAATTATTCCTGTATCTAAATATTGATACAATGTAATTGCTTAAAGTATGCTTTGAGTAGTAGGGGAGAGCAGTTGAGTTTGTTGTGCTGGAATGGAATTGGAGTCAAACTTCAAACAGGATTTTTAAGATTGAGTGGTAAGGATTAAAGCCAGAAAAAGGAGACACAAAAGGAGAAGTGTCCTGTAGGGAAAACCAAGTCATTGTGTGACAGAAAAAGAAATGTAACACTCATCTCTAACTCCTAATTCCAGGTGTTAGTCACGAGGTATAGTGATTGTAACAGATAGTACCTTTATCCACAGAGGTGACCTTTGTACAAAGAAAAACCTCTATTGCAAAATTCATTATGTAATTGAATGCAGATTCAAAAAAAAGAACAGCCATATAACTATAAATGCCTTTTCTGGATGAGCCATCAACTTTCTTTAGGGCATTTTCGTACCTTTATAATCTATTAATGAATGGCCAAGATATGCAGTAGATATTAGAAGACCTGCTTTTAATTCACACACTGCATACATATATAGGCTTGGGGAAAAATAGAAAGTCTTCTTAGAAAATTCTTCATGTATTTAAATATATTTCTGCTCTTAGGGATAGAGATTATTAAAGAAGTGGCATATGAAGTTATAAAGTTGAAATAAGATGAATGCATAATCATTATGATTTTCTGCACATATTTACATATTTTCTGAAAATATATAAACAGAAAACGAAGATCTGGCAATGTAAACATAAGGCACTAAATTGCTTGAACCCTAGTGATCCCAGCCCTACCTACTCATGACTACTTGGCTCATTGTCTTCCAAACAAATTTGTACTTTTCCTTGAGATCTTGAAGGTATTTGTCTGACTCACTCTATAGTACCCTATTCTAGTTGCTGAAGAGAAAATACAGATCATTATTTAAGCATTTCTAAATCACATAGATTTTCATCCCTCATTGATTTGAACTAGCAATGCCTGGATCTAAGTTCTACTCTTCCGTGGTGAGGAAAGACACCACACTCCCAGATTACACAATTTACATTGTCTACTCAATCCCATATTCTGTTCCATACATCTTCTCTGTGCTAGCTTGTTGCTGAGTATCAAGTTCTGCAATTTCCTCTCTTATATTACCCAGTATATACCAAAAATCTGTTTGAAAGAGCTTTTTAATAGTCTTATTTAATTTTTAAAAAGAAGATTGACATGGAAATAAATAAGATTTTCTTCCTGCAGTGGTAGTGCTCAAGAGAAGAAAGGTAATGTCTTGACCCCAACTATTTAAGCTCTCATATGTAATTGTTTATAGAAAATGTAAGAATGAAACATATGTATTTTTCCCATGAAAGGTCCAAGAGAACCAATCACAGTTGATTAAATGTTGTTAACAACAATAGAAATGATTTTGTAACACATTGAACAAAATCAGCAAACAAATCCCAAAAGGCAAAATTGAAAAACAAAACAAAACAAAACAAAAAACCTTCTAATCCTCATGAGACGTTAGGTCCATAACAGATTTAGGATAGAAGCCTTTCATTTTTCGATCCTGTACAGCATTGCTAAAAGGACAGTCTGTTTCTTCCTTGATATATTCTAAACGTGATCTGAGCCATTTGTGCCTTAATTCACTGTTATAAACCACCTGCTACTACAAAGATGTTTTAAATCCTAAGCACAACTAAATTAATAATTATATGATGCATGCCAGGTCATATAGCTTTTCTGACCAAATAAACTAATTTAAATAAGTTGCTTGTTCTACATTTGGATGCTGACCCTGGTAAATTGTGATGACATCTAGAAAATTACTTGTTAGGAAAATGTATTTAAGATAAATACGTTTTAATGTGAAGGTACTGTGATGCCTTAGATATAAATATTTAGGAGCTTGATTAAATTTTGATCCTGAGTTTAGGCCAGTCTTCAGTTGAACACTATTTGGTTGAATATTATGGCTTCTGTTGTTTCAAAAAGCTATGACTACTTGGAAAGTTAATTTAAAGGTGTATGTATGTATATGTTTCACCTTGCTGGGCTTGCATGAATATATGTCTATAATAGATCTTCACAGACAAGGAAGAAGTGCTGGGAGCTCACTTTAATGAAGCACAGATAAACAAACAAAATCCATTGTGCCATATGGCAATTATGCCATAAGATTGAATTTATTACCGAGTGAAACTGTTGGCTTATGCATTTCACAGTTTTTACTATAAATATCCACTGTTTTTTAGGTTTTCTTTAGGGTTATTTGTCCAAGCTTTAAAAAAGAAACAATATGTCCTTGTTGTAGGAAGTGTTAGAAAATGAAATCCAACTGAAACAGTGAATAACATTACAAACTAGTTCCTTCCCAGTCCTATTACAAAAGCCAAGCGATAAGAACACATTTAAACTAATGAACAGGATACTCTACCTATTTGATAATGGATAGGTATAGCCTTGTACTAGTATCCACAGCAAATTTTTCTGCTGCATATAATCTTTTGTTGCTAAAGAGGAAGTTGATATTTTCTTACCTTACAGTTATTTAACATTACCCATATGAACTCATAACTGCCAATTAGGCTGCTAATTTTTTTTGAGTTCAGAGAAAGTATTGAACATTTAAGGTCATTTTTCATTTATGGATTCCTGTTATACTTAAAATATTCTAACCCTGGTCATACAGTCAATTTACCTACATTCCTCTTGGAAATTAGGCTAGCATGTCCTTTTCTTGGGGAGTCACTCTATGGTTCTTGCATTTATGTGGGTTACCTTCAATCCTCAAATAAGTTATATTTGAGATCTGACATTTTTATGGCTCAAAATCCTTTTTAATTCACACCCTTAATTAGGTCACATTAAGGAAAGTGCTTTTTAAAAAAAATCAAATGTATCCATTCATCTGTGAAAGTGGACATTTATATTATTACTTCAGATAAGATTGCTCTCTGCGGCTGAGAGGCTCTGATGCATTTAACAAGTGCAATTTCATAGCATGCATACATAGACAACATTATATATAGCATTCACTGTATGAATTTATGGTAGTGACACTAATTCAGACTGCACATTTATATTTTATTCTTTCTCCTTCTAGACTTATTTCCATGTTTCTCATTTTTCATTAAACCACTTTCAAAATAAACTTCAAATGTGATGCTCAGTGATACTTAAGTTTAGAATCCATCACAGCCCCTTCCCCCAGGAACAAAGCTGATGCAAACCTCCCTTATTTCTACTTGGATATGCAGTTTGACTTTCTCAATGAAGTTGGCAATGGTCCCTAAGGCTGAAAGGGAATCCTTCAAGGAGGACAATAGTGCTTTTCTTTGGCAGTAGGAAAAGATGCAAGAAAACACAATTAATTCCCTACTCTCGCCTTCAATGGCTCAATTCAGCTGGGTCCGTTCACCAGCATTTTCAGTGACTGGCATTGCAAGAAATACAGAAAAATGGATCTATGGAATTGTTCATCAACTGAGACAACTCACTTATCTGTAACTGTCAAATTTACCATCAATTAGTGTCACTACCATAAATTCTTTATAGATTTGTCAAGTTAATTTTTTTTTCCTAATTTTTAGGTTTGGTTCTGCTATGCGAACATATCTTTTAAAGTTTATCTTTTCCATTATATAAATTTCATCTTTTTAAAAATACAAAGTAATATATAATTGTGAATAATATTTGGCCTGGCTCATGTGAAAATGAAAATTCCTTGAGAGACAACATTAATAACGGTTTGGCATAATAAAGTTTGCTAGAATGGGTTGGAAGCCCTGATTGCATTTCTGAGGTGCATTTGTTGTTGCTTTGGGGAAAATATGTATATTGGGTTCAATAGAGCATAGAATTTTAAATTAACCACTTGTTTTCCTCACCTTGAACATAATGATTTTAATAGTATCTCCTTGTATATTTAAAGTGGGTAGAACAAACAAGTCTTGTGTTTGCTATTATTAATATTGTTAGCCCTATTACAATCAGTTCATCATAGAGAGAGAAAAATATCAGTGCCTGTTCATCCATTTGTTCTCTAGGTAACTATACTAAGTCTCACTCCCAAAAGACTTTATTTTAATCAAGTCAAATTCAACAATAATTTACCCTATTCAGGCCCTAAGAATCATTAGTAATTTATTTTTCAACTGGCCTTCCTAATTTTTTCTCCTCCATTTCTCCCCTCTGGTTAAACTTTTGAAACAACTGAGAAAATCACAAGATGATTTTTTGAAGTTATATCAAACTTTGTCAAGAGTTCCTTCTGATCAAATATAAAGTATTTAAATGGAGGGACCTCCCTGCTGGTGCAGGGGTCAAAGTCTCAACTCTATCAAGCTATTCTCAGCCACTGCTGCATGAGTTCAATCCCTGGCCAGGGAGCTAACCCACCTGGCACAGCAGAACTCTCTTGCTTGTCCACTGCTCCTCTCAGCAGTGTATTTCAATGGATCTGTCTGTTCTGCTCCCCACTCTCTCTCTGGTGAATCCTCTCAATCCCCTCACCTCTGGCCTACACCCCAATTCTTGTATGCATAAATAAATAAAAATAAATCTTAAAAAAAGAAATTATTTAAATGGAGAGGTGTAACTAAAAGTAATAACATGTAAAGAATACTATGTTTTCACCTAATATATCTTGATATTTTATGGCTATATTGATATTATGATCTCTGTTAAAATAAGTAAGTTTGGGAGGGTTTATTTAGGGCTAGGGTGTGTTCACCTAATAAACAAGGCAACCTTGAATATCATGCATCTAAGTAAAGAGGGTGAACAAAGGAATTTATGTGATTTAATAGATTGAATCACTTTCTCAAGAGGCCAGAAACCTGAAACATATTGGATTAAGGGGGAAAGAAAACCAACATGCATTAGTCAAAAATAAAGAAAAAAAGAATATGCAACTCAAAAAAATTACAGCAACTCAAATACCTCTACTAATACCATAACTATTCTGAGGGATTCTTAATATTTAGCTCTAACTGTTTGCCAGTTCATTGCATGTATTTTCTCCTTGACTTATTTCAAAATTACATGAGATACAATATGGTAGTGTTTCCATTTTGCTGAAAGAAAATGCATATTGATTAAAAATATAATGAATGTGTATTGTGGAACTCCTTTCACTGTTTCAGAAATGGAGAAAATGTAAGTGATTTAGTCAAATCACATAACTGGCAGCATGTGGATTCTAATTCAATCAGTCTGACTAGTGCCTTAGGTCCTGAAGACTTGCTATACTGCCACTACTTATTTAAATGGTAAAAGATGAATTTTAAATCAGGATATAATTATTAAAATAGAAACATGTAGAGGGCCTCCCCTGGTGGCACAGGCGGTTGAGCACCATGCTGTAAAGCTGTCCACAGCCTCTGCAGCGCCAGTTTGATCCCAGCTGGCAGGTGAGGGTCCAACATGGCTCAGCAGACCTTTCCTGTCACACCCGCTGCTCCCCTCAGCAGTGTAATTTCGTCAGTCTGCCTATTCTGTTCCCCGCTCTGTCTCTGGTTAGTCCTCTTACCCTCCCACAAATCTGGCCTGTACCCCGGTTCTTTTATAAATAAATAAATCTTTAAAAAATAGAAACGTAGAGGGCCTCCCCGGTGGCGCAACGGTTGAGCGCTGGGTTGCGAAGCTGCCCGCAGCCTCTGCGACGCCGGTTCGATTCCCGGCTGCTCCCCGGCCACCGGAGGAGGGTCCCACATGGCGCACAGACCTCTCCTGCCGCCCGCTGCTCCCCTCAGCAGTGTACTTCGGTCCTTCTGCCTGCTCTGCTCCCCGCTCTGGTGAATTCTCTCACCCTCCCGCGCTTCTGACTGTACCCAGTGCTTGTATAAATAAATAAAATAAAAATAAATCTTTAAAAAAAAAAAAATAGAAACGTAGATATTTCATCTAACACAATAATTAATGAGGGGATTAGGGGCTTATTATATTTGGTCTTAAAGAAAACCCCAAATTCTACACATTATATAGAAGAGAATGATCAATTACATTCCATTGGACACAATTTATAGTTTCACGGATGAGAATTATTTGCATGATTATCTGCGTTAATTACACATTAATCACCCTAAGTGTGCCATTGCTGAAATGACTCATAAAAATTACTTTATTCTTATGGGTCACCATGTTACAAGAAATAGATACCAAACAGCAGCAGCAGAAGGATTTGCATTGAATGGAGTCCAAGATATCAAGCATGAGCTTTTTTTTTTTAAGATTTATTTATTTATGCATACAAGAACTGGGGTACAGCTAGAGGTGGTGGGGTGAGAGGATTCAGCAGAGACAGAGCGGGGAACAGAACAGGCAGGTTTACTCAAATATAGTGCTGAGGGGAGCAGTGGGCTAGTCAGGAGAGGTCTGCTGCACCATGTGGTTCACCTCTCTGGCTGTGGGTAGCTTCATGGCGCTGTGTCTTAACACCCTGAACCACCAGGAAGACCCAAGCATGAGCTCTTTTATCCTTCCACTCAGGTGAGTTACACAGGAACTGGACTGTCTCTGAGATTTGAACCACCATAAGTGATGTTATTCTCATAAGAAGTTAGGGTTCAGTGACAGGATCCTTGGGTTATCTCTGGCAGAGTTCCTCTTTCAGCAGCACAAGTGAGTTTGTCAAGGAGAGAAAGATGTTTGTTTATCTCTCAAAAGGGCAGGCTTATTAAGATAAAAGGAAAGGAGAAGATACTTGCACAGACACAAGCTGGCAGAAGGGGCTGCCCTTTGACGGCAGAAATTGTTCTGATATAGTGTCCTATTTGAGGGATGGAATTCATTTCTTCATGTTATTGTTATCTATTAATAAATTAATCATTTGTAGGGCATGATTGGGTTAATGTATAAGGACCAGTGATTCTCAGTAATGACGCTCAATCTCCATATACTTACCTGTGCTTCTCACCTACAGATATTTTAGAGACCAGTCCCCACTTCAGGATTTCCTGTGCCTAAGGACTTTTTTTGGTTTTACAGCTGGTTTAAGTATTATGTTAATCATTTCTACCCCCATCTTTATGTCTGACCATATGAAGCCTGCATCCTAAATTTTCTACTCTAGTCCTCCATTAACTAGGGTCTGCACAAAGCTCCTCAGGAAGAAAAGTCTGCTCCTAGTGGAAGGTGTTCTGTTCATACAGGCTCATCCTAGCTATCAGACAGACCAATGTTAACCTTTGTAAGCCTATCCATATCTTTGTCAAAACTAGACACAAATCATAAATCCAATTGTGATTGCTTACCCATACTAAGAGTTTGAGACCTCCTACTCCAAAACAACATATACACTCATGTTTATGGAATACTGCTGTCTTTAGTTAATAGGTTCCATGGCATTGGATCAATTCAACTGTATAGAGTTGTAAAAATGTAAAGATAATGAGATAATCAAGTAAAAATAATAAAGATGACTGAGATTTATGTACTACCCAGATTTCAAGGACTTTCACATTTTTCATATAAAATGTACTCAAAATTAAGACAATTTATTATGGGGAGAAGATCAGGGTGAGGCTGGAGGCATGGGGGTGAAAGAATTCCTCAGAGACAGAGTGGAGAACAGAACAGGTGGATTTATTAAAATTAAAATACTTAGTCTGGACCCCAAGGAGGATTGAGGCTCTCTTTTATACTCTGTTTTCATGGGCTTTCTAACTTAGGGGGGCAGTTTGCATCAGGGCTGTCTGATCCGGTGCTGGTCTTTGACAGAGAAATATGTTCTGGTCTCTGCTTCTGCATTCCTGGAGCTGGGCCATTTTTTGTTTTTTTTTTTGTTTTTTGTTTTTCTTTTTTCTAGTCATAGTGGTCAGTGTTATTTCCTGCCCCAAGGCAGCCTTATCAATTGTCTATTCCAGCCTCCCCAACCTGTCTGCAGGGCCAAGTGGGGACTTAGTTTTTAATTCAATTGTACTCTGAAACAATTGCTATGCAATACCAGTATAACCAGATAAATAATAATCTAGGCAATCTCTTGTGTTTCTTTCTAGAACCAAAATTTCTAATATATGAACCTATTGTTGACTTTCTCTTCATTTTTTTTTCTCCTGCCTATCCCTATCCTTCCATTGAAACTATATTTTTCAAAATTAGATTCCATTGGAAGGGACTGCTACATAATTCTGAATTTAATTTTAAAACACTTCATTAGTAAAAATAGTTGAAAATTTACATTTAGCTATACCTTATCTCATGGATCAAATGTATATTGTATTGCTTCATATATGGTTTAAAATGTTTCTTTGCTTTTCTTTATTTCCCTATTAGTTTCATTTCAGATTCTTTTTTTTTTTTTTAAAGATTTATTTATACAAGCACTGGGTACAGTCAGAAGCGCGGGAGGGTGAGAGAATTCACCAGAGCCAGAGCGGGGAGCAGAGCAGGCAGAAGGACCGAAGTACACTGCTGAGGGGAGCAGCGGGCGGCAGGAGAGGTCTGCGCGCCATGTGGGACCCTCCTCCGGTGGCCGGGGAGCAGCCGGGGATCGAACCGGCGCTGCAGAGGCTGCGGGCAGCTTCGCAACCCAGCGCTCAACCGCTGCGCCACCGGGGAGGCCCCGCATTTCAGATTCTTTAAAAGTCTATGAGAGCAGAATCAACTATATATCCTGGGAAATGCCTCTCTGAAATTAAAAGATTTTTTTTTAATCATGCTTTCTGAGATCTAGTCCCCCAGGGAGCTAAATTGGTGGTTGTGTGTGTTTGGGGTGGGGGGAGTCTTAGTATGTGTGTGTATAAAGCACAGATGTATAAATATATGCATTATATATACATTATATATGCAATACATATATGCATTATATATATATATACACACACACTTTATTTGTGATAATAAAATTTCATTCTTTAAAAATCTGCTTAGACAATAAATGAATAAGAAAAGACAAAACTCTTCTACTATATTTCATTGCCTAGTAAATTACAATATAATCAGCAGATGATGCTGACCAATTGTTTTACCTTTCTTTATGATCTCTGTTTTGATTCAAAAAAGAAAAAAACTAAAACTTGAGTCACACTGCATAGAACATTACTCTCTGTGATATACCAAGTTGAACACATTAAGTTTTAATTGGCTCTGTCCAGCAAAATATATGCTTCTTATTGCCAGCTTCAGTGATTGCACTTCTCAGTGTGATCCAGGTGTTTGATGGCAAAGCTTTGGCAGTTGCTATATCGGAAGGAAACAAGACCTGGCAATTCATAAACTAATGGAAGCTGTCTTTCCTATTGCCATATGGGACAAAAGCAATTATTAATAATGTAAGTCAGAGCAATTTTATCATTTGCAGTTTGTTGAGGGATATTCTTCATAGCTGAAAATGTTGTGATTGAGGTTACAGGACATGGAATATTAGAAATCTTCTGCATTAGGAATGTGAAAATGAGTTTCCTTAGCCCTTTCTTAGGACAAGGGCAGAAGAAATATAGTCACAAATATTTTGTATGATTTTCATTTGGATAAAACTATTTCTAATTAAGGATTACATCCTGATTTGATCTATTTCACTATGTCAGGGTTCTCAGTATAATATCATGAATTTAAAATTAATTCTAATAACCTTTTAACCCAAAATATTAATAAAAATCTAGAGTCTAAGGGTAGGAAATAAAATCACACCAAGGTCAGTAATACAATTCTAATTGGAAAATTAAATATTCTAAAGAGATTGGGCTAAAGTCACAACAAAAGAAGGCTTGAGTAGGTACCTGATATTATCTCGCAGAGGCCTTTTTTTTTTTTTTTTGCATTTTAGTCAATACTAGGAATATGTTATTTAGTTTGAAAGTTTATAAAATTTGTGGTTTTTCTTATTCTCTTAATTCTTTGATAGATGTTTAGTACTATGCTCTATTAGGCAAGACAGACCAATGAGAATTCCTGCCTTGAAAGTATGTGATGCTGAGGGTGAATGGGCATAGCATGCACATGGAGATGTATGGATAAATTACTGCCACAGAGTTTTAATACGTAGCAACACATCACTTTTAATATGGCTCTCCCATACATCTCCTATGTACCATCAAACAAATGTGTTTCCTTCCCTATTGAATGAGAATTGTGGCAAAAACCATACGAATTGTGGCAAAAGCTACTTTCAAGGTAAATATTATAGCATGCTGAATACCCCACCTAGCACAGATTGCAGAGTAGTAGTTGAGAGCAAGTTTAACATAGTGATTAAGAAAATGATGATGGTGGGAATGGTAATAACAATAATTGCTCACATAGCACTGTAAGGAGAACTAAGTATAGTTCCAGGTGAAGTTGGAGACAGGTTCTGCTGTATGTCTCTTATGACATAAACTCAGAAAATGACATGAAGATCATTTAACTGGGATTATTCTGTTGTTAAACTGTACTATTATACTTATAAACATGAACAAAACTAATGTACTTGCTGATTTGGCAAGATGGAGAGTAGCATGACATATCTAATGAATGAAAGAACAAATTCATGTAAATTGTAAAATTTCCTGAAATTCAGTTCCATATTAAGATAATAACATTATTAGTTATGTAAAATTAATAATTTTATTGTAAAATAATTACAACAATAATTACAACAGTGGGAGGCTTAATTAACATAAAGATGTGAAAGTTACATATAATCCCACTTTTTTAGTTACTAAATTTTATATATAATGTTCATATTATAGTTCATTGGTCTCAAAGTCATTCAAAATAAGATCAAAATAAGTCACTATTTCCAATGACTAGTCCTAAATACTTTGAGCTTAAGAATATATGCCTTTATAAAAATAAGTAACAAAAAAGATCTTGTTAATTTTATAATGGATAATCAAAAATAAGTTGTGTGAAAGTGAATTTTAAATTTCTCCTGACTTCTGGAAAAAAGTTCTTTAGTACTGTTGACAAGAATTTACCATTTTTGTAATGAATCAGTGCTTGGCTGATGTTTGTTATTTAGCCCTTAACCTAGGCCACACATGCATAGGGCAACCTAGAAGTTGCCCCTTTAATTTAGTGCTTGTGTATCGTGAAAATAGGCATGTTTATTATATAAAGATTGACATATACTGAGTGTTCACTTGCCTGGAAGAATGATATGAAAAATTATGTTAGTATTTCGAAATGATAATTATATCTACATTCCATGTGTTACTAAACTCATTACATCTCTTACTTGCAATCCCACATTTATGAATTTACCTGTTGTGTTTCCTTTTACAAAAAGGGCCTTGGAAATATATATTTGTAATAGATATGTTCTATATATAATAACAATAATATCTGTTATCTATACATATCTATGTCTTTATACAGAATTAAAATTTTTAACTCTCTGGTAAAAGAAATAATTATTTCAAGGAGCCATCTGAAAGACTGGCAAGCCATATAGTTAAAGATACATGAAATTAAATTACTTAAACTGTTAATTTTTTTAGATGGTCATTAAAATAGCATGCACTGAGTAGTCACTATATTCTAAATACTAGGAATATAGAAGTCATTGACCTTATGGAATTTTCATTCTAGTGGGATATGACTATAAAGCTGTGAACAAATAAACCTCTCAAATAATTAACTTTATGATAAAGAAAACAAACAGGATGATAAGATAAAAATGGACTGGATGGGAATGCTTCATTTGGTAATAAAGTAAAAACAAACATAGACCTACTAGAGTCAACAGAGATACATTTCAATCAAGATTCAGGTATTACCTGAATGTATATATTACTTTGGCTTAATGAGCTTTTATTCACTTATCTAGAAAAGAAAAAAAATATATAAGAAGGATCATGCCAACCTTGCAAAGTTGATATGAGGTTATTTTATATATAATATCTGTCCACAGGAGACTTTCAGTAATTGCCACTTATTAAAAATCATATAATAAAAGCCACAAAGATCTCGCCTTGTGTTTGTATCTCATTTGTAATGTCTCCTTTCCTCATAATTGCTTTTTTAAAGACCTCATAAATGAAAAATATAGTTGAATATTCATAATTACTTACTAATTCTAGCTGTAAATAAATAAATTATTCTGGGGTCAGGAGTTTTTGCTCCTTCTAAGTGTGAAGAGAGGGTAGTGTGAGCTTATTGGGAATTTTTGGAAATTATTTATAAATCTCAGTGAGACTCATTCAAATACATTAACACCAGCTTGCATTTTGGGGACCACCTGGCTTATCATCTGCACAACAACATGCTGTGTGACTTTAAAAAAAAAATATTTCCATACTTTAATTTTCTGTAAATGAACATTTTTTTGTATAGCAGTTTTTCTTATAAGCAACTTAAACCTAGATTAAAAGGACTTTTAAAATGTGTATTTTCTTAGATGTTTCTTTGAAAGTTTATTATTAAATTTTCTCATGTGTATAGAAAGCCTCCTCAACTAAATTGTCAGGACCTTGTGATTAAGCACTCATAGACTTCTTTAAATTTTGTGGAAATATAATACACAAAATAAGTGTTATTTACATTACTAGGATACACTATTATTTGGTTAAATATTATTATGTTATATGATACTCTTTAAGATGTATGTTATTATATTGCCATGGCCTGATCATAAAAGGCTTTCATTTTATAAATAAGAAATCAAAGCTTCAAGATGCTAGTAACTGGTCCCAACACCAATCCAGAAATATGGGAAATATTTGAATCAACTCTTTTCATTATCCCAAAGAACTATTTTGATCTAAAATAAAATATTTCACAGCTTCCAAACTAGTATGAAAATCAACCTGACTTTACTAGAGATGTGTTTTGAAACAATTCATATGTCACTATGCTCCTAAATATTAGGACTTTCTAGAGACTTTTATTCAAATGGGTGATGTAAATATTGACTTCAGGTTAGCAAGTATTAGACATAAATTTTAGAGAAATCTTTCTAAAAATTAGTAATGAAGGTTCATGTGTGCTGATGACTAGGGACGGTGTCCAAATTGGGACTGATGCTATAAGCATAGAAATTGAAGGCAGATGCATCTGAAAAGTAAAATATGCCAAGCTACAGGATTAGGCTACATTATTAGCTTACTTATGAAAATAGATTTGATCATTTTCATAACACACAATTACCTAAATCCCATTGGCAAAATAAATCAAGACCTTTGTTGGCAAGATACTGTCTCTGAATTAAGGAGAAGTTAAAGATTACCTTTTATTTTTTTTCCCATTACCTCTTTAAAATTTCAGATGTATAAGAATTTCAGGAGGTAATATCGAAAGACAGTTTTACAGAATGCATACACTTTAAAATTTGCAAAAATACTTTCCAGATATCAGACTGAGACCACTTATCTCATTTCAAATAAGCCACATGATTTTGGCTAAAACTAACTGAATATGATCTGAAAATGATATTGAGGCACATTGTTAAAATGATGCTACACTATTATGGAAGCCTGCCTAATGCTTTTTATCTTGTAATTTGATACCGCTATGCTATTTTTTATAACATTATTAAAATGGAAAAAGATGCATATTCTCAAGTATACATTCACTGGAGTAAAATTATGTGTTTATTCAAATGTATTAAAATATTCACCCTTGTCCTGTATTTAATGCAATACGTCACTAGTTCAATTAACATTAATAGTTTAATTAAAATCGTGGAATTCATCACAAAATTATTTTTCAAGTTTATTTGTGTGAATTTAATCAGTAGTTGTTAGTATATATATCCTGTCTATTATTCTTTATTCCTGAAATAAAAGTTGTATCAGGCAATATGCTATATAATAGAAGTGGTACGAATAGAGATTAAATTTTTCTCTAAAAATGGATTTTATTATTGTTACGAAGTAGGATTTTTCTACCTTGAAATTGATGAAACAAGTTGTTTATCACTTTGCCCTGCATGCCATTTTGAAAACATCTGTCTCATTCCCATTAACTATCATAATTTAAAGCATTTATATATTGCTTATTATGAGTAACCTTCAATTCCATATAAGTATGCTTCCAGCTTACTAGCAAATGATCTGTGTATATCATTTCATTATTTTAAAAGATAATATCCTGAATTAGAGCTACATTACCCTTAATATGCCATATTAAAATTAGAACTATAGTATGGTCAAATTAACTTTCACCATAAATTATGAAATAATCATGACTAATGATTAACCTGCTGTTTTTCACTCAAAGACAATATAGTCTTTTTTGTACCAAGTACAAATGATGTCCAGAAATACAGTTAATGTTTAAATGATGATCTTCATCATTTAATGTATATTTTTTATAAAACATTAATTTCAATAAAGAAAAGTTACGATATCTAGCATACAATAGGTACTTAATGTGTTATATGTTGGATGCATGAATAAATGACTGAACAGTTGCATACAAAAGGGGGCCACAGGAGTTTTCATAATTTATTCAGTTGTAATAATAAGTCTGAAACAAACAATGATATATTTATTGGGCTTCTTCCACAAATGAGTTACTTTATATACTAAATCTCCCTTATTTTTAGCAGTATTGTGCTAGCAGAGGAATTGAATGACTTGGTCAATAATGTTATTATCTTGTGGTCAATGAGTACTGAGAAAAGATCTTACTGATTCAGAAGTCCTTCAAAATATCTTTTCTTATATCAAAAATTATTTTATATATATGTTATTATTACTTTTAATGGTATATATAATTAAATATTAGATAGCTGATAAATTATACTAAATATACTTACCTTGGAATAATTAGTATATTATACATATAAGCAATTGTTAAAAATAAACTATAGAAATTAATAAATATTATTCTTCAGACATATATAAATTTAAAGGCCAGGATGAGAATGAAAAGTCAGTTATATGTAAATAGAAGAAAAGACAAGACAAAAATAAAGTATTCTATGCCTCAGTTTTGAAAGACAGTGTATCATTACTCTTCTCCCTCATATTCTGAAGAGTCTGCTTTAAGTCTGTAAAATTAGATAAATTCTGAATATATAGCCTCAAAAATCAAGTCTTTCTAATTTTATGAAAGTAAAAGTGAAAATCAATTTCAGTTACAGGTTTTGTAGTAGCTTGTTCAACTGCTCTCTTCATCTAGGCATATGCTCACATTCATACACAAAACATTCACAGTGGGAAGAATTTATTTCAAGACTTTCCTTTCAATGAGCCATTCTTTTCCACTAAACTAGAATGCAATTCTCAAAACTTTGACCAAATAATATGATAGTTTATGGTATAAAATAAAATGTTCCAATTTTTGTGGTTTCATTTCCTAATTTTGAAGTTCCTTTGCCCAATAGTTTCATTGTAATTTACTAGATTTTTAGTTGATGAAGGAAGGCATTCCATTTTATCTGATTTTTTTTCTACAATAAAACAATACAATCCTCTATATTTGGCCTTTTGTCAAAAAGTGTTAGGAATTTCACTTGATCTTTCCAAATCGGTTTGTGATTCAACTTGGGGACGGGATGTAAAACACTGAATGAATGGATGAAAAATGAACTCCAAGGTCAGGAGGTTTTACTTTTGAGTGTTGGCATCAAGACATGTAACTGTGACTTAACAGTGTGAGTAATCAAATAGGATTTTAGTTCAAGAGTAAGATAACCTTGTGAAGATTCTAGGAAAGAGGAGGTGATGTGTGTTTTCAGTGAAGCTGATCTTATTTAAAAGTGAGATTAGGATTCTTTTACGTAAAGAGAAGGATCCTATAATTTAATACAGTTTCATTGTATAAAGAGATGTGATTTATATGGTTAGTAAGCCCAAAGTGGTACTTTGTCATAAGTCATGCTAACCCAACTTGCAATCAGTTAAAAAACCTACATTGTAACTGAGAAAGAGGATGAGTAGGGTAGTTTTGAAAGTGTGTGGGGAGAATGTCATAACGGTCCCTATTTGATACAGCTAGTCTGACAGTGCTTTAAACTAAGGACCTTGAAAAATTTCATGCAACTTTATTATATTTTGCCATAGAATTCTAAAATTATAGTTTCTAACAGTTCAGCACATAGATACAACAGTTAGAAGTGACAAATATATGTTTTCTTCTTTTATTTTTTAAATTGTATCTTTTTTTTTTTTATGGAGGTAATGGTGAGTTGTAGCACTGTGAATGATTTGTAGCATAGATTCACACCTCCCCAGATTTATGATGTCATACCACAGCTGTCACCAAAGCACCTATTATTCCTCTACTCTTTACCATCTGTGCCCGCCCCCCCCTTACTCCCTACTCCAATCCTCTCCCTCTAATAGCCTCAAATTTGCAGTGAGATTTCTAGGGCTTGTTTTAGTTTTGTTTTGTCTACTCCTTTGTATTTTTTTTAATATATTCCACATATCCACAAATGAGTGAAATCATATTTTGTCTTCCTCTTCATTATTTCATTTAGCATAATCCCCTCCAATCCAATCCATTTTGTGCTAAATGCTATGAATTCATTTTTTAATAGTCGAGTAGTACACCCAGATTTTAGAAGTGGAACTGTCAATGGGTTCTTCATAGGAATCACATGAAGTTCATTTTATTCTTCTCAAAAGATCACCTAGAATAGACCACAAATCTTAAATATTGCTATGTGTTATGCTAATTGACAGCAAGGCATTTCTTTGAATATCTCATATGAAACTATGTATTAGTAAAGTGAATTTGATTATCTTGAAATGTCTGATGCTGCATTCTTAAGACCACCAAATGCTAACCACACCACAACTACCATAATCGGATTGCAATTGGCCTCTTTGCAACTAGATTCAAAGTCATTCACTTAGCTCTGCACATAATCATCAAATTGGCTGTGTAAATTCCCCACCCAAAGAACTTCAATGACTCCCCACTGTCTCCCAATGACAAATTCCTTAGTTACACATTCAAATCCCTATGCAATCTTCCACTTTCTTTGGTATCCTGTGAATGCATCAAAGTACCCTGTTTTTTGTTCACTGTATATCATTTATGCTTCAACATAATTCAAACACTCTCTCTGACTGTTTAAGTAATACAGATTTATTGTAGAAGATCAGGAAAATAAAAAAAAATAGAAAAAAAAAAGAAAAGCAATTATTTTGCCACTTGAAGCAAATTAATATCAATTGTTAATTAGCAACTTTAAAACTTGATTTAGAGTTTTATAAATTTCTCAATGCTGAATATTTACATTTTCATCTTTTTTGTGATAGTACACATTATCTCTATTTTTATGGGCAGCTACATAAATTACTTATAAATAACTCCTTGAAAGTATAATAACTGAGTTATAAGATATTAAAGCTTTTCAATTTTATCAACACCTCAACTGAAAGTCACTCTGACTTAGCCTACCAAAAGAAAAATGTGAAATAATCATTTACCCAAACCTTTTATGTATATGTTGATATTTGATGTTTTTAATTTAGAAAGTTTTTTCATATTCTTTATTACTTTCTGCCACACTGCCGTATTTTTATTGATTTAATGATGCTATATATTTATAACACTGCCATAGATTGTTACATTTTCCCCATTTTTACTTAAAATTTATTACATTTTATAAATATGTAAAATATATGTGTTGTACAGCTCTTTTCCTTTATGATTATGTTCTTTGCCATAATGCTTAGCAAATGTTTTAGGTCAAATTTTTATCGTTATTTTTTTTATTTATTTTAACAACTATTAAGATGTTATTTCACTACTCTATAGGAAATTTTTCAAGAGATGACAGGTAGAAAAAAACATTATTGTCTTTCAGACAAATTTATCCAGGTCTCAGGTATTATGCTTTTAACATACTGTCTTTTTTGTTGTCAATTTAATTATGAAATAAATACATGAATATATACTTCTTTTTGTTTCTATCTTTTTTCTTTTATCATTCTCATCTACTGATTTTTCTTTCAGTGTTTAACCAATTAACAATATGTTTTATTTTCAATAGTTCAGAATTAATCATTATTTCTCTTTCCCAGAATATCTCAGTCATTTTGATTATTAAGTCATTTAGATTAAATGTAGAATCTCTTTGTCATGTTCCCTCTGTACCTCTACTCCATGAAGAAAATATCTGGATATGTCATTTGTTTACGCTGAGATGTATGGAGGATAACTTGATAATGTGGACATTCAATTTGTTTTATTTTCTTCTATTTAAAATTGTTTATTTTATTTCTTAGAACTTTCTGGTTCTTTTTAATTACATTTAAAACACACTTCTTAGCACACACTTTTTGTAACATTAGTAATATTGAATGTTAGTGTTTTATATTTGTGTATCATTTCATGGTCAGAATGTGCTGATTTGTAGAAGTAGCATGCCTACTTTACAAAAGAGCTCACCAACACTCAGAAAGATCTCAAGATTGCAAACTCCAAAGAAACTAATGAGTAGCCCTTGCTCAGCCTGTGCACAGTCTGTAATTCTTTTGGTTTGTAACTGCTAAGAATTAAGGGACATGAGGTCTAATTCTAACAGTTTCACTATTGCACTGTACAAAGTCTTTCCCATTTGATGTGTTTTAATTGAAGTTCTGGAGCTCTTACTTTTTTTTTTAAATCTTTTAATGTAGAAGAATGACTTTTGCAAAAGGACCTCTCTGTCCTTTTGTGATAGAGAACTTATTAAAATGGACATAAATATTATGGCCTACTATAGATAGAAACTTTCTCACAAAGACCCGGTATTGGGACTGTGCTATTGTGAAGATTTAGAAAATTTCAATTATTTAACAATGGTATTCCATTAAGGCATGATTTCATTGAAGCATTCCATCCATTCCATAACAGCATTAGTATTCCATTTAGCAATGTTGGTCACTCACTGTTTGTTTTAATTCTTTTTTTTAGTTTTTTTTCTCCTTAATGACATTCATTGATAGTTACACCCAAAAATTATGTATCATAACTAAGATATGATACATGTGATACATTAGCTGAGTCCTAAAGTTAAAAATCAATAGATCATTCACTAAAATAGTTATATAATATTAATTATGATGTGTATATCAAGATAAAAATCTAGCAAAATAATATTTCAATATTTTGATATTAAACTATAGTATATTATTCTACATTTCAGTTCTCAGGATACACTTATAGGTAATACACACAGGTGTGTATACATGTACAGACATATGTAATCATGTATTTAGATGAAGCTAATTGGGTGAGACAAATTTATATTCTACTTTATTGGCAACCACTTTTCACTTTTTTAAAAGAAATCATATTTTTAAGGAAATTACCTCTTACCTTGGATCTCAGAAGAAAAGATGAAATACAGCATTCCAGGGTATCTGCTATTCACACATAAAGTACACTTCTTTTGTCTTAGTTGTATAAAAGTTGATCAGTGAATGATGATGAAATAGCAGTAAACATCACATTTTTGGGTGACATAGACTTGCCTCTAATTAGATTGAATCTCAATATTTTCTTTGCGAGTGAATGAGAATGTATTTTGTGTTTGCTAATTTGTTTTACATGAAAAAAATTCCTTTGATGAATGAAGGCAGTGGCAGAGGAGAAGAGTGAGGAAGAAATTGTCCTGGCAAGCTGATAGGGCACTTGATATCAGCGGTCCTTGCCTTCTCCTGATCTTCAGGGCTTTTTCAGCTTTGTGATCATGGCTGGGCATCTGATGATACCCTTCAGAAATATATCACCATTTCATTCATTAGACACTTTGTATTCTGGAGAAATGACCCCATATGTTGAATGATTGTATTTCTTTTCCACCAGTTTTCTCTCACCTCCTTTTCTGTATAGATCCTTGTCCTACTTTATTAGATCGTCTTTCCATAGATACCCTGTGAGTAGCCTAAAGTACAGATATTTAACCTCAGCTATATAGAATGAAAAGTAATGGGTAGTTGAGAGCAATTTATAAGCAATCAAGCAAACAATGCAATGTCTGGAGTTGTAGCTGACAGTAGGGGAGGATAAGCAAAAGACTTGGAAAAGAAAATACTGAAAAGTATCTCTGTGAGACAGAGGAACAGTTAAAGTTCTGTCTGAAAGCATTTTTGATAAAGCTGAGTTAAGATAGAAGCTTCAGTGATAACTGTTTCAGTACTGGTTTCTGCAGTTACTTAACATTGACTCTCACTATTGATCAGTCAATCAATAAACTACCAATTTTATTTCACTACTTGTATGTGACTCATGATAGAGATATTCTGTGTATCAGTAGATGTTAATAATTTTAGTATCATCACCAATATAAATTATTTCCTATCAGTTAGTGCACTGTATGCACACACACACAGGCACATAGACACACACACATTTTTGTTATTTAATTTATTTTATTTTTATTATAAGGTTTGTTATTTTATTTATTTTATTTCATCAAAGTGTTTTTGCATTTTGAGAAAAAATCTAAATAACTGTATAAAGCAGTCTCTGGCACATCTTGAACATTCAGTAAATCAGCTCATGATTATTTTAATTATCATTATATATGCTATTATATTTTAATCAATAGTAAAATAAGGATCAAAAAAAATCAATAGTGTTATAATGTAATTAAGCGATATGGTATAGGTTACCTGACCTAAAATGCATTATTAATGTTCTAACCAATGTCAAGCTCATTAGGGACTGTGAAGAGGGAACTTTCATGAAGATGTCAACCACTCAGGCTAGAGAAAAAAGACATAGAGTTAGTGACATGTCTATACTAATATGCTTTTATTTTTCTCTTAAATGTAGTTCAATGATTCAAAATCACTAGGAAGTGTGTGTTTGAACTTCTAGAGGTGTGTAATAGATGTTATACAGTGCCATGGAGCACAGGGACCCATTATTATATTTCATTGTCTCTTTTATTACCTAAGGGTAAGTGCAGGCAATAGAACAAGGTGTCAAACTTAGTTTTAACCTTTGCTAGAGGAAGAAGTTAGATGAAGGGTTGAAAGGTATTTCTAAGTCATTATCCTTAGAGATACCTCACCAGCTGTCCTTTTGCAGTTACTGAGCATGAATGTTATCCAGACTGTAGTGTCAGCCCCTCATATCAAGTTCTACTTAGTCCTGTTGTGTTCTCCATGGGACCTTCACCTGAGTGCCTCTGCTTTATCTAATGCATTGTAGATGAGTTAGCTTTCCCCACTGTGCAGTCTACTCAGATGAATTGTGCATAAAAACACAATAAACCCCATTTCTGAATATTTAGGAAAAGTTTTATTTTTTTCCCTTTATTTCATTTAGGATATTCTGGATCAAATGACATATCACCAACTGTAGTGCACTTCTTTAAGTTGGATATATGAAGCCAGATAATAGTCAATATTTATAACATTGATATTTGCCTCATTTATTTGGTTTTTTACAAATTTAAGTATACATTGATTTCTGACTTAAATTGATGGTTTCATATGGATAATATTAGTTATTTGATATGTGGTGTATATGTAAAAGTCTGGAGACAATTTGTTCCTTTAGATTTCTCCAGCAAGTCCCATTCAGTGAGTTTTCTACTAATTTTTCCTACCATCAATAATAGGAAAACTGGAGCAAAAAGCTAAGGTTCTAAAATGTCTAACTAATGGCAACCACAGTATGCACAACATTTCTAAAGTTATGTAAACTGATTCTACCCTGTGATGATTTTGTTGTTGCTTAGTTGACTAGCATGATTGAAGTGAGAGAATAATGACAATATGAATCCACAGATTTTAGATCCAGAGGATTAAACTTTAGATAATTTCAAGAATTTCCTGCCATGACTTTTTTTTAGAGCAAATGCTTTGTAATTTAGCAAATATCTATGTCATATCTATAAATAATTTGAACAGTTATACCTACTATGGTCAACCTTTCAGCCAGGAGTCAGTTCTTTTATCGTTTTCATTACTTTTTTTTTTTTTTTTAACATTTGTACTCTTCTTTTTTTTTTTTCCCCCAAGATTTATTTATTTATTTACATAAGCACTGGGTACAGTCAGAAGCGCGGGAGGGTGAGAGAATTCACCAGAGCCAGAGCAGGGAGCAGAGCAGGCAGAAGGACCGAAGTACACTGCTGAGGGGAGCAGCGGGCGGCAGGAGAGGTCTGCGCGCCATGTGGGACCCTCCTCAGGTGGCCGGGGAGCAGCTGGGGATCGAACCGGCGCTGCAGAGGCTGTGGGCAGCTTCGCAACCCAGCGCTCAACCGCTGTGCCCCCAGGGAGGCTCTTTTATTACTTTTTAAATCATTTTTTTACTACATACATGTTGTTTATCTTTTTTTTTGCAACATTCAAATTTCCTTATTTGTACCTCCTTAAAAACATTTTAATTTTCCTTACTTATCACCAACAATAATAAGTCTACTTCACCAAGTAAGGGTAGATTAGGAGAATACAGATTTTTTATTCTATCACACTATTACTCTTGTTTATACCTTACCATATAAGGTCTTCAAAGACTGTATAAATGCCCTAAGTACTTTTTAATTAGCTAATCCCAAACAACATCCTTGTGAAATTTGTTAGGGTTATACACATTTATGAAAAAAAAAACAAACTTTAAGTTGCTTTATTTTAACACTTTAGGTATAAAGTAAAACATGCAAACTATAAAGCTTAAAGAAAATCTGGGTTAAATATATTACATCAGAAACAGGATTGAGCTGAAAAAACTTAAAAAAAAAATTGTGCTCAATTTATTGTGATAATCGGAAGTTAGAAAAATGACACCACATATAAGAGACTTGAAATGGACCATTTTTGTAAGAGGATAGCTTGAATAATTTAGTTTCAGTTAATTTTAAGAAGTATTCTCTAATGTATTTAAACATTCTTTAAATTTATATTATTTACATCTAGATGTAGGGAATTGCAGAGCTGGACATTGTTTCAGACATTGTTTCACTTAGTCCCAATACTTAACAGATGTGAATGCCCACAGAATAATATCATGATTCAGAGATGATACAGTATTTTTTAACATTCTACAAATTAATATTATTGTATTCCATTGTATAAAACTATTTCATTTTACTTTTAGAATCATTTGTGCCTCCTATTTTTTTTTAAGATTTATTTATTTATTTATACAAACACTGGGTACAGTCAGAAGCACGGGAGGGTGAGAGAATTCACCAGAGCCAGAGCAGGGAGGAGAGCAGGCAGAAGGACCGAAGTACACTGCTGAGGGGAGCAGCGGGCGGCAGGAGAGGTCTGCGCGCCATGTGGGACCCTCTCCCGGTGGTCGGGGAACAGCTGGGGATCGAACCAGTTCACAGAGGCTGCGGGGCAGCTTCGCAACCCAGCACTCAACCCACTGCACCACCGGGGAGGCCCTGTACTTCCTATATTTTTTTTGTTGTTACTGTTACTTTTTTTGTTTTTAGTTTTGGTGTGATGAAACTTTTTAGTGTTTCCACGATAAGTTTCAAGATCAGAAATTGTTGTGTGGGTGTTTTATGTGTATGTGATTATATGCACACATATGTGTTTAGACAAACCTGTGATTGGTTTGGAAAAATTTTTTATGTTCTACAATTTAAAAAAGTTTGTTTTTTTCCATAAATGTGTATAACCCTAATAAATTTCACAAGGATGTTGTTTGGGATTAGCTAATTAAAAACTACTTAGGGCATTTATATACTCTTTGAAGACCATATCAGGTAATATTTCCTTCCAACATTAAACTGTTCAACAATTCATTGACAGTGACCCTTGTTTTATCAGCTCTAGGTGTGTAGTTATTATTATACCAAGAACTCATAAATGCCTCTTGCACTACAAATTTGTATTAGTGTGAGTTATAGGTTGTTAGAACCAAAATAAAATTTAAAAAATATTTTTACTATATTCTTCTCTACTGAGAAGTATAATATAGATCACGTGGTTATAAGAACAGAAAGTTCACTTATCGGTAAATTGTGAAACTTTTTGCATAACATCTGTCCTAATAGACCCCTTACTAAGTTAACTAGGACGGATCACTTTTTCCCTAATGGTAAATAGCTTAGCAAGTGATTTTTTCAAAATTTAAAAAATTCTGTTGCTATACTTTGCCTTACTGGATCGCCAAATATTGTCATGCAGTTTGGTCCTTAATACTGCAGGTCATTTATTTTATAATGTAGGTGAGATTTTTAAATTTAATGAGAAATTAACAGGATAATATTAGTTATACTTGCATTTATATTTTGGAAAATCTTCAACTTTTAAAATTCTAAAATATTTAAAAACTGTATCAGTCAAGCATTTGATTATGAAAGTGAAAAACAGGAAATTGTTATCATTTTCATTTTGCATAATTAAAAATATAGATTTATACTTTAGAGCAGTTTTAGGTTAATAGCAAATCAGATGGAATGTAGAGCGTTCCCATATACCACCTGTTCCCATAAATGCATGTCCTTCCTACTTATGGCCATTCAGTTATATATATATATATATATATATATATAACAAGAGAAATAAAACTGAGATGGGTATAAATAATGCAGTAACAAAATCTACATTTCTACTATCTCAGATGTGTCTGCTGTCTTATAAACTATGTTTCTTCTTAGCCATTGGTGTAAAAAAGAACTCTGATAAGAGATCAACAAGCAACTATAAACCAGAGACACACTACAGCGGGTGGGGTAAGAAGGGAGTAGGAGCAAACCAAGGATGGTGGGAATTGTATAGGGACTATAACCAAGATAAAAAATGCATGCATTGTACAAAAATGAAAAATGATGTAAAAAATACATATATAATTAAAAAAAATAAAAAATAAATTAAAAAAAAGATGTGAAAAGCATCTAAAAGTTTTCTTTTAACCAACCTGTAGTGATTAATCAGAATCCTCTTCCTTTAGTTGCTGAAAATTCTTGTAGTGTTGCTGAAAACTGTCTCCTGCAGGGGGGAGATTATCTAAAAAAAAATAAATTCAGCATTTCCATCTCTTAGTTAGTATAATGAGAGAATATTCTAGGAAGACAGAATTTAAATAAAATGAATATTTTTTTAGTAAATTCTGAAGCTCTTCCAGATGGAAATAGAATGTTTTTCAAATGATTTGGTAGAATTTTATGGGTTGTGACTTTGTTGTGTTGTTATATGATAATTTAGTTAAAACAGTGAAAGCAATGCTGTAAAGTGATAAGAAAAATGCAATATAGGATATAGTCCCCCAACACACACATACAAACCCACACACACACACACACACACACACAAATGCACAATGTATCTTGTTTTGCTTACTAATGACTACCTTAATATGTGTTTAGTTAATGTTTTTCCCCAAATAGGTTAATATCTCCTTATTGTTTCTCTAGGGGTACAGGTGAAATCCCCTAACTCTCTTTTTTCCCCCTCAGGTAGGATAAGTAATCAAAACTGCATCAGATTGGTTAGCAAGGGAAAGATCAATTTAAAAATACACATATAGAGAAAGCAAAATGTGGACCACTCAGGATACATATCCTGTGTTAAGGGACCTGGGGAATCAAGGAGGGAGGAAGGGAGGGCTTCATTTTTTGTTCTGAGTGTAAAAAGACGAGTCTCTCAATATCTGGAGAACATGTTCACTCGTAAAACCACACTTGGATGAAAGCCCTTGTCCACCAAAGAAAATTCTTCGAATGAAGGGGAGTGAGTAGTAATTACTTCTTCAACTAGAAGGGCAAAGGATTGAAGCAAGGAAAAGAGAGTCTTCTCAGACTTTTGGGACTTAATTCTTCTTAAAATTCTTCTTAAAATAATCTTTGTGTGTGTGTGTGTGTGTGTGTGTGTTTTCAAAGAAATGTTAACAGATATCTCTTGATTGACCTTAGCTCCATATATCAAGGTGACATGTTCTGGAAGATGCCTGTACTGGACATAATGAGAAAAGTCTATGTGACCCTTTTTGGATGGCCAAGTCCACATATTTTAAAAAGATAATCTCTGTGATATATTATCTATGTTTCAGCAAAAAAAAAAAATTATGTCCTTGCTTATCTTTCTCAATAAGCATGCATAATTATAAAATCAACATTTGGTTACTTACTGGCCTAGGGTAATTATAGATTCAACTTTGGCATGGAGGAAATGGTTTTGTCTTTTTGAAAAAGGTATTTATTTTATATTTAATAGTATCTTTTTGGAGAGTCAAAGACTTGACCGCAGTTATTTGGACTATGTGTTGTTACATAGCAAACCCAACAGTTCATGATAAATAAGGTATTATATGAGCCCTAGTTCAAGTTTCATTTAGCCAGGGAAAAGAGCTCATCATTTCTTTGGTAACAAAGACTCAGTGGGTAGGATTATGATAAGTACTTTATATACATTATCTCATTTAATCTTCACAACATGAAGTCCATTAGAGGGAACTGAAGAGCAGAAGCTAATAAGGCTTTCAAAATCATACAGCTATGAATGACAGAGGCAGAATTTAATAAGATGTATTGTTCTGATGATTAATTTGATAATGTTTCATTAGGTCGTCAGATGTGTTTCATCTGCGCTGTATTAACAGAGAAGCTCTCACCATGGTTGTTGTCTGACATTTTTCTTTTGTTTACTTGACCCCACAAATACATATGGACCGATGTGAGAATCCTAAATATATTAATGTTTAATATAACAACTTAAAATCTCTGAATTTTGTAATAATTGTAAGTAATCCATGAGTTTGAATTAATATACAAAAACCAATATGAGTTTAGATCCAGACTGTAATAGTTAACACACTCTCCAAATAAGTTTATACCACAGTACACAGAGTTTGTTAGGAAACTCTGAAATACTTGGATACAACTTTATTCCATGCTGTCTGGGTAATAGGAATACAAGAAACACTCCACTGAGTCACATACAAATTAGAGACTAATGCCTACTTCTGTTCTATTCATGCTTCAGTGAAGGAGATAAAAGTGAACTAAACAACTTGAAAGAATATTTGTCTTTTGGGAAAAAAGTCTCAGTTTTCAAACCGAATATATATATATATATATATATATATATATATATATATATATATATATATATATAAAATAGGTGAACCAAATATTTCAGATTTCCTATTGGCTGAGGGAGAAACTTGATTTTCAACAAAGCATTATTTTTCAGTTCTTAAAATATTATTGTTTCCTGATTAGTCAGACATTGGCCAGATTCTGGGATGAGGAGGCAAAGTGAAAAGTCCACTGAAGGGTATGGGTCACATTTATAGGGAACAATATTGTTGGTAACAAGGTTGGATTTCCATAAGCTTTGGAAATGGGATAGAAGAGATTCGTAATTCTTAATAGTGACTTGGTATTATTTTTTAAAAAGAGAAATTCATGACTGCTTTATTAAATTTATTTGTACAAAAAAAGGTAAGAATATCTGAGGTTTTTCTTTTTTTAAAGAATTATTTTTTTTTATTTCAGTATGCATACAAGAACTGGGTATAGGCCAGAGGTGCAAGGGGTAAGAGGATTCATCAGAGACAGAGTGGGGAGCAGAACAGGCATATCTACTGAAATACGCTGCTGAGGGGAACAGTGGGAAAGACAGGAAAGGTCTGCTGTGCCATGCAAGTTAGCTCACTGGCTGCAGTGGCTGGTGATAGCTTGATAGTGCTAAGACTTAACCCCTTCACCACCAGGGAGACCCATCTGAGGTTTTTCTTGATAGGCAACACAGAAATGCAGGATATGCTTTGTAACTTGGCATTTATATGTTACCTCTATTATTTTGGGGCACATTTGTGAATCTTATTTCCATCTTGTGTAAAGAAACAGGTTTCTTATGAAAGGATTCAGGGTTAAATGGTAGAAAATATCTACAGTATAAAACACATTGAATGTATTCCATGAATACATCCTTCCCTCTTTTTTATTAAACCATGACTTAGATTTTAAATAGTTATTTAGATAGCATTAGCTTGCTTCCAGTCTGGGGAGGAAATGATAACAACAGAATGGTTTTGTAGTATTTTCTAAGTTACAGAAATGAGAAGTTGAAAGAGAAGTAAACAATACAGTGATTAAAATTCTTTTTCATTAAGTAATTCTCACTAGTCCATGATTTAAATTTATGCCCATAATTGCTATAGATATTACTTAGGAAAGTTCTGTTTTGCTCCAGAATGCCCAGAACTTCCCAGTGCTTGCTTGCCAGCATATATATTTCCCAAATTCCTTATTATAATATTGCAAGATGAAACTATACATGTCAAGCAGATGTATTGTTTTTTGTCAATAGGAGTCATGAAATAGATCAATAGAAAGTACTTGTTCTCGCTCTACATTAGGAAACAAAATCCCATGACTCATAGCTTTTATCATCTCATCTCCAAATCCCCTAAAATCAGAATGTAATTTAACTTGATAAATTACATAAATAATATTGGAAATTGATCACACGTTGCCTTGACTAGAGCATAGACGCTCGGCTGCATCATAATTACTAAAACACCACATTCTCAAGAGAACTTACAAATTTACTTGACCCCGATCATAAGATCCCACTGTTTGTGGCTGTGTAGCCACATTATAGGAGGTATTAACAACAGAGGCAGGGATCCCTTCAAATCTGCTATATTTAAATAGGTACATTGGTCTCCTAATGAAAAAGGGAAGCAGGCTATGATAATTTCAGAGAAATGATTAGCATACTTTACTCTGAGTTGTTTTGTTTGGGCTTCAGAGACATGAGTTTATAGTTAACAATCTTAATTTTGCCTTCTTAAATACAACATAAATTAATGAACTTTTGTGTAACATTAACCAATAAAACTTTCTTATAGTTACTTCTTTTGGGTTTCATATGACAAGAAGTGCTAGTTCTCTCTTTGAGGGGGGGGGATCAAAACCTTAACTCAGATCTTAGTATTGTGATACTAACTGAAATTACTGCAGACTTTCTTCCCCTTATCTGGTGGTCTATTGTCTGCATTGTTAAGTAGCTGAAATTCCAGTCAATACAGGAATCTGGTAGCTTGTTAGGCTTCAGAAATGCTGAAACCAATATGAGACACTGATTCACATTGCCCACATTATTATTTTTCAGTAAGAAGCATAATGATGTTATAAAACTGAACATTACAGTTGGAGAGTAAAAGCTTTGGCTCTTAGGATATTTCTCATTGTGCTTTTTTATGGGAAATAAAATGAAATAACATAGGGGAGAAATCATGTGGTTTAGTACTGTTGCAATGACAACTTTAGCAAACAAGGTATGCTACCACCAAGGAAGGCCAGAGCAGCATTAGGCATTGAAACTGTCTCCCCAGTCAGGGCGAATAAACTAAAGGGAAAGAGTTATGATAGTGAGAACGGTTCAAATCTCTATGGGCCCTTAAAAATGAGATCTTTGCTTTTCTCTCTTTGGTTTTTACCTGGATTCTAATAGCTATCCATTCATCCAGGTATGTTGTTATTGAACCACTCTCTTTACAATTAGGTGCAGGTTTAATGAGGGGATTAATAACAATAAACCTTGTTATTGAAGTTTTGACTTTGCTACAAATTGGGGACTATTAACTCACAGAGTCAAAAGCAAAATATAGAAAATAAAATAAAAATCTCCCAGTGATTAAAGAATGGGTGGCTTTATCTGTATATATCCTTAGCCAGATATAAAATAGATATTTGATATTGGTTTTAAGAAATTTTAAATCTCATGATATAAGCAAAGAAAAAGGTAAGTAAATGAACAAAGTGATTTCTGTTAGCTTAACATTAAGGTCAGAATGAAAATAATTTTATTTAAAGCTCTTAAAATTTCAGCATATGCCAGCAAGTCAAATCAGTGTGGGAGCTATAAAATTGGTCTAAGCCCAAATCAAAAATTTTGTTTCTGTTATTTAGGTATAAATAAAACATGTCCCCTACTTTATTGTATAATTTTCTTATCTGAGGAGGTGTACACTTAATCATAAACACTATTGTATACCAATGTTACCTCAATAAGAAAAATATACAATAAAGTACAGGAACACATAGTCTTCCACTCCCTTCCACTGGAACCCTACACACTTTGTTCCCCAACTTCCCCCTCCATTTCTAGGGTTTGTTTTGGTTTGGTGTTATCTCTTTTGTTTTATTTCTCTATATTCCATATAGGAATGAAGCCATCAGGTTTTATCTTTTTCCTTCTGACTATTTCACTTAGCTTTCTCCTCTCCAGTTCTACTCATGTTATCTTTCAAAGATCATTTTATGTTCCACAAAAGAATTAGGAAATAATTTGAAAAAGCATAAACCTCAGTGAGTAATACTTAACCCTGAATCATTTATTTTTTTTATTATTTTTTTTAAGATTTATTTATTTATTTATACAAGCACTGGGTATAGTCAGAAGTGCGGGAGGGTGAGAGAATTCACCAGAGCCAGAGCGGAGAGCAGAACAGACAGAAGGCCCAAAGTACACTGCTGAGGGGAGCAGCGGGCGGCAGGAGAGGTCTGCGTGCCATGTGGGACCCTCTGCTGGTGGCTGGGGAGCAGCCGGGGATCGAACCGGTGCTGCAGAGGCTGCGGCCAACTTTGCAACCCTATGCTCAACCTCTGCACCACCGGGGAGACCCCTAACCCTGAACCATTTAATTGGGGATGAAAACACATATTTATTACTTATAAGCCATTTGTGGATTGACACTATTAATAATAGCTGGGACAGGGTGGGGTGGGGAATGAAAATGTTTCTGTGACATGGTTGAGGCAATGTTAACAGTAAATGCCACCAAAATTTGAATCTTGCTGGAGTATCATATTATCTATTGATTTTAACATACATTTTGTCAGTTTAATGCTTGTATGTGTATTGATATCTTCATTATGCAGATGAGGCAACTAACAAGGGGTAGAGCAGAACTAGATGTGTATGATTTCAAAGACAATCACCTCACAGCCACGACCTAATGTATCCTTGCAGGAGATTCTGAAGTCATGTTTGTAAGGTTATAAAAACAGGGAAAGGATGTTTCAGTACCTGTGTGGATAGCTGTAAGTAGCACTTCTAAGATGCAGAAAAGATAACAAAGATGTAATAAACTGAGGTGGGATTTTGTTTCATAAACTCTGACTTCAGGGTATTTAGGTATAAGTTTTAGTTTTCTCCTCTGTAAAGATAAATACTAATGTCATTTCTGGTGGACATATGAAAATCCTATTAGATGATACATGTATTTTGTCAGTTACAAATACTACAGATTTTGACTTTTGCTAGTTATATCTATTAACTACCCTAGGAAGAAAGAGGTCAGGAAACAACTTTAAAAACCTGCTTTCTAGGGGCCTCCCCTGGTGGTGCAGCGGTTGAGCGCTGGGCTGTGAGGCTGCCCACAGCCTCTGCAGGGCCAGTTCGTTCCCTGGCCACCAGCAAGGGTCCCACAAAAAAAACCAAAACAAACAAAAACAAAAACAAAACACAAACAAAAAAACCTGCTTTCTAAACTTGACCCTCTAGTCATCCTTTTTTCTCAAATTATTTCTTAGGACAATTGAATTGTAAGACATTTATTCCAGACAATTTGACTTATGTTGGAAGATTTAAAAAAATCACAAAACGAATTGAATATGAACAAATTCAAAAGTTTCTGCTATCACCACAGGTTTTGGGGCAAGCTAAAATCTGTATGTAACACTAAGAGAACAACATTGGCAGCAAGTTCTACAAGTCATGGTGCTCCACGTAATGAACAAATTGTGATATATTCATAGCTGTAATTTTACAAGCTATAGCTTTTGTAATTTATGAAAGTGTAGATCTAAATTTGCAAAATCAATACTGTATTAGTTTCAATCTCTTGCATTTTTCATGCTTTGTGTAGATAAAACATATATTTATGTATGTTTATAATAATTAAGTCATTTAAATCAAGAACATATGTGACTTTAAATTCTTTTGCACCAAAGGAATGTAGACTTTATTTAAAATAATACTTGAGTTCAAACATGCTATGAATTTACAAATCCATTGGAGGAGAAACAAAGTGAAACATTTTAGGAAGCATTCAAAGAAAGAAGTTGTAACTGAATCATTTCATAACCCTGGCCATATATAACATTAACAGTTAAGGAAAATTATAATGATGTTCTAAAAATGATAACATACTTTTTAGAGCAACAATCTCTCAAATGTTAAATAAAACTAATTTCAGTGAGGATTCTAGAAGTAGACCTAAATGTATACTATTTCTACCAGTTCTTTATGTAATCTAGACAAACTATGTTAACCTTTTTGTGATTCTGTTTGTCTATAAAACTTTCCTGTCTGAGATGATTCATGATGTGAGTTGATGAAAATGTGGTTCATACAAACCATTTAGATATTCCATTTTTACCCTCATATTTTCTAGCAAGATTAACAATCTTCTTTACTCTTTATTTTTGTATTTCAGGACATCATTGCAATTTATATGACCCTTGTTTTTATAGTTGATAATGGTTACTTAAGTCACTACTGTTTTTTCCACTCTATGTTGTACAACAGTTTTAATTTACCCTTAGATTAATTTATAAATTCCTAACTTATAAAAGTGCCTGCATTATTTTAACTACATGGTAAACATAAAGTGAAAAAGGAAATATTATTTTTAAGTTCAACCAGCTCAGTATTATGCTTCCTAATAGCCTTCAATTCAAGAATTTATGACCAAAAAATTATTCAGAAATGAAAAAAATAATTATTAATTTACTTGAGCTAATATTGGCTTATACAACTGTACATGATTCAGAGAAATAATTTCACACCTCAGATGTATGTCACCATACTTCACCCGCCCTGGAGTTCCTATATCTCTTTATCTTATACCTTCTGGCACCTTCCCAATTTGTTCCCACTGGTCTCCCCTCTAGAGGTATCACTTCTTCAGTTATCTCTAGGCTTTGTTAGTTTAGTTCTGCCATTTCCTTTGTTTTGTTTCTTTGTAGTATACATATATGTGAAAATCATCTGATATTTTTCTTTCTCCTTCTGACTTATTTCACTTTGCATAACCCCCTCCAGTTCTATTCACTTTGTCTCAACTATATATAAATACATATATATATATATATATATATTTATATATATAATAGCTGGAGAGTATCCCTTCCTATATATGTACCATATCTTCTTTTTTTTTACTTTTTTTTAAAGATTTATTTATTTTTGCATACAAGAGCTGGGGAACAGGTCAGAGATGCGGGGGGTGAGAGAATTCACCAGAGAAAGAGTAGGGAGCAGAACAGGCACACTGACTAAATACACTGCTAAAGGGAGCAGTGGGTGAAACAGGAGAGGTTTGCTGTACCATGTAGGTAGCTCCCTGGCCTGCTGGGGATTGAACTCATGCTGCAGAGGCTGCAGTTTGCTTCATAGTGCCATAGTGTGGTGTTTAACCCCTTTCACCACCCAGGGAGGCCCTGTACTGTAATCCCATCATCTGCCATTATACACTTGGGCTGTTTCCATAATTTTGCTATTGTAAATAGTGCTGTGAAGAACACAGGAGTGCATATATCCTTTTGAATTAGCGTTTTTAGAGTCATTCTTTATATGAATGCCATGGAATGGAAATACTGGATTATATGTATATCTATTTTTAATATTTTTTAACTCCTCCATACTGTTTTCCATGGGGCTGGACTGTTCTGCATTCCCACCAATAGTGTATGAGATTTCCTTTTTTTCCACATTCTTGTCAACATTTGTAGTTTCTATTTTTCATCCCTCTAATGGGTCCTTTTCACTGCAGTGAGGTGGAGATCAACAGCATTAATTTGTGCAGACACTCAGGTCTCACCACAGAAGTAATGAGTCAAAATCTGAATTTTTCTTAATATTCCCCATATGATCTTACACATATAACATTGGAAAAGGCCTGCCCTGAAACATTTTTACCCAACTGCAATCCTCAGATGTAATAATTTCATCCATTCTTTCAGCAGATATTTGTTAGTAATTATTTTGTTTCCTTGAAAATCTTCCAATGGTTTGAGGTTATATTTAATGCAAACGAGAAAAGGCCAATCTGGAATGACTTTAGTAAGATCTTGGTGGACTAAGAACCTTAACTTAGGCAAAAGGGGATGGGTGACAGAAACAATTAAGAAAGAGATAGGCAGGATAACCCTATGTATTTGGGGATGCTAGTTGATATTGGTCTATGGCAGGTATGACTCAACGTAGGGTAAAGAAGTAACACCAACATTAACTCAATTAAAAAAAATGAGGAAAACATCAGCCCTACAGGAGTTTACTAGGCAATAATAGTTAAAACCATGTGGCACCTACACATTTGCTTGGAGAACAGTATTTCAATAAATCAGAACATTGTCTGAAAGTGGGGAACAAATAACAGTAACACAAAATATGAACTTTGTATTTTTTGCCTAGGGATTCCTCTATGAAAACATGGAAATATATAAAAAAAGTTAATTTTGAAATGTTAGTAGATATAGGAGAGCATGTTTATATTACAGAGGATTCCCTACATGACCAAAGGGTTATTTTATAAAAGTGGTTTCCCTATGTATCAAGAATAATTTAATATATAACATGAAACTAAACAACTTTATTTCAGGACACTGTTATTTTTTTATGGTAGGATTAATATTTTATAAAAACAAATTTAAAAATTTTCTTGAACTTCTGTTGGTTCAAGGCAAAATGCACATTTGGTTTTCCTTCACCTATTTGTTGTCCAATGCACTACATGGGTATGGTATTTATTCAACAAAAGTGCATTGAGTGGAACATGACTGAGGCCCTTGAAACGATTCATCTATTCAATGAAGGTTTAAACTTCTAATGAATCATTGCTGTTTCGTCACTGAGAAAAGAACCATTGAGGTTACATACCTTGAGCTTTGTAAATGAGTGGCATGCTTATAAAAAGTATAATAATAACTTTATGTAAAATAGCATTTATATTTCTCTACTGTATATAATTAAATTTTTTAAAGGGGCAGTGATATTTGAGTCTCTAATTATATATTATATGCATGATTTCTTTTTTTTTTTTTTTAAGATTTATTTATTTATTTATACAAGCACTGGGTACAGTCAGAAGTGCGGGAGGGTGAGAGAATTCACCAGAGCCAGAGCGGGGAGCAGAGCAGGCAGAAGGACCGAAGTACACTGCTGAGGGGAGCAGCGGGCGGCAGGAGAGGTCTGCGTGCCATGCGGGACCCTCCTCCGGTGGCCGGGGAGCAGCCGGGGATCGAACCAGCACTGCAGAGGCTGCGGGCAGCTTCGTAACCCAGCGCTTAACCGCTGCGCCACCGGGGAGGCCCTGCATGATTTCTTTTTGTTACAATATTCTTCTTTTGAGTGTGGAATTGGATATTAGAAAATCATACCCTATTAATATTGTTTACTCTTTCTGATTTTTTGTCATATGAGGTCTAAAGCAACACTAATATTCACTAGATGGAAATATTTTGAATGAAGACATTAAAATTATAAGCAACATATAAAAGAGGATATAGTTTATACTTTTTTATAATGTAAATTCTGTCATATCTTATTATGTTTGGTAATCTTATAGTTACTGATCTTAGCCTTCTTCCATGCCACGAATTATATATGACTCTACTAATTCAGATGTTAGAGGTTTGCAATATAATTATTGACTTCTTTTGCATTATTTGCATCGAAATAAAACTAGAACTTTGGTTTCAAACTGCTCAGATATAAGTGGGAGATATAAGAGAAAAGTAGTTTTTCACTATCTCTGTGAGAGATGTTTCTCTGGCATATAGTAGATGCTTGATAAAACTTGGTGACTGAATCAGCAGCTGCAAAATGACCTTGGTTTAGAATCAAGATTGACTTGAATATCATCTGAACTGCTTTGCATACCCTTGGAAGTGAGTAAAACTGGTTAAAACTGAACTGCAGCCTAAAATGATTTGAGGTTCAACAGACATGGGTTAATGTGATCCATTAGACAACACTATGACCTCATCAACACAACTAGAGATAAATGTCACATCAAATCATTCAAGCAGAAATTCTTGTTCTTTAGGCGGTAACTCTGGGAGGAAAAAAAGCCAAAATGATGAACTAGACCAAATCCGCTATCTTTCACATTGCAGAGTAGCTGCAGTTCTTAATAGTGAGGCTCAGCAGCTTTTGGGCTGATCAGGCTATTTTGGTGCTATATCAAGAGAAAATTTTGACAGTCTTGGCTCGCAATTTAACCTCCTTCAGAACTGTTACAATCTGGTGGGGGAATATCCACAGAATACTAAACATCTATCTTGTTTTAAAACCAGCCATTCTCTCATAAATAATAGCTGTATTTCATGCATGATCCTCTTTTTTGTTCTGTTGCTACAGAAGCAGTCAACTAGGCAACAGAGGAAGCAAAAGTAAACTAACATATTCCCAGTTCTCTTGGCATCACTGATGAAAATGTCTATGATGCTTATGATGATCCAAAAGACATAAGAAGAAAAAAACATGTTGGCTTGTGTTGCATAAGTAAAGTGTGTGTAGCAGGAGGATGGAGCATGGACTGCCAGTGTTTGCCAATTGAAAACAAAGCTTTAAGGGAGAATGTGTTACAGTTCCAAAGCATGCTGCAGTTCATGGGAGACTAACAGATGAGCATTTAAACTATTTTTAACACGCAGAACTTGCATTTAGCATTTATGTATTGAATGGTTGATTTACTATGTTAAAATGTATTTCTTAAGGCAAATTAGAAAGTATAAACCTTTCACTGTATTGTTTAGAATAAAAAGGTGCTTGTGATATATTTGTAAAACAGGTACTGAGAAGATATGTTCTTATATCCTTTAGTCTTTGCTTTCATGAAGCATATCAATTACTTCTTTAGGGCCTAAAACTCTGAATCTTAGTGATGGGTTTTAGCACATGTTTTCCTGAAATACAGGCCCCACTGAAATATCCCTTGTATTGCCTACTAGGGAATCATATTCCCTAGTGTATTGTATTGGCCACTATAAAAAAAATAGTAACTGTACAATCCAAAGTCGTGCAAACATCTTAATAACTAGTGAGAAAAATTACAATTGCTATGTCACTTTAAAAAATAATTTTAATAGCTTCAAAAACTCTCTCTAAGATGGTTATAAATATATAGAAACAAATACGATACCTTATTAGTCATATAATACTTTTATTAATATATATAGAATATATATATTAGTATATATACTAATATAATATATATAATATAACATACTATATATAAGCATATATAGAAACAGATACTACACCTTATTAGTCATATAATACATTGCATTTTAAAAACTTAGAAACACTAAGAAGTGGTTTAATTAGCAAAAATTTTTCAAGAGTAGTTTAAATGTATGCTGTTTTCTTGTCATCTAACTTATAATGCAGAAAAAGCATCTTTTCTATGCCTGGTGAACTGTCATACACCTGTCTAAGTTTGAATCATCTAACAATTTGTAGTTTCAATGATTTGAAGTGTCTCAGAATTATATTATTATAAGATTTTTGCCATCATTACTTCTGAGAGCTCTCCATCCTTTTCATGACAGTCATTTCACTCATTTTTGTGCAGAATTTTACCTTCACAAAGTTCTTCTGGCTGAAGAGCTACAATCTCTTGAACAGCAACTGATCAACATTTCCATACCAGTTATTCCATCCCTAACTCATTTATATTCTATTCAAATTTAACTTGCGATGGTATCACTTTTTGTTTCTTTGCTGCACTTTCATCTTTGTTGGCCATTTACTTCTTTCAATTATCCATCTTTTGTGAAATGTGGCATAGGTTTATCACTAGTAGACAGAAGGAACAGAACTATGTGATTTGCTGCCTGTGCACTTTGAAAGGAGTCCCAAGATTGGTCACTGATACTACATAGTAATTTGTGGACTAAACACCTAGCAGCCAAATTTGTACTGTGTAACTCTGCAAACTATATATCAGCCACTTTTATTACACTGCAGTAGTTTAAATTTGAACCGTGTTGTTAGAAGAGGTGTTATTTAATGGAAACTGCAAGTAATGCTTATGGGGACTATGCAAATGAGCCTGCCTATACAGATAACTTGTCAATAAACTACATGAATCAAGTTTGAGTCACAAGTTACTAGGAAGTGGTGAGGCAAATGGTACATCCATAAACTTTTGATACAAATCCTACATTTAAATTAAATTTGCATGGGCTGGGAAATTCTCTTTTAAACCGAATTGTCAACCTGTTTCAAAATGAGTGTTCCCAAGATATGCTAATAAATTGAGTTATGCCATATTTATATTTGGAATTGCATAAGGGCGGTTTCCAAAACAGCCTTGTCTGTTTTCTTGTGCACAGTTCTCAGAGTATCTTGTACTAACATGATGTGTACTCTGACATGTTTCATTTAAGGAGTCCTTTGTGCTCTGTGCTCATTTTTCTGCTGACCATATCCTTGTCAGTATTTTTTTTTCTTATTACAAGCTGAACAATGCTGTAGATTAAAAAAAATAAAAACTATTGGACTCATGAGATCTCATAAGGACACTTAGTAATGAAAATCTGCAGAACTCTTTTTCTGTAATTTTCTATATATAAATTATTTTAAAATCATATTTCTTTTTCCCAGAAGTAAGTTGATATTTTAAATTAATATATAGACCCTCTTTTCTTAATATTGCTAGTGCCACAGATTTTTTGCTCTCTCTAATTACTTATTTAAGGCTGATATAAGAATGTTTCCCACTAGACATCACCAAATGTACCTAACCTAGTTATGTTTCTAGACTGACTTTCGTTATTGTAACATGATTAAAATACCACATTAATCATGTAAAACTATAAAATGGAATTCAACAGAGGTAATAAATGCATGTTAATAATACATAAGTTATTAATCTATGTATTTGGTTGAATGAGATGTAGAATATATTTTCATTTTATAGAGATTAACTATACTTTTTATATGGTTATTTTCTTTGATCTTATCCATCTATAAGAAGAAAATCTTTTTCAGGGTTAACCTGGATTCAAGATCCTTTTCATTAATCTTATTTTAGCTTCTTAATCTAATATGAATAATTATTTGATACACTGAAAAGTTCTCAAGATATTCTAGTATTTTCTGGACTTGGAATTTCATTTAACAAAAGAGCAAGTACAAATCAGTGTCAGAAAAGATTTCAGAAGTCTGTTGGTAATATTTATTTTAAATATAGCATTGTAAAATCATCATTATTGGTTTATTTAGGAATTTCTCTCTCTCTCTCTCTATATATATATATATATTTATGGTATTAAGAAGAGGTTTATACAATATTTTGAACAATACCAAGTTCTGAGAATGATAAAAGTATCATTAGTAATAATAGTTTTTAATTAGATATTTTCCAAATGATTTTAGAGATAAAAATGTCACTCATCTATCATAAGAGATAGTGAAACTGAAAGAGATAAAAGTCATTTTGAATGAAAAATTAAACCATTTCTCAGAAGAATATTAAGGAAAATGCATGAATATGCAGAACCTGAATTATATCTTGTCAGAGGCCAAACAACATCACTTTATTTTTTTTTAAGATGTATTTATTTTTGCATACAAGAGCTGGGGTACAGGCCAGAGATGCAGGGTGGGGAGGAAAGGACTCACCAGAGACAGAGTAGGGAGCAGAACAGGCAGACTGACTGAAATACACTGCTGACGGGAGAAGTGGGCAAGTCAGGAGAGGTCTGCAGCACCATGTGGGGTGCTCCCTGGCCGGCTGGGATCTAACTCAGGAATAGAACTCATGCTGCAAAGGCTGGAGATTGCTTCATGGTGCAGTGCTTAACCCCTTGTGTTACCAGGGAGGCCACCAAAAAACATCACTTTAAAAGAAAGTAAAGAAAAAACTGATAAAGGAAAATAGTTGAATTCCCTAGTTCTTGGCTCTTAGTTTCCAGGAAATTTTTAAATGTAGAAAAGAAATGTTACATTTTAGATATTACTGCATTTAATACTAACAGGAGGACAATTTCTTACCATTTTAAGAATAGAAGATTTACAGTACAGGGCAGAGAATATAGATTAGATTAGTAAGGTTTCAACAACCCCCCAAATTAACCATATAACACAATATCTTGTCAAATGCGTAAGATAAACAGCAAACAAAAATGACCACATTGATTAAAGTATTATCACCATGATAGGAATTTTTTTTAAAGACTAATTTATTTAAACAAGAATCAGGGTACAGGCCAGATGCTCAGGAGGGTGAGAGGATTTATTAGAGACAGAGTGGGGAACAGAACAGGCAGACTGATGAAATATACTGCTGAGGGGAGCAGCGGGTGAGACAGGAGAGGTCTGCTGTGTCATGTGGGTATCTCCCTGGCAGGCCAGGAATGAACCTGCACTACAGAGACTGAGGACAGCTTCACAGTGTGGCACTCAACTGTCTGCACCACCAGGGAGGCCCATTATAGCAATTTTTTATATGGGATTAATTCTTAAATTATTATGGCACACCATATACTTATATTTCCTTATCTTGGTTTCAGTCTCACTATTCCCTGCATAATAAATTGAACAATGCTTAAATTATAGGACAATATAAAATATATAGGTATTTTATGGGCCTTCTCTGGTGGCGTAGCAGTTGAGCACTGGGTTGCGAAGCTGCCCACAGCCTCTGCAGCGCTGGTTCAACCCCTGGCTATCGGTGAGGGTCCCACATGGCGTGCAGACCTCTCCTGCCGCCCGCTGCTCCCCTCAGCAGCGTACTTTGTCAGTCTGCCTATTCTGTTCCCCACTCTGACTCTGGTGAATTCTATCACCCTCCCGAGCTTCTGACTGTACCCAGTGCTTGTATACATAAATAAATAAATAAATCTTGAAAAAAAAAAAAAGAATAATAGGTAATTTTTACTTAGATTGGAAAGTACTTTCACATCACTACTGTTTTCAATGCATATTAAATTAGATTGATTGGCAAAGTTTAATAGTTTTCCATTAATAGTTGAATTATTCCATTAGATTTCATAATACACCAAATATCATGGGCTTGTTTTCTTATTACCCACTAATACATATATCACAACCAATATAACTAAATATTTTTTACGAAGAGGTTAATTTACAATTTGTACTTCTGGTGACATTTCTTTTTTTTTTTTTTTTTTTTTTTTTAATTTTCTAGAGGCATGTCTTATTTATTTATTTATTATTTGTTTGTTTGGTTTATACATGCACTGGGTACAGTCAGAAGCGCGGGAGGGTGAGAGAATTCACCAGAGCCAGAGCGGGGAGCAGAGCAGGCAGAAGGACCGAGGTACACTGCTGAGGGGAGCAGCGGGCGGCAGGAGGGGTCTGCGCGCCATGTGGGACCCTCCTCTGGTGGCCGGGGAGCAGCCGGGGATCGAACCGGTTGCAGAGGCTGCAGGCAGCTTCGCAACCCAGCGCTCAACCGCTGCGCCACCGGGGAGGCCCCTGGTGACATTTCTATTACTCAGAGCAGAGATTGAATTGGTTGATGAGCATCCTAATAGGCCGATTCTAAGGGAATTTACCTAAACATTAATAGTTTGTTGTTTTTTTTTTTAAATTCCTTGTGAAATCCCAAATTGTTTTGTTGTTTTGATTTGCTACTATCCCTTAATGCTGAAAGTGGTCATAGTTACATAGCAATAACATTAGAATGATAACTAACACTTTGCAGAAATACAATTGTTTAATAAATGGCTAACCAGGGTGGTATAGAGAGACCTTTGAATATTAGCTATCACACAAAATGTTGCTAATATAATGTGTTCACTTGAGTTGAAGTTTTTGAAAGCTGGTGTAATAAAGTCTATATGTAATATATAATAGGATCAAATATTTGTCGCAGTTTATTGGGTATTTGATTAAAATTTGAGAACTTTGATAATGATTTATGACTGATAAAAATCTTGTTTTAAATTATAAAATTTATTAATTTTCCAAGATCGTGTTTCTTTTCCCATTTAAGAGGACACACGTGAAAGTTATTATATTTCATACCTTTCCTCATATTAGCATTTATATATATGATTTATATATAATATGATTTTATTTATTTTTAAATATTTTGCTTATTTTTTTTTTGTGTAGAAGAACTGGGGTATGGGTAGAGATGCAGGGTATGAGAGGATTCACCAGAGACAGAGTGAGGAGCATAACAAGCAAATCTACTGAAATACACTGCTAAGGGGAGTAGTGGGTGAAACAGGAGAGGTCTGCTGTGCCATATGTGGGTTAGTTCCCTGGCCAAGGGTCAAACTCAGACTGTCCATTACAGTGGTAGCAGTGAGACTTAATCAGTAGGCTCCTAGGGAGGCCCTGATTATTTTTGCTTGTGTGTGTATATAACATATATAATATTTATATAGTGGTATATGTGTGTGTATGTGTGTGTATACCTTTTCTTCCCTGAAATTCTTTGCTTTTTGTGCTTTTCTAATATCATTGACTTTAAGCTCCCTTGTGCTGACCATTTTTTTAAATCTAACATATTTTAGGATTGTCGTCATTATACTATGTACATGTAGGTTTTAAGTCACCTATGAGTGTTGGACTTTCCCCACTACTCTAGAGTGATATTGTTATAGCTTGTTATTTGCAGACCAGGTCTAGACTGGTCACTGCACAATTGTAATAGATACCTTTTTTTTATTTATTAGAATATTTTAAAAATATATAAATATAAATGTGAGGAGGGACTCTAGATAATAAATGGTATTTTATTTTGATACAATAGCCTCATTTTCTTCTAGTAACAGACATTCAGCAATATAATTTATCAAATAAATATTGAATTTCTAGAACTTCCAAGGTGCTATGTTAGACTTTATGAAAATAAGTAAGGCAAGGCTCCAGCCTTCACAAGGCTTGAAGTCCAATGGGAGGATGAGATAGTGTCCAAGAATATCTATAATGAAATATTTTCTTATAAAAGCTCACAGATTGGAAAGATAACAAAAGGGATATATATGAAGTATATTTAAGCTTTGAGTTTACCATAATATGGTTAAATGAGACTTCAGCAGGTAGAAAGAAAAGGAGGTCATTGCCAAGACAGAGTTGACAATTATGAAACTTTATTTTTTAAACTTTTTTTTTTAAAGATTTATTTATTTATACAAGCATTGGGTATAGTCAGAAGCGTGGGAGGGTGAGGGGATTCATCAGAGCAAGAGCGGGGAACAGAATGGGCAGACTGACAAAGTACACTGCTGAGGGGAGCGGCGGGCATGGCAGGAGAGGTGTATTGCGCCATGTGGGACCCTCTCCTGTTGCCCAGGATGGAACTGGTGCTGCAGAGGCGGTGGGCAGCTTCGCAGCCCAACGCTCAACCGCTGCGCCACCAGGGGAGGCCCCCTTTCTGACACCTTGATTTTGGGTATCTGGCCTCCAAAACTGGGAGAGAATATGTTTAAACTTTTTTTTTTTAAGATTTATTTATTTATTTATACAAGCACTGGGTACAGTCAGAAGCATGGGAGGATGAAAGAATTCACCAGAGCCAGAGTGGAGAACAGAACAGGCAGACAAAGTACACTGCTGAGGGGAGCAGCGGGCAGCAGGAGAGGTCTGCGCGCCATATGGGACCCTCGCCCAGTGGCCGGGGATCGAACCGGTGCTGCAGAGGCTGCGGGCAGCTTCCCAGCCCAGCGCACAACCGCTGCGCCACCAGGGGAGGCCCTGAAACATTTTTTGAGGAGCAATGTATCAGTTAAAATCCTTCAACAGATGTAAGCAACATGCTGGGAAGGAATTCTAGAAGCACAAAGGTGAGGAAGCTGGACAGGACAGCGTTCCTAGAGACAGATGCTGGTTGCACACTTGTGAACAATGGTGGGTGAGGGAAGATTGCCCAGGAAAGGCTTAATCTCATCGCAGGTCTGAGAAAAACATAGCCAAGCAGATAGAGGAACTGGGAGTTTTATTTCTGTGACATGCTTAGCCACTGGTGGTGGGCCACCAAAGGGAGCTTGGGGCCAGCGTTGCATGTAATCAGGGTATGTGGAAAAATATAGAAGAAAGAGGATAGAAATAAATATAGAGAGATGAATAGCTGGCATACAGCAAGAAGGTGTGATGAGATTTTAATATGATGTGAAAAGAGATGGAAAGATTTTAGGAAATTTTCCAAAAAGCACCCATCATAATTTGAAAAAAGTATTAATGATTCCTTAGGTTCTTCAGGAAGAATGGATTGTTGTAACAGAGAAGCTGGAACTGGGGTGGGCAAGAAAGTTTGAAAAAACTTCCTTGGGTCTTCACTTTCTTATGAGAAAAATCACTTTTCCTTTAAAATAATTAAGTGAATTTACTCAAATGTTATTTGAGGAAACAGAAATTTAATAGTAGGGTAAGAGTACAGGAGAGAATGCAGAGAATCCTCTTGTGCCCTATCTACTGAGCATTAATAAAAGCTATATCTGTCAGCTTTTTTTTTCCTATTTGTTGTGTTTATGTAACATCCAAATATTCCTGGTTCATTTCCTCTTCTTTCTTTCCCTCTTTCATAACTGACTTCAATAACCTTCCTCTTTATGCATCCAGGAGAATTACAATAATCTTGTTCTCCAAAGGAAAACAAATGTACTAAATTTACTGAAAAGTTTGAGCAAAACAAGCTACTTCAAAAAAGGAATAAATGTTGAAAATGATATATGTAGGTGGATTACACTCCTTGGTGTCCTAAAACACTTTCATCATTTTGCTATCTGCTTTTAAGTATTTTATTAGAAATGAGATGTTGCATTGTTTGTTCTTGTCTATCCAGAGGATATGCTAAAGAATTGCAAATATAAGTACACAGGACAACTGATCCATTCCCCATGGGGACAATGCAGGGACCTTCAAAATGTCTGCACTTTGGACAAGAAAATACTGGCTCCAGCTCAGGTTTATAGAGTGTCTTAGGTACCAGAGAATATTCCTGTGCTTGGGTGTAAGACTAATTAATATATATTGAGAATCAGGGTCACCAAAAAAGCATTTTCTTCTTTTGTTGAGTACAAAATAATATTTTGCATTGTAATACTAATAATTCTACACTCTTGCTAAACTTAAATATGATAAATAACACATTAAAATGTATCAAAGTATAATGTATCCTCCAAAGGTCTCACTGTTGCTTCACTTGTATAATTTTACCCTTTAGTGGAACCATTCTATATTACTTGTCTTCAGTTTTCTTATCCTGAATAACTTAAAATTAAAATTACCTGCAGGTACTTCAGGAAATAAATTCCCTTGTACTCGGATTTTAAGAGAAAGTTATCTTGACTTGAATTTTATCCCAACACATTTGCTGCTTCAAGATGATGGATGGTAGATTAAATGGTTAGATAATTTAATTTTAGTGAATTACAATTAAGTATATGGATCAGTCTTGCATCAGGAAGGCTATAGTTCAAAACTGTAGTGAAACCCAGAAGTTTAAAGCCTCCAGCTTGAGCACAAGAAACTGAAAGTTTAAACACAACTCAAAGGTAGACTTTTTGTAGAATTACTTCAATTTATGGAAATGCAAATATATTTGAATGCTGAAAACCGGGGTGTTTCATGTCTATAAACTACATACATATAATAGATTAAAATATTTTACATACATAAACATATTATGATATTAAAAATAGAAGTAATAGACATCTACTTAACATGAAGAAAACTGTATATAACATTTTGTATTTTAAAACTGCATATTTAAGAAAAACATTTTATACATAAGATTGGTTAGATCTATTAAATTATAGATTTAGAATGATAGATTTTTTTGCCAAAAATTTTTAAACATGTCCTAGTATTAATATATTCCAGCGTTATTTGTTAACCCTACTTGTGTTAGCCCACGTTCCATAAAAGATGTTTCCAATTGTATGTTGAAATTGAGATCAGAATTATTGTATCATGTAACAAAAAAAATAGAATACTAACCTATTAAATCTTTTCATTCTATTTTCATTAAATATTTTAACTTTTCCCATTTTTCTATTATTCCAGGGGATAGAGTTGAACAGAGTTGATTTTTGTTAAAGAGAATTGCCTCTGAAGAGAAAGTGGCCTTTTGTTTGGGAAGTTAGCAGAAATGAATATGTAAATCTGAGTGTTCAGATTATTGCCTCATTTTGCTCGAGGGGCATTTTGTTAAGATAGATGCCAGTCTACCTAAAGTCTAAGAGCTTGATAAAAATGCAGATGACTACTTCAGACCTATTGAATTATAGTTTCTGGAAAATGAAGGGAAGGAATCTGCATTTTAACATCACCCATGTACAAACTGTAATTTGATTTTTAAAGCTTTGGAAAAAAAAATAGAACCAATTTCTATATAATTACTACATTTTACATTCAAGAACTAAATTGAACAAATAATTAGAAATACCTACTGTGGACAATGTGTTGTTTTCTTTCTGCAAAAAGAAGAGCTATTATGATGCATAATTTAAAGAAGTATATATTAAGACCGAATAAAATAATTCTCAATAGATAGATCCTCTGTATAATTTAATCAGTGAAAATTGCAATACTTACATGATAAAGGAAATTTCAACATAAAACCTTGTCTGACTCATTCTGTGTAATCACTATAAACAAGCACAGCAGGTAGGTTACTGAAACAATTGTGAATTTGCAGATGAAAAATTTAAAATAGTAACTGTAATTTTCATTCAGACTATAAGGTGTTAATATTTCTCACACTTAACAATGCAAGACTCTCCCCTCTCTCTACATTTAATGTTACTGATTTCAGAAACCTTATAATATCAGTTGAAAAATTTAAATGTATTTTTTTTTTTTTTTGAGCATGGAAAGGGAAATTGAACCTTTGTTTTTTTTCTTCTCAGTAGTTATGCTTCGCAGTATTTAATATCAGGTGGGGGTTAAATCTTGTTTAGTTGCTTTAAACTTTCCTTTGTAGAGAATCAAGGGATAAATACCTGTTAATTTAGCCCATAATAAAACATATACTAATAGGAAGCATTAAAAACCTTTATGTGGGCCTCCCTGGTGGCGTGGTTGAGCGAGGTGCTTGGAAGCTGTCCGCAGCCTCTGCAGTGCAGGTTTGATCCCTGCTGGCCTCAGAGCAACCCACATGGTCAGCAGGCCTCTCCTGTCTCGCCCGCTTCTCCTCGCAGCAGTGTATTTCATCATTCTGCCTGTTCTGCTCCCCGCTGTGTCTCTGGTGAATCCTCTCACCTTCCCGCGCATCTGGGCTGTACCCTGGTTCTTGTATAAATGAAAATAAATCTTAAAAAAAAAAAAACTTTATGTGAAAAACAATCAAATTTT